>NC_053019.2:17305000-17930000 GCF_016746245.2 Drosophila santomea
AATTTCAGCAATAATTCAGAGCGGCTAATCACCGCATAAATAATCTTAAGGACAGCCCTGCTAAGCGCCACTCGCCACTCACCACAGCAAATACATCGGACTATTGCGCATATATATCCGCCCGATTTATATATATTTATTTGTGTACTTCGCACTGACTGTGCACAGTGCATGTGGCTTGAAAACAAAAAACAAACTGGGGGAAAAACAGCCAGACACTTGGTGACAAAAAGCAGAAATTGAAATAGGAATATATATGTACTCCGATATAGAAGAGAAGTGATGGCTAAGCGGCGGAACTGGGAAGCAAACACGGACCAGCAGCATCCAAAACTCATGAAATCGAGAGCTCGCTCGAATGGAACGTGAGCGAAATTTTTGCTAACGAATGTTGACTCTGCCAAAGTACTAAAATCAAATAAAGCCAACAGCAACAGCCAAAAACAAAAACAAAAACAGCAAATCAAACAAAATCAACAATCACTTGGTAGAAGTTAGCCCAAGTTGATGAAGACAAACGGTGGACTACGTCAAACGGCGACCAAGTTTTCGGACAAACTAAACTATTCGTTCATATTGCTAAAATTAATATATATAGAGCATCGCCAACTTGTGGATTAGCCCAGTACTTAGTATTAGGAGCAGCGAACAAAGGACGTAAATCCATAAAATTAACTTTCGGCTGGCAAAGTCACGGCTACGACGGGGTCCCCAGCTCAAGATCCTGTTTTCGGCATTGTCTGACTGTCAGCCTGTCAGTGGAAAAACAACGAGGACCACAAAAATGTAGGTTATACAGACACACACACACACTCACGCGTGCACACAAGTAAAATAGAAGGAGATACATTGCGTATACGCCGCATGTGCCACGCGAATAGCGGAAAGGAAATAAAAGGCAGAAAAACAACAAAATAAGAAATTTAATGCGAACGCTGCGTGAAGCGAAAGTTTAAAGCCAACCAAATGGCAGTCTGAAGGGCAATAATTTGTATAACTTTATGACGGCACAGGATCTAAGACTTCTATTCCCCCGAAAAATTCAACTTGCTTGAATAATTTACCAGCAAATTTCGAAGACTCCAACTCCAAGCGTGGTGGTATCACTTGATTTTATTTTTCAAGTTTAACTGACGCAATGTTTGAACACTTTTCCATTCGTCGTATACTTTGACACTTTTCCATTCGTCGTATACTTTGACACTTTTCCCTTGAATTGTTCGAACCGTATTGTATTAGCTACAAGCAAGCTATGCAAGCTATGCACTTTAATGTATTTCCGCTTTTGGGCTAACATTCACTTTCATATTTCGTTTGGGGTTTGTACATACTTTTTGCTATTTTTAATGATTTTTGTTTGTATTTTCCGCACCAAACAACTCGCTGGCCAGGCTCGTGGAGCACGGCGATGGCATCCACTTTCCACTTTCACTGCCAAACCGACCGTTAAATTCAACGTTCGCCACGCATCTGACTGATTCGCTCGCTGGCCATCAGATATGCACGGAGGCTGTGTACACGCACCCAGAAATCGGAGTCGGAATGCTTCGTCACCCGAGTGGCGTCCATTCGCCTCCATTCGTGTGGCTTCGTGGTCTCCGGCTCTCGTTTCCGGACGGATTGTATAACACTGGGCCATGATTTGCACTCGGCTAAGAGAGAAAGGTCCTGGAATTCGCCGTGCTCGCTGCAAGCCCTTCTGACTTACCTATGGTCATGGTTAAGAGCGCATTCGAAGAGCATGTCCAAATCAGCTGAGCGTAGAACAGTTAACTGGGCGAGGGAAAGGTCCTTCATCCTCTAAGGATAATAATGGGAACAGTCCTGTGAATTGAACAGCTGTTTCTGCTGAAGTGCGCAGAAGCAGAGTAGGTGTGAAAACAGTCGGAAATAGTGGTAACAGAAACAAAACTGGTTTTTGATAACCGTGTAGATAGTAATGTAATCCGTTACACATCACAAAATGTGGGCCATGGAACATCATCCGAATATACGCTTGCTTATGCTTAATGCAATCAAACTAAAACATGAGAATCATCTTATAATTGTTCATCAATTCACCTTAATTACGTTACTTCAGTAATGACGATGGCTTAAGTTTCAGCACGAATATTTGCTAAAATTTGCCCAATATGTACCGCATATTCTATCTACTTACAAATAACCGAAATATTAATTCTACTTTGGTATTAATTACGCAAGTGAAAATGGCTGGTGCTTTCTCATATCAAGCAATAAGTACCTTCCCCACAACATTGCACTCGTAAAGCTGCTCCATGCTCCCCAACCACCCATCCCCAAAAATTCAGTTCGTTATTTAGCCGGGGTACTCAAATAAAAATGATTGTGCGAAAGACGTAAAGCCAAGTCACAGATCAATATAATGAACCGAATCCAGCGAAAACCAAGCCAGAATCCGCAACAAATTGCCGGAGAGTTGGAGGCAAACTGGAAGCTGCAGTGGCTCAATGTGGATTTTGATTTAAGTTTTAGCACTGCCGCGCACTTATCGAGCAATTGAGGAGCTGGAACTGGGGGGGCAGGGGATGTCCATATACAAGGATATGCCATATGCGGCATTCCAATGAGAGCCGAAAGTTATTTGCAATACACGAATGCGAATCGATACGATATGGCCAACCAAAGATGATATATGTGCGGCGAGCTGGTATCATCCCAAAGTGCACATCATGATTTTATTAAATGGACTCTGATGTATTTATTGTCCAGCAACAACGTGACTTGTGAATTGATTTCATTAAACTGAAAAAGTTAACAAAGCATCGTTGCTTTCGGCCCCGGCAACATTTTTTGGACAAAGTTGCCCAGCTACCCGGATCGCCGGATAGCTATAGCAATGGCCGTGCACTCCGGCCGTATATCGCCATATAGATAAATATTTTTTTATAGCAATATGTGCGATGTGTGTGTGTGTGCTGGCTTAAGGACATCTATCGTTAGTGGCCGGCCAGGAGTGGAGACGCAGGATGAGTGAGCCTCAATGACCAATGGCAACAGCGGCGCGCATCGAGCGTGGAATATCAATGTAGTCGAGTGGCCAGGAACAGAACCATCACCAAAACCGAGTACCATCCAAATTCAACCAATTGGCTGCCTGACTGACTGACAGACTGACCGAATGACCAAATGTCAGTGTAGTCCTGGTGGGCCATCCTGGCCGGGATGGTTCTTGGCCCGAACTGCTTTTTGTTGACCGCTGTTCGCCACAAATTGCCAAATTGTGTGAGTGTGCGGCTTTGGCTTCGGTTTCGGCTTTAGCCCGTTTCATTTTGTACAAATAATGATGATAATGTTGATGCGGCTGTTGACTTAACGCACATAACGCTGATTAGCCACATAGTCCGAGAAAGCAATACCATTGCCCATATGCTCTGGCTCTAATTTGAAGGCATGGCAATTTAACCCCTGACCCTGGAAATAGTACTTATATATTCCACGTCCTTTGAATGCTTATAAGATATGAAATTCCATTTTCATTCAAATTTTTAGTTTTATTTCAGTTTTTACTAAAAATGAAAAGGTTCTGAGAATCCTAGACTATAGTAGCACACGTCAATTTCCCCTTCCGATTTCCTACACATTTTTTTCCCTTAGGATACCCTTGGCATGCAGTTGCACTTAAACAATTTCTATTAAATGCGATTTTAATTGCAGGCGATCGTCTTCTTGAAAGGCATTTCAATGGCAACGACTCCGGCCAACGCGGCGTATGCGCAATGCTCGAATAAAAGCTAATTTCAGCATTAAGCAAACGCCGCCTCTTGCCCTTCTAAGCACTGCGAATTATACTTGAATAGCGAAGTGAAATGGGAAATGAAAAATTGCCAAGTAGAATGGAGAATGTTTACAGCGGACAGACGCCGTCACGCCACGCCCCTCACTCGAACTCCCACTTTCTCCCAGCCGCTTCTCCTTTCGCTTGTAGCCGCTTTGCTGTTGTTGCATTGTAAGTTGTCCTGTTTTATAAATGTTGGCGGCAAGAACCACTTACATGAGCCATTTGCATCATATTTCTGTTGTCATTTGTTGACATTTTACTTGCCTTGTCCTCCCAGCATGTGTGTGTGTACAGCAGACACTTAATGTGCAGTCATTATTTTCCAAGAAACAAGCTCAGTAGCAAGCCAGCGGAAAAACAACAACATGACTACAAAAACGGGGGAGCACAGTGCAAAGGCAAAAGGCAGCAGAGCAATAAAAAACCGAATGTAAAAACGTTTCACATATAAAGCGGAAAACAGCACTGCTGCAAAATTCGCAACTTTGGTTGGGTTCCGAGAATTAATCTATCTCTGTAACTTTCGAAATAAAACTATTTGTAAGTATTGATTATTCTATAAAAAATACTTTAAATCCAAAAAGAGTGTCGTCTTTTTACCTATATTAATATTTGCTATTTAACGCACATTTCAATTAAGTGCACTTTTCTTCAGTGAAGCGAATAAAAATATGATGCCACCACCCACAACCACTTTGCCAAGCGAGCGCAAGAAAGAGATAGGGCGAGAAAGTGGAACAGAGATGGCACACAGCGAGGGAAAGAGACAGCGGCAAGGGTTCATCATTGTTTGCCTTTGGCCTGGGCCCAGAACTTGGCTAATTGCCTCGGCCCCGACTATCGTTTTTCACCAATCAGGCGAGTGAGTATTAATTAATTATCTTACCATATGCCGTGCTGCATTGAAAGCAGAATTTTCGCTGATTTTTATTTAACTTTGCCCGCTAATTAGCGTCCATTCTGATGGCATCCTTTTTTTTTGGGGGGGGGTTTGGCTGGGCTATGAGGATATGACCAGAATCTGTCTGTCATGGCCTGGCAGTTGGCTCAACTTCAACTCAACTTCAGTATGAAGTTTTCTCAGGCTACTCTTCGGTTCGAGGGGGCTAGAGTTAAGTTTGCGAATAGAAGTTTAATCAAGTTTAGCTGTGTTTCCATTTATTTAGCATTCCTTGATTGACAGTTGATTTATAGTGTTCATCGACACCACAAAACTCGCCAAATCAGAAGTAGCATTACACAACCAGTCTTGTGTTTTGTCCAAGTTTTAAATGTTTAGCAAGAAGCTTAAATTCAGAGTGCAATAATTAAATTTACCATTAACGATTCCATTGTTTTCCATATTTTGCCTTTTTTAGCGTACATCTAAATGGATTTGAATTTAAATTGAGTGAAATTGAATGGGCAACTGAATTCCAGGAAAAAACACATTTATTGAACTGCGCCAATTCTATTCACTTTTATTTCAAGCCTAATTGACAGGATGTTCATTTTGAAGCGAACAAAAAGCTATGCTAGCTTTATAGTAGATATTTTACCATATTTTACCCAGCACAACATGTTATCTTTCCTTTCGTAATCTGATTTAAGTATATATATATATGTATATATATACATATATATATTACCATATGTATATGTATATATGTATATGTATATATATGTATATATATACATATATATATTAAGGTAAATTAACTAAAATAACAAACGTTGCACAGCCAGAGTAGGAAACAAGTCTTGAGCTAATTAAGTAATTAAAATAGCACTTTAACATAATTAGGAACGCAATAGCATGCAAATAAATTTCAATGGTTTTCAAGAGGCATGTTCTACACACAAAAATCTATTGTTTTTCATCCGAATTGCACAGCCTTGGTAATAAAACTAATTGAACATTACTCCGCCAAAGGGGTGGTGTAGACTGTCATTGTTTTACGGTCACAATTTATGAGTTGAATGCCTGCATTTATATGTTTAATTTGAATCGCAGCGACAATTAACTAAGTGGCTGTCCAAACTTTTAGCTAATTTGGCTTGGCGTCCGCCTGGCCCCAAAAATCGGCGACAAATTGTTTTATTTATTTCGTTTGGTCAGTGGCGGCGCCAAAAATCCGCTCGTAGTGCACTCCCCATTTTTTCCGCTGCAATAACACTTTTTGTTCTGCTTTTTTTTGTGTCCCGCATTTCTCGGCTGATGTTTGCTCGACGGGGTTTTGGTTTTATTATCTATTAGCAGGTCAAATTACGATTACGGCAACTCAGCTCAGTTACCCCTACGCTGGGTGAGGTTATTAAAGTCGACGTCGCTTATCTGCCCCAGCCATAATGCTAAATATGCTGGGTCCTTACACATTACGCAGTGTTGCACTTAAATTTCACACTTAAATAAACAACTTCCAGGCTGCTGCCGTCGCTTGTGGCCGATGTTGTTGGCTGTTGACTGTTGGGGCTTGCACTTGGCCAGGTCCGGGTCTACTTGGCCTACTTGGGCGCCCACAAACTGCTAACTGGCGAAAAGTCGTGCGAGCGGAGGAGGGGCGGGAGCGGGGGCACTTGGAGGGCTCCATGGCGGCAAGAATAACTCCTGAGTGGAACACGCACACAAACACGCATAAATTGAACAATACCAGGACCCCAGGTCCTGGCCTCTCAGCATCCCCACTCCCGGTGTCCTTATCCCAGCACTGAAAACAATCAGCATACAGTGCGCAGAGTGAGATCAAATATCAAAGATCAAAGTAGTGTGGAAGGGTTTTATATTCTCACGTTCTCTTCAGTTCTTCTTTATTCTGCCCACAAATACAGACTGACTCTTTATCTAATTTACATCAGCATAGCATAGTCTTAACATAAGTTGAAAATCGTTATCGTGTGGTATAAGTATCGATATCACCAGAGTGATTATCTAACATCAACAAAAACGCACAATTGATCAATATTTAAATTTCGTGTGGAACTAGTTGAAATTGACTATGAGATCGTAGCAGTGTAGTTCCATGACACGGCACAGAATGAGGCACATATTATGTGCCGTTGGCATCTGGATGTTTGGGGGTGGGGGGTGGGGGGCGTTGGGTTTCCTGGGCGAGGTGCTGCTGCGGTCCAGAGTTGCGAAGTTATGAAAGGGGCGGCAGGGGGATTGCTTAAAGTGCTTTTACTGCGCTTAATTCGCATAATTAATTTTGTTAGTAAACTTCGGGGGCTAATACATATTTTGCCGCCGTTGATGTTCATGTTGCGATGTTGCTCCCATTGTTGTTGTGCCGCCTATTTCGCGGCAAACAAGCAACTCACGCAGCTGCTGTTTATGTGTGCTGTGTGTGAGAGCGCGCGTCCATGCACATGTGTGTGTATCTGCCTTTTCCGTTTATGTTTATTCATTGAATTTATGACATTATCGTTGCCTACTTTGCAGCGCCAAGCCAGCGTGCATATATTCATGCATGCCTGCTTACACTTGCGGCCAAAATAGTAGGTGCCTGCACTTTCGAAACAGGGAAAGCACTTTTACAAGGCTTACAATGAGCATGCACATGTTGTTCTCTAGTTTCTAAGAGCTCTTTAAATTGGAAAATTTTACAATTTTCCCTTTAAGGCGAAGACGACAACTATTTGGCTGACTTTAGTTGCGTATGTCAATGTGCTGGTAATAGTAGTTAGCCGCCTGCGTGTTTGTGTATATGCAGAGCCTGCAGGCCAGGTAATTGCACTTGTGTTTTGCAATCACAGCCTTGCCTAGTTTGCCAGGCACTTTATGTTCAATGCGCTCGCGGCCATAGATGCACAGGTACAGTAGAGATCCACTAACACTCTCTAACGCAAGACAATACATTTAAAGTACACACTTTATGTCCCCAACCAATAAACATAGTTTATTTTCAAAATAGTTTATGCCGAAAAATAAAAACTACCAGCCGCCTTTTTTAAGAAAAAACGTTTTATTTTATGAAGTACGTCCTGTAACTGCGTGCTGTGTTTTTATATTGCAGCTTAATGGCGACTGTCAAGCGTTTATTTACTTTATTATTGCATTTTGGCACGCAGGCCCCAATGTGCGTGGTTTATGGGAGTGTGTGCGTGGGGCAGGACGATTGGAAATTGTCTGTTTACTGCCACTGCATCCTGCAAGGATGTGTGCCCATTGGGGCGTGCTGCCGCAGATGACTGCAACTTGCGCTGTGGCACTCACCTGCTGCTGCTAATGTGCGGCGGCCATAATCAGCAGCCACCGAAAGTTGGCCAGCACACCCCACCCCATTGGCACCCCATCCCTTCGGCTTCTTGCGGCCAAAACGGTGGCCAAACATCGCCAGCGATCCGCTGATTGGGCAGCCCGTTGCCATTGCCATCGCCAGCACAAATGGTGGTCCAATGCGCCATCGACTAACTTATTGCTTTGTATGCCTATGCTGATGTTAATCAACAAAATTGAATATACGTAAGAGTGTCACAAGATAAGTGTTTCGTTAAAACTCATAACAGGGGATTAAATTTAAATTTAGATTCATAGTAATATATATATAATATATAATTCTCTATTTGCTCGCCTTAATAAATAAATTTATGGATTAATTGGAAGGAGTACATTTGTCATTTGGAATTAAAAACAAAAAAGTTGCAGCAGAGCTAAATATAAAAGCTATTAAAAGTCTCATTTTGTCCATTGAAACCGTTGCAGTAACCCACTTTAATAGAGCAAAACAAATTAGCAAACAAAGCATTTAGCGGCCTAATTATTGGGCATGCAGAGAGAACGCGTTTTAATTATTCATCGGGCCGAAATAACACTGGACAGCCAAAACACAACATAATTAGCGCATAAATTAGCTGCCCCACATAATATTAAATCACGAATCAATTGCAAAATCGAAATCGAAGGGTAGCTTTAAATGGTTGCCTACTTTTTTGCAGTAAAACTGCACTTAATGCAACTAATTTGTGGGGCAGTTGGACCTAATTAATCAGGTTTCCAGTGCTTAATGAACATTTAAATAATGGGCGTGCCAGAAATTAGTCCTGCTGGCGCCGGTCATCCACTGCGTATACTTAATGCAGCGCACTTTAAGCGTATTAAACGCTTTGCTCACTCATTTACTCAATTATACATGAATGCGCGGCCCCTTCGCCTGGCCAGCGAATTCAACAGGCACCCACACAACTTATTTTAATTAAACGCATTATTTTCGCATTTTCGGTATTTGCCGCTGCCGCTTTATTTGTTTCCACTTATTAAATACTTTTCAAAATGGTCTCCAGCGTCGCCAGAAGTCCGCCGACCATGGCAGTCTGTGGCGGCTGTATTTAATAATAAAGCAGCCAAATCCGCAAATAAAGTGTAAATGATAAAAATTTTATTGAGAGCGAAGGCGAGCGACAGCGGCGGGAAAAAAAGTAAATCAACAGATAAAAAAAGAGCAGCCAACAAAATCCGCCAGATCTGTGGAATAACCTCAGCTTGGCACATTTTTAATTAAACTGCATTAAAATATATTGCCAGCGGGAGTTCAATATATATGTACCATATATTTTATATTGAACTCTAGCTGCAAATAACATTTTTTAATTAATGTGCGGCAAGTGACAGCCGACGCAGCGTTGAGAAGCAAATTGTTGAATAGCGTATTTTGGGCTAAACGAAGACCAGACTCTACTAAAGTATACTTAATAATCTAGAATGATATGTTACATTAACACGATTTCATAGTTTAACGTTGTCCCTTTTTATGCAAGGTATTTTTTATTAATGGAATTTTTATCTTTCAATACACATTTATGTCTCGTCTCCCCCGGCTGTCTGGTAGACGCTAGAGTGTCTGTGGTAACATAATTACTGAAAAAAGATTATGACCAAAATCTGTAAATAGCCCTCTTTTTGGACTTAATTTTACAAAAATTTAAGCAACACGAAATATATTTTTCTTTTTTATATATTATATTATATGCTTTGTTAAAATATTTGCTTCCCATATTAACTTTATAAATGTAAAATTTTTCTTTTTAAAGTCAGCCCTCTCCATTTCCCCCCAGGTACTCACCTACTTCCTCAAGCTTCTTCCACGTCAGAGCTGACAGCTGGTTGTAGCTCCTGGAACATAGCTAGCTCAGGCACTTCCTCCAATAGGTCTAAATCACATTATTGATATCCTCTGCTGCCACATAAAATCATTGCACCACTCACTCACAATTAGTATTTAAAAAAAAACATCGAAAAAGTTGTTTGCTTACGTAGGACTTTTGAGAAGCGCAGAGAAGGGCACATATATTTTGGTATTATTTAGTATTTAGTATTAAGTATTATTTAGTATTAAGTATTATTTAGTATTAAGTATTATTTAGTATTAAGTATTATTAAGTATTATTTAGTATTATTTAGTATATCATTATTTTCTTTTAATGTAACGTAATACTTTCAGCTATCTTACTTATGTATAATCTTGTAATTTCACTTTGAATGCCAGCTGGGAGCAAAAGAAACAGAAGAGTGTTATTTAAGTATAAATATTATTTAATAATATATACATATATGTATATGTATATGACAAAGCACCCGGGTGTTTGTTGACACTCTATTTGCTGAGACACCCGGTGTTTAGCGGGTGCACTTAGAGTGCCGGTGGCTTGCTGCAGTTTTCTGATACACAGTATATACATATGTATACTTATATATGTATAGTGCATATATAATATATCAAATATATATATTATACATAAAAATGCGCACCCATCATAATCGCAGGAGAAAGCGCGCTTGAAAGCATAAAAATTATATGATCAGGGATTAATGTGCTCAATCGGGCGATTATCCACATCAGGAGGCAGTCAGGGAAGGACGAGGACGAGGACGAGGAGCAGCGACCCCCAGTTCACAACTGGCTGTTCCCAGCTGGCTGCGCATAAATTAGTCGCACTGACCAGGAAACTTCCAAGTGGCTGGCCAAGTCAAGATGTCTACTAATTGCCATTTTACTGTCACATTTGCTCTGGGATTTACATGTGCATACATTTCACATTATCGTTGCAACTTGGCCGGCTAAGCCTGTTCGGGGAAATGGCCAGGACCACGCCCCATCAGGACTCGACTCTCGAGCGGTTCGTGTGCATTTTATTAATAATTATCCTTTGGGCCCCGGCTGTGGGCTTATGCAAATTAGCGAACGGGCATTAAGTGCAGTTAACTTCAGCCTGCTTCGGCAGCCATTTGAAAGCGAGGAGAGCTGGCTGTTCTGGCTGTTCTTAACTTTATTCCGGCATAAATTTGTTGAAAAGTGAAATGAATTACATGTTCTGGAAACAGAAAAGTTGTGGAAACATTAGTTGGAATGGGGGGAAAGTTTAAAGCGAAAGTTGACTATGCTTTTTAAAATGCAGTCGATAATTGCCTCTTTTTGCTTTTACTTTGGAGGGAGAGAAGTATATATATTTTTATTTATAATATTTATTTATATATATATAAAATGCAAAGGGTTATATAAAATTCAGAGTTTGTAGTTTACTTTACATACAGCATAAATAAGATGTTACCGCTAGTCATTAACTTAATCTAAGATGGAGACATTACAGTTTGCTAATTTGTTCAGAACGGAAAACGGTCACAATTGGAAACTCGTAAATGAGCCCCAAGAAACTGCCCCGAACTATGCTATACTTTATGGGAGCACTGATGCTGACTTGCTGAACCGTAGGCAAGTAAATTAACACTAATTACAACATAATAACTATAAAATCGTAGAGACAAGTGCCCGGCAGACTCAACAGCTCATTGCCGGGCACTTGCCACTCAACGCAATGGCCGTGGAGCCGGGCCAAGTTCCTGGCCGGGCCAACAACTGAACAGAACTGAACTGAGCTGAACTGGCCGCCTGCAGCGCCGGAGAAAGGCAAGCAAAACAGAGTGCAAAACATGATTAAGAGTGAAATATTTATTTGCAGCACTTGGAGGCACGCCACGGTAGCGCCAACAATTAGAAGCTAGCTACGAGTACCAGCCCTGAGTGTTTGGTAGTACCGGCTCAGCGCCTCCTCGCGCCGACATGGCTTAAACATGTAAATGGCTGCAAGGAGGAGGCCATGATTTAATGGCCTCCACTGCTAAGGAGCCCAGGAAATAGCGCGGCGGCAACAAGTGCACGGCCCTTAATGCTTAGTTTAATTGTATTACGAGTAGGTCGGGTACGATAGAATCTGAGTGTATATACTAAAATGCTTTAAACGCTAAATGCGAGCTTATGCCTAGTATTCCTCCTCCTCGTCAAAACCATAGCCGAACTCATCGTCGTCTCCGCCCGTGTTGAGCATGTCTTGAAGAGTGGCCTCCGGTTCTGCCTCGGGCTCGACGTCAGGATCCTCAGCTTCCGCCTCAGCGTCTTCGTCCAGGTCATCTGGGAAAGTAATGTACAGATTTATGAGCTGGCAACCCACGTGATTTACTTGGTATGACCCACCTGCTTCCACCAGAACTGCTGGCTTGGACTCTGGCTGCTCCACATCGGCAGCTTGGCTGACCGGCAGACCCACCTCTAGTTTGGGACGTTTCCTACTGGGTCCAGGCAGATCGTAGGTTGCCCTATTGCCCCTGCTCTTGGAAGGAACAGGGCCTTCTTCCACTATGACCGGCTGCTGCTTCAGCTCTTCCAGAGTGCTCGGTTTGGTATCCGCACTCGTTGTGGGAGAGTCGTCAGTCAGTCCGCCAATGCCGTCAGTCAGGGTCTTGAGAATCTCGTAGTTGATCTTACTGGAGATCTTCTTCTCTTGCAGCATCTTTTCGATGGCCTCGCCGGCTGTGGACGAGGGACCAATGACCTTCTTGCGTGGCTTCCGCTTCTTCCGCTCCGGCTTTCCCTCCTCGCGTTCCTTGGCCAGCCGCTCGTCGCGTTCCTTTTGCTCTTGCAGATACTCGGCATTGAGGTTCTTCCACATTTCCAGCTTGGCCACCGCCTCATCCTCAGTCAGCACGTACTGATCCAGTTCGTCGTCGTTTAGATCATCGGTGATGAGTTCTTGTTCCTGCGGCTGCTTGGCCTTTTCCACGTCCTCCAGATCGCTCTGCGTCACCCTGCAAATAGCCTCGATATCCGGTCGAAGGCCTTCAATCCCAGCCACCAAACCACCTGGTTCGGTCTTCTTTACGTCCTCATTCTTGGCTATCAATTCCTTGATGACCTCCGCATTGGATTGTTCAATGAACTGCCTGGACTCCTCCAGTTCGATATCCTTTTCCGAGGTGCTCTTGGGCGTGCTTGGCGAGCTCAGTGGAGTGCCGCCCTTACACTTAGTCAGTTGTCGGTAAACTGAGTTTGAGTACTTGCCTAGATCTTTTTCCAGGTGAGCATCAATTTCTTTTTGCAACTCTGTTAGCTCGTGCTCGCCCATCTTAGATGATTTTTAAATTACTTTTTTTGTATACGGAATTACACAGATTTATACTTACATCTTTGATCCTCTCGCGATCCTTTTTGCGGGCGGCCTTAAAGGAAGGCGGATCCTGTTCGCGCTCCAGGTCAACGGTCATGAACTCCTCCAGGGTTAGCCCACCCGAGGGCGTTTCAGCAAACTCCGAAAGGCGCTTCCGCAGCGTTGACTCATGGATCTTGACCACACCTATCACGTCCAGCATGGTGCGACTGAAATCGTGCATCCGCGCCGCAATCAGCAGAGCTTAAGGTCGAAAGTAATCCCCTTTAGCCGCCGCTATTCGTTTCGATTTCATGGTTCACTTACCTGCCCCACAAAGGCCAGTGGGTCGTCGTCCCGAGTGCATGCAGTCCTTCTTCATGCGCTGCACAATTCTCAAAGCCGTCATCGAAACCTCGTGCGTTTTGGCGCCCAACTGCAGTCGATTGGCAAAACGCATAATGTACAAACACGGGTCTGTAAATAGGAAAACAGTAGAAAATAATATGCGAAAAGATGTATTCTATAATGGTTAGCAGGGGCATATTAATTGATAAACCCGGAAAATGTAGAAACCAATTAGCGAACAATAAAGCTGATTTATATTATTGAAGAAAGGTTATTTCGCACAGTAATAAACATAACATAGGAACATTCATTCTTCTTTGCGAGTGAGTTGGGACCACTACCCCAGTTCGCAGTATCGTAATAAAATCTGAGATTCCTATAAAATACACCAACTGCAAGAGCATCAGACGAAGAACTTGTTCGACGACCTTGAAGTCGGGTCGGTCTAGCCAATGAAACCGAAAACATTCAATAACCGGCCCACGTCTCCATGGACAGCTGCCGAAATAAACAATCTTGAACCCGAACTTCAGGTCCGATATTATTCAATTCATTCAACTTTTACATGGCAATGAGAGGTGCAGAGAGCCGCTGTGGGAGAGTGAGCAAACAGAAGACTTTTTGAGGCCCGAAGAGTCGCCAAGCGACAGAGATTTTCTATCATGCGATATGTTTACTTGTGCGCTCTGCACGAACATCACGCATCCGTCACGTAGTCCCGCAGTCGCGCCAAAGGTTTTGGGCCATTCATTGGCCTATTAAACCGATAATTAGCTGTATTTGAACTAGATGAAAGACAGGCCCTGCCAAGGAAACCCACTAGACAACATGTGCAATTAACACTTGGCCCAGTCATTTCGGCCAGACCGAAAAACAAAACCCAAACGCAAACTCAAACCCAAACTCAAACTCAAACGGCAATTAACGCACAACAAATACTTGGAAAAAAGAGTGCGAAACGCATTGGAAAATCAAAGCCAGCAGACACACGACCTTGTCAAAGTTATTTGCCAATATTTTTTTCTATTTCGTACTTAACTAACAGTTTACAATTTGCCCACAAATTGGACAAGAAGATTTTCTAAGAGCCCCACAGTGGCTCAACTGTATGGTCACTGGAGTTGTACAATTTCATTATACATAATTGCTGGCATAATTATTCAAGATAATGGCAAAATAAATGGTAGGCCATATAGGTTTTAATTATTCATATAATTACAAAAAAGATACTTTGCTGTACATCATTTTACTTGTAATACATAGCGGCGCAAACTTTTATGGGCAAACATAATTTGACCACATTGAAATAAATACAATGGACCTCTCTTCTGTGCATAATTTTTAGAAGGGCTAATAGAAGTAAAACAGAACTGGTGGATGAATTGTGGATCATTATATAATAATGATAAATAAATAATAAGCAGACATTATTATATCTGAATTCTTTACCCCAAAATGCTCGATTATAAAATGAATACCTGCTTAACCAGCTACTCTCATATTTATCCACCCACCCGGAGGTTGGCACATTATTCCGGAACTTACTGCTAATCCTTCGCCCTCCAGTTCCCGACTCGTTTGTTGTTTGTGCAGCGCCACTTGACACACAAAGCCAGATGCTGTTGAACGTCAACCCCTGCTGACCGAGAACGAGGGGATGGAACTGTATGGACTGTATGGAAGATGCTTGTCAAAGTCTCGCCAACTGTACTCCTCAAACAAACAAAAAACAGCACAAAAAAGGGAACTCCGCAAAGGAGGAACAAATTATTTATTAAACCCTAATGAATGGGCACATTTGTGGAGGCCCCGAAGAGTCGGCCCTCAAACTCTGACGCCCCCTGTAACAGCCCCTCAGCCACCGCCCCTGCTTTTTGTTGCCACTGCCGTCGTGGAGTGCTCCACTTGAAAAATGATGCCGCTGATGCGGTGACTGCGAACTGTGATCGGAAACTGTGACTGCATTGACCCTTCAGCGCAGCGCCCACTCATCTGCCACAGCTGTTACTTGAACTGCTGAAACAGCTAGTGCTGCACTCAAAGAAATATGTGCTATTTAATCTGTGGCTTCAAAATTTCCACTTCCATCGCTAGTAATAAATGGGCTTTCCAATTCTTTTCAAATTCTATTAGCAACATATTTACCAAAAAATTCCGTGATCTTTCGCCTTTTCAAGCCAAATTTCCAGCTCAACGTTTATAGGCATCAAGTATATATACATTGGGGACCTATTCATTTATTTGACTTTTTTGGAATATTTTTTTGCAGTGTTCTGCTGCCTTTTGACAGTTGCCAGCAGGGCTGGTGCTAATGGTTTCTTAATGTTGCCGCCCCTTGTCGCAGCCCATTTGCTGCGATATCCTGCGAATGCCGCAACTGCAGCTAGTGAAATTATTATTATTTAAACTTTATTTTTGCGTTTGTCATGACAGCAATTATCATTTTGAGTGCACCGCCGGCTGTGCCCCCCCTGCGCCGCTGATTACTTCTGCATTTTGCGAAAAATGCCAGCGATTTGGGTTCGAGTTTCCATGCTGCAGCCACAATTAACTGAGTTTTGCTGCTTTAATTGTTTTGTAATTGACCAAGAACGCGAGATTAATGGGGAAATGAAATCTGAGGAAATGTGGCGTACAAGAGTCGTGCAAACAAAACCTAAAATAAAGCGAAAATCAAATCAAATCGTCGCATTTATCGCATGCAATATATGTGACCGTCTCAAGGCGAGCGAATAAAAAACCGAAGCTAAAACCATATAGTCAATCGTGGTCGATCGGCTGGCGAGTCTCGAGTTGCCGGTTTTGGATCTCACCAGAAAAATTAGTAACTCACTACGAATTCGTTCGTTGACTCGCGCAGTCGCAGTCGCAGCCGCCAGTCGAAACGAGAAATACAATCAAATACCACCATTCAAAACGTGGCCGGTCGTCGCGCATGCGCAAAGCCAAAAATTAATAAAAAAAATAATACAAATATTAAATAAAAGAAGTGGCTGAGGGGACGAGATCCCTCTATGTGTAAGGGCCATTTCAACAGTTGTCAGCCATCAGCCATCTGCACAACGAATCCCAACAAATTACAAAAGTGTGTATATCTGCCTGATTGCTTGTTAAAGTAATAATAATCGTTGACAAAGTGCGCGTAGCTCGTTTGTTTGTTCTTCTGTTGACGTTTTAATTTATGTGCACTTTTGTATTTTTCACTTTTTTTCATCACTCAGCCGACAGCTCGGCGATGCCGGTTGAGCGTAAACGAATGAAAAAAAAAAAAAAAAACATGGAAAAAACATGCCAAGAAAATTGCTTTGAGTGAAGTGCAAATATAACAGAGGAGGCATTGAAAAAATCCCCAAAAATTCCGCACAGATAATTGCTTCTAAGGCTCATCAATCGCCCCCAAACCCCATTCTTACACCTGTCACGATCATCTTTCCTACGTTCTCTCTTTTTTTACTCTCTGTTTACTGTGTACCGAACTCATCGAGTTTGGCTGCGGATAAACAGGTGCTGTGGTTAATTGATTGTTTCAATGTTTAACCCATTAAGTGCCACCCGGAAAGTGCTTTGCAATGCTAAAATCAATCAGCGAATCGAAGAATTTCGATTCATTAACTTGCAACCACTCGAAATCGAGAAATCTCTTGATTCAATAATGACTTCCTAATGAACTGCCTAATGCACGCCTCCATATCGCATTTTGAATTTAAACAGTTTCTGAGATATGAGATCTCAATTAGGTCTAAAATCTCTTATCAGCCTGGCTTAGGTAGCTGCGCCGTGTAATTATCCGTTAGCTGCACTCTCGGTTAATTGCCGAGCATTTGCTTGTAATTTACTGCTCATAACTATGATTTGTGTTTAGTGGCGCTGCTTTTAATGACAGCCCTTTCAGTGTTTGTGGCTCTTTCGAAAATACTTCAATTTAGCGGGCAACCAAAGTCCCACACTATTTCGTGTTTGTATTTCGAAACACAAGGTAAACTTTAGAAAAAACGCTCATAAGGCCCCACCCAAAAACAGAAGATGAAAGGTTGGGGAAACAAACAAAAGACGAGAGGAATACGACTTCTCCCCCTAGACATCGAATTCGCATTTAGAATTCCACTCGAAAACCGCGCAGCCTGGCGGCATGAATGCCTAAATATTAAGTAACACGATGACAATTTCTAAGTTTTAACTAATATACATAATATACATATGTATAAGCAGAAGAGGAAACGAAAACTGGTTTCAAATAAAAGATTTGACAAAGAACCAAATGTCGCCATAGCCACAGAAAACCGATTTAGAATTCAGCAACTCATGGCGGCGAATCGAAAGACCATTCAAATGGGGATTTTTCTGGGCCATAAAAGAATCGAATGCAAATAACAAAAGTAAACGATTGTAAAAAATGTTAATTCGTCAAGTCATTAGACAAAATGCAACATGACTTACCAAATAATGCCAAGAAATATGAAAAGTGAGTGAGAAAAACTGCATGTTAATGTCTATAAAATTATCCGCAAATTAAAGCGTCTAAGCCAAAGACGCTGCCTGAAAAGCTGAAAAACTGAAAAGCTGAAAAGCTGCAAGGCTGAAAAACCAAAAGACAGAGCCACCAACCGACAGCTGACGGTCTGAATTATTGCGAAACAACCTAAGGGCACTCGAACCGAGGTCCAAACTCACATGAACACCTCAAACAAAAGTCGAGACTCTCAGAAAATGGAACTCTGAAGCTTGACGAGAATTGGACACTCTGGTCCAGAAATATTGCCAAATGAGACGCCAAGCGGAGCGAATGCAAAATATTCACAGGCTAATGTATAACTAGTACTAGAACTTAGTACACGTGAGGTAATTACTAAATATTATTATTCTTACACTGCAAAGATTCCGTAACAGAAGGAAAAGTTCAATAATTTCCAGTTTGCTGTTTCATAATCGAAAATAGTATAGTTCATCGAAAAAAGCTGCTAGAAATCAGAGAAGCATATAACAAGCATTTTGACAAAAAGAACAACTTGTGGATAATCGTTCATTCCTAATCCTTTGAGCACAATCTGTTCAACATGCGATTTTGACCCCAATCGGATTATAGTAAAAACTTAAAACTTATACTTTAATCGTATAGCCCTTATCAGATTACTGAGCTGCAAAATGCCATAAAAACACAAAATAAAGGCATATAAAAAATGTACAAAGTTGGCGAATTGGCCAAAAACAAAAATCAGACAAGCGCGAACAATTTAAGTGCAAATTCGGCAAATCAACGAGCTCTTTTGCCGAACACTTGACCGACTGATCGCCCAATCGACAGTTCGAGTGCTTTTGGCCAAGAGTTCGACAGGTTATTTTATTTTATTGGCCACGTTAGCGAGCGAATGTCTGGCAACTGCGATGTTAGGGGCTTCAGAGGTCGAGTGCTTTCGAAGCTTAGATTTTATCCAGAGAATCCGAGAGTTCATGACGCATTTGCTTAATCAACTAAATGCGTGGCCATTGAAAAACAAAAAATGCAACAAAAGGAGCTCGTTAAAAAAGGGCTGCAGAGTAATGGGAAAACAAAAGACTCCACATATAGTAACTGCAAGAAAAAAGAGACAAACTCTTCATTTTTTTCTGTTTTTTTTTCTCACTTTCTGGTTTGCTGTGATCTTGTGTTTGTGGTTGGCTTTTATTTTGGTTTTTTTTTTTTTTTTTGGTTTTTTTGGTCAAGCATGTAATGAGGAAATAAAAATCGAAAGTGTTACGCGGGCGTTGCTTTGGGGTCTCCCCTTTACCACCTTTACCTTTTTTTCGTTCAGTGTGCGAGTGCGATGGTGACCCGAGACTTGGCCAAAAAGTGGGTCGCACCATTTGCAATTAAAGAGGTAATGAAAAGTGAAATAAACCCCGAGCTGAGCAAAACAACGAATACAATTGGGCAAAAGGGCGACCAAAGTAAATGCAAGTAAATGCGAAATGCACCTTTATACCGAAAGTGCAGTGACAGGGCGGAAAAAACGCATTTAATACGAAAATCGGCGCTTCCACGCGCGATAAAGAAATGAAATGAAACAAGCCGAAATTTAAATGTGGCTGGAAAATAACAAAAATAACGAAAGCCTACAGCTGATGAATAATAAACGTGACTCGATTGTTAAGCCATGAAATTAATTTAGCATAAATTGTATGTGATTTGCATGGCAACTAAGATGGTTGAGGGGTTAAGGCGAATCGCAGGGGTTTCGCTGGGGGAGTGCAAAGCAGCTGTCTAGAACTTTTGTGCAATTTGTCTAAGTGTAAATGCGAGTCAGAAGGTTTTAAAAGTATAACAGTTCACGGCTACTAAGAGGCCTATTTGAAATAACTTACCAAATGAAATGGTTACAAAACTGTGCCTAAAATCAAATTTTACAATTATAAAATTAAATTTTTACTATGAAAATAATTTCTATCACAGGGAATCAAATTTATTAGTTGAGAAGCTCAGGATCCACCACTGTATATTCATTCTGTCAAATGAAAGATGACGCAGCAGATTGATGCATTCATGATCTTAAATGGCAATGCAAATATTTTCCATTGTTTCGATACCTGTTATGCAACACAAATATGCTACCGCCATTTAAATGATAAGCATCCAAACTAATAGAGTTATACTAATTCATATTTCCGCCTCTCCAAAGTATTTTCCAATCAGCCAAAACTGACTGAGTGATGAAACTAAAACTAATTCAATTCAAAGATCCAACTCATTTTAGCCCGAAGATGTGCCGAAGCATGAAGAACTTCATTAGGCGTCGGCGGAAAATGTCATTGTTTTTCTGGGGGCGTGGCTGTGGGGGAGTTCGTAATACATGCATACATACATCAGTGTGACAGGTGGAGAGGAATACGTTTATCCACATGTATCGCCTCGCCACAAACCCGTTGATTGTGGCAAAGACAGGCCGTGACGAGACAAAAATAAAGTGAGAGAAACAAAATTATGTCCATGTCTGTCGCAGTTTTGTTTTGGTTACGGACTTCGCCATGCTGCCAATTAAAAGTAGCCGCTTGCATAATTTCCGCTGGCAGAGAGTCAGGTGCAAGAGTTCTCCAGTTGACCCAAAAACACTTTTTAGCCCAAACTGCTGGGGGTCGCAATCAAAGTCAACAAAAAAAAAATGTGAGGGGCTCGCCTAAATTCACTTCCTGCAGCTAATAAAAAGCGACAAATGCGTGCGAGCTGGAGTTGAAATTGAAAATAGTAATGGAAATGGAAATGGAGAAGTGAAAGTAGAGCCCGCAATTGGCCATTTTTCATATGAGTGGCAAGCTCGAGTACTGAGCCAAAATTGAATCGAAATTGTATCATTTATATCCATAAAAATCAGATTATGTTACATATAAAAAAAATTACTATTGCGGCCAAACTAATGGGGGTGCTATTACAATTTGCGGTTAGCTTTCAACGAAATGAATTTATTTTTATCTCGCTGAACTTAAGTGTTAAAACTGAGAACGAAAGGTGGCAACAATTCTAGCATACTGAAAAAACATCTCATTGCATAAAGTACTAACCAATTAATTTAATAAACTTTTAATATATATTTTAGTAAGTTATATAATTGTTATATCATTTCCCCCAACTTTTATTGCAGCCAGAAGCAGAAGTAAGGTGAAGATGAGCCCGCAACTGAACATAAGATGATCGAGGCCTTTGCGAATCATTTTAGCAGCCACCTGGGACGCCACCTCTTCTACTGGGCCATCGAATCGAGCAGCGCCACTTCGGGAAACTACGGCCTCAACCTGCGGCTCTCCGAGCTGATCAACAAGTTCCACGGCCCCCTCGAGCGGGGAGTGCAAGTGCTGGACCACCTGCTCACCCTCGAGGAGGACGACTTCGCCGGCCACTGGGGCAGCGCCTACGCGCACAACTATGAGCCGGAGTACGCCGCTCGAGTGCCGGAGAACGAGGAGCTGCCACCACCAGAACACAGTGAGTTATTCTAAGAATATTATTATTCGTTTTTACATGGAAATATATAGAAATTCTTTAAATACAATATACATTATTCCACCGTTTTGTGGATTGTAAAGAGATAGCATAGAAGGCCACCATTTATTGGCTTTATCAGCCGACCAACCGATTTCCGATACACCAAAATGGGAGGTAGCTGGGGTATGACTCAGATATCAACTTAGCCAAAGGTCAACAACATGTTTTTATATTTCGGCACACATCTTCGATCCGCTGCCGGTTGGTGCTTCTGTGCTTCTGTTGGTGCGGCTGGTGCAGAAACTGGTTTTACTGTACACGAATGTGCTAAGAGATAAACAAACCTTGACAAGTAAGCTCGGTGGCCGAGCAAACACATCAAAATCGATTTCAAGTTCAGCGCTATGTTTCTTCATAATAAATATTCGCGGGACAGACAATAAATAATAGTCCAAATACGATTCGGACATGCAAATACCGAGTCAAGTCGCCAACAAGGCTGATCGAAAAGAGGCATAGACTTGTAAAATAAAAGTTTTGCATTTGGAAGTAGTAACACACAGAAAACTATAGTTTTAAATTGGAAAAGTCATGTTACATCAAAAATGAAAACTTGGTCTAAAAAATATCATTTATATGAATTTTTCTTCTTGTGTTTTGTACCAAAAATGAGAACTTTTTAGAATTTAAGATCCTCTTTTGCTGTGTAACATAAACCTCTTGGATCGGCCCTATTAGCTCCCACACGTACGTATTTTTATGGCGCGCCATGACGGAAATACATATTAGTATCGAGTGGCCGTGATATAATCAAATTGGGTTGCGAAATCCGCAGTTGACGTATTTCACCTAATTTAAATTCAAAACAGGCGCCCAATCGCGGCGCTAGCCAACACTGTCGCAAAAAGTACCCCAGCAGATTTGTGTGACCAGCTGGCAAAAGGCCATGAATTACCACCTTTCCAGCCATTACACACAGCTGATCCGAATACAACACTGGCTGTAAACGCTTTCCAGCCCTCGCAATAAATACTCGTATATTCTATTCTCTGGAAAAAATAATACAAAAAAAAAGTAGAAAAAGCGCCGCAAATATGTCATACGATTGACTTAAGTGAAGGCAAATGTTTGATCAGCGAGCACTCGACTGAAGTCTCACCAAGTTTCTGCGTTTTCCCCTTCCGGAGGTCACAAATCGCACTTTTCACCGCGATGGCCAGCAGCAGCAACAATTCCACGGCCAACAATCACGGAGGCCACAATCCGCTGAACCGACTGTCCCTGAAGTCCGCCGGAAAGCGCAACCAGGAGAGCATGTCGCACTCCCAGCCGAACGGCGGATGGATAAATGGTAAGGCGGAGGACCTGGAGGCGGATCAGCGAAGGCGCCCCTTGTCCTAGGGGCGTGCGAGGGGGTGGGTAGGGGGCAGCGCAGGTGCACTGCGTCTGTGAGTTATTGATTTTTCACACAACTTAAGCACTGTCGCCAGGGGCGCGGGTGGCGGGGCGGCGGAACGGGAGGGGCGCTGTCTGGCAACACAAGCAACAGCAACATTACCCCAATGCGTTGCTATTTTGAGACGCTCCACTTTTAGGAAACAGCGGAGCCTCGCTAAGAAGAACTTCTGTTGCGATGCAATGAACTTTCAACTTTACTGAAATCGAGAAACAAATATGTGCACAGCGTACATCAGTCGTGAATTTGATGGCTCCATTCTCAAAGGTCAAGGTTTGTTGTTTCTAGAATTTGCCTTACATATGCACGGGAATAATACAATGCTCATTAGAAGCTCCCTCATCATTAAAACATGAAATGCGTTTGCCAGGTACACACGGTGCCCATACAGCAAGGCCCCACTGTACCTGGGCTGTAATAATTGTGGAAAAAAGGGGAGACCCTGGCATTTGTTATTTATGATGCACACGCAGCGGAAGTTGCACAAATGTGGCCACGCGTGCTGCTGATTCTGAGCGAACTGGGTGGGATCATTAAGACAGAAACACGTAACCCGGTTAACCCAAATATTAAACCATTTTATTTAACCCCATTTGCAGTGGAAACCCTGAACAATGGCAACGGGCTGCTCCACTCGCCGCCCCACAATCACCAGCAGCAGCAGCAGCAACAACAGCGAGGCGGAGGAGGAGCATCGCCAGCTGGAGGCGCAGGAGGTGCCTCTGCCGGTGCGGATCACAATATCCAGATAACGCAGCCCATCAGTGCTCCATCTTCACCGCTGGCCTCCCCGGGCGCCCTCAATAGCAGTAGCAGCAGCGGTGGAGGTGGCGCAGGAAGTGGCGGAGGAATCTCCGGCAGTCCCACAGCCTTTTGTCTGCCCTCCAGTTCCGCAGCGGCGGCTGTGGCTGCTATCTCGGCTACGCCCACCAGCGGGAGTGGATCGTATGTGTGCTCCGCCGGAACCAACTGGCATTTCGCAGCTGTGGCAGCATCCAATGCCATCGATACGGCTGATCCCAACTGGCAGGCCAGCAAGGCGACGGTCCTCGAGAGGAATGCAGCCATGTTCAACAACGAGCTGATGTCCGATGTCAAGTTCATTGTGGGCGGAGAGTTCGGTAAGCGATCTTCACTAGGCTCACTAGCGAATAACACAGCATTGCTCATAACCTTTCTTTTCAACAGACATCGATCCCATTCAGACCATTCCCGCCCACAAATATATTCTCGCCACGGGCAGTTCCGTATTCTATGCTATGTTCTATGGAGGACTGGCGGAGAACAAGCAGGAAATCAAAGTGCCTGACGTGGAACCCACTGCCTTCCTAACGTTGCTAAGGTGAGAGTGCAGATTGCATTAAAAATCAACCTTAACCAACCAAACCTCTCACGATTCCACTTAGGTACCTTTATTGTGATGAAATCAAATTGGAACCTGAACACATTCTGGCCACGCTATATGCGGCCAAGAAGTACATCGTCCCGCACTTAGCCAGAGCATGCGTCAACTACCTTGAGGTGAAGTTGACGGCAAAAAACGCCTGCCTACTTCTCAGTCAATCGCGTCTGTTCGAGGAGCCCGAGCTGATGCAACGTTGCTGGGAAGTGATCGACGCCCAGGCCGAGATGGCGGTTAAGTCCGAGGACTTTGTGGACATTGATCTCAAGACCTTTGAGTCGATTCTCTCGCGAGAGACACTCAACTGCAAGGAGATCCACTTGTTCGAGGCGGCCCTTAACTGGGCCATGAACGCCTGCGAGAAGATGAGCATTGACGACACGCCACAGAACAAACGCAGGCTGCTGGGACAAGCGCTGCACCTCATCCGCATTCCCACAATGTCGCTGGAGGAGTTCGCCAACGGTGTGGCCCAGACAGGCATTCTTTCGTCGCAGGAGACTATCGACATGTTCCTGCACTTCACCGCCAAGATGAAGCCCTCTCTGGGCTTTCCCACACGCTCCAGGGCGGGATTAAAGACTCAGGTCTGCCACCGCTTCCAGTCGTGCGCTTATCGCTCAAACCAGTGGCGCTACCGCGGACGCTGTGATTCAATTCAGTTCTCGGTGGATCGAAGGTAAGATGGATAGACAGTTATTGATTAAGATAATGAAGAACTTCTAATTTTAGAATTTTCATTGTGGGTTTTGGACTGTACGGCTCGTCGACTGGCGCTGCCAACTATAACGTAAAGATCGAACTTAAACGCCTGGGCCGCACCCTTGCAGAGAACGACACAAAGTTCTTCTCGGACGGATCAAGCAACACGTTCCACGTGTTCTTCGAGAACCCCATCCAGATCGAGCCAGAGTGCTATTACACCGCCTCCGTAATCCTAGATGGAAACGAGCTTAGCTTCTTTGGCCAGGAGGGCATGTCCGAGGTGCTAATGGGCAATGTAACTTTCCAGTTTCAATGCTCGTCCGAGAGCACCAACGGCACTGGAGTTCAGGGTGGCCAAATCCCAGAGTTAATCTTCTACGGACCCACCACAGTGACCGCAATGAGCTCGCCCACTAATTCACTGTGTCCCACGCCAATTGGTGGTGGTTCCTCTAATGCAGGAGCGACTTCAACTGCAGCAGTGGGAACAGTGGTTCCAAATGGCAGCAATGGATCTGGCAATAACGCCAACAGTTCTGGGGAGGATGGCGACGGAAGCACCTGATGCGCACAGCTCTA
The DNA here is from genome assembly GCF_016746245.2 of Drosophila santomea. NCBI lineage: Eukaryota > Metazoa > Arthropoda > Insecta > Diptera > Drosophilidae > Drosophila > Drosophila santomea. Next base: position 17,330,634 of record NC_053019.2, read on the forward strand.
CTGCGCCGAGTGGCAGGGAGCCTGTTACTACCGCCAACAGCAGCAGCAGCAACAGAGGAGACCAACAGAACAATACAAAACACAGCAACCACAAAAGCTACAGATACAAAATCGAAACTCATGGGTTTTCAGTGCAGCACAACAAAGTAAATTGGAATTTTAGGCGCATATATATATACCAAGATAGTAGAGTGCTCTAGTTTTCATAATAGTCATATATATACATATATAGACATATATACACGTCAAAGCGTAGACACATATATATACACCTCGGCAGTGCGTTTTAAAGCTCCAACACAGTTGTCAGTACGTGATCATCTCAAAAGGAAAGTCATCCGAAGCAAGTCAATCGATATAAGGAATTTGCGATATATGAAAAATTCCCTTCGATATCCCAAGTATGTTAAGCCAGTTAAATACACGGTTTTGCAGTTCTAAAACGCACTGTACATAGTCTGTTGGTAATGCATATAAAGATATTTTGAAATCGAAAAAAGTTGATCATATACACCCTTAACTATATAGATGCAGATTAGTAGTTGACTCGAAAACTTAACACGTTCCACGATTCAAGAGGGCGGGATGGGGTAATATGGGCGCTATATAGAGACGCATAAATAAATGCAATAAGTGAAAATCGGGCAATCAGTCAAGCTAGCGTTAACCAATATTCTAAAGACAGTTAAAGGGAGAGTGGACAAAAGCTAATACGATATATACCAAACATATTTTTGCCAGCATATACCTAACATATACACACATCTGATCTGATAATGATAAACTATAGTCCTAAAAACTTCAAGGGAGAGTAGGCCATGTTAAGAAATGCATACGACGAATTTGAATTGAATGAAAGCCAAGTTAACCAGTTTACGAATTAGCAAACGAAAATGAAATCAAGAGATCTTGTACGAGTATGCGCACAAAATCTTCTCTACATATATATTCAAATATTAATCTTGTAGTATGCATTATATATATTTCGTAGTTGTTCCATTTATCTCTCATACATACACAATATGCCTTTCTACTGATACTAAGCCCTGTACTTCTCCTGTGCATAATAGCCTGCTGTGCGCAACAATCAGTTTTACGTTCGAGTTTTAAATTTCTTTGGAAATTGTACTGATTTTTTGCTTTTGATAAGACAATTATGGTTTTTATATACATATATCTATATAAAATGTTATCCTATATTGATTATGAATCTATTATCATTATGTACTTTAATCAAACAAATACATTATTAGATTTTTGCGAATTTACTTTCTCGAGTTGAAAAGGTTGCTTATTGGGATTGACCATTTACCTAAGTAGCACACAAAGAAGAATTTGACTTACTAGTCGAATGCCAAAATCCTGAGCAAAGTAGGATTGTTAATAACTTAAGCAAGATCAAGTTACAAATTATAAGGTTCTGGGTTCCCTATGATTAAAAGTCGCTCTTTGAGTAGAATTGACTATGGATCGCCATTTAAACATATAGATAGTTTGGTATTGGTATTCACTTACCCACAGAAGGTATGTTGATACAAAGGGCATGCGATAACTTTAAGTAGGTTCGCCCAAGCTCATAAGAACAGATCTGTTGTACGTCGCTGATGTCGATGAGGAGATCTATAGAAATATGAGCAGTTAATATGATACTCCTTAAGCAAAAGGAATGCCCGACTCACGGGAGGTGCCCTCTGTCCTGCAGGTCATGTACACGCAGGCAGCGTAAATGTGGGTGCTCTTCCTGCCGCGAGTGAGATGCCTACTCAGTGCCATCTTAAAGAAATTTAGAGCAGTATCCGCATAGTGCTGAGATAGCTGCAGCTGCTGGCAGAGCAGTGTGATGTCCTTCTTAGCCTTTTTGATGGTCACCTCGCGGGATTCGGTGCCCGATCCCACCTGGAACTTGCCGTAGCCGTAGTTGGTGGCACCGCCCGACGACTCGGCGGACACAAACTGGCCGATTGCAGCTGCTCCATGGCCCACTTCCTCGAACTGCACTTCGGATACAATGAGGGAATCCTCCAAGACCGAGCCGCAGTTCATGCAAACTAGAGTGAATGGGTGAACGTTAGCATGGATCCTTGAATGTTAATATAGCCACAGCATACCTCGATCTCCGCGAGCATTGTCTTCCTCGATCTCATTGGATCCGCAATTGCGACATTTTAAGCCCGAAGACATGATTGTTGTTCGTTCTTAGCTAAAATGTACACTTCCACCTGCGAGGTTTAGTTTTTAACCACTGTTTTGACAGTTTAAACTACTTGTTTGCTGTCAATTTAACGCATTTTTCTACTTTTATTTGAAAAATTTGCAATTTGTTGCCAATTGAAATCAACACGCTTGGAAAACAGCTGATTGAACCGTTGGCATTGTTCAACACTTATATGCTAGAGATGCGCATTCTGCAATCACAAATCACTCTTGCCCAACTGAAAGACCTAATAAGAGGTTCAGAGAGTAAATTGCAACAATAAATAAAAAAACTAGTAAAACTTATTTTAAAAATTTGGTTTCAATGCTTATGGAATATTTTTTAATAAACTCATTTCTTAAATATTTAATGGTCTATATATAACATCACTAGTTCAATATTAAGTTCTTAATTGCACATCTCTAGCCACAAAAGTGTTAAAGTACCGGTAAGCTTGTAAGGTGAATAAACATATTTTGCTGACATTTTATACTCGTTAGATAAAAAGCAAAGAGTAACCAGTCAGTTTACTCTTAATATATGAATTTAAACTATATATTCGTATATATATTGAAAACATTCTTGTAACTTATTGTAACAGCATCAAGCTTCAACATCACTTAACATTGAGGAAAGACCACCCCACTTTGTTATACACCCTGAACAGCGAAATAAACAAGTCAAGTGAGCATTGAATTGTCGGAGAAGTCATCTTTGATTTAGAAATAGAAATACATCCGTCATGGGCGATGCTGACCGTGCGATGAACGAACCGGAAGCCGCCAAAACGGTGGCCGGAATCCAGGTGATTCCCGCCGAGGATGTGGCCTCCATTGAGGAGGTAATCACCATCGATCCGGACTGCTATGAGCTCGATCTGAATCATCGCCGGATCGAGAAGCTGGAGAACTTCGAGCCGCTCACGCGAATTGAACGTCTTTTCCTGCGCTGGAATCTGATCAAGAAGATCGAGAACTTGTCCTCCCTGAAAACACTGGTTGAGCTGGAGCTGTACGACAACCAGATCACCAAGATTGAGAATTTGGACGACTTAACCGAACTGGAGGTGCTGGACATCAGCTTCAATCGTCTTACGAAGATAGAGAACCTGGACAAGTTGGTCAAGCTGCAGAAGGTCTACTTCGTGTCGAATCGGATAACCCAAATCGAGAACCTAGGGATGCTCACCAATCTTACCATGCTGGAGCTCGGGGACAACAAACTGAAGAAGATCGAGAACATCGAAATGCTGGTGAACCTACGACAGCTCTTCCTGGGCAAAAACAAGATAGCAAAGATCGAGAACTTGGACACACTGGTCAACTTGGAGATCCTCAGTCTGCAGGCTAACCGCATTGTAAAAATCGAGAACCTAGAAAAGCTTGCCAACCTGCGTGAGCTCTACGTTTCGGAAAACGGAGTGGAAACCATTGAAAATCTCTCTGAGAACACCAAATTGGAGACCCTCGACTTGGCCAAGAACCGGTTGAAGGGCATTGCCAATCTTGAGAAGCTGGAACACCTCGAGGAGCTATGGCTGAACCACAACGGAGTCGATGACTGGAAGAACATCGAGTTGCTGAAGGTGAACAAGGCACTGCAGACGATCTACCTGGAGTACAATCCTCTGGCCAAGGACGTGCGCTACCGCTCCAAGCTGCGCGACATCCTGCCGCAACTGCAGAAGATTGATGCCACCCTGTGCAAGGTGCCCGGTTCCTAGATGGAACCACTGTGAACCCCTTACAAGACTAATCCACGGCGTTGCGCCAATACATTTATATCGATTAACTTTGGAAAACTGCGTTTAAAATATACATAAAAATTAACCACTTTAAAGGTTCTTTTTACCCACGAATCGTTTGGCGAAGGGTGTCAACTAGTCCTCAGACGTAAGTGTTTGTGTATGTGGGAATAAGCGATTCAGAACGTGAAGTATACCTAATGAGTCAGATATATTATCCACCTAGGCTGCACCTTATCAGCTACTAAATGGAATGAATATCTCTGTTGTTTAATTATTTGAAAAGATATCTTTATTTCAATTAGATCTGCAGATGTGGTAGTATAGTATATATGTATATATATAACTACTTTAAGATGAAAACGCTTTAGTTTAAAAATTCTTGTTTTTATTAAACCATCACAATCACACTTCAGTGTGTCAGAGTACAAAGAAAAAGTTATTGTTCTATCGAGTGAAATCACAGAGCTTAACTGATAAGTGGCCTTCGAAAATGTATTTTGTGTTCATTCCTTTCTTTTGTGCAGACATGTTGTGCAAATATGCTTATCATTTAATTTGTTGACAAAGTAAATGAGGCGTCAAGTTGTTTCCTTCTGGAGGAGGTCGTCAATTCGAAACAGCGTAATAGTCAGAGGCGCTTACTTTGTGAGGACCTCCATAGAAGTCCAGAACAAAGATATTGCTGATTTCCAGTTCGCAAAGGTAGAAATTGTGGGCTGTAAGGGAAGCAATACAATCATAAAATCAAAGAAATAATCCTATAACCAAGCGGTACTAACCTTTTACCCAATTGATGGCAGCTGGATGACGTTTCACATAGGCATCCAACGATGGCTGATAGCTTCTGTCGCTGGGATCCATCTGCGAATAAATCCGATATGTTTTTAGAATTTCAAGTAGGATTTATTATATTCTACAGACCTTCTTGACCTGTCCACTGATCATGGAGCGGGCACATGTAGGCTCCATGGGATCCTTTCCGCCATCCTTGCACCTGAGGGTCTGCTCATCACTGAACATGAGTGTGACCTTGTTGTCCGCCTGCCAGTCGGGACCAGTGAAGTCCAAATCGGTTAGCAGGAATCGAATCCGTCCAGTGGACCTGTTGTTAGCATCGCTGTCATCTATGGAGATAATGTTGACCATGGGATACCCCTTCACCCGTTCGTTGGTGGAGAGACTTCCCACAGCCGCCCAATTGGCGCGATGGACCAAATCCCTGGCGATCTTGGCGTGATTTAGCTCCTGTTCTCGATTATATTCTCTAATAATACGTTCATCTCTGCTTTGGGAGTAACCAGATGAGGGGCTCAAGCTCAGGAGGGCCAAAATGAGGGCCAATAGTAGGGAATGGCAGGATTGCATGACTTGACTGCAAGTATAACGATTCGGTTCTGAAAGATCACTGAGCACTGGACAGCGGACGGGTCAGCATTTATGGACAGGGTACTTGCAATGACTGGCTTATCTTCCGGTCAAAGCAATCGCGTATGATCCGCACTTTTAGTACTTTCTGTGAATCACGATGTGGGCCGAAAACAAAGCGGACTACGGATAGCGTTGACCTTTTACGCCTCTGTTATTTTCCTGTGTGCTCCGTTCTCCGCCAGTAATTTCCGCATACATATGTATTTATGCCTACCTGGAGGATCTGGACTAATGGGCCCTGTGGGTACTTCTGCTTTGCGATTAGTTTGTCAACTGACTGTGCTACTATTGCGCCTTTATTATCACCTGCTTCGAGTACAAAGAACCAGAACCAGCTGTTTTCAGCAGGTACCTCGGTTTCGGTGGGGTGTATGTGACGCATAGGTGGTTATATCTTCTGTATCTCTCAAAAATCCATTAGTGCCTTTAATTACAAGCTGATTTCAAATGCGGCCCCATTAACTGGTTATTCGAGCACTTAGTCGGTAATGTAAACATAAATTACAAATTTAACCGAATATCTAATTAAATAAAATTTGGGTTTGACCTAGCGGGGTTTTAAAAATTTAATGGGCGTATTGTGTCCAAAAACCAATGTAAATTTCACATTTGAAAGAATGGAATCAGCATTGATAATAATTAGATTATTGAAGTAAAGAAAAATAAATTGTTAAAAACTAGCACTGATAAAACGAATTCTTTTGGGGAAATTGGCAAGCGAAGTAGAACCGTACCGACCACCAAACTAGTTAGCCATTCGTAAACCGAGGGTGCCAACTGAACGATCATCCAATAAGGGTGGCACACGGCATTGCCAGCTTAAATGAAGCCGACTGCTATGAAACTAAGCGCGCATTAACAGATCGAAATTGAAGTAGTTTAACATTTTGTTTCCTTTTATTTTGCAAATATGTAGGTATGCTTAAATATGATTTTTGTTTTAGGAGTATCTTTATGCTTTACTTAATCATCTTTACCATATAACTTGTACATTTCACTTGCATTTAACTTGACCTCATTTTACATTTATTGTTTCTATTTGTGATTGGCTCGAAATTTCGCCAAACGCTGCTTCTGAATATCCAACGTGTGTTTGTGTTTTTTTCATTATTCTAGTGTGCGATTATTAGTTTAACATTTATTTGTATTTCTGTTACATTTACGTTTTTTTATCTTTGTACCGTTGGAAATATACTCTTTTTCTCATATTATTTGACATTTTGCGTTGTAATTAAATTACGTTTGCCAGATTAGTTTACCCTGCCGCATACAGTTTGCTTGAAAAATATATGTACATATCTCATGGAGTCCTGAAATCAATATGTACGCGTAGATCTCGAGTGTTTTCTCAAAAAATAGATGTGTAAAAGTTGATCGTACGTGTATAGTGTAAATATGTTTGTATGGATGTAAAACATTTAAAGTTAGCTTCGTTGATTTATTGATTTTTTAAAGATTTATTTTAAAATGTAAAGCCCATTTGCGTTGCAATGTTGGGGGGAGTAGCTCTAAATGGTTTTTTTCTCCCGTAATATGTTTCAAGACATGTTGCTTACGATATAAAAATAAAATAAATCCAATTTGTAACTTGTTTTGAAGCGGATTCAATGGATTAGTACCATAATGGCAGATCGGAGCTACAAAGGAGCTGAACAAAAGTGTTATGACAGCAGAAAAGTATAGTTATTCCACAGAAAGAACATTTAGTAAATAATCCATTAATCTCTGTTAAACACCTAATTGTTTCTTACCGCGTCAGAACACTTTTCTTCTTTCTTTTATAAGTAGTGTTTAATCCAACTTTACTAAAAGAACAGCAACTAAGAGTCCATGTTATCTCTAGATATCTTTTGCGCTTATCAGTTTTGTGGCATTATACAATATTCAGTTACGCCTTACACTTTTTACTTGCCACACAAATATCGTTGATTATGGTTATGATAACTAAATGCATTTAAATCATCTTAATATTCATACAAATCAATTACAGACACACCGACATTAAAATAATGAAGTATACAACTTTAGTTTTCGCTAGTTTAATGCCATTAGCCCAAAGTGCAGATGGCTTTAGTACTTTACGTGGATATTTTTTAGCTTAGACTAACATACAAAATGCTGCACTACCTTACATTTGCGAAAAATGTAAGCTCGTAAGGAGGAGCCACAAAAAAACATTTGCAATCTTCTTATTTAAACAAATTACACACAGTTTAATACTTGTTGCTTCTTTTTTGCGCTTGCTTTACAAAATACGACTACGCTTAATGTGTATACAGATTAATAATTTCTTAACCACTTTTTGTTTTTAGTTTTAATTTTTTCAAACAATTCCTTGGCGCTTGCGTTTTTTGTTTTTTTTTTTTTTGTGAAGTTTTGAATGTTAGGTTTTCTTCATCCATGACCAAAAACAGAACAGAAGATTTAAAGCTTTCAATTTACTTTCGTTTCGTTTTGCGTGTTACATTTTTGACTAGCTTGGAAGCATGAGTTAAATTAGAACCTAAAGTGCGGACTCTGAAGTGTTATTGAACACAAAAAAAGAAAGCAAATCGGGGCAGTTTACAATACGCGGGACATTGGTATAACGTTTTAAAGCTATCGTTTTGTCAGCCAACGCACTCCAGTCGGTTTAAGGGAGCAAGCCTAAGTAGAAGGTGAAGCAATAAGAATCGCTTTTGGAAAAAAAGCTGGAATCAATTACATATTCATGTGCTTTGTCAAATAATTAAACTTAAATTATTAGAACCTTTAGCAAGCATATCCCGCTTTCGAATGATTTCAACTAAAACACCTATCTATCACGGCTTCTTCCCTTATTGGTTGGGGTAAAGGATGGGGACGGGATCTTGCCCGTTAGCTGAGATCGCACCGTTAGCGACGGTCGCTGCTTCTGGATGCGGATCCTCCTGCTGCTGCTGCACCTCCACCACCGTTGCCACCAGCACTGGGCGCCTGGTTCACCGTCTGCAGCTCATACTGGTAGTAGCAGTCGCTGCCCACGTAGACGGTGCGCCAAACGCCGTCCACATCTCACATCTGGCGGTACGGCGAGTGCATCTTGAGCCACTGCAGCACCAGCGATGGCCCGCCAGCTTGGATTTCTGGAGGAATAGTGCTCAGCGGGCACTTGTCAATGTTTAGATATTTTAGATTTTGACACAAAGCCAGTTCAAATGGCAACTTCTCCAAACCGGGATTCTGGTTGATGTACAGATTCTCAAGACTCTCTAGCGAACCAATCTCCTCGGGCAGGAACTGCAGGTTATTCTCGCTTACAGACAGGTGAGTCAGGTTGCCCAGGTGGCCGATGCTACGCGGCAGCATGGTGATTTGATTGGTTTGCAGGATTAAACGTTGGAGCTCGTGCAGCAATCCAATCTCGTGCGGCAGCACCACAATGCGGTTCTCCTCGAGGTCTAGTATCCTTAACCTTCGCAAATTTCCAATTGTATTCGGAATCTTCTTGAGCATGTTGTTTGACAGGATGAGTATCTCAAGGTTTTGCAGGTTCATGATATCATCGGGCAGTTTCTGTAGTGCATTTGTGGCCAGATTTAGCTCCACCATGTTCACCCAGGTGCCAATGTCTAAAGGTAATGCCGTCAGCATGTTCTCCTTCATGTTCAACTTGGTGAGCCCCTTGGCCCGCGAAAAGATCCCATAGGGGATCTTATCAATCCGATTGTGCTCCAAATTAATGCTATAGACATTGGTGAACTGCGCTGGGCCGCCGGTTGGATAACTGGCAAACTGATTCCTCGAAAGAGTAATGGTGGTCAAGCCGCTCAAGCTGGCCAGCATGCCGTCTGGCAACTGGGTTATGCCATTACCCTCCACATTAAACTCGTCCATGCTCTTGCAGTTTTTCAAAGTGGCCGGAACGCTACTTAATCGATTGTATCTCATGCCCAGCCGCACCAGGGATTTCAGATTCCCAATACTATCGGGTATGTCCAGCAGTTCGTTGTGCTGCAGGTCCAGAGCGCTGAGGTTTACACAGTTTCCGATGTCCTCGGGCAGGTGTTCCAGATGGTTGTGCGACACGTCCAGCGTGGTGAGGTTAACCAGGGCACCGATGGCGCTGCCCAACTCCCGGATCTTGTTCTCCCGCAGACTCAACATGGTCAGGTTGACCAGCTGGCGCAGATCGTCTGCCACGGCTGTGATTCGATTGAAGCGCAGGTAAAGAGTAGTCAGGCTGCGCAGACGGTAAATCACGGGCGGAATCTCCGCCAGCTTGTTGTGCCGCAGATCCAGCACCTTCAGTTGGCTGCAGTTTTGCAGGGACTCCGGCAGCGAGGTCAGCGAGTTCTCGTTGAGCGCAAGGTTACGTAAGCTCACCAGACAGCCGATTTCCGGCGGAAGCTGGCCGATCTTATTGCTGTACAGGTAAAGTTCCGTGAGATGGACGCACTCCTTCACTGTGCTGGGGATCACCGTGATCGAAGATTTGCTCAAGTCCAAGCGCTTGATGCCTGCGGGGAGCATACAAAAGCATTACAGATGTTGTATAAAGTGAATCAAGTTTTTCATCTTTAGAACAAATTCCAATTAAAATGAATTTTTTCAAGACATTCGTTTTAATTCTTTCTTTACGCGTATAGACAAGCACCCATTCCAATTATAATGAGCATCCTTAAAACATTTGCATGTTGATATTAATGCAGGTGACAAGTTTAAAAAGCTTAATGTGTCATGTTTCTTATTTCATTCAGACAATGATTAAATAGTAAAGGAAATACGCGTATGATAACCATAAGGTCGAAATACTTGCCTTCATCGCGGCACCGCTGCAACGCCTTGATGACATCCTGGTCGGCCTGGATGGGCTTGCTCTTCTTGGTGGTGGGCTTGGGCTTGTTGGACTCCGGATGCTTGACGGTCACCATTTTGGGACGCGTTTCGGGCGGCATGTTTGCGTTGTTTTCGTTGTGAAGGTGGCTGTGTCCGTTGCTGCCAGTCGGCTGTTGTCCACTGCCGGTGGACCCACTTGCTCCTCCTGCTCCGTTTGCCGGGCTGTTGGCGTTGGACAGCTCCGCCGATCCGACGATTGCACCTGCTGTGCCCGATCCTCCCGCGAAGCAGAGTGTTGGGGCCTCTGCGGATCCGTCGTTGGTTTTGCTGCCGCCGCCGCCGCTGTTACCGCTACCACCGTCTCCTCCGCCGCCTTCTGCTCCTCCTCCTGGTACCCCGCCGCTCCTCTCCGCCTGGCCCGTGGACGATAACGATGTGGTCGATGCCGTTGCGCCCGAGGAACACAAGTTCATAATTTTGCCCAGCTTTGCGGTCGGCGGCGACAATGCGTTGCCCAGAAGTGTGCCCAAGCAACAGCAGCAGCAGCCGCGGCCGGAGGAACTCGTTGCTCTACCCTGTAATGGAAATATTGCGATTACAACAATACCAAAAGCATGCCGCCAAATCTGTACTTTCTGTACGATACCAAAATACAATCTTTGTGTTTTATGTTTTCCTGTGAGCAATCGCAGGAAAGGGAAAGTTCGGAATACAATACGCGCACCCGTTTATGGCTGCACTTTATCAATTCTGCGTCAGCCAGGCGGCAATCGCATCGTGCGTCATCGTCATGGTGCTCCCACCCACGCATCCCCGGCTCCACCCAGCCCCATCCCCACCCCTCCGCTGTTAGCCCGGCTTCGTTACTTTTGCTTTTGTTTCTGACAGTCGCCGTCGCTCCTTATTAACCAGTTGACCATAAAGTTTTTTAGAAACCCTACACGCAAATCAATAATTAAGCATTCCAACAGTGACGTCAAAATAAGGCAAACAAAAATTGTCTCGCTGAGGATTCTCACCACACAAAATACCCAGTATGATTTCATAAATACATGTATAACCTTAATAATTACTAATAATTGTGTAATATCAAATGAAAAGCTTTCTAATGTGTGTGATGCAAATAGTCCATGTGATAATTTCTAATTTAGTTGCTGGAAAAGATAATTCACGGTTTCGTGGGTGCTTGTAAGTTGTGATAAGAAAGTAACTATTCGGGGAAAGGCTGATTTGAATACTAAGCAAATGTTTACTATAGATAAGATTAGATAAGCATCACTTGCTCCAGGCTGATTAATTAAATTAAATGTCACTTAGTTAGTTTAGGGGTGCTCGTAAGCCGCTGCTGTTATACTTTAAGAGCCGTCAATGCCGCAGGCCACGTGCAGGAATCGCATACCCCGTGCAGTGGGCCACCCAGCAACCTTACCACCCGCTTCCCACCGCCCACCGCCCTCCAGCCACCACCCACCAAGTCACACACGGAACGTTCCTGCTATTTCAACGGCAAATGTCAAGGTCAGTGAGAGGGGGCGTCAGGCGATTCCTGGAAAAGCCAGAGCCAATGCCAAAGTCAAAGGTTGAAAGTGCACCGCAATCTGCCCATATTAAACCATATCTTGGGAAACCGGACGCAGCGTAACCCGAACTGGATTCTTACTCAAAGCGAAAATTTGGAGAAGACAGGCTTCTCGGATTTCACAGATTTTGCATATGCGAACAATGCACATTGCGGCCAATTTTGAGTGGCTGTTCAAGTGGAAGATACACGGGAAAGAAAAAAGGGCAGATAACATGATTATTACTCGGACTTCAAGGAAATTTTGTACATTTGCGTTTAATTATGAACTATAACTCAACAAAGTGAGCTTCCTGATTCAGAGTAAATTTTGGTTTTTAAGACCACTGTTAAAATCATATCAAAAAGTAAAAATATTCTCTTTGATAGTTTCAACACGTATATTCTCCAACTGTAGGCGATTTGATTCGACTGATCCCTGGAATCGTACGGAGCTTATGATAAAGATAGATAGATAGATAGAGCAGCGACTTGGAGAACTGACAGTCTGATTCATGGTAAATTTCCATTTCTTTGATTGCATTGCACTGGGTCCCTGCTGTTATTGTTGTTGTTCTTTCGCCTTGTTTGTGGGCGGGGAACCAAACATAAATCGGCACAGATATGTACACACAATGAACACACATATGTGCAAAGTGCACAAACACTGGCAGCAGCCAACAGTAAGACCCGATGATAGCACTAGTGGGCAGAAATAGAACTTACTGTTTTCACTTAATATGCCATTTAAACGGACTCCTAATTCTCTGTCTGTATTTCCGCCGATCAGGACACCACTGCACGCATTATTATATTGTTATTATTCAATTTGCACACTAGAGCTGGGACACACTGCGATTTCTATTTGATAATATCGATGCTTTGACTTTGCTTCAACTATCGATATTCAATTCTTTTTGTAGCCGGTTCACACTAGGGCGCAATTAGCGTATCAATATTAAAGTTAATTCCTAATTTTATAGTATACGTAATTATTGTTGAATTTTTGGACAACAAAATTAGGAACGACAAATCAGTTAAAGACGGCAAGTCAACATTTTGTATTATATATCCATAAGAAGTTGTTATGCAGATGCATTTATTTTAAAAGACATGTTATTAATTATATTTAATGTTCTATTTTGAGAATATTTTAACTGTAATTAATTAAATCAGTTATTACAAGAAAACGTAACAGTTCAATTCAATCTAGTTCGATTGCGCTCGATACATTGGAAGTTTAATTTTTGCTTTTACTTTAAAAAAAAGTATAAAACCCTATTTATTTAAATTGTTTATGTAAATATTAAAAACAAAAATAATGATTAATAAGATTTGGGATAAATGATCAACTGTAAGCTGACAACTGTAACGAAAGCTTTGTCAAAAGCTCTTACCTTGGAGCTTTAATATGTTTTTGCCTCAATGTATACAATGTTGAGACATTCCACAAAAATGAAGAAAACTTAATAAATATTTTGATGTTACAAACATGGTTAGCTTTTTTAAGTAACAAATTTTTGATTTTAAAGATTATTTCCCAATAAAATTAATTATAAGCAATTGAACATGCTACATTTCGAGGTCACGTAAGCAAATATCAAACGCCAAAATATATGCAACAAAACACGCGCATAGGTATGTTATACATAATTTATTGTAATAATGCCTTGCGCTTGAAAAGGAAATAACAACAATTTTGCGGATAAAAAAACCAACCTGTTATTGAATAGCGAAGCGAGAAAACTTTTCAGCCTTCAGCGCTCAGGGGAAGCACTCGTGTGTAAGTAGTTTATATCCTTTGTGCTGGTCCTGCCTGCCCAAACAATTTTTTACTTGTGGCCAACAGCTTTGACTTTTCACTTTTCTCAACTATTTTGGGTTGAATATCACTGCCACAAAACACTCTTGGCCTAGGCGTTAACACTTAAGCTACAATTTATAATAATTTATTCGTGCGATTTAAAAGAGTAACGATGTCGTACAAAAAGGATGGATTTTCCGGGAATATAACGGAGGAAAACTGGCGATTTTCTTTCGCGGAGGTGACGTGACGCGTGCCTAGAGAGTTGAGAGTTACACATAAATACACCACTGGTGGCTGCTGGTATATATCCTGCTCGTTTGCATCCACGCGCAATTCCCTCCTTCTTACATCGCGTATACGACGCGTGCGCCGTATCCAGCTGGCGCCCTCTGGCGGCAGACAACAGCACCCAACCGCTTTCATATTTGGCCCCTAGATGTCCATCCCTAGAAGTTCATCGTTGCTGATAAATTCACAGGCCCTCTTCGCTATTATGCGATAATCTGCGAAAGGGATACAACAACATTTGTATTATGAATTATTAAAAGAAAATAATCAAAAGACTTACCCTTCTGGTACTTGCAGTTGTACATTTGCATCACACAACTGCTGGCAAACGTTCTTAGGCAGCCATCGAGGACGTCCAGGGCACAAACAACCCGGTATCCCATTGGACACACATCATGGCACTTTTTGGGAACTACTGGGGCAAGTGGTCTTCGAAAAAGTGCTCGGAATATATAGATTTAGACTTACCACTCAAGGTAAAAAGCTGGCCGCCAACTATTGTGAAGATCCCTAGAAGCACACAAATGAGAAGTAGTTTGTTGCCCAACGTGCATACAAATTGCATTTTTACTATCCAACCGTTCGCGCTTTTTGCCAAACCCGTATTGAAATTCAATTCCACAAAAGTTTTCAGAGACCCAAAAAATTGTACATCTTATATTTCGCCTTGTCAATTGTGTAAATATTTATATATTTCTTAAAAATATTCAGCTGCTTCTCCTGCGCCTGGTTATTTTCCCCCTACCGTCTGCACTCCTCTGAGTCCCGTGTGCAACGACCTGTTGTATCTTTTCTCCACTCTGGTGAAATTATTTTTATAACATTTTATATATGCATTTATGTCAGTTTTCCTGTTTTCTTCTTACCCTCCCGTTTTTGGCAGGCATGCAGATCCATTTCGCAGGGATTCTTGTAGGTACAGCGAATTTCCCTGCCATTCCTGACAGTTTTCCCGCAAAGGTAATTAATTTCGTTTCTCGAGCAATTACTGTTACAGTTCTGTGATTTCGCTAGTCCAAGAAAAGCCAAAAAAACGACCAGGATGATCAACTTCATGTTGGAGCGAGGGCTGTTAAAGTGTCTCGAGCTGGTGATTGAAATTAGTTTTATATCTGGACGAAAATAGGCCAGCGAATGAACTCGATTCGAAATCCATATGTCGCTTGAACAAAGGTTTCGATCCCATAGGCAGGTGTGTTCATTTTGCACGTGTTTCCGTTAATAATGCTACGAAACATGGCAATTCATAAAAAAAAGTAATAAGAATATATACTACAAAAAATAGTAAGGTGCACCTTTAGGCTTCATTAAAAAGTAATAATAAATGAGTAAATGGTACCATTATATTAAAACCGCTATCTACTTTTCGGGCGAGCACAATTTAACATAAAAGAGTTCATTTACTAACCATTTGCTTTTTTAATTGCTTACTAGTCTTAGCGCAAAGCCTTCATCTTGCGTCCTCGTGCAACTTCATTAATCTTTTGGTAGAATAATAAGCCACAAACAAATTATTTTCTAAAAGGAGTTATGCATCTATCCTGGGAGGTTGAACTAGAGCTAAGCAATTAAACCAATATTAATTATCACAATCAAACCGGTAAAGTACAAGCTTTAGAAGAATATCTTATTCGAGATTCAAATTTGAAAATCCGAAAAAAAGTGAAAGTTTTAAAACATCCATAATAATAATAAGTTGTTATTGTCATGTGACAAATATAAAATATTTAATAGTCATATATCGTCAGATAATAAACATTCACCTGGGCAATCAAGTTTTTGTTCACTCAGCTGATTAAACCCGTTTCCTTTTATTTATTTAAAATTTTTGTATGGATAAACAATATTTGTAGGCTTATTAAAAGATTTTTATCAACTTGTTTACTAGACCAATGAGTTGTAGTGAATTCAAGGGGTAAGATAAAAGACCACTTGTATAAATAAAAAATCATACAATATAGCTCGCATTTATTGGTAAATATTCATTTAATTTGACATCTTATGTGCATGATCCAATCCGTGGTTCGTTGACATACGCTGCAATGGTATATTAAAAATGGTATAATAATGGTATAGAGTAGTATACAGATGAACTCACCTTCTGCATGACGGCAGGCGTACATATCTAGTAGACAGCGACTTCCGAATGTCATGTCTCGACCGCCGGTATTCCCATTACTGTCTGTATAGGGAAACCAGGCACAGACCCGCGGTGCTCCCCGAGAACACCATCTTGGACAGTAGATCTCCTTCGTACACTCCTCCTTCGTAGTGGCTACCATGGCTAGAGGGATACTCAATTTATAATCCTTGAACCACTTTATATAGAATTACATTTCAAAACCCCTTTCGTGGCATTTACCAAGTTGGAATGTGAAATCATATCTCGGATTAACTTACGTGGCAAGCAGCGATTGGCTCTCATGCAATTTTCATTGGCAAAGATGCAACCGTTCTGAAAGACGCGACAAACGCGATCCACCACTGACCAGACCAGATCCTTATAGTAGGGAGTGCATCTTGCTCGAAGCATACACGTATTCGAGCAATCTGTTGTCTGAGCTTCACTGAGATGAATAATACCACCCAACAGGACGAACAGTAAGGAGAGATTGACCAACATGTTGGGAATGATGAACAAGGGCGACTGGAACGGTTTCCGTAGGGTTCTTATTTATTTATATTTGTGAAGATTAATTCAAGTGTTTCGATATCGCTCTCACCCATTTAATCAATGTTTAATCAGCTGGGAATAGCATACATCTTATGGCACCTGTTAAGTTAAACGGAAATCAAATTAAAGCAAGTTGAGAGCAAAAACTTATGATTTCGGTGTAAATAAACTTAAAGCATTATATAACTTTCGACCAACTTTTCTTTTTCGAAGCTTTCATAAATAAATAATTATAATATACATATAATTTATATAGTTCCCTAAGCATCCATTATGAATAGTTGGCAATGAGCAAAGCCTTTAAATCCAAACGTGCATTCTGGTTTCCAGAACAGAATAACTACTAGTACCGTGCCAGTACTATATTTCCAACCGATTCGAATTACTTTTAATTAAAAAAAAAATGCTTAATTATTAATAGGTCAAATATGAAAGAGTAGCTCATCGTCTTTTAAAATGCTTTATTTCTTTTCGCCTATTACTTTTAATGTGAAAGTTAAAATTACGCACGCGTTTTGATTGACTTGGTCTCGTGACGGTGTATTAATTCGGCCAAAAAAGGCAGCAAGCAAATCTTTGAACTCCATATGCAATAAATTTTCGACTCTGTCAGCTTGGCCAACTTCGATTTGGCCCGGTCGAAAAGACATGACAGTCGACGGGTCGCAGCCAAGTGAATGGGAGCTCTGATTTTTGGGAGCACGGAGCGCTGTCATTATTTTAGGTTTATTGTGGCACCGAGAAATTCATTGTGAAAATGGCTTATAGAAGTACTCATGATCTTACATCTTTTTATTTCAAAAATGTGACACAAAGTATTTTTGATTCAAGTTTCCAGCTGTTAGGACAGCCTCTGAAAAGTTTGTTGCTAAAAATTTGTCTAGCATATTTTTGTTTAAATTATAAATATTTTATTTTACGTCTGCGCTTAGGGAATTAGCTTCAATACAGAAACTCGTTTTCCATTCTTTTTGCTAGTCCTAAGGTCCGCCCTGTATGTACGCAAAGTTTTCCGGTTGAATAGGCGATATACACAACGTCCAGGTTTTGCTCTGCATGGGTCATTGTTGTTATTAAAAGCCTTCAAAACACGAACATTTTTGTTATTTTTAAGGCCATTTCTAAAGGCTACTTTGAGAGGTCGTCCCGTTTTCAGGTCTTTTACAAGAAACACGACATTATGACGCCTTTTTTCTGCCGTTCTTTTAGGCAGCACGTAGTATTTGGCTTTCGGGTACAAATAGGGATAGCATTTCTTACATGAAGATCTGCGGGATTTCGGCTGGATTTGTTCCGATACCTCATTGTCTGCATGGTCACCAATGGACTGACCGAGTGTCAGATTCATGACCGCCAAGAGCATCCACATCCACACAGCACGCATGACCGACTTTCGATTGGAGCTGCTACGATCTCTTTGGGGAGTTCAAGTGGTGGTCAAACCGAATCGATTTGTGCTGGAAAATGATCGCTTTAAATTGAAATTCAAACATATAATTGTTAGCCTGGCCGAAACGTTTTCCAATCGTACTTTAGAGCCATTTAAAAAAAACCCAGCGTGAGTGAAGGTTAAGGTGGTTAGCGGGTTTAGCAATATGATTGGTGGGTGTAAAATATTTTATTTTTTCGAATTGCATAGGCAATGAAAATGTGATTACATACAAAAGCAGTTGAACTTTATTTATATTTATCTGAACACTATTAAATGTTCATGGAATTTAACAGCTGTATTCAGAACCAGTTCATCATATATCAATATATATCTATATGCCTATATAAGCTCATCACATTGTCACGATCAGTCAGAATGAATATCACATTTCTCCTAAAATGAAGTCGTTTAGCGTAATTTTTTGTTTGCTTTTTGTCTTAACACAGATAGCGGCACAAACCCAGCGGGAATGTCCTGATATCTGTCCTGCAATTTACAGTCCTGTGTGTGTAGAAGCCTTGATAAATGGAAAATGGGTTCGATGTTTATTCAGCAATAGCTGCCAACTAGGTGTCAGCACTTGTCGTCATGGAATAAGTGAGTACCTGGTTTAATTTGTTACGCTTTATTAAATTTTATTTGAAATGATTTTCCCGCAGATTGGTGCAAACAAAATGAAGAAAAATGTAAAAGAAGTTCGCCCACCTGCAGTCAATACCGCTAAACTAAATATAAATTTCGAAAGTACACAAAAATTTGTTTTATGGACCAAGTTATGACGTTAATTTACTAACTGAATTGACGCCTTTCGCAGAATAAAATATGTTTTGGGGTATTTGTGACTCTACACTGAAATGAATGTCTTTGTATTGTTTTGCTTTTTGTATGGCAAATGACTTTGACTTGAATTTACTTAGTATTTATACGTTTATTTCATTAAATACTTTTTCAAAAGTGTAACCTACCTATGCTACTGTGAAAACTGTGTTTTTTTTTGTTGAGTAAGGTCTTTTCTTATTTATTTACTCGTAGAGTAAAAGGGTATACTAGATTCGTTAAAAAGTATGTAACAGGCAGAAGGAACCGTTTCCGACCATATAAAGTATATATATTCTTGATCAGGATCAATAGCCGAGTCGATTTGGCCATGTCCGTCTGTCCGTCCGTCTGTCCGTCCGTATGAACGCTGAGATCTCAGGAACTACAAAAGCTAGAAAGTTGAGATTAAGCATACAGACTCCAGAGACATAGAAGCAGCGCAAGTTTGTCGATTCATGTTGCCACGCCCACTCTAACGCCCACAAACCGCCCAAAACTGCCACGCCCACACTTTTGAAAAATGTTTTGATATTTTTTCATTTTTGTATTAGTCTTGTAAATTTCAATCAATTTGCCAAAAAATTTTTTGCCACGCCCACTCTAACGCCCACAAACCGCCAAAAACTGTCCTTCGCACTTACACTAGCTGAGTAACGGGTATCAGATAGTCGGGGAACTCGACTATAGCGTTCTCTCTTGTTTGTGTTCTAAATTTAGGCGTAACTACTATGTGATCCGTATTGTACATGTTGCTATTTGCTTTTATTCCAACTCTTTTTTGAGGAAATCCAAACATTCCCACAGCTGGTTTCCGCGGTGACCTTGGCTAACATATTTCGCATTATACGGATCTCTATAAAACCCATAACTCCCCAATTATTCGGGTTAGTACCAACTAAACATTCTCGAAATAACTCAAAGAATGCGGTGCAGGATTTTGGTGCTGTGTGCAATCATTTGCCTCTTTGTAATTTTGACCGAGGCCAGACAGAGGAAAGCTAAACATTCCGCTGATAGAAGATCACTGGCAGTGAGAAGTGGACACAGGAACCAGCGGAGTAGTGTTCGTCAAGGAAGAAGATTGACTGCCCGATCTGGGAGGCAAAGGAAACGCAGACTAAATGCGGCCAAGAAAAACAGGAGAAGGCGTAACTTGGCTAGAAAGTCAAAGCGGAAGACTAAGGCCAAAACTGAGTCAAACGCCAGAAGTGGTGCAACATACGCTATTTTACCATTGGATTTCCAGCAGAATTTCGTGCGAACCACCGACAACCTGCGATCGGAGAAGGCCTTTTTGGCCAGTCGATATGGCTTCAGTTTTGCCAAGACTTCTGGCACTGCCACCTTGAAAAACACGGCCAATATGGAGTACACCTGCAAAATGAACATTGGTACACCCAAGCAGAAGTTCACAGTGCTTCCGGACACCGGAAGCTCGAATATTTGGGTGCCAGGTCCGCATTGCAAGAGTAAGGCGTGCCAGAAGCACAAAAAATACCATCCGGCCAAGTCGAGTACCTATGTTAAGAATGGCAAATCCTTTGCCATCACCTATGGCTCGGGTAGTGTGGCTGGAGTTCTGGCCAAGGATACGGTGCGAATTGCTGGGCTGACTGTCACCAATCAGACATTCGCCATGACTACCAAGGAACCGGGAACTACATTCGTGACATCCAATTTCGATGGCATACTGGGACTGGGATATCGATCCATATCGGTGGACAATGTCAAGACGCTGGTGGAGAACATGTGCTCGGAGGACGTGATCACCAGTTGTAAGTTCGCCATTTGCATGAAGGGCGGCGGCAGTTCCTCGCGAGGCGGTGCCCTAATCTTCGGCAGCTCCAACACCAGTGCGTACAGCGGATCCAATAGCTACACCTACACTCCGGTGACGACGAAGGGCTACTGGCAGTTCACACTGCAGGACATTTATGTGGGCAGCACCAAAGTGAGTGGCTCTGTGCAGGCCATTGTGGATTCGGGAACATCCCTGATCACAGCTCCGACGGCCATTTACAACAAGATCAACAAGGTCATTGGATGCACCGCCACCTCCAGCGGCGAGTGTTGGATGAAGTGCGCCAAGGAAATACCCGACTTCACCTTTGTCATTGCGGGCAAGAAGTTCGTCGTGAAGGGAAACAAGATGAAGGTCAAGGTGAAAACCAACAGAGGCAAGACAGTCTGCATATCGGCGGTATCTGAAGTTCCCGACGAACCGGTGATCCTGGGCGATGCATTTATCCGGCATTTTTGCACGGTATTCGACTTGGCCAACAATCGCATCGGATTCGCAGCCACTACGTACGCCACATAGACTTATCTGTATTACCTATAATGCAGCTGATCTCGCACAGACGATCATTTGAAATTTTAGTACTCCTGTTACTTACAACTCTCTACTCCTATGTACCTTGCAACATATGTACCTTGAAAATATTTACGTAAACTGTTGTAAGTTAAGCTTTAAGTTTAGTATTTTATATCTTGTAAATCATTTTGCTAACGGATTTATATTTAACGTTTTCTTAAATACAAATATCTAAACTTCCAAATGCTTTTCAGCCTACTCATTTACCTACTTAATTAACGCGAGCAGCTGCGAAGTTACGTGTGCGCAATTCCAATTGCAACGTTTAAAGTTAAGAGTTATATTTTCAGTTCTACAATTAGTTTCATAGAAGATGCTTCGAGTTTTGTTATTCTTGCTCGCGGGTCTAAGTTTAGTCTTTGCGACTGGAAAAATTCTAAAGGTACCGCTTCATGTTAGGAGGAGCTTCGAAGGAAGTGAAGTCTTCCTGGCGGAAAATGCATCCAAAGGAAGCAAAACACTTCAGCTGCTGCTTAAATCGCACAACAATATGGAGTATTATGGGAACATATCTATGGGAAACCCTAGGCAAAACTTCAGTGTGATCTTCGACACAGGATCTTCGAACACGTGGTTACCCTCTGTGAACTGCCCGAAGAGTAATGCAGCATGTCAAAATCACCGCAAGTATAACTCTTCCGCATCAAGTAGTTATGCTCCGGATGGCAGAAACTTCACCCTGCAATATGGATCGGGAAGGGTGGTTGGTTATCTATCACAGGATACTATGCACATTGCTGGAGCTGAGTTGCCCTCCCTCACATTCGGAGAAAGTCTATTCCTTCAACACTTTGCCTTTAGTGAAGTACAATTCGATGGACTAGTGGGCTTGGGTCTGGGCGTCTTGTCCTGGTCCAATACAACGCCGTTTTTGGAACTCCTGTGCGCCAACCGATTAATTGAGAAATGTATATTTTCGGTGTACCTCCGTCGAGAGCCGAGGGAGATAGTCTTTGGCGGTTTCGATGAAACCAAATTTGAAGGAAAACTGCACTATATGCCAGTCAGCCAATGGCGTACTTGGAGTCTTGAAATAACCAAAACTTCAGTGGCCACTAAGCAAATTGGCGGTAAAAGTAATGCCATCCTGGACACGGGTACATCACTGGTTCTTGTGCCGCAAAAAACATACCAAAACCTGTTGAATGCCTTATCAGCAAAGCTACAAAATGGTTATTCTGTGGTGACATGCAGAAGTGAACCGCTGCCAAATATTAATATTCTCATCGGAGACATGGTATTTCCCCTAACACCCAGCAATTATTTAATGGAAGTTATATTGGACCGTAAACCAGTTTGTGTGTTGGCCATTGCTCCCATTAACAGGGGATTTTGGGTACTGGGCGATATCTTTCTCAGCCGATACTATACGGTTTTCGATGCCACAGAAAGGAGGATCGGATTGGCCCAAGCCAAGTGAAGTAATTGATAAGTATATAAAGTGTATATATTATTTATGCATGGTATATATATATTTTTATACTATGTGCTTAAAAACACAAAATTCGCATATTGTTTTGTATTATTTTTTAACTATCTATTACATTAAATAGGTCCCACAAATGTTTGCTAATGAAAAAAAGCCATTCAATATTATTTCTATCTAAAATAAATGTAGGCGCACTGTTAAATTTCGAATATCCTAATTGTTTGTTATTAAAGCGAAAGCCCATGCCAATGTACCACTGTTCGCACAATTTAATTGTGTAATTGCCAATTGCTTTGTTTATTCAATTAAATGTACTCGCCCTATTTATCTCTACTTTACGCAAACATTGAAGTGCGTTCAGCCACGACATTAACCAATTCCATTTGAATGCCAAACGAATTTGGCCATTAAAGTGCTCCATTTGCAGGTGCTATAAAACAATCGCGGCCAGAATCTCTGCCAATTAGTTGAAAGGGGCTTTACAAACGGTTCGGATCGATTTCAATTCGCCTGGTCGACTGGTCCGGCCAGTGATGCACTTCCTCATTTCGCTGTGGTTGTCCCTGTGGCTATTGTGCCTGTTCTGGGCGAAATGCCAGGGCCAACTTATCCGCGTTCCCATGCAATTTCAGGCCTCTTTCATGGCCAGTCGCCGTCAACACCGTGCCGGTAGATCATCCCTCTTGGCCAAGTACAATGTGGCTGGGGGGCAGGAGGCAGCGACGTCTAGGAATGGTGGAGCCACCGAAACGCTCGATAACCGACTGAACTTGGAGTACGCGGGACCCATTAGCATTGGATCGCCGGGTCAGCCCTTCAATATGCTCTTTGACACCGGATCTGCCAATCTCTGGGTGCCAAGTGCCGAGTGTTCGGCGAAGAGTGTGGCCTGTCATCGTCATCATCGCTATAACGCCAGTGCGTCGAGTACTTTTGTTCCGGATGGCCGGAGATTTTCCATTGCCTACGGCACTGGAAGTCTGTCGGGAATATTGGCCCAGGACATGGTTACCATTGGCCAGCTGGTGGTGCGAAATCAAACCTTTGCAATGGCCACACACGAGCCGGGTCCCACCTTTGTGGACACCAATTTTGCCGGCATCGTGGGACTTGGTTTTCGGCCAATTGCCGAGCAGAGAATTAAGCCATTGTTTGAGAGCATGTGTGAGCAGCAGCTGGTGGATGAGTGCGTCTTCTCGTTCTATCTGAAGCGGAATGGCAGTGAAAGAATGGGTGGAGAACTTCTTTTCGGTGGGTTGGATAAGTCGAAGTTTTCGGGAACCCTTACCTACGTGCCCCTCACCCATGCCGCCTACTGGCAGTTCCCATTGGATGCCATTGAAGTGGGCGGTACTGCCATCAGTCACCATCGACAGGCCATCGCCGATACGGGCACATCTCTATTGGCAGCTCCGCCCAGGGAATACCTGATAATAAATAGTCTCCTTGGCGGTTTGCCCACCTCAAATAACGAATATTTGCTCAATTGTTCTGAAATCGATAGTTTGCCCGAAATTGTGTTCATCATTGGTGGACAGCGATTTGGCTTGCAGCCCAGAGATTATGTAATGAGTGCCACCAACGACGATGGCTCGAGAATTTGCCTATCTGCTTTTACCTTGATGGAAGCCGAGTTCTGGATTCTGGGAGACGTTTTCATCGGCCGATATTACACCGCCTTCGATGCGGGCCATCGGCGAATTGGCTTTGCTCCAGCGGCCTAAACAGCAGGTTTTTCTAAGTTAAGTAGCGTATATCTGCTCTATTTAATGACGAAACTTGGACATCAAACGGTGCCGTAGAGAAATCACGAGAGTTGGTTGGTTACACAGAGAAACCACAAATAATCCAGTTAGTGGAAAAAACAGCTGACTAACTTACGTTCCGGTTTGGTAAACTTTTTGATTAGCTAAGGTAATCCCCTACTGAAAGATATATGTTATGTCTGTAAACAAACTTTAAATACATTCTATTTTTAAATATATTTTGTGGCGACATTATTATTTTTATAAGTTGTATGCTTTGCTTGACTTAGCTTTTGATTATTCATTTATTTCTAATCACATTTAGATAGTTTAAATTCATTTAAAACTAGCAATATGTTTACTTATAATAGTAATTAATTAAAAAGTTTAGTTTTATTCATAAATATATGCAACAAAGCTATAATTATATGTATTGTACGTGATAAAGTTAATAGCCTGAGAGTGCAGTAAACTATGATGATAATCATTTATATATGGGTTCCCTTATCTTTGTCTATTAATTTCAAACCCACCTATACGTGTGAATCACGTATACAAATAATATAAAAAAATCACCGACATCTGGTTTGTGACGATTCTGCTTATACCCACACTGAAAAAGTACCTGTAATCGCAACTAGCTTAACATATATATAAGAGAGATGCACTCTGTGCCCTAGTCAGTTATAAAAACATATTCAAGATGAAATCTAGTTTGTCTCTGGGCCTGCTGCTCGGTCTGGCTTTAAGCCAAGTTGCTGCTAGTTGTCCGGATAGCTGTCCCGATACGGAGGATGTTGTTTGGGCTCTTGGAGGAGGATGCAATGTGTTCCGCAATAAATGCTATTTCGACAAGGAGAACTGCCACCGAAAGCCAGGTAAGCATTGCTTCTTATATATTATTATTATTTATAAAGACGAACTGTCAACCAGACTCTGGTGCAAACATGTTTAAAAAAATAGAAAACTTGTTGTTTAATTAGTAAACAAATTGTTTAGCTTTGACCATCACCACCAAGGAGGAGTGCCAAAAACAATGCGCTGATGCTTGTCCTGCAGTTTATCAGCCCACAGGTGGAACTTATAAGGGTCAGGTGCGAAACTTTGGCAATGAGTGCGAAAAAATTGTTCACTCCTGTCGAACTGGCGAAAGTAAGTAGTTCCCTAAAAAAAGGTGTTCTCGATTAATACTTTGTATTTTCACAGCTTTTTTGTAGGGCTTTCTGCTTATGTACTGAAGGTCCTTAACTAATAATTTAAATACAGTCGTGGTTCCATAAATAAATCTTTTATCTTTATGTAAATTTTGCATTTTTGGTTGGGCTTTAATTTTAAGTGTGAGGTGCAAATTTTGCGCTTGATGAAAATTAAAAGATTTTAAAGTACCATTGTAAGTTATTTTTATTTAAAATAATAGCAAATGATAGCTAGTGCGAAAGTGTTATTTACAGTGTTATTTATTAACAAACAAAAAACCCCCACACATCTGGCACTTTCTGCTGCTTGAATAAATTAAAGCCAATAAAAGTTTCCGCAGACGTGCCTCCAAGCCAACAAAAACATATATAAAAGTGGAGGAAGCACACGATCGGCTCAGTTCATCCCAATACTTTGGGGCTTTTCAACATGAAATTCTTCCTCTATTTGTACCTATTTCTGTGCCTGGCTCTAAGCCAAGTTAGTGGTAATTGCTCAGGAGAATGTCCCGATATGGAGGAAGTTGTTTGGGCTCTTGGAGGAGGTTGCAATGTTTTCCGGAATAAATGCTATTTTGACAAGGAGAACTGCCACCGAAAGCCCGGTAAGCATTGCTTCTAATATCTTATTCATTATCGTATTCATTAAGAACTAATAAAACGATATATATATTTAAAAGCCTTGACCATAACGACAAAGGGCGAGTGTCAAAAGCAATGCGCCAACTTTTGCACAGCTATCTACCAGCCAACAAGTGGCACTTACAACGGCAAAGTCCTAAACTTTGGCAACGAGTGTGAAAAGCGAGCTCACACCTGTCGCACTGGCGAGAGTAAGTTCAGCCACACTTTTAAATATTACAACTTACTTATTTCTCTTTATGCAATTTTACAGCTTTTTTGTAAGCCACGCAGAATGTTTTAAACGTGAACGAAAATAAATGATCTTTACACCTACATACATACATATATAACTATTAGTTGTTTTCTATCTATTAGGGCTCTTGGCGGTTTGAAGCATGAAAGCAAATATTTATTTATTTATTTGTTCTGTGGGTATAAGTTGTACTATTCATATATATTATTAATAAAATAAATAGGAGTTAAAAATAAAAATAAAATACTTTTAACCTTATATGAAGGGGAGTGTGGATATAAGTTGTACCATTCATATATATTATTCATATAATATATATTTTTGAACCAGTTGATAATTATGGGGCGTCAACCAAATAATTTTCCATACAGTGAATTCAAACCGGGATCCAACATGAAAATTACAATTAGTTAAATATTCTTCATTTTTTTACCTAAACCAATTTTTAAAGATGCTTTTGTAAGCATGCGAATGGGTTAAGTCAACTCGGGTTGACATTCCTGAGGGCTTAGAGTTCAGAGCTCTAGGTATTGCGAATAACTGGATAACTGGATTAAAGAATCGCTGAAGTTGAACGTTCCTAGCCTGCATATACCATACGGTTGTGATTTATGCCTTGCGTTGGAGTATTTATATTATTTAATTAGCTGCTTGCCGGCGATGCTATTGCGGCTCTTATCTTTTAATTAAATTCTAATTAAAATGGGTTTCTTATTAAGTTTAAATTATTGGACTCGGCTTCTTGTGTGCTTTGGGTATAAAACCGTAACTGTTCCTGTGAATCAGCATCAGTTGGCTGACGAGTAACGAAACAATTGTAATTTCAGCAAGCAAATATGGCTCTGCGTCTCCTTGTTCTTCTGAGTGGTTGGATGGTCCTTGCCCAAGGATCCTTTTTGCACGGATCTGATATAATTGGCGCTGAAGCGGAGGTTCCCCAGGAAGGATACCTGCCTGTCGAAGATGCTTCAGTGCATCACTCCCTTCATCACGAGCCATTGTCTGCAGAAGTAGGACACCATCATCAATTGGGACATCTCTACCAATCTCAATCGCATCATCACGAGCATGGACCCCATCATCACCTAGAATCGCATCATCACCTATCTGAGTCCCACGATCATCATCAGTTGTCAGAATCGCATCATCTGATCCACGGATCTCCGCACCACCACTATCACGGCTACCATCACCACCAAGAACTCGAGGCTCCAGTTCATGGCATTCACGGATCCCATCATCAGCATCTCATCCACGGATCCCCTCATCACCACCACCATCTGGAGGCACCATATCACGGAACTCACGGAACTCACGGAACTCATGGTGTACATCACCTGCATCATCATCGCAACTGCCACGCCACCATCCACTGCCCCAGGGTTCATAGTCCCACCTATGCCACCGATGGACATCTCTGCTATAAGGTGGAGAACTCCTGCGAACTGGCCATTCTGAACTGTCTGCGCCGCAATGAACTCAAGCCAGGTTGGTTATAATCTTTTTATAAACTACTGTTTATGACACAAATGATATCATTGTTTACTTGCAGTTTTGAGACACATCGGCCGGCACGAATGTCATCATCTCCCCAGCGCTCACAGTGCCCACTAATTCTGAGCTCAAAATAACTGAACCTGACCATATATTCTTAATTATATCCTTTTATGACTTGTATAGTCTTCCTATCTCGAAATATATTGTTGTCAAATGAAATAATGTGGTTGTTGTTGGTGGTGTTTACTATTTGGTATATTTGATCAAATTTGGGTGTACTTGTATGATAATCGTATGCATATATCGGAACTGAAGAGGCATTAAGAAAAAGAGAGATTTTTAATAAAAAAAAAAGTTTGACATTCTTCGTTATCAGAACATCTCAATTATGCAACCCAGAATATAACTTTATTTATTTAGCATATAAACAACTGGTGGGTTTAACAGGTCTTCATATTGAAATCAGCCACATTTTATGCCATACTAACAAACTATAAATTATTAGATGGACTTAACTTACCTGAACTTAAAATACAGTATTTATAACAAACGCCTTAGTCGAGTGTCGACTATTAGATACCCATTATTTCACTTCGCCTTGCTTTAGATAAAGATCACATTCTTCTCTGGAGTCAACGAGTCTAGTATAAACTAATAACCTACGATAACTGATTTATTTATATAATAAGTAATAAATGTTTTACGCTACACTAAATATATATGGAATTTTTGAGTAATGGACTTCAATATAAATATATAATATATACATATATAATATAAAAGGTGCAAAACAAAGTTGTTTTACTTAGTTGACATTAGATAATTACAGTAGATTACATTAAATAAATTGTAAATTAATTAGGGCCGAAGCAGTAATTGCCTTGTATTATTTAAATTGCATTACCTTTCATAATCAAGATGTGGAATCGGTTTAAAGTGCAATAAACTGGGTCAACTTAGAATTTGGATGTCACTGCATGACAGCACTTACAATAATTACTTGAAATTTATGAACTACAGCTCTTGGAACTTCTGACTTTCTGTTTTTTCTCTCGTATAAAAGTCCAGAGTAAGCAGCAGACTGCATCAGTTGTTTAACAATCAGCAAAATATCCAAATATCCAAATGGCAGCCCGCTTCATTGTAATCTTCAGTGCCATATTGGTCCTTGCCCAAGGATCAAATCTTTTGCCCATTGAGCAGGAAGCCGAGGTGCCAATTCACTCTGGTGCACCTGTCGCAATCATTTCGCAAGGTCATCCATCTGTGGTCCAGTCCGTTGCTCCTGCCTACGGTCATGGCCAACTTCAAGTTCCAGTTTCAGTGGGCGGCGCTCATCACGGAGTCGGAATAGGGTTGGCTGGTGCACAACCCTATGTGGCAGCACCTCGTCCTGCTGTGTCCTACGCTCGTCCTGCAGCCGTGGTGGTTCCTGCTGTGGTGGTTGCTCCTGCGGCTCCCATTCGTCAGCCCCATGGAGTCCCTGCCCCAGTCGTTGTGGGCGCTGGTCACGGAAATGGCTACTATGGTCGCCATCATGGCTAAGAGCCCTACAAATACTCTACCCGAATCAATCTGCGAATCCGTTTGACACACTTTATAGAAACCCTATGGAACTAATGAAAATTGAATGTTTAAAACCACAATAACATAAATAAAAAATATTAAACCAATTCCTTCGTTTAATTTTTTTAAAGCTCGTTAATAAGTCTAAGAAACCCAATTTATATAAGTTTAGCAACTGCGTGGTGCTCCTTGTGGGCGTTTTTTTTTTTTTTTTGCAAATCGAGAAAAATTTATAAGACTAATAAAAAAACTTAAAAATATCCAAACATTTTTAAAAAGTGTGGGCGTGGCAAATTCGGGCGGTTTGTGGGCGTTAAAGTGGGCGTGGCAAGATGGACCAACAAACTTGTGCTGCGTCTATGTCTCTGGAGTCTGAATGCTTAATCTCAACTTTCTAGCTTTTGTGAGATCTCGACGTTCATACGGACGGACAGACGGACAAACGGACGGACGGACGGACAGACGGACATGGCCAGATCGACTCGGCTATTGATCCTGATCAAGAATATATATACTTTATATGGTCGGAAACCCTCCTTCTGCCGGTTACATACTTTTCAACGAATCTAGTATACTCTACGAGCATCGGGTATAAATATAATTTATACGGCGCAAGCTCTTCTTTCTACCTGTTAAATCTTTTTCAACGGATCTACGAGTATAATACAATTTTACTCTACGACTAACGGGTATAAAAATATGATTGAAACTAAAATATTCCATTGAAATTTATTAAAGCAAAGCTTTTAAGTTCATAAACCTTTAATAAACATTCAAGAGAATTAAAGGAGCAAATTATTTAGATGGTTGAGACTGGTGAGTCAGATATTATTTATTTTAAAATAATTAATTACACGCATTTGCTCCCTAAATTTGCGGGTGTTCAAATGTATATAAGGGTACAAATTCCAACTAAAACCATCAGTTGTCCTACAAGCAATACGCACAAAGCTGAAAATCAAAATGGCCCTCCGCTTCATTTTCGTATTCATTGCCACAATCGTCCTGGCTCAAGGATCAAATATTTCGCCACTTGAGCAGGAGACTCTGGTGGGAGTGCATCACTCTGGAGTGGCCGCTTCATCTGGAGTGGCTTCATCTGGAGCTCATGTCGTTGGTGTTACCCGTGGCCACTCAGGTGCTTCTCACTCTCAGCGTCCTGTTTCTGGTCACGGATCCATCTCTGGACCTATTCAAGGATCCCGTCGAGTGGGCGGCGTTTCAGCGGCCGGATCTCGTCCTCATGGTGGTGCTCCTCGTCGTTCTTCTACAGGCACTTATGGTCGTCCAATCGCAGGCGGAGCTGCCCCAGGAAATGTCCACCGCAACCGCAACCAGAAACCACATTAAATGTACCTTCAAAATTGTACATCATTCTGTCCCGATCCGAAAAAATGTTCCAAACCCCATTCATTTAAATGAAATCTACGCTGTTCTTTCATAACTCTATATCTAATAGCCATACTCTGCAAATAAAATTTTGATAAGCATATATGAATACTCTTATATCAGTTGGGAATATCTTAAATGCAACTATTTGGGTAATTAGGTAATTGTGATCTAATGCTCAACAGTTGAAAATCATTGTATTTCTAAGTTGAAATTGAAGCATAGTTTATTACTGTGATATTAGATATGAAGTAGCGTTTTTGTCAACATTATTGATTCACCAGTGTCAACATATCATAAATAATACCTTGGATAAAATTGAAATTGGTCTAAAGTTGTAGATACTAATAAGAAATTTCAAGGCAAATCTTATTAAATTATATTTTGTCGCTCCTTAGAAAAGTCTAATTTCACATAACCGGAGATATTAGATATAATCCTTTTTATTTGTCATTTGAGAAATAAATGCCCTAAGCTGTTTACTTGACTAATAATTTATTTGTTTAAAAAATGCATTTAATGTATGTATAGTTAGCATAAACAATTTAAAAATAAAACTATACAATTATTGTAAAGTTTATAGACCGATCAAAAGTTGTTAGAGCGGGTCTTTTCTATAGCTTTGTAAATCTCCTTAATGTAAACGATTATCTTCTCGTGAAATAATGAGACCAATGAACTCCAGTTGTATCTTCGTGAAAGGTTCAAAGGCAAATGTACTTTTCTCTGATGATTAGATGTCATGATTATCATTTAATAAAGTGCCTTGGTATTTTGTAATTATATAAAAAGTGTAAATACTTAAATTCGACTATAAAAGCATTCATTTCCACATTGAAGGCATCAGTCTAACTTGAAACACTAATCCCAAAAAACCAGAATGGTAGCCCAATACATTGTTATCTTCAGCGCTATATTTGTCCTGACTCAAGGATCAAATGTTTTGTCCATTGAACGGGAGTCGCAGGTAGCAGTCCACTCTGGGGTCGCCTCGTCCGGAGCTCCGGTTGTGGTTGTTCCTCAGGGACATCCATCAGTCTACCAACCGCAACGGCCGATCTACAGCCATGGCCCAGGATCCATTCCAGTCGGAGGATCTCATCGTGTGATCGGATCAGGATTGGCTGGTCTTCATCATTCAGCCTCGGTATCCTACAATCGTCCAGCTACCGTGGTCGTTCCTGCTCCTAGAGTCGTGATCTCAGCTCCCCGAGTGCTGGCTGCCCCAGTGGTTCCAATCCGCCATCCCCATGGAGTGGCGGCACCAGTTGCTATTGGTTCTGGTCACGGCAACATTCATCAGACTCATCACCTTGGCCACAAGCCCTATTAGGTTGCACTACAAATTTACGCATGTGAAGCCATTGCAGTAACACCGTCGCAAAAAAAGATCGATTTATACAAATTTTTAAAAACTTTACTTTTAACTTCTAAATACAATTGAAATAAAAACTTGTACATCAAAATATTGTTTATCCATTTAATTACTGCCAGTATTTAAAAATTTACAGCAAAATTATCGCAATATTTATAATTTGACAGGCTGGTAATCTGAATACGTCATCTACGAGTATTAACAAGGATATTTAAGAATTTCTATAAGCGCATTTTTTATGTTTTTTAAAAACAAGTTGTAAGATGAAAAACGTCAGAAATGTGTTTGTCGATACACGTATTTTGAACTCATTTTTAAAACCATATTTCATAGTGAAATCTTTTAAAAAACCTATGTAAAAGATGGAGATACCTAAAAAAAAATGGCTCCTGAATAAAACTTCAATTGGACCTGGAACTTTGTCTTTATATCCCTTACTCTGGACTCTGGGCGTTTCAAAAAGTTTTTCATACGGACGGACAGGCGGAGAGACGGACATGGCCAGATCGATTCGGGTATTGATCCTGATTAATAATATATATATATTTTATATGGCCGGAAACCCTTCCTATAAATACTTTTTAACGAATCTAGTATACCTTTAGGTTTAGTTATAATAAATATCAATCTTATAAGTGTTAACGTAAAACTAACCACACGTCAATACAAAAACCTGATAATAAAAACCTAATAATAAAATATATATAGTTTTTAGTCACTATAATTTCATCTAATATGAAGCGTGTTAATGAGGCTATTGAGTAATATTTCACATTAAGTAAATTTTAAAGTATTTAATGTATATAGAAACGGGAAACTCCCGCAAATATGATTTGTTGCATTCTCAAGTCAGTAAGCACATTTCAACTAATTATATCATTAGTCCCTAAAAGTAATTCTAAACTTCTGGCTGTTTTTATACTTTTTAATGAAAATCCAGCGTATAAAAAAGAAAGCTAATACACAGGTACCATCAGTTGCCCTACAAAGATCTTAAATTCATTTTTGATCTCAAGTAAAAATAAACGAAAAATGTCATTCCACTTTGTTTTCGTGATCTGTGTTTTTATCGTCCTTGCTCAGGGAACCCATATAACGCAAGTGGAACCTGTATTCTCGGTGGAAGCTCATTCTGCTGGGGATGTTTCATCAGGAGCTGCCATTACTTTCCCCGAAGTGCGACCAGCCCCTGGATCCCAGGCTAAATCACCAGCTGTTCGCCCAGTTGCTCCTCGTCTTGTGGCTACTCCTGGTCGTCGCCAAACTGGATCCAACTCTCGTCCTGCTGTCGGCGGTGGAGCTAATTATGCTCATAATCGCAATAGGATTACAAAACCATACTAATTCAAAAAGCTAAATCAAAGCACTAAATCAGTCTCCGAAAAAATGTTATGGAGAAAGAGCTATTAATCAAATAAAAAAAAATGTTGTAAAAACTACATATAAATGTAAATTATTATTGAACCAAATTTTCTTCTTCTATTCTTACTAATTTTAAAGTCAAATTTCACTGATTTGTACGGTTTTGATTTGTTTTTCTAAAGGCTTCTAAGCAGTCCTTTGAGGACGATTGCTAGATTCAGCACTCGGTCCCGAAAAATTATGAAAACTGAAAAAGTTTATTATTATTAAAGTTATGAATATTTTTACAGAGATCGGCTATTAAACTAAGTAATTAATGGGCATTCTGCCGTTATGGGATTGCGTACGACCAAATCCATTTATGGCGGGTGGACGAACACAAACATTGTTGGGCTTTAAAAGCATTTCGTTCCTTGATTGCGAAACGGAGCGCTGGGAAGTGGGCGGAATTAAAGCGTTTCTGAATTGCATCGATTGGGAAACCATGCAGTCCGAAGGCTTCAAATTAGTGGCCTGCTTTTGGTACTGAAGCATTGGATTGCACGAATTTTGCGTTTGGGTATTCACATTTATAGGATGAATTGAATAGCCAGATTGGGATGTTTGGCTTGTGTGAGGAACACCATTGCTGGGCAGCTGGTTGCCAGAGATAGGACCATTGGAGCTGACATATCGAACTCCTGCCATTCTGGTGTAATGTTGTTCTGCAGCCATTTTTTTTAACGCCACTTCTGCCTCCGCCTTGGCGTCAGCCACTGTTTGTATCTTCATACGCATCACTTTAACGGAATCGCTCAACAGCAGGCCCAAAGATCCATATGTGTCCATGTACTGTTCTGGCAGATCAGGTGGTTGATGTAAACTTATAAGCACGGGAGCGCACATCTTCACCACCCGATGGCGAATGTACTTTGCTGCCAGTCTGTCTTTGTCGGTGGTCATGTAAGGCGCGGTGTGTTCAGATAGATACTTTAATTGAGGCACAATGCAGGCACGTACTACGTGATTCCCCAACTTTCCCAGGCCAATGACTGCTCCGAACACCGTCGTCAGTGGCTTCATCAATAGCGCCTTTTTGTAAACCCTAGAATATAAAAGTATATTTAAAAATCAAAGAGTGTTAGCTATGAAGATTGGAGACAAAAATCGAATGATTAGGCATGCAGTTAAGAGATGTTTTTTGTTTGGCCGGACATGATCAGATCCACTCAGTTAGTGATCATGATCAAGAATTTATAAGTAAAACGACCATTTATTCCTCTAAAGAGTCAATGCAGAATACAGCCAGAAAAAACCAGGTCTTTTCAAAAGTTCAATTTACAATTTTTCAAAGAAAGGAAAAGTATTTAAAGATGCCATTTATCTGACTTTATAGGGGGCAAAAGTGAAGAATGGAATTAAATATAATGTACTTGCCCAATGACTCTGGGCAGGATGCTAGTGTCGGCAGCGTCGAACTGGCGCCCTATATGGGCCATTATATTTCCGGAGTACTCCCTTAAGGCCCAGTGGTCATCCACGTCAGGAGATGCGGACACTTGTTTCGCCAGCACGCAGGATAGAACGGCTGGCAGGAGCAGGTGGAGCTGCAATGCAACAGATGCATTCTTCAGCTTATCCTATTCCTCAGTACCAAATACTCACATATTGCAACAAGCTAAAGCGATGGTTTCCTAACAGGGATCTAATCATGCGCATAAGGTAAAGGAGCATCGTCATGTCCTGCTGTTTCACGTTGATAGCCACTGCGTCCGCGATGAACATGGTCAGCCTGGGCAGCAACACCTCTATCGAGGGATCAGTGGTGAGGGTTTGGAGGGCCCGCTGGCGCCGGGAATCAGATGTGCCCACGCAGGCCTCGGTAACCAACTCGAAGAAGGACTGCTGTTCCTTGGTCAGGGGATAGTGCTTATAGGAACTTAGCAGCACTCGCTCCACCTTAAACCAGCCGTGGTGGACGGGAGACGGATTCAAAGAAATCTGCGGTATGGATTCCGGCCCGGTAACGAGAGGTATATCCTCATTTTCGTTGGTTACAGCTTCGTTGATGATTCTGGGTACATTTTTGGCCAGAGGCCTTGTGCAATAGTCACAATGGACCAGCCTGAAAAAAATGTCAGGACGCAGGTTGTCGTCCATTCGGACAGCATGCTGAATGTGGGACAGGTTCAATAGGCGCTCCCGGATGCGCCGCATGTATTTTCCCGCCTCGTTCAGCAGGTTTGTAATGTCTTCTTTAAGATTAAGGGAAAGCCAATCGGCTGCTCCGTCGTCCAGCCGCTGACCAGTGTTGTGCAAGGATATCGCGTACAGAGAACGCCGCGACAATGACTTTTTTCGGAATCTCTCGTCCTTGTCGGGCATTTCATTGCAAGACGTTCTCATTTCAGTTGCCTTTTTGTTTTCAAATTGCCACATTCTGGCACTAGTGATGGCACCAGTCGATAGTCGATGCACAACGCCGTTATCGGTCAGACTAGGTCGTCACTCGATACCCGCCAATTGGATTTTCAAAAATTTCAAAAAGGAACAAAACTCGCAGACGAAAGTTTCAAATGCGGATTGTTTTGATTTTTGAATGTCAGTTTAACATTGGCAGAGCTTGCCACAACTTACCCAAGGAGTAATACTATTTCCAAAAAAAACTTCACCATCATTTCTCTTAACATTGCCCGCAATTTAATTAATAAATTAAGGAAATAAGTGAAACAAGATACATCATATACAAATGTTTTTAATATCACGTGACTCACAACTTGATTGCCTTATAACATAACGTAAACGGTTACACAAAAAAACATTCCAAACACACTCTATAAAACTACGTAACCCTTATTGCCCTAAGGACATCACCACATCATTAAGGTTAAGCCTGACCGTTCCTGCCATTTTAATTTTTGATTTTCAACGAATTTACTATATGAAAAACTGCTTATTTAATAATTCGCGTTTTAAGACTTTTTATGTAATTTGTGACCGCTTGGAGACCTTTCCAGGTCGAGCTCCTTTCGACTACTGCCCTTCATAGTATTTTCACAACCGACTGAACTTGACTTTGACATTAATGTCAAGTGAAATTGTAGAAACCGCCTAGTGCGAATGGTAAATACAAAACTTATAAAAACATACACTATTGGATAACAACACTGTGAAAAATTGGCCTTAAGTAACGAGTTTTAATTTCTATATATATTTTTCTGATGATTTTGCTGATGAATTTATCAATTATCAATATTTTATCAATTCTTTGCAGCTTAATTAGTTAGTTCTAAACCATAAACATAAAAGCCGGGGCTTTTTCAGAAAACATATGTATTTGGACTCAACGTGAAAACAAGCAATTCAGGTATTATATATTTTTTTTATTTATTTAACAAGTAAGCCCAAATGTGGTATAGAATAAAAGCCAGCACCAGCACCACAACTAGCGACCTTCCCACTCTGTGCAGTCAGGAGCGAAGATCTGTAAGGGGGACGTACATGACGCCCATAAGACGTGTCATCTGCACCTTCCCATCAGCGTCCTTGTCGTACTGTGAAAATTGATTCATATTATTCCAGCAGTTACTCGAAAGCATCTGCCCACCTGTTGCATGTACTGAGATCCGCCGTCGGGGCCGACTGGAACTATGAGGCGTCCGCCGTTGGCCAGTTGGTTGATGAGTTCGGTGGGCGTGTCGGGAGCAGCTGCTCCAACATGGATTGCATTATACGGTGCGTTCGGGGGGTATCCCTTACGGCCGTCGCCCTCGACGATTATCAACTGGCCGGAGTCCAGCATGCTACGGTCGTCGGTGTTCAAGTTGGCCTTGCTCAGACGTACCAGATCTGCCTGGTGCTCTATGCCCACAATCCGGGTCTCCGCACCGACTCCCTTAGCCTTGATGTAACGATAGAAGCAGGCTGTTAGGTAGCCAGATCCAGAGCCCACGTCCAGTATATGTGCACCGGGCTTCAAGTGATCACGTAGATACTCCAAGGCGAAGGCATGCTAAGAAAGTGAAAGAAATAATAAGTGCAACTATTAATCTCGTAGCTTTGCAGCCTAACAAAGATGAGCCACAGAAATGTTTTTAGTATAAGAACCGCGAAATTACCAACTTATGTTGGTATCCTTCTAAATGAATCGTGAGTGTGGGCTTTTTGATTTTAAGTTACCATGTGAGGAGCACTGATGGTGACACCTCCACCTATGGGTTGCGGGGCGTCCATGTAGGGGTTGCGCGGAGAGTAGTGCTTGCGGTCGGTTTCCTTCATCGCCTGGGCCACCGCATCACTTGCAATGACGCCGTGATCTTGGGAATTCGGTTCTATTATTAACTCTTCCCATTATACAGAGCGAATGCCAGAGCTCACCCTTCAGTTGGCGTATAAGGTCTTCATTATTGGCTCCCACGGATCGCCATGCCATGCTGAATGCACGGAAAAAGAAACCCAGTGTAACAATCCCCAAAGCAAGATGCTTTTTTTTCACCGTTCTGTTGCTTTGTTTTGTTTGGTTCTGTTGTAATAATCTAACAGAGATGGCAAAACAACGATAACACAATGAAACGATACATTCAAGCAGTACTTACGCTTGATGTTAATATATAAATATAAATACCACTAATCGAAATTTAATAATTTTATATGAAAATGCGCCTCCATACATGTATATAATGAAATTGTACTCTTATTTAACCGTAAGTATCAGTTCTGACACAGTAATATATATGTCATGCTCGAAGTTATTACATTATGTGACACCATTATTCGGATCATTTTTGTGCCGAAGTTTAAGAATTTGAGCCAATCCAAAAACAGTAAGACAGTATAATTTGGATAATGTAACTCTAAAAACAAATACAAAATCCCTAATTTTTTTACAGCAACACGGAATTCGTAGAATTTTAACGATATTACGCTCATTCAATAGTGCTTAAACGGTCATTGGTACTTAATGCATTCAGAAAATTCATCCTTTAGGAGACTCACATATACTTAATAAAATTTTTATTACGTTTTGTTTTTAAAGATTGGGCAATTCAAATTTCGCTCGCAATTATTAGTGGTACCTTGGGTTGGGTAGAACTCGCCATCTCATTTTTCGATATGATAACAAGCAGTTCGTCTGGCTATCGGGCAATCGAACATGTGGGATCCTGGCATGATGTTGCTATTGAGTTATTTGTAAACAAGATGTCCAATATAGGAAAAATAAAGATAAAAGCGATTGCAGATCTGCAGGCCACTACACGAAAAAATGTCCAACCGGAACCACCGCCCACGACCAAGAACAGAACGCCAGAACAAAAAGGAAGGGGAAGAGCTCGTGCGGCTTCCACGACAAAAAAAATCCAACCAAAAGCGGAACCATGCCCAATCATAGCCAGCACTGCGTTAAAACGTTCCAGCAAGAAGACTCCGCTGCCAGGTCAATTGCGCATAGATAGCTTTTTTACAAGTGCTGTCAAGAACTACAAAGTTAACATGGTGCCAAATTCCTCCTCCAAGACGGTGGATCCTCCGTTGGCCAAGCGGAAAGGAAATCCCAGGGGACGCAAGCGCCTGTTCGAGGAGTCTACATCCATTTCCTTCGCCGCCACGGACAAGCTGGAGGCGATACCGTCAGAGAAGCGAGTGCAGCCTAGTCGCCGTGCGAAAGGCAAGGAGAACGCCCTCTCCGAATCGGACGTAATTGACCTGTGCTCCGAGGACGAGCAGACCATCAAAACAAAACCTTCCGTAGTAGCCTCACCCTGTCAAACAAGTTGCCCTGTAATAGCATCGAAGCTTAAAAGTCCAGAGGCTTCCGTACCAGAAGCGCAGCTATGCAGTCCCAAAGACAGTCTATGCAGAGAGGAAATTTCACACGTCCCCACGAAATCCTCATCGAATAATTCTTCACCCTCATCAACGGTTACAATCACAAAGGAAAGCCCGCTGGCCAAAAACTCTAAAAAAGGAACTGGACGCAAACAAAAAAAACCGAAGCCTTGCCCGCCCTATAAGGTCGTGGAGGGTACAACCTTCTGTGTCGATGGTTTTCAGTTTGGGGATATAGATAGAGTCACACATTACTTTCTCACCCACTTTCATGCGGATCACTACATCGGCCTGACTAAAAAGTTCTGCTATCCTCTCTACGTGAGTCCAACTACAGCGCGCCTGGTGCGAACATTTATTAAAATCGATGAAACGTACATTTATGAGATAGATGTGGACCAGACCCTGATAGTAGATGGCGTCGAAGTAACCGCTTTGGAAGCTAACCAGTAAGAGCAATCGCTATTTTTGTTTGGAGGCTTACCAAGCTGATATTTCTTTTCAGTTGTCCTGGAGCACTTATGTTCTTCTTTAAACTGAGGTCTGGCGAGTGCATACTGCATACTGGAGACTTTCGGGCTAGCGCGGACATGGAATCACTACCGATATTCTGGAACCATGCAAACATCGACCTGCTCTATCTGGATACAACGTATCTGAACAAAAACTACGACTTTTGCCACCAAAGCGAGAGCGTTGACCGAGCGGTTGATCTGGTGCGCGTCTTCTTAGAGAAAAATGCATCTAAACGAATACTTATCGTCTGCGGTTCCTATGTGATAGGAAAGGAGAAGATATGGCTTGCCCTGGCAAAAGAGTTCACTCTGAGAGTTTGGACGGAAAGCAATCGCAGCACTGCTGTAAGATGTCTGAAATGGCCAGAACTGGATTCCGTGCTAACAGAAGATCCCCGCGAAGCAAACTTGCATGTTGTTGCAATGGGAAAAATCAGCTATCCGGTAGGTCTATAGTATATTTCTAAAAATATCAAGCTTTTGAGTAAAATTGCTCAGGCTCAACCTTACTATTGCAGCAATTCATTAAGGATTTTATTTGGTTTCAGAGCCTGGTTGATTACTTTAGCTTATTTGAAGACCAATATGATATGTTGCTGGGCATAAGGCCAAGTGGGTGGGAAAAAAACACTAAGCCTTCCTACGGAAAGCGAATTAGCACCATCGGCATCGAGTACTCGGAACACTCCAGCTACAAGGAGTTGGAGCGGTTTGTACGCTTCCTCAAGCCAAAGCGAGTCATAAGCACCGTTCCTGTGGGTCGCGACCTATTTGTCACTGGAGATGTGCCGACACAGTGGTACAAGTACGAAGGTCGGGCATGTATGCTGAGTACAGGGTATCAGCCGTCGATATCCACTTTCCTAGCTACGCCAAAACGAGCTCTTGCTAAATTTAGTTCAGATATTGAAGTGTTTTTAAGCCCCGTGGAAGAGAATGCTTTCGAAGGAAACAAAGATAGCATAACAGATCATGTAACTATTATGTCTAGCCCTACAGAAGAAGAGTGTTTTCAAAATGATTGCGAAATACCAGTTAAAAACGAACCCCTGGAACCAGACTCGTTTCCAAACTCTGAAATAGTTGCTGGCAACAATGCAATGGAATCCCAAATTCCATATGTTGAAATAGACATTAAAAACGAAACGCTCACTCAATGCAATGTTATTGAGGTCCAGAAAAGCGAGGCTGTCTTACTTAGTAGACTAACATCCGATGCGTCAGACGATTGGCTCCTATAGTGATTAAATTTTAGTACAAGTTCTTAGGACTTTAATACGTCTGCTGGTAGTTTAAAGATATTTTCTAATTAAATAATTAGGTATATACATATATTTGAAAAGAGCTTGAGTTTAATGTTTATATTTAAGGTTTGCCTTTTACATACAATTAAATACTTTACATCTGTATTTTGGTTGATATATATATTTTCACATTATTTATCTTCCCGAATCCATCAACTAGTTTGGTGTGCAACGTACCGTACAATATGAAATAAATTAGGTTATAGTTTGGAAAAGTTTGCTTATGCTAATAACAATGAAGTGCTAACGAGGGTAGATGATCTTTACATTTTTCACCTATATGCTTTATAATTTAAATTAAGTAATAAAGTAATGTGTAATCCACTTGAGCGAGTTCTTTCATATTATCTCACAAAACTCCAGGATCTTCCCTTGATTTTCGTATTTTATGCGAAAACAATTGACTATACAAGCACTTCACAAACATAAGATATTTTCTAAATATGTAACCATTGTACGGGTAAGTTATCCCATAAGCTCGTAATAAAAGTAATTAATTATTAAATATGACATTTTTTGTTTTTTGGCGAAAGAAACTAACATATACAACAAAATACATTTCTGGGCTACTTGC
Source organism: Drosophila santomea (assembly GCF_016746245.2). Classification (NCBI taxonomy): domain Eukaryota; kingdom Metazoa; phylum Arthropoda; class Insecta; order Diptera; family Drosophilidae; genus Drosophila; species Drosophila santomea. Next base: position 17,372,386 of record NC_053019.2, read on the forward strand.
CGACAGAACCGATTACGATTTGGAAATATACTAAAGAACAATTAATCGCATATACATGATGAAAATATGAGACGGTAGTAGCCAGCTGCTCGATTTGATTTTTGGTGGGGTTGGAAGGGGCTACACTCCATTTAGCTAAAAAAAAAAAGCAGAAGCTTGTATATGATGCGACTAAGTACCAATAAATCGGCAATTTACCACCAAGAGAAGAAAGGGCTCTTGTTTTGGAAGCGCTGCGTAAAGGAAAAGAAACGACTGCCACTGGATCTGAAATATTGAGAAACATTACCGGCAATCAATAATCATGCAGATATAGTACTTACCGCTCGACAATAACCGCTGGCATCTGGACCAGTTGCACCGGCGACTTACCATCCCTCAGAGCCTGGGTGAGATTAAGAATCTGGCCCCGCATCACCGACATCTGACGCTCGAAGAGACGCTTGTCAAAGCCACGATCCTGCTGGAAGAGGTACAACAAATCCGTGCAGATCTCCTCTACAAAGTTCATATCTGACAACTGTGGCAGCACATGCTCCTTTATTTCTTCGCTAAATGGAGTTTTCGCCTGCGGCAACCATGCCCAATGGTAGGGATAAGCTCGCCAAGAGTCCGGGTGCTTGAATGGAAAGGCGAGGCCATTGTCGATGGCAGCGATCCGAATGAATGCAGAGTTCACCACGTTCCAATCGGGCTCCGACGAAGGAGATCTCGAGGAGGGTTCATCTTCGCTGCTGTTCAGACTGCTGCTGTCCTGCTGTGCATTGGTGGTTGCTCCACCATCCAGGTGGTTTATTTGGCGACCATCGGCCGCCGTATTTGGAATAGCCTGCACTTCGTTTAGATCAACGATTTTTGAAGCCCCCAACGCATTGGGCAATTTGGGTCTCACAATTCCGTGCATGGTTCTGCCGCCGGTGCCACCCACCTGGGTCGTGATCTTAGGTGCCACGTATTTGATCAGCCAGTTGTCGTTGCCCCGGTCCGTGTTGCGTATAATATAATCTAGAACGACGAGACGTTCAAACTGCAGTTGAAATGACTTGGCCACTGAAGGCGGCAAAGGTTCGCTGTCAAAGCGCCGCAGCCAGTAGTCTGCATCCTTGTAGCCCTCCACGAAGAGCTGAAAGGAGCCAGTCTGTAAGGAATTAAATTGGTTAATACCTAATTGGTTAATCGGTTTGTTTTTCTAGTCCAGTTCACCTTTAGAGGAAGGCTCATTCGGTTGAAGTGAGCCGACGGATAGTGCTCCTTGATGCGCTTTTTCAGCTTCGCCTTCTGTCGATCAATGCGGGCGTAGTTAAAGCTCTCGGCAACCAATCTAACCACACGCGTCTTTGGAACCACATTTAGATTAAGTTTTCGATCTACCAAGCTGGCTCCTGATTCGGACAGGTACCTAACAAATGAAATAATTTACTCAATTTGTATATGATGAATAATTACAAGTCGTGTTGATGAATAAACTCAAGTAGGATTATCTTACCCCTGATTGGGAATTAAGCAAGCTCGGCCAAAACAACACGGGCAGCACAGCTTATGCATCCATTTCGTCCACTTTGGATTCAGTCTACCATAGGGCTCCTCGTCCTTTGGCTTAAATACAGCCAGACATTGCTGAGGAAAAGCATAAGAAATCGCTTAAAATTACATAAATAGTATATAAAGTATAACCGGGTATTCTACTAAAATATGTTTCTACTGTTTCAGAAAAAAACCAAAAGTTTTGCAAAGGCTTATAGTTGCAGAACTTCCCCTATTAACTGATTTATTTATCTATGCGCGGAAAAGTAAAAAATAAACGAAGTTAGACCCAGCACTGGACGACCTAACTCCTACGTTATGCGCAAGAACGGCTAAAAGAACTCCGGCTCGATTTCCTACTCACTTGGGAGGCATCCTTCACGAAATAGGAACCACTGCTACCCTGGTAAATGCGCTCGGGCAGCACACCATTCTCGATGGCACCCTCCGCCTTCGCCACAATCTCCGAGAAAAGCGGGTCATCTGTAAGATTGAAAGTTAAATTAAATAGAATTAAATAGAATTAAATCAAATTAAATCAAATACACATTTGCGCTAAAGCTTAAAATTACTGAAGAAGTTTGTGCGTAAAACGAAGATTCGCATGCCTCAAGCGGCGTGTAAGAAAAGACTGTTCGTTCATTTAAATTGGACGCATTTGCTTTAGAATTATGGTTTTAATAATTTATTAACGACGGCTGAAAACGAAATCAGTCGGCATTGACGTGCCAGCTGTTGGATAAAAATAATTGAAGCGAACATGCACGTAAACGCGTTTTAAACTGCGATGAAGTTCAAGGCCCCAACCAAACACTTTACAATTGGACTCTCCCTCATATCAAACAATTTTTTATAAGACTGCAGATTACGCAAATCCTCTCGGCGCTACCTATGAAATCAAAGTTGTCGTTAAAATCGCCCTGCAAGTCCTGGCAAATTGAGAACACTTGCTGGATGAAGTTTTCGCGACTGCTGCTCGACAAAAGTTCCATGAAACCACAGTTAAATGAAATGCGCCGGCAGTCAAAGAGGTTTCGAGTCGACTGGCAGTTGATAAAGGAGAACCAGGTCACAATTAGCATAGCCAAAGCGTTTCGATAAGGGCCAACCCCCCACTTACAGAAGTTCCTCAGCGGGCAATTGGCGCAATTGCAGCGAGGAGCCGCGAATCGAACGGTTACTGTATCTTTGGAGTCACGCGCCATTGACGGTGAGTTCACCAGAAAGGGCGGAGTGCCCTCCTTGTCGGACTGCGTCTCAAGATAGTCCTTGTCCAGCTGGCACTTGTTCTCGCAGCAGATGCAGGCGTAGGGCACCGAGGCGGAGGGCACCGAGGAGCTGCTCTCCAGCGCATCCTTGCTTGTTGTGGGCTGCTCATCGTCTCTTGATTCGGCAGGATACTTGGCTGCTATAGTGTTAGACAATGGCTCCTGGCTGAGAAACGTCTTAATGTTGGTCTTCGACATTGGGCTATGTCCAATTGGCGACAGTTGCCAAAGGAACAAGTTCCATTTTTGAAGAGCCTTCCTTGAAATTATTTAAATGCTCCCTAACGGACTTCGAACCCGAGCTACAGACGACCACGATGACATCCAAGTACACCAACATTTACAACACACAATTTTGTTGTTTAAAGTCGAAAAAAGTGGGACTAGTAGAAACCATACAAGTATAAAAAATACTTTGAAATGTGGGGCGATGACTATAGGACTAGCAGCCATAAGGCTAGCAAACTGTGTGTATCTAGTGATATAAACCTATTGAGAATTCACTAAAACATTATAAATTGCTTTCAGAAGTCATATCGAGATGCAACTAAAACAAATGAGGGGGTATTACTCACATGTTTAAATGCAGCAGAGCAAAACAATCAACTGAGTCACAAAAGTCACCGAGATCGAGACGATACACATATGGCAGTGCAAATCACTCCCACAACACATTCTACATATATACAATTAGGCTTTAGATCCGTGCACATTAAATCTTAGAAAACCCTTTGATTTTATCATTATAAGTTTTGTATTGAAGAAATATTATTTATCTTTGCAAGGACATACAAAACTAATTTTCAAATAGCGACTACTATTTACGCTTATGTTAGTATTCGTTTTATAAACTTTTCTATTATCTCTAAAAAGTAAATAATAAATTTGCAATAGGTTTTAAACAAGAAAAGGAAATATCATGTTTATAATCTTTTAAGCGGACGGAAATGCTTGGGTCGAACAGAGTGCCTGTGTAGACTCTGAATTTTATGCACTGTATTTGTAAACATTGCTTTAATTCTTTGTGTTCATTTGGACGGATATTATAGTCTAGATGCATACGTTTATATTCATATATTTTACAGAGGCAGAAGTGCTAGTTTAAAGCTAAAGACTAGAGTCACAAATCTGTTCTGTGCTTCTACCTATTTAAATAGAACCACCATATGCGGCCGTAGAAGTGATAATCATCATAAGTAAAGCCTCAAAGCAAACAAGGGAGCAATGTAGTATGGGTGTAGTTAGTACAAATGCAACTTGTACGACTTCATTAAACCGAGGCGCACTCACCGCCAAATGTGTTCGACACGAACTCCACATGATCGTGCCCGCGTCCTAGTCCACCCAACAGCTCGCTGATGCGACTGCCGTGACTGGCACTGCCTCCACCCAAGAGCGGCTGTGACTCCCGGTTGTCGCTGCCGGCGTCCGTGGACATGCCCTCGAAGTCGATTTCTGGCACCAGGCAAATTTCGTCGGCCTCGTCATGCGGATGACGGACGAGGGCAGTGTGCGAAGTGGTTTTTAGCGGAGATATCGATGCTACCTTCGCGGGTGCAATGTGACTAATGATCTGGGGCTGTTGGGTGCTTTCGCTGCTCTCCTCAGTGCGAACTTTGAATCTCTGGTTGCGCGGGTTTGAGCTTCTCTTCAACAGCACTGCCTCTTCGCCATCTTCGTCGTCGGTCTGGTCGTCGTGGAGCATAACCAACTTATCCAGTTGCGGTTTCTGAATACCAGCATCGCCGCCGGCACTCTCCTCCCCTGGCGGCAGCCCGTTCGACTGGTTCCTCTCCTCTTGCGTCTCTTCCTCATCCTCTTCGTCGTCCACCGACAATAGCATGGGTTCCCGCCCCTTTCTGCCTCTTCTCCTGGTCTTGCGTTTGCCCAAACCAATAGTGTTGATCTAAAGGAAAAAGTCAGTTCTTATTGCAGTGGGTGAGGTTGAAAAAGGGAGTGCAATTACCTCAACTTTGGTGGTCAACTGGTTGCTAGTCGACTCGAATCCATTTAGAAGCGGAGCTAGTTGGCTTGTAGGTGGCGTTTGGTCCTTGACAAAGTCCCCGATGAGATCCACTTCGTCCTCGAGCTGGAGCAGCGGGGGATCCGCCTGATCCCGAGCGCCGCTCATGTTCGCAGTGGGTGGCAGGCACGTATGTGATTGGGCGTGGGTCAAAAGGGCGCGCTGGAAGTGCCCTGGATCCGCTGCAGACGCAACAACAAAGGCCCGCGCTGCAGCTTCTTCTTGCGCTTCTATCTGTGACTTTTTGGGCGTCGCTTGGCTATCTGTTATCTGCTCCTCCGTTTTTCCTCCGCTCGCATGCTCCCGCACAATATGTTATATTATTTGGGCTGGAATGTGATTACATTACTTGTTAATAGATTCAATTGTACGCTTCTATTTCGTATAGCAATTATCGATTTTTGGCTTAGAGCCCCAACTTCTGTTCCAGTTGTATTTTAGAAACGGATCTTGAGACGCGAAGGAACTCAAATACCATTGAGCTGGGCACTCACCATGCACTCCGCAAATGTAACAAGTGAATTACGCGTTCAAATTTATTTTCGCTAAGAACACGAAGCGAAAAATGGTTGACAAACCAAACAGCTGACGCGTAGAACTCGCGGTGCTGCCCACTTGCTGGTTCTCGCCGAGTGGCAGCCTCGCACATGAGAGCGCTTAGCCCTTGGCGGAAATATTTCAAATTGGATATTACTAAAATATCAAATTTAAATAGTAAGAATTTGATAGAACTTGATCAATTAAACAAGCATAATAATTTGACTGCGTACACTGAAAAGATTGCTTACAGCAGTATTTGTATTATTTATTTTAAACTCTTTCCATTACTGGAAACCATAAGGATTGTGGAAGTTTTATGTTTGGTTTATTTTTTAAGACATCTGAAATCAATTTATGGGCTTTAGTAACAGCATTAATATTTTCGGAAAAACTTATTGGTTAAGTACATTTTAATAATATATTTTAGTTGATACTACAAAAAGTTATTTTTGTCGTCATTTATATTTATTTGAAAATGTCAAGTAAGTATGAAATTGACGTTTAAGATATTTCTTCGAATCTCTTGTTAGAATCATAAGAGAGCTGTTTTAATAGGGTTTTCAAATCTACTTTATTCTTAACATTTTAAAAATTGTGTGTACGCCATAAGTATTCTAGTCTAGTTCAGAACGGCACTCCTGCGCAGATTTGTAATCCAATCCAGCGCTTCTCCCAGCTGCCGCTGCAGATTAGTGCTCTCGGCGACCAGCTCTATACAATCCTTGAACTTGGACACCGCATTGCGCAAGCTCATCGGTGGCAGAACCCTGGAAAAAGGTGTAAAACAGTTATCACATTGACCCACATAGGCGTTATCAGTGCTTACGAGAACCAGTGGAGGGGCTCCACGAAGCCCTTGGACTTGTCCACCTTCTGTCGCTCGATTGAGATGCCATCCGTGGAGTCCACCACCCGACAGAGAGCGTTGAACTCGGCACTGTTCTCCGTGGGAATCTGGGCCGTGGATACGCAGTGGCTGCCTCCGTGCTGAAATCTGGTGCGGGCCAGGAGAATCGCCCCACTGGCGTTCCTTTGCTCCAAATTAACCCGACACTGTGTGTGCTCCTCGACGAGGTGGAACATGTCCAGGTACAAGTTATCCAGCAGCTGGCCAGCGGCCTCCTTTTCGCTGTTTCTGGTGCTCATTGCAAGCGAAAATAACTTTATTTATTTATATTTCGGTCTGACGGAGATTTTTCAATCATATGATTGCACCAACAACCCTGACTTATCATTGCTATGCGCCAAGTTGGCACTCCCGTCGATAACAATCGTTATCGCCAGCCCGATTCTGGTTTGCAAACTAAACACCGAATCAAATCAAAACGAAGAGAAAGAAAAAGTCTGCAAAATGTTTGCATTTGTCGCGTGCGTCCGTCTTTTTCGCAATAACTTTTAATTGCTGCCGCCACAAACCCGGTCATGTCCAATTAAGAGGTAAAACTGCGAAGCTGCAAACTCTCGGGCTAATCCGACTAACCAAAAGGGCAAACAGCTGTTGTTGTTTTCTTGAGCATTAGTTGTCGCAGAGGGGTGATGTGAAGGGGTTTGCTTCGCTGTTTGTTTTACAATGCTGTCGCGAGATTAGAGAAAGTTTATAAAAAGCCCTGCCATTAGCATTCATCCGCAGTCGGAAAGCAGCCAAGTTGAAAACACGTTGAGATTAACAGCATCAGCAGCAAGTGCATGCCCCAAGTGCAAACAGTGCCAAAGTCAACTCAAATATACCCAAATTCTAGGAGATCGCATCGGTTTCCGTGATAATGCCCGCCAGTTGTAAAGCGGACCTACGAAGTCGCCGCTGCGAAAATCCAATCGACCGCAACGGCAATATCGGAGGCACAGCCGAGGAGCAGGTGCGCCGCTAATGTTTATTAAGCCTAGCTGCTTAAATCCACCAAGTGTGCATATGGCATCGGCTTCCTATACGATATAGCCATGCACTATACTATACGTTCATCCACACGTCTCTGGCCATACGTAACCGCGTTTGATGACAAACATTGACGCAAAGCGTGGCCAAGTGTGCACTGAAAGAAAAGCTATGCTTATGCTATGAATAATTCGAGGAATACCCACAAAAATATTGAATCAAAGTTTAGTTTTAGTGTGGCACTATCGCAAAAATGATTAGTAAAATATTTATCTCAATTTAATTTCTCATATGGGGACTTTTTTTTTCAGTAATTTTATCTAATCGCGAAAATCGTACGTTTCACACCTGGCCACCGCTTCACCAAGGGGGTTTTGAATGACTATTCCGGTATACTCTCCAAGAGCATTCACTACTTCATCAATAAATAGACTTCCCCATCCGCAAATCATAAGTACATGAAGTAAAAAAGTTAGATAGGCCTTTTATCACACCGGATTTAGTTCAATCCTACGAATAATTGCAACTATTAATGACTTGTCGTTTGCTTCTTATCTGTTTAATTATTTAGGCGACAAACACCAGACCGAAGCTGACAACCAGATATTCCCAACGGACTAACGAAATGCCTGCGGGCAAGGATGGCCGAGAATCCAGCGACAGTGCCGCAGAGGACGTCGGGCACACAGGATCAATTACCAAGTCCAAGGACGAAATGTGGCGCAATGAACTTGCTATGAACGCGGACAGCACTTACGCTCAGCCCGAAAAGCGAGGGGATCCAAGTCCCACCACAGGGAACTCCAATACGAAGATCAGCGATGCCGTAGATTTTGTACTCCGCGTTCTCCTTGTCATTGCCTTCTTGTGAGTTTTTTGTGTTACATTCCAAATGCTGACTAAGTCCATCACGCATGACTCATATCTACAGCAAGCTGGAGACGATGACAGCTTTTAAGCGGGAAATCCATGAAGAAGAGCTGTGGCTATACAAGAATCCAAGGAGGCCGGACATCGTCAGGGGCGGGGAACTGCTCTTCTGGGTCATAGTGGCTCCCTTTCTGGTCACTGTCGCCTTCTACTGGTACACAAAAGACAAACGGGACTTCAGAGCCGCCAGCTGGGCCTGGACATTGGCCCTGTGCATGAATGGCATTCCCACAAGCGTACTAAAGATAACAGTGGGGCGCCCCAGGCCAGACTACTTCTACCGCTGCTTTCCCGATGGCGTAATGGTGCTTAACACAACGTCAAGTGGCTTAGACAGTTCCAGCTTGGATTTCAATTGCACAGGTCTTCCGGGCGACATAAACGAAGGCCGCAAGAGCTTCCCCAGCGGACACTCTTCGTGTAAGTTGAATTCTGAAATTTATTCCTTGATGCCCGCTAACCGTTTTCATACGCCACATCTAGTCGCCTTTGCTAGTTTTGGTTTCATTGCCTACTACATTGGCGCCAAGCTGCACGCTTTCGATATCCGGGGACGCGGACACACCTGGCGGCTCTGCATCGCAGTGATACCTTTGTTCATCGCACTGCTGGTTGCAGTTAGTCGCACCTGCGACTACCACCACCACTGGCAGGATGTGACCATCGGCGGTCTGATTGGTCTGTGTGCAGGCTATATAAGCTACAGACAATACTATCCCTCCATTTTCACACCTGATGCCGGCAAACCGCTGGTGAGGTGGCCCAGCAGAGAGGGAAAGTACCAGCGACTGTCAGGAGAGAATGAAAATGAAAGTAGTGATGATCGAGCTGACGGCGATGCGGTGCGGAGACCTCTCCTCGCTGGCAAGGAAGAGTCCAAATGGTACTAAAAGCTTTACGTTAATATAGTTAGTTTTGCTTCCCCTTTTAAGCTTTTTAAACATATCTAGACATCGCTTAATTGCCGATTTACAAATGTGCTACTGGTTTACCTCGTAATGGGAAGGGTTTGTTTGTAGTTCCTTTAATAAAAGTTATTGAGTCAATTGCTAAACGTAAATTTATTGCTCATCTTTGGCAGCAACATCGAAATATAATTTGCTACGTCAAAATGACCGAAACTAGCTTAAAGGACAGGGTATGCGCACTCAGATTCAGGTCATGGAGTTAAACGCCTGCAGCAGCACCTGTTTTTCGCGCTCCTTTTTCTTAACCACGTCAAGGCTGCGTTGTCGCCACGTGCTCTTGCGCAGCTTGATAGGTCGGCTGCCCACATAGCGACCGTCCATCTCCTTCATGGCCCGTATAAAGTCGGCTGGTTCTCTGAAGCTCACGAAGCCGAATCCCTTGCTCTTGCCCGTGCGCTTGTCCCGCACTACCCGGGCCCGCTGGAACGAGGGGAACTTGTTGAAGGTCCGGGTGAGGACCTCGTCGTTGACGTCGTTTCCCAAGTCACCGCAGAAAATTCGGAAGTCATCGTCGGGCCAGTCAGCCAGCGAAGTATCCTCCCACACTGTGCCGCCAGCGATACGTACAGTCTTGCGGTCCTTTTTCTTCCGCTCCGTTGTCTGGAAGGATTGCAGCGCCGATGATGCACGCGCCGCCTTAATGGCCTCTTCTGCAATAGGATTGGGTCCGGACTTCTCCGCTTTAAGCTTCTTCAGCTTCTGCGTCACGTCAAAAGAGACGGCGTTGATGTCAATAGAGGGCGCGACGGCAACGGTAGGCACGTGCACAGACTGCCGGCACTGATACAGCTTGGGGGCGCTGCTCAGGACTACGGGAGTTGCCGACATTGGCTTGGAGCTGGCAGAGGAGCCACCTCCACTGCCCGTTGGCACAAAGGTTGACATAAAGGTGGGTGGTGGTGGGATCGGAGGCGGGGGTACGGTCAGACGCGATCCTCCAATTCCCTGGTGATGCTGCAACTTGTGCTGCGTGTTGTGGTATGTGTTGGCGGCTATGATCGGGCGAACCTGGTTGGGCACGAAGAGATTGCGGGCGGGAGGCTTCGAGATCTCCGCCTCGAAGCGTGAGAGCTCATCCTCGATGTTGCGACGCTTTGTACCCATTTAAAGTGGGTTTGGGGCTACGAGAAAACTTGAAGATTCTCAGATCCAAACAACTTTTCACAAAAATGCAAAAATGCTGTAGAAATGTTGAAGTAAACACTTATCGATTTTATTACCAATCGATTTAGTAAGGCTTATTTCAAAGGCCTGTCTAGACATGGCTGCATCTGCATCATACCAACTTACAATATACCTTGATAGCTACCAAGATAGCTTGTTAACATCACATATATATATATACAACACGGCTAATAAAATTTTTTTTAAATAAAGGAACAGTTCTTTGTCTTTTTACGCAAAACCTAAACACTGCAAGTGCCGACCGATAAAAAGTAGTAGAAAGTGCGGTGTGACCGTTTTGCAATAGCTAGTAAATGCCTTGTATTAGCTAAGCTAGGAGGTATTTCGACATCTTCGACAGCAGCACTGACTCAACTTGAGAATTACTGTTTTCTTTTAGAGGATCTGATAAATAATAATTGAATTAAAATCGGCGGAAAAGCCCTATCTGTGATAGCAACAAGTATCCTCAGCAAGAAAAATTAAATCAGAAGCAATATTCCACACATACACAGTTATAGGAGCAAAGGCATTCCCACACAAGCGCACAAAAAGTCGAAGGGGCGACAGCAACAAAAAAGTGCGGAAAATCCCAAAACTTATACATTTCTCCATTTATTTGAAAGCCCTAACCCCAAGGAAAATGCCAACCAAGGAGCGCAACATAGCTATGATGGGCTACCGATCCGTGGGTAAGTTTTCCCAGCAAATTCCAAATGAAACCCATCTGTTGTGCTGCTAGCACTTGTAATTGCGTAGTATTTCGACAAAAGCAACAACTATGAACAATTGCCCATAACAATTGCGTTTCACCTGCAGGCAAATCGTCGCTATGCATACAGTTCGTAGAGGGCCAGTTCGTGGACTCCTATGACCCCACTATCGAGAACAGTAAGTGTAACATTCGTTTCCGTCCGGATTTCTTAGAAGCCAGAATGACTCCATGCTTCCATAGCAATGCGTAATGATCGGTAATTCCCATTCACAGCCTTCACAAAGATCGAGCGCGTAAAGTCGCAAGACTACATCGTGAAGCTCATCGACACGGCCGGCCAGGACGAGTACAGCATATTCCCGGTGCAGTACAGCATGGACTACCACGGATACGTCCTGGTATACTCGATAACCAGCCAAAAGTCCTTTGAGGTGGTGAAGATCATATACGAGAAGCTGCTGGATGTGATGGGCAAGAAATAGTAGGCTTTTTCCCTGTGAGTTCCAGTTGATAGTTAAGCTAACCTTCCTTACTTTTTAGTGTACCTGTGGTGTTGGTGGGCAACAAGACCGATCTGCAGCCGGAGCGAACCGTTTCTACGGAGGAAGGCAAGAAGCTGGCCGAGTCCTGGCGAGCGGCATTTCTTGAAACGTCTGCCAAACAGAACGAGGTAAGTAGGAAAACCAATCAAACTAGGTGAACAACTAGGCTACTGAGCCATTTCCTTTGCAGTCCGTGGGAGATATATTTCATCAGCTGCTGATCCTCATAGAAAACGAGAACGGCAATCCCCAGGAGAAAAGCAGTTGCCTGGTTTCGTAGGGCGGCTGGTTAGCTAAATCTTCGGCCGAACTGTTGGTAATACGGCGAATCGCTATGGCAATACGAAAATCGATTATCTCTTATCTACACAGTTGGGCCAGCGTGCATGGCGTGGCTGGCCAAGCCCCTTGCGCGCAGCAGGAAAATCTAATAACCTAATAGACCTAATAGTTTTAAGACCACACAGCAAATAAACAAGCGTCAAGCGACACAGATGCGTCCGCTAACGCTGCCCAGCAGGTTTTGTGGTTCGCGTTTAGAGCAACACAACAGGTTTACGTTAGTACCATTTCTCACAACAACAATTCAGTTACAAATTTCATAAACAATTTCAACAAACATTTTGTTTCAATTTAAATATAATTTTTCCAAATACTATTCAAGATTGTTTTTAATTTTGGTCAAACATTTTGGAGTGGGATAAAAATAAAAGACGTCGTTTAACTGAAATTACAGATGCGTCGAGAAAGCTTCCAGTTCCATTAGCAATGTAATGGATTGCGTTTCTTCATTATAACTCATCTATTAGGATCGACATATTCATGATTACCTAAGATTCCAAATTGTTGTAAATTCTGAAGAGCAAGGTTCATGGGTCAAAACAATTGGGATGATCTTGGCGAAAACTAAATGGTTGTGAATAATAGTAATTTTAAAAACTTGCTGAGAACTCAAGGAGTCGCCTGGTCACTCTAGCAATAAAAGGAAATAAGGGTACTCTCTAAAATGATATACCGCCATTTCACATATTATATTTTGTCGGACGAAGTTGATTAACCATTTTAGGTAAGATTTGGTTGACTTAATATTTGTTAACGTTGAAAATAAACCTAGTATGAACTTTAATACAAATATTCATGCCAAATAATTTTTAATTTAAATGCCGGCTAACAGATCGTTCGGCGGTTTAACAGTGCTGTTAACAGTCAGCTGCCATAACCCACCACGCAAAGAAAAATCCACCACTAGGCGAGTTCCAATCGGACCGAGAGATAAATGTTTTCCGATTTTCAAACAGTGAACTTGTGCGTGCGTTAAAACTAAACTCCTTCAGCATTTAAATCGCGTCAGATTTTTAGCATTTAACGGTAATTTAGTGAGAAAAGAGAGCGATTCGTATTAAATGTGATTGTCCCCCATGCAGAAGAAAGCGGGCTGGTTTTTCTTTTCTATATTCTGTATTGCAATTGTTTTTCTGGCCGCCTTTCGATGGGAGTGTGTGTGTGTATACTTGTGCGCTATGCGTGGGTATTTTCACAGTTTCTTCGTTCTATTTTAAAATTGTATTTCTCTCGCACAATAGTATACACATGTACAACACTATGTTTGACCGTTAATTGAAATTTATACAACGCTGCACATGACAATCGCAAGTTTTGTGACGGCATTTACCAGTCCCGATTTGTAAGTAAGCAATTTATGTACATATGTGGATAGGTATGTTTGTACAACTGCACTTACAACCCGCTAATCAGGTGCAATGTACATATGAACATCCATCGATTCCGATTCGGAATTCCAATACGAATGGGTGGGTACTGGCTTTTCTTGTTGCTTCCTTTCCGGGCCACAGCCTTTTATCGATTTAATAACAAACGAACAAACGGCCTCAAGTCGTTGGACTCAGCCAAAACCGGCACTCGCAATTGGCGGCGATGTCTGGGCAGGATTGGAAGTTGTAGATGTTCGTACATATGTGCAGAGGTACACATCGACGTCTCTATTCGAGGTCGAGTCTTGCTTTCCAGGTTCATCTATATGACTCGCGATAAGTGCGGCCCGCTTGTCAATATTCATACCCCCTGGTGCTACAAAACCGAGATTTGCTATGATAAGTCGCGATTTTATAGCTGCCTTCAAAGCCACAGTTAACCCACAAAACAAGGAAAGCCTGCCGATTGTGCTATCAGCAGATTAAACTCACTGAAAAAAAAAATCTGCGTAATTATTCAGTCTATAAGCACAGATTCTATATTACATAGTAACGTCCAAGGAATTTTTTTTATGACACATTTAAGGTGGAGGAGTAACAAATTGAAAGACAAAAGTTGCCTTACCAATAACTCCATAGTTTAATGACATTAACTGTCCGCAATTAATAGTATTTTCACTTATAATCCAGCTGACCTGGGAGCCATGTTAGGGTGCTTGATTGGACCAGCAAGTGCCAGTGACTGATGCGAAATACTAATATTTAACCAGCGAACACCAATAAATGCAATTAAGCCGGCTGCATTTTTCAAATTAAAGCGGCCTAGCGCGACCCACAAAATTCATTCAGAGTTTGAGCTTAGCACATTTTGCCCGCATTAATTGCATTATGGTATATATGTATGTATCTACTGGTGTGCATTATATATAAACACACTCGGTTCGCGTTTTTACATATACATATGTATGCATACCCATGCTAAAAGATAGTCTAGATCTAGATCAGTGCATCCAAGCACATAAGGTTTTTGTGTTTTGCCGTGCGCCGCCAAAGGGGAAAGTGCTCACTTATCCAATATTGCAGGGGAATCAGTCGCAATTTAACTAATGAAATTTAGCCATCCTCCATCACGCAATTCAGCCCGATAATCATTAACAACTGAGTTTTCAGACACACACTTGCGGTAAAAACAGTATTTGCTAAATCATATTCAATATCCTGGAGCTGAAGTACACTCAGAAATAATCTAAAATTTAGTTCGCTGTTTAATAAAAGGTCTTTGACTAAAATGAAGAACAGAATCCGCACTGAAACAATCAACAAACAAGAAAGAACGCTATAGTCGAATTCCCCCGACTATCTGATACCCGTTACTCAGCTAGTGAAAGGGCGAAGAAGAGACTTCAACACTGACAGTTTTTTTTTAACGGTTTGTAGGCGTTAGTGGGCGTGGCAAAAAGTTTTTGGCAAATCGATAAAATCGATGCAAGTCGATAAAAGTTTACAAGACAAACGAAAAAAAGAAAATATATCAAAACAGTTTTCAAAAGTGTGGGCGTGGCAGTTTTACTTTACGAGTGGGGGGTATTATAGACAAATGAATAAATAAGTAAAATAAATACAGTATTAGCGTTAATTAAAAGTGGCTCTATTTTTTTAAATTTGATCTGCAAAATATATACATGTATATACACATATATATGTACTTATTTACATAATTATGTAATTTACATGTTATGCAGTAACAGATTTTGTAACCTGCAAATACCGTAAATGAAGTCCCCCGGCCGATACGTTTACAGAAGCAATGGTCGCAAAACAAATCTCTTTAACCCACATGCATATTTCATTGCAGCCGTGGGGTTCTGGCCCATTGACCGCAAGTGTACAAAAACGGCAAGTCATGGCACCACAACAAACCTTCTCCGCTTTGCCCTGGCTTACTCTCTTTTCCCCGTTTGCTAAAGTGCCCGTGTGGCACAATTCGAACTTGGCGTCAATGCCGTTCTGGGAGCCACCGCAGTGGTGCCACATCCGATGTGTGAGAGTGTGGGTGACGAGGACGTAGTACGTCACTTCGCCACGCAATACGCTATACAATCATTATGTGCTTGAGAGAGGAAGACCGGCCAACCATGGGGTTAATGCCCGCTGGCCTGGTTGGTTGAGGTTGACTGCTGACTGGGTTGTAACGGCTTAGGCGCAGCATTATTATTCCGCCTGTTGTGCAGTTGCGATGGGTTCCGTGTCTGCTCTGCCGGCGGAACAAAGCCCTCTCCAAGTGGAGAACCCAATCTGCTGAAAAGACATTTGTTGCCGTTGCACTGTGGGTCACAGCATCGTCAACCCTTGCAAAAGAACCCACAACACCCCGCTGCACAAATACTTACCGATAACGAGAGTGCAAGGGGAGTGCACTCCCCATGAACCCCATGAACACAAAAAAAGGGAAGAAATCTTCAAAACACAGTACTGATTTCAGCCAAAAATTTAAATTCCTTCGGAATTATCATCAATAATAAGATATACCATATATACTGGTAAACAAAATCCATAGAAGTAATATTTCTTCGCGTGCATGGGCTTAAATTCAGTTTGCGTAGTTTAATGTGCGGCACGTGTCTCTAGCCTGTCCTGGAGCGATGCCTCCGATGAGTCATAGGCCATGGCCACCACTGAGAGCCCAACAACCCCAAGCGAGTGAATGAAAAATGCCAGCTCTCGTGTCTGTGTGTGGGAAATATGGAAACCCTTCCCAGTCTTGTCCGACATTCAGATTCACTCATAGAACCCATCTAATTGCAGACTCTTGCAATGTCTACCAGCCCGAAACCGGTTAAGAAGGTACCGATTCATTTGCAGAGCGCCCAGAATCGCGTCTACATTAAGAATGGTAAGCTCATTAGCCGCCAAACATGTGCGAGAATAATTAAAGTTAAAAACTTATATCATTACAGGCGAGATCGTCAACCATGACAAGACGTTCAAAGCGGACGTTTACATCGAAGATGGAATTATCAAGTACGTCTTTTGAAGATACATAATTTCAAATAGCTAAACAATACCTCAATACTCAAATGAACTCCAACGCCCCTCCAAGCTGATTTGCCAAGGGCGTTGGCATGACTCAGAAGAAAAACACGGAAACCCTTACTAAGCCACCCTTATCCTACTTCAAGGTTTGTGGGACCCTCCTCAGAAATAACGATACCTGGAGGAGTGCGCACCATTGACGCCAGCGGACTGATGATCATTCCCGGAGGCATCGATCCCCACACCCACATGCAGTTGCCTTTCGGTGGAGCCGTGGCCGTCGACGATTTCTACCATGGAACCAAGGCCGCCGTCGCAGGTGGCACCACCATGATCAGTAAGCAGGCTTTGCAATGTATACGAACTGTACTCATTTATTCCTGTCCACACTCTCCTAGTCGACTTCGTTCTGCCCAACAAACACGAGTCGATGATCGAGGCCTACGACAAGTGGCGCAGCTGGGCCGATCCTAAGGTGAGAAATTTAGAGTGTATATTGGGAACTGCCATAAATCAAATCCACGTAAGAGGAGCTGCACAGTAGTTCATATTCATAGCAACATGAAAGCTGTTGCTACCAACAATATTCACTGCTTATGAGAGTATTATATAAACTCCTTTATAGGAATGGAAATGGCTTGTTGAAACATATATACATATACATATATGTTCCAACAAGCCATTTTCATTATTTCACTAATCATTATATGTTACGTATATGTCGTAAGTCAATACATAATGAATCGAATTATTTATTCAGGTATGCTGCGACTACGGATTGCACGTGGGCATCACCTGGTGGTCAAAGTCAGTGTCCGAGGAGATTGGCATTCTGTGCAAAGAGCTTGGAGTGAACTCCTTCAAAACATTCATGGCCTACAAAGGACTTTACCAGGTACGTTGGCTATATTGGAATGCACCCGCTTCATAATTAATGGTTTAACACCATTTTAGCTGAATGATTCAGACCTTCTGGATGTGTTCGAGCGCATCAGGCACTTAAATGGCGTTGCTATGGTAAGGCTATTTGGACAATTATTAATGTAACGTTCTGATTTTATGGTATACACCCATACAAAGTTTTTCATAATATAGTACGGGATATGAAAAAAGATACTATTAAATGTAGAAATATGATATTCAATTAAGGTAACTTATGATAGACTTTAATTATATTACTCCTACAAGAAATGTCTATCAAATATGGAAAACTTTTAGAAAATTCTATTTGCATTTTCAAAGTATTGTGAATAATTTTATGATGGTTTCTAGATGTACATACATACTTAACCAACGTTTGTATGCACAATTTACAACCATTTTCCATCCACATCTATCCTATTGTTGTATAGGGTGTTTTTTTTAGAGGTATAGAACTTTAAATTGCAATAAAACAACGATGGATTATTCGATTGACATGAATTTTATTGACATGAAAGATAATCTTGTGGCATTACATTTTAAATATGATTTCTGGCATATGACCGCCACGGCTGGCTCGGATGTAGTCCAATCTGGACGTCCAATTTGCAATGACTTTTTCCAATATTTGGCCGTATATCGGCAATAACACGGCGAATGTTGTCTTCCAAATGGTTTAGCGTTTGTGGCTTATCCGCATAGACCAATGACTTTACATAGCCCCACAAAAAGTAGTCTAGCGGTGTTAAATCACAAGATCTTGGAGGCTTATGAAAAATCGGGAACAACAGCAATCTCGTTTTGGGCCCATTCGACGAATCTACGCCTTGCTTGATGATCGTTTGGTTTCAATTCTTGCACGAGTTGGATTTTGTAAGCACGCATGACGAATTGCCAAACCAAACTGAGAATAAATCACTTGACAGCTGTTAAATCGGTCGCCATCTTGAACAGTAATGCCAACTTAAAGTTCTATACCTCTAAAAAAAACACCCGTTACAACTATATTCGATTCCACAGGTCCACGCGGAGAACGGCGACATCATTGCGAAAAACACGCAGCGCCTGCTGGCCGAGGGCATCAATGGGCCGGAGGGTCACGAGCTGTCGCGGCCCGAGGAGGTCGAGGCCGAGGCGGTGCATCGCGCCTGCGTCCTGGCCCACCAGGTAAGACCACTCCCATGTCGCTAGTCAGTGGGATGAGACGGATGGGAAGAATGGGAGCGGACGGTGTGTGTCCATGCCGGTTGAGTGTCACTCACTCAATGCCGCGCATTGTAATCATGGTTTATTTATTTATGTTATTTTTGATTTTGATTTCTTATTATTTCCATTCTGTATGATGCACCCCTGTACATATTATGCGGTATGTGGTATGCGGCACTCGATATAACCCCACAATAAACGTAACTTAGGCCGATTGTCCCCTCTACGTGGTCCACGTGATGAGCAAGTCGGCGGGCATTGAGCTGGCCAGGGCCCGTCACCGCTACCGGGGGCGATACATAATGGGCGAGACCCTGGCCGCGGCGCTGGGCACGGATGCCACCTGTTGCCAGCACCTGGGCTTCGACGCCGAGGCTGCGCATGTGCTCAGCCCGCCCTTGCGGCCTGACAAGACGACCCCCGAGTTCTTGATGAAGCTGCTGGCGAAGTAAGTTGTGCCTGCATTCAGATTCCGGGCCGGGACCGTAAATATCTGTGAGATACATATGTATATTGTTCCGCACTCAAATTATTTGAGGATGTTCTCGATACGCTCCACGATTTTTGATTTTGCTAAGGAACCTTTTTGTATGCAGAAAGCTGCATATTAAGCTGCATAGATTTTAAAATAAAAAGGATTAGGCACTTGAGTATTTGTATCTTAGAAACAAAATTTAAATTTCATAAATACGATACAATACTTAATGGGCATTTCGTATTGGCATTGACATTTCCCCCATATAAAATTATAAGAATACTTAATTTGATAAACAAGGGTTTAAGCTATGTAAACTCGTGTAGGCATCTTTTGCAATGATTACGGTCTCTGGTCCTGAGTTAACTTCACTTTGTTGATACTGGTTAATCTGCATACTAACTTGGTCTACGCTTTTGCCTGCCTAATTTGTTTCTACTAACTAAGTAACTGTGCGCGATCTCGAACTAACTGACTAATCCAAAGACGTTTCCATGTTTGCCATTGCTTCACTCACACGCTCACACATCGTCCAGATGAAGACGCCGCTCTTCGTGTCCGGCCTCACCAGCAAATCCTCCGCCGAGCTCGTGGGTCGTGCCCGCCGCAGTGGCTACTGCGTGTTCGGCGAGACGCTGGCCAGCTCACTGGGCCGCTCAATGAGTGCCGTGCCGAAGAGCGATCGCATTTACGCCATCACCAGTCCCCCGATCCGCGAATCCGCCGAGACACCCAGGCAACTGATGAAATCCCTGGCATAGTAAGTATCGCCTTACTTTAGTGGAATCCAAGATTATACGGCAAAGAATGATAAATTGTATAGGTTTCCATGATTACTTTTGTTTGATTTGGTTTTGCGTTGCTTAATGCAATTGAAAATAATCTAAAGAATTCGCACCGTTTTTTTTGGTTAACTGGCGGTTATATATTATATTTTAAGTAAATCAGAAGCACAGTAAATTCATTGTATCCTCATATCCAGACTTCTAGAAGTAAGTATCCAAGAATCAAGACGATCGCTTAATTTCCCAACCTTTCGATGATTGATTGTTTCGTTACCTTTAACTGGCCATCTAAAAGGGTTACCTTAATTCAGCCATTGATACACATTATGTTCACAGTGATGACTTGCAGCTGACTGGCAGCGACAACTGCACCTTCAACAAGGAGCACAAGGCGCTTGGCAAGGGTGACTTTACCAAGATTCCCAATGGAGTCAACGGAGTCGAGGATCGCATGTCGCTGGTCTGGGAGAAGGGCGTCCACGCTGGACTTCTGGATCCTTGCCGCTTTGTGGCCGTGACCAGCACAAATGCAGCCAAGATATTTAACATCTATCCCCAGAAGGGACGTATTGGTAAGTCAGTTTAACAAAAATCCGACCTGCACTCAGTGTTGTAAGCGATCTGCTCTTTAATCTTGTAGCCGTCGGCTCGGATGCGGACATTGTGATCTGGAATCCGAATGCCACCCGTACCATTTCCAAGGATACCCACCACCACGCCTGTGACTTCAACATATTTGAGGGCATGACCGTGCACGGCGTCTGCGAATTTGTCCTGGTGCGCGGACGGATCTGTGCCGAGCGCGGAAATGTGCGTGTGGCGGAGGGCTTCGGACGGTTCATTCCCACCCCCGTCCGTCCACCGTTCGTCTACGACATCATCGAGGGCAAGGTACAGTCACAGCCGGAGGAGCAGCACGAGGAGAAGCAGAACGGCAACATGGCCAAGCGGTTCGCTGAGCTTGACATACAGATTCCGGTGCAGGAGCCTATTAGCGCCATGCTGGCTGGCAACCTGGCCATGCCGGCGGAGGGATCGTTGTGCAGCACACCCTCGGTGCGTGGACGCGTTGATGGAAAGCGTGACTTGCAGGAGTCTTCCTTCTCCATAAGTGGTAGGTTGACTATTAAAAAACATTTTATAAATAAAATATTTTTTACTATAATCTATTTTGTATCAACATCTCTTTACAGAGGAACTTGACAGGTCCGGTGTTCGAGCGTGCATTAAAGTGAAGAACCCGCCCGGTGGAAAGTCTTCCGGATTCTGGTAGATCACAGATGTCGCATTGCAATGTGTGCGAATGCGGAATCGCACAATCTCCGACGACAGTGTAAGCCAAAGCCTGCGCTCATTCGACAACTAAAATGGCATTTAAGGTAGAACAACCCTGAAACAAAATCGTAATCTAACCAAATTTCAAATAACTACATAAGAGTATAACCACAAGCCAATTAAGAAAGCATAATAGAATCTACTTTGTCATTTTATACTTAGAACCGATTGCCTCTTGTTGATACAATTTTTGTTAAATTCATCAACTATGATGCCTTGAAGCATGTGAAGTTATAAAACAAACAATCTCGCTGTTTAGGGTATTTTTTGTTGAAATCGTTTAATTTAATACTTTGTTTATTTACAAGGAGATTTAGCACAATTTAACTCCGTTAAATTCATTACACTATGACAATTGTTTATTGATTACCCGCTTCGAAGTAGAGTACATCGATCAAGCCACGTGAGACAAAGTGGCGTTTGGGAGCAAATTCGGCATTGTATCTGAGGATGTCTAAAAATAATACTTCAATCATTTTTTATAACAAAAAAATATAAATGTGGAAAACTATTTATATTAAATACATACTTTATATACATATATTTAACAACAAATGCAGAACACAAAGATCAAGCTAATAAACTTTACCATAATATGAAATTCCATCTTTTAATTTCCAACGAATACCGAATGGGAAAACCTCATAATAAAAACGAAACCGAAACAAATATATATTCTGGTTTCATGAAGTGAAATTAACGAATAACACCCATAAAGACAACATAAATTAGTTATTGATCGCTTTTATTTATATTTATATGGATATTTACAAAACGATTTAGCACAATTTCTAGATGTATATATACTGTTACCAATTGTGTTTCAAAAAGGTATGACTGACAGACTATGCAAAATCAAGTGCCTTATAGATGAACTGCGTGAACAGAACTGGCTATGCAGTTATTCGTATGAATACATAATTACAATTGTTTTGTAACAATCTTCGTTCAAGAAAAATATTTTACTGCTTATTCAATGTAAGCCTTGTTTTTTTGAGGTTATCAATAATTTTTTTCAGATGTTTTAATTATCAGAGGTAAAATACAAATTGGTTTTGCCTTCACTTAACTACTTACAATTGGTTAGTGCTCATGCAAAACAATTATAATATTATCATTACAGGTGTCGTACAAATTAACAATCTAATGAACTAGTCTTGATATAAATAAAGTGTTTTGTAGTGCGTTGGGTAACTGAAAGTTGGGTGGTAAACCTGCTTTTGCTTATCATTTAAAAATATTCACTTCTGCAGTTTGCTTACGTTTCTAAAATCATTCGTAAAGTGACCTAAAATTGACTTAACAACTAAATTCCAATAGTTAGTGACAATTTATCAGTTTTTCTTTTATTTTTCCTTAGTTTTGCGATGGTGGCTGGTAAATATTGTTGGTTTCATTTGATGGTAGATTGTAGGAATGCATGCGACCGCAAATTCTCTTTATTTATCTATTCAACGCTGAAAGCAGATAACATATTTTACATTTTTGAATCTAGTTATTGGGAGCTCGGACTTACTGTCAGATACTATGCGATCGCTTGCTCGCTTACAGTTTTTTCAAATAGGCTGCACACTTAACCGCACTGCTAACTTGTCCTGTATTAAGGAGACTCAACTTCTTGTGCTTTGCCCGGAATTTCTTTACATAGGCGTCAATCAGATTCTTAATCTTGTGCGGGTTAATTTCACCAGACCGACTGTGGCAGATCTACAATTTATATTGAATAATCATTTTATGTTTATTTATAACTATAATGAAATTATGGTACTTACCTTTGGCACGGCTCTCCGCATAATGTCCTTGTAGTCATCCTTAGTAATCGCATTCTTGTTAAAGTAAGGCTTCAACACCAGTTTTACCTCCTCAACGACGCGTTCCTGCCGATTTAGCTTCCGTAAAAGCTGAAAAAAATAAATATTTTTATTTTCTGTGAGAACAGACAAGTGTCTTTAAAATAGACTTACTTTATCCTTATTTTGTAGATCTGTTGCCGAGTTCGGCACATCGTCATATAAATCGGGATTTCTTGAACCTAATCATTGAAGAAAAATACATTACAAATATTTCGGCAATTTGACTTCAAGTAATATCAAATTAAAATAGGTTTCACACCCACCTTTAACTTTAGATTTTCGGTCGGCCTTGCTGCGATGCGACTTTTTGCCCACCGCCGTGTTGTACCGGGAAGACATCCGGATGTTGCCTACGGGCGAACTGCTTCCAAACAGGTTATCGAAAATTTCTACTTTCCCTCCGGTTGCTCCACCCTTCGCTCGCCTGCTGCCCTCCATTGGAATGGGTGGCTCGAACAGATCTTCGTAGTCCGCCGAGCCCGGCGAGTAAGGACTCTCGATATCCATGTTGAAGGAGTCGTCTAAAGCGTTGCTGGATCCTCCGGCATTTCCGAGGCCACTGCCGTTTCGAGGCCCACCTATTCCGCTACTCGTAGTGGGCATGTTGCCGACGCCACTGCTGCTGCTGGCCACACTTCCTCCGGCCTTGGGCAATGGAGTGAGTTTCTTCGAAGGCGGAGTGGGACTAGAAATAGATGGTATGTGTTGCGAACTGGACACCACGCTGCTGCTCGTGAGCAACACGTTAGAAAGAACGGTTATGGTCTTTCCATCGGCTGACTTGTCATGGCTATCGGCTACACCTGCACCTCCTAAGCTGCCGCCCGTGCTAGACCCAACGCCCACGGACAGGCTGACGGAACTGCTGCTGATGTACTGAGCGGAGCTCACCTCACTCTCCTGCTGAATGGGCCCGCTCTGGTTCGGTTTGTTCATCAACGCCATCACCAGATCAACCGGATTAAGGGCGTTCGTCTGGGTCTGGGTGCTGGTGCTCGCATTGGATACATTAACATGAGTGCCATCACTCTCTCCCTTGTCCACAGATCCCGATCCGGTTGCTCCACTCGCCGGCACGCTAGCTGTTTGCTGCTCCAGGTTTTGGCCCATAGTTGGTGTCGGCGAACGTGGCGAAAGAGAGGGCGACTTGGTGGGCTCGAAGGGATCATAGGCATCTGGCGAGCACGGTCCCGACTCTGGCGGTGTATTTGGACCAATCTTCTGACCGCCATCGTGACTGGCATGGCCGTGCTGGGGCGTTTGCTCCTCGGGCGCCATAGAACATGATGCCTCCAGCTCGTCTGCAGAGTTAATATCATCAACGTCTTCGTGAAGCGGGTTGTTGCGCACCTTGTGCTGCAACTTTTTGGTAGGCAGGCTGAACTTGACGAGAGGCGGTTCAGGTGGTGTCTTAGGACCAGTTGACTGCGTCATGTTCTCATACGAGGTCTCCATGATTGCGTCCAGGGAACCCACCTGTGGTGTCTTTTCCCTTTGCCCATTTTCCCTCATAAGATCGTGATCCCTGTCTCGCTCCCTTTCCCTTCTCGATGAGAGTGGGTCTGTCGCATCCTCGCTGTCTGTGAGCACAATGACATCTGCCGGCTCCTGATGAACTTGGAAGGGCGAGCGTTCCAAATCAATGATAGCCACTGGCTTAGCCTCCAATTTTTTACGTTTACGCTTCGTCTTCTTTATTGCTCCCACAGCACTGCCAATTTTGCTATTGGAGGCCATGGAGGCCATGCGATTGCTCAACAGATCCTCCCTGCCGGGTGGGATTGCAACTACAGACTGCTGCTGGGAGCCCAGCGTGGCGCTCGCATTGTTTGTGGTCGAATCTTTGTTGAAGCTTACGCTCACCAGAATATTGTTGCCTGAAGCAAATACCTCCTTCGATGGCAGAGGTTCTGGTGTCTGGGTACGACGTTTACGTTTCTTTTCTTTGCGTGGCTTCTCCAGCTGATGTTGTTTCTTCTTCTTTTTGCTCTTGTCCCGCTTGCGCTTCGTTTTTTTGGGCGTTAACGCGCCATCATTATTATAATGGCCGCCTGATCCTTTTGGAGATCCCAGCGGAGGCGTCCAAGACGGATTTTTATCCTGGACGGCGCTGTCGTGCAGGAAATCGCAGCGACCGGGTGATGGCGATGGGGACCACTGACCAGTAGGCATTCCTCCCTTCTTTCGTTTTCTCTGGGGAGCAAGGAAGTCGTCAGCATCCTCAAAGGGATCACGTTGTCGTGAGATTCGTCGCATCCGCGCTGCTGTCGTCGGACTGCCACTGCCCGTCCTCTTCTTCTTTTTCTTTTTATCGGACTTCCTTTTTTTCTTCTTGGGCAGATCCTTGGGACTCGCGGAACGACTTCTGCTCCTGCTGCGACTTAACCGTGGCGTGTAGCGCGGCGAGTCCATATATAGGGGTGATCTATTACCATCACCATTGATGCGGTTAGGTGTGTGCGAACGCGTTCCTCTCGAGTGAACAGATTGAACTGGACTATGCAGCCTTTCATTGGGGGGAGACGGTACTGGTGAGGGTGAGCGGACATAGCGTCTGCTCGGAGAGGTTCGACGGCCCACGCCTTGTTTATGAGGAGATGGTGAAGTTCCTGGCGGTGGCGTCGGCGAGATGCTAAAGCTGCGTCGCTTGGGCGAACCAGATCGCAGAGAACCCCTTGAGTCACGAGAAACGCTTCGCGAGAAACTGCGTGAGTTTCGCCTTCCCGAACGACTTCTGTGGGACCGCATTGCGTCACGTCCATAGCGATCCTTGGCCTGTGGTTGATGTCTCGATGCTCCCACCACATTACGAACATCATAGCGAGGTAGTTCTCTTCGTTTGGGACGATGAAAGAACTGCTGTTGCTGGCCATGCTGATTGTAGTGAAAATATTGTTGGTGCTGATTGTGGTAGTTTTGATTTTGGTGATAATTCTGACCGTAATGCTGGAACGGTCTGTTGTGGTATTGTTGGTTGCGGTAGTTAAAACGCAGACCTCCACGGCCACGGATAAAGCCACGCTGGTGGTCCCTTCCTCGAAACGAAAATCTCTGGCGGCTATGCGAGTTGGAACGCGATCGTGACCTAGAATGAGAGCGGGAGTAGGACTTGGAGCGGCTGTTACGTCGACGCCTGTTTCTATTGCGACTTGGGGAACGACTTCTGCTCCTGCTCCTGGTTCTGCTCTTACTCTTGCTCTTACTTATGCTCCTGCTTCCACTCCTACTGCGACTAATGCTTTTGCTGACTCTCGGGCTCTTAGAACGGATCTTTGGAGTGAGACTTCTGGAGCCTGAACGAGGGCTTCGATCTGGCTCCGGCTTGTCGCCACGGTAGTTGCGATCCTTTTGTCGCTTTCCGACCTTTTTGAAAGTTTCGGCCTTGTTGCGTTTTGAACGCGACTTTGACTTTGATTTTTCATTGTTGCCCTGGCCCCGGCTTCGACTGCGTCGCTTTGGCACGTTCTCGTTGTTCAATTCATCCTCTGACTGAATATCCGTACCGATAGCTTTCTCTGGTTCATCCTCGTCGTCGGAAGCTTTAGACAATCGAGGCTTGGGACTCGTTCTAGAGTTATTTTTATGCGCTGCCCCAGCCTCTTCTTCATCTGCCAAATTCTTTTCGTCCAGGCACGGCGTGTACGAGCGATCCTGCTCGTGCTCACTACCACTTGCGTTGGCTTCTTTCTCTAAACTTGCATCCTTCTTTAAAGCTGGTCTCTTAGGCGGAGCTGTCTTAGGGCTGGCTTGTGCCTCCGTTTCCGCAACCAGCGCCTTTTCGAACTCTTTCGGTTTGTCAATGTCTAATTCCTCCCAGTCGCTATCATCATAAAGCTCTAGTACTCCCTTGCCCCGATCTCGATCCGCAACGCGATCCTCTTTGACCAGTGGGCTGGGAGTGCTGCGCATCTTAGCTTCCTCAGTATCTTTCTCCCCTGAGGGTGCAGCTCCCACGATGGAGTTGCAAGGCTCGTGATCGGAAGACTCCGATTTTTCCTTCGGAACGGTGGTACAGGACTCTTCGACCATTTCGGATTCATCAGGTTCTTCGGTTGGATTCTCTGGCTCGTACAGGTCATCATCATGAACTTTTTCGGGGACGGGTTCAGGCTCCGGTCCCAAAGGCAATGGTATATTCGTATCCTCATCATCATCATCTAATTGTACTAAATCTTCATTCATGTCGTCATCATCCTGTCCCAGTGGAAAGGATTAAATGAAGGTGAAAAGAGAACAAAATATCATGATTATTAAGTGTCGCGGAAGAAAGGGGCTAAAAAACAATCAAACGTGACTTACATATCTAATTACATTGCTTGCTTTGGTTTCTATAACATTATATATTGTTTTAAAAACTGAAAATTACAATTTTAAACATTTTTACGTATATCATTTTATCGTGGGAAATGATGACTAGAATAAGTAGGTACCCATTACTTACTTATAAAATTAAAAAATAAAAATGGCTCAAGGTGATTTTTTGCGTAAATTTGTTATCAACTACTACCCATTTCAAGCTGTACATTTTTTAATGGAAATCCGATTTTACTAAATGTATTTAAGGCCGAAATGATTCTTTCCTGTTATTTATCCCTGTGGACAAAGCGCTCCAGAATTAAGAAATTAATATTTCTTGTGACTTTCCAAACAGAAGTAGTTATAAGAAGTAGTTATACAGATTTTTAAAAATATTCTACTATCATTCATTTGAAATATATCTAGGTTCTAGTTTAAGTACAGTGATCACAAAGATGTCATACCTTATCAGATGAATCCGCTGGTCCTTGTGAAACCCCTGACGGCATCGCCGATGCATTAGCAACCGCCTGCGACTCCTGCGAGTAAATTGAGAAGTTCGGGCAATTGTCGACGTCCTCATTTTTATTACGATCGTTGGGTTTCACCGGTGCCTGCTGGAGTGGGTTCATCTTGAAGAGAGGACTATTCCAGGGAAGGCTGGCAGGTGGCATGGGCGGAGGTGGTATGGACAGCACTACTGGCATACCCATCACTGGGTTGGCATGATGATTTACGGGAGGTGCGAACATTGGAGTCTGTACTGAAAAACTGTTTGATGACGACGCTACTGGGGCCGGGTGTGGTGCACTTCCACGGAAAGGGGGAGTGGTTTGGTTTGGTTGCTGGCGTGCTTGCTGCTGGCGGTTGGGCGTGTTGAAACGTAGGTGGAACGGAGTAAAGCTCGACACATTAGAGTTGCTATTGTTGTTGGCACTGGGGCTGCTAAAGTTCTGGTTGCTGAAGCCACCGCCTCCTTGACCGTCTCCACCACCGGTCAATTGTCGCGAGGAAGCTCCGCCGCTACTGCTGGGCACACCACCACCACCGCCAGATCCTCCGTCGCCGCCTCCGCCACCTCCAGCACCACCTCCGCGGTAACTATTATTGCCGCTGTAACGATTGTTGAAGCTATCACTTGAGCCTGCCCCTCCGCCTCTGTTAAAGTTCGGTCCTCCTCCTCCCCGCTGGTAAAGCGGAGCCTGGGTTAGATGCTCCTCGGTCTTAGAAACACCTGTCATTGGCGCAGGTGCTGCTTTCGTTGAAAGTGCAGGTCTGTGGGGAAGATTGAGGGTACCATCCGCCCTAATATGCACTTCGCCTAGGTTACGCGAGGCATCATGCCAGCGATCCTGCAGATCCATAATGGTGGACAGTATGTCTCCAGCGGCAGCTGCAGTCGGACCTAAGGGTGGCGCTGCTATGCGTGCCTTGCCCTGGAGCAAGGCTGTTCGGATTCGCGGTGCTCCAATACTAGCAATCCGCACTGTGGTTTGCACTGCAGTCGATCCGAGTCCAGCAGAACTGATATTGCCGACTACATCTGGATCACTATCGCTGAAATATTCCAAGTCGTTCGCATTCCCAAAGAGTGAGAAACTGGAGGCTGTTCCACCACTTAGATGAGAACGTTGAACTCCTTCCGATTTTACTCCCATCTGCTCTGCAAGTCGCTTGCTGGCTGTAAGACGTCGACCAGGCCCCTCACTCGAGGCAGTGGCAACGCCACGACGACGCCGGCGCCTACGTCGTCTTATCACTTTCTTGCTCGTTTTAAGGGCAAACTTTTCGTCAAAGTTGTTCAGATCGTACTCGACCACGTAGGTGCGTTGGCGAGTCCTTCTTCGTCGCCGACGCTGAACAGGTCTTTTATTCGTGCTTGTAGTTGTGCGCCGGCTAGTTGTAGTCGTGGTTGTGGTAGTGGTGGTGGTGCGGGTACGAGTTCGGGTCAGTGTGGAATCTTCAGCAGACGCAGCGCCTGAGCGAGTGCGTCGCAGTACAGCAGCCCTAATGCGTTCGTTTTGACGGGTCCGCAAGATTCTTGGCGGTTCCTGCACCTCACGTACCCTGAGACGAGTCTCCGGCAAGCCCATACCTCTAATATCATCGTATAGCTGACTCAAATCGTCAGCCAGCTCCAGCTCCTCATTATCATCCTCTCCGTCGGAGTCAATACAGTTGTCGCAATACCACGAGCCAGCAGGGATCTCGTGCAGCTGCGGCTCTAGGCAGTCCATGTGGTATCCCTGATTGCAGCTGTCGCACAGCAACATCACATCCTCCCGCTCCGGACTCTCGCAGATTTCGCAGTTGGTGACTTCCTCTTCGGAAACCGCAGCGGCATCTGCATCTTCATCTGTGACCAATTCGGTTTTGGACTTACTCAGGTCCACCCGAACTTCTCTTACCACCTGGCGACTAGCGTACGAGTCCCGCACTACAATCCGATCGAATGAAATGCGGTCAATGGGACAAGTTTGGACATTTCGAGACCAGGCGTCGATACAGGCCGCGCAGAATATGTGCTCGCAGGTTGCTGGCGTACCAATCTCTTGCTGCCGGAAAGTAAGCAAGCAAATAGGACACTTCTCCAGCAGATCGTTACTGCTGCTGTCGGAACTAAAGCCGTTATCGGGGTCAGCGGGCGTAGGCTGGAGTCTTCCAACCGTGCTGGGCGTCCGCTCGGTCTCCTCCTCATCGGAGGATTCTACCTTCTTTCGTTTGCTGCATCGCGTGGCCCGGTGATCGATCTGGAATCAAGAATGTAGTGCAATTAAAAAAGTGATGCCGGGGGAAAGAAACATCAGCTTCAACGCCTTACCTCGCTTCCACTGGACGAGCAATCGCTCCGCGGTCCGTAGCGACTGCGCAGCTTCCGCCTAGACTTCCGGGGCACGGAGGCCGAATCCGAATCCACCTCCTGTCGACGGGAGATGGGTCTCAGCCGCGTCGCCGTGGAGCAGGATGGGCGCTCATCCAGGTCGTGGTCCGACGCCGTGTCCTCCGAGTCCTTGAACTCGATCCGCATGATGATGCGCCGGTTCCGCTGCCCGCGCTGATGACTCAGGGGCGGACTAGCGTCGGATTCGGAATCACGGTCGGACATGCTGATGCAACTGCGTATGTGTGTATCAAGCCGATATATTGATGTGTGTACACTGTCGGCGGGGCAGGCGCGTGTGTATTACATATATATTACATATAGGGAGTGCTCTTCGCCCGATTTGCATCTAGTTATCCGCTCTTGATAGTCTCTGCTCTTGGCGACATTTTCGATACGATTCCCAGCCGGAGCCCGAAAAGTCGCCTTTCGGCCTGGCTTGTCTGTAATTGCAGGCCGCTTTGACCGAAGAGTGCAGGGTGCCGATTTCCGTGAGTGGCATCAATTGCCAATTTTAGGGAACTCCGCCTGGGGTTTGCTGCTCAACCTCTTCCGTGGAGAATCGTGTAAATGGCAGGTGCGGTAGCCAATGGGCAATGCTTCCTTATTTTGTAGCCCCAACGCTGTTATTTCCGAATTGGTAGCAAACGCAAATTTTTCTCACACAGTTTCCTTCACACACACACTTGGATTTCAGCCATTTTTTCAACTAGAGGTGGGAGAACGTCAGCGAGCGCTTTCGATATTTTTGTTGTGCCACAGCCGATTCCATTTAGACGGCGATAGGCGTCATGACGTATGTTGCTCAATTCGAAATAGTTGCGGATTATTAGGTTTCATTACGAATATGTGATCGCTTGGCAGATTAACTAAAAATACTTTTGGCTTGTGTACTACAAATGGTAAACTCTTTAATTTCATTTAAACTGAAACTTATTACAAAATGCTGTACAACAGGCGTAATATTTGTGCAAAAATGGATCTAAAAAATATTAAAACGACTCTAGATTAGCATTATTGTATACAAAGTGCAATCACAAATGTAAGAAATGAAAAGTTGTAAGATTTAAAAGACACAGTTAATGTCATACATAAGAAACTTAAAATACAAATAAATTCTTTGGATACTATTCACCTCTATAGGTGAACGTGGATGATCAAAGAATATGCTTTACAAGAAAATGAAAGCAATTTAAAACGATTCGCTCTGTCGGTTTAAAGTTATTCCTTTGATATATCGATTCAATGTTTTTTTTAGTGTACCACCACTAATCAACGTAGCTTATAACTGAAAACAAATAAAATATCAACTGTTTGCCAAATGCAGGCGGAGATTGCGGCCGACATCATGGTAGAGGCGATGGAGGTGCTAGTGAATCACATTCTATACGTGCGGGGTATATACCCCTCGCACATTTTTAAAATAAAGCGGATGTATAACTCGCCCATCTTTGTGTCCATATATCCACCGCTTAATAACTACCTAGCCGGCGTTCTAAAATCCGCTCAAGAACTTATCCGCCGCCGTGAGCTGCAGTGCCTAGAGATAATAGTATATCAGAAGGAGAATGAGAAGTTGGAGCGCTATAAAATTCAACTAGAAGCCCAGGATTGTGGCCTACCGGCTGAGGATCAGCTAACGGAGTTTGAGCAGGAAATGCGGTCTGCCATCTACCAAATCTCTCAGCGCATGAATCAGGTTCCTAAGCTCCCCGCCGGAAGTTGCCAGTTTAAGGTTCATCTGCACACTACCCAGGAGGCATTTATTCGCTTTAGCCAAGAGAGCCAGTACCAGGAGTTTCCCTGGCTTCAGGCCCAAAAAACAGAATCCCAGGTGCCACGGCGAACCATTTCCCTTCTACCTTTGGCTAAGGTGAAGGATATGGGACTGAAAATGGAGGCCCTTATTGTTTACTAATGTTATATTTCTTAATCGAAAACTACACGACGTTGGTATTATTGTAAACTACAAATGATTCTAATAATTAATCGTAGCATGATCCATGGTGGTGTTTTTTAATAAATAAAAAGCACGGCCAATGGTTTTATAGCTTAACATTAGATTCCTTAAAACCAATTTTAGTGTCATTCCGTTTTGAATTACAAAGATGGTTGAAGTTTTAAAAGTGTCAAATAGTATTGACCAGTACTTAAGCAAATATAAGTATGTTCTCTATAGTAGTCCCTGGCGTTTCAGATCCTCGAACGTCTTTCTGTTGACAACGTTTCCCAGCGAGTCCTCAAACTCTTCCTCCTGATCGGCTATCCAGCGCTCGCTCTGCTTTTGGGACTTGAGTTTCTCCCACAACGTGATGGCGTCCTCGATCTGGGTGACATTGGCGAAATGGGCGGTGTTTGGAATGCCGAGGCATCGCATGCCATGCGCATGACGCCACTCGGCGAAGTGTCGTTGGAAAGCCTTGGGCCCCTTGTATGTAAAGTTTCCGCATATTTCGCAATTATAGCTGATATTTAGGCCGTGCAGTTTATACAACCAGTAGGGGATAGGTTTACCGTCCCATCCGAGCGGCAGGTTTTTGGGATTGTACGGAACGTCGTCCGCGTCGAGATCATCTTCGTTGTCCGACTCGCTGGCCTCCACATCGCTATCATCTCGCTCGCCCCCGGTCCGAGCCTGCTTTCTTTGCACATTCTCCTTGGTAGCCGCTCTTTGCTCAGACAACAGCTCCGCGTATTTGTACAACAGCGCCTCTAGCTGGGCAATCTCTTTTTGACGTTCATGCTCCCGTGACTGCGCACTGGCAGTCTTTGCACTTGGCTTCTTGGCCATCAGTGCGGGATCCAAAGTGCTTTTACCTTTCGTAGAAAATAAACGCTGTGCTCGCTCCTCCAGCGTGCCGCCGCACTTAAGACCTAGGGCCACCAACGCCGATTTCAGACGATCCAATCCTAGGGATGCCAGCTCCTCCCAGCTGGAGAAGGCGGATAGATCGAGGTGGGCGCCGGTGTTGGCTAGCGCCGACTCAGTTTCCTTAATTGAAAAACCCGGACACGTGCCCATCAGCCACTGGCGCTGGAAGTCGAGCTCCACCTTCAGCAGCTCCCCCTCCAAGTCGAGCAGTGGCTGGATTCGCAGTATGAAGTGGTGCAGGTAGTCGTTAAGGGTCTCTATGTACAAGCGGTACTCGCGATTCTTGCGCTCTCGCGGAATATCGAAGACGTGGTCAAAGGACATAAGGTAAGTGATATAGTCCAGCTTCTCCACGGCCCGCAAGTTAAGGTACAGCTCGTAGCATTCGTTGAGGTCCAGATATCGACCGCCGCCCTCCTCGTCTGTGAACTCCACCAGGGCACTCATGTCGTCCGGATTGTTGTACACCCGAATCATCTCGTCGAACTCGACGGACAGCGGTACGCTGACCTCCGCCGGATGGGACTTGTAGAACTGCTTGATTTGCTTGAGGCGGGCATAAAACTCGTTGAACTCGTTGGGCCCCGAAAGAGCGGCGATCTCGGCCTTTCGCTCATTGTCCTTGTCCTCGTAAAGATCGCGCAGCTGAGACGTGGCATTGTGGTGAAGTTCCATGAGATACTTAAGCCGGTGCTCCGAATGGATGCGCTCCTTTTCACCCGGCTTTTTGGTTGCATGCTCGTCCACCATCAGTTTGACCAGGCGCTCGCGTTCCTCGTGCAAGCGCCGCTGCTGCTCCAAGAGCGTCTCCATGGCTCTCAAATGTGAGGATTAAAAGCGCGAAAATATATAGTTGAAAAGGACTCAACGGCTCAGCGAAATCCCGAAGAAAACTCAAATTTTTGGCAGCGTGTCTATATTAAAATACACTCACCACAAAACAGGGATGGCAAAAATTGTCACATCACAGGTTGTAATACTCCAATCACACTATCGATTAAAAGCACAATCTTGAATGCAGATGCTTTTCTTGGCTGACATAATGGGAATGCATTTGTTCATTGCTTCAAAAATTAATTTTATTATATTTACTATATTATTATATATAATATATTATATTTATAAATTTTAAAGGATTTTTATTCTTATTTTTGATCAAAACTATATGAACATAAAATATTTTAAAAATACTTTTTTTTCAGTTGGTATCCGTCTTGTCGATTAAAGTGAATACCCCATCTGTTACAAGTGCGATAACAATTACATCGGTGCTCTGACAGCTGCAATAAATACACATTTTTACCCATCCAATCGCAGGGTCACACTTTCGTGAAATCATATGATCGATTTGCAGTGAAAATTTTCAGACGTTGGGCAGAAGGCAAAAGTAACTTATCGTTTTCCACTCTCCTCGTGTTCGGCCTCGGTTTCCAACTCAGCTCCGATGTGAATTTATTAGCTTAATTCAATTTGCAATTATTTCAGGCACTGTTGTACGTGGGCTTCTTCGAAACACTTGAATTTCTTTTCGGTTTGTGCAGTGTAAAATACAGTCAAAATGGCACTGAGCGATGCTGATGTACAAAAGCAGGTAATTGAAATTTGGAACCAAAAGGTCATCAATGTCGTAGAAAAACAAGCAAATTTAGAGTTTTCTCCAAAGTTTGCTTTTGCAATAAAGATGGCGAAGTCATGGGATCTCCCAGGTCATGTGAACTTTTCACCGCCAGTCCAGTTAGACTTGCACACTTCCAACTGGGCCAGATCATTTAGGTAATGCCGGAGTTTTAGCAGATTTGTTGGTTAATAAAGACATAAATGTATTTGTCCAATATACTTTGCGTTAAAAGTAAGTACAAATTCGTGCTGGTCATGTGACACGGCCCCCGCAATGGGGCAATGTGTTGGAGCGAGACGACTAGCCCTGCACCCCACACTCGCACTCTCTGTCACACGACCAGCGGACCCCTTACGTTATCAAAACTTAAACGAAAATAAATAGAGGCTAGGGTCTTGGACAACTCTCTTGTCCACTAAATGCAGTTATCATGTGACACACAGGCAACTACTAAACAGAAGGACTGTTTCAGATCAAACACATGATGGCGTTCATTGAGCAGGAGGCCAATGAGAAAGCCGAGGAGATCGACGCCAAGGCCGAGGAGGAGTTCAACATCGAGAAGGGACGTCTCGTCCAGCAGCAACGTCTCAAGATCATGGAGTACTACGAAAAGAAGGAGAAGCAAGTGGAGCTGCAGAAAAAGATTCAGTCTTCCAACATGCTCAACCAGGCTCGTCTGAAGGTGGGTTTCTTCTAGTTGATTGCCATAAAAACATGAAAACTAAGGGTTTTCATTCGTAATCCTCTGTAGGTGCTAAAAGTGCGCGAAGACCATGTGAGCAGCGTGCTGGATGATGCCCGCAAGCGTCTCGGCGAAGTCACCAAGAATCAGTCCGAGTACCAGACTGTGCTGACCAAGCTCATCGTTCAGGGCCTGTTTCAGATCATGGAGCCAAAGGTGATCCTGCGCTGCCGCGAGGTGGACGTGCCTCTGGTACGTGACGTCCTGCCTAACGCCGTGGAGCAATACAAGGCCCAGATCCAACAGAACGTCGATTTGTTTATCGACGAGAAAGACTTCCTCTCTGCTGACACCTGCGGTGGTGTTGAGTTGCTGGCTCTCAACGGACGCATCAAGGTAAGCACTGCCCATTCGGTGGGAAAAGAGAAATCCGAAATGATCTTATAAACCACTTCAGGTGCCCAATACGCTGGAGTCCAGATTAGAGCTCATTTCGCAGCAGCTGGTGCCCGAGATTCGTAACGCCCTTTTCGGCCGAAACGTCAATCGCAAATTCACCGACTAAATTCTATAAGTGCAAAACAAAATATAACTAACCAGAAGGAGAACCAGCATCAACACCTATCCAGAAGAAACAGTTCAA
The DNA here is from genome assembly GCF_016746245.2 of Drosophila santomea. Taxonomy (NCBI): domain Eukaryota; kingdom Metazoa; phylum Arthropoda; class Insecta; order Diptera; family Drosophilidae; genus Drosophila; species Drosophila santomea. Next base: position 17,408,248 of record NC_053019.2, read on the forward strand.
GTTATTACAACAGAAGCTCCACCCACTAAATATTGTACCCAACTAAACTCATCCTTTGGCAGTCAGGCAACAGCTAGGATTATATTCGATTTCAAAATACTTTTGCCGTGTCTTTTTATAGTGAAACTGAAACACTCAAGAATATTTCGGTCCTTGTGTACGCAACAGTTATAATAGTTACCACACTAAACACGCATATATATTCTCCGATATATATGTCTGTATGCCAATACTTACTATATAGTTTAGAGGACACGATCCTAGAAGCATATGAAAGCATAATACGAGTTTGTTAAAGTTTGTTCGTTGTTTTTTTTTACATATGCACATATTGCTGAGCAGTAGGTCCAGACATGTGCTTATAAATTTTAAAATTTTGCATACATTCCTGTCCAAGAATTTTTATTTCAGTTTTTCCCTCCTTTTTTGTACATTATGTTCTGTAGTCTTTGTTAAATTTCTATATGTCTATGTCGCTTATTTTTGTAATTATCAAGTGCAGCGTTTAGGAGGAACAACAGCAGTGGATCGCTATTTTTAAAGAGCCGCTGGCAGGTTGCGCATGTTGCCACACAGCATTGTTGCCCAGCGAAACACCGAAATGGACCTAAACCACCGATTTCGCTGCTTCGTGGGCAACGGACGCATGTGCAGCTGCCACCGGCTCAACAAAAGTCCCGAACATCTTCAATGTCTGTTGTTGAGATATCGAAAGTTAAGAATACACACTGTTTAGCACGCAACACACAAACCCACCCCATAACACATACGACGATTAAGTATTGCCAAGCTGGCCAAGTAGCTAAATTGTTGACGATTAAGTGCAGCTTCCACACCCTTATATAACTACTTAAAAGAAAATATGAAAAAATGGAAATTAGATATACAATTTAGGGGACTGCCGAACTGCTACCGTTTCCACCCGTCGCTGCACCTTCATATCAGGCTCTAAAACAACACCATGTTGATACACACGACTAGCACGCAGGAACTACAGCAGATTTGAACCTTGTATTTGCATGTTTGCCAATGTTCATAGTGTATTCTTCTAGCTCATTTTCTAACCGTTACCAAGTAAATCGAAATTGTTCAAAGATGAATAGCTACAAGTTTAGCAATCAAATTCAAATAGCATATGCGTTATTATATAACATCGAGTACTATATACATTACATGAAATACAAAATGCAAGTAAAATTACTTTTAAACACAATTTATGTTGAATAAAACAGTATTTCCAAAAACTAAACTTAACTATAACACCTTCCTTTTGCTTTGTTGATCTAAAAAACAAAATTTGGGGTGAACCATTTTGAGAAATATAATCGACGGCTTCAAACTACTTCAGGACTTCAGGATCACTACACCCGCAGTAACTATTATCGCAATAGCTATCTAGGGTTACCGACATGGTGCCGCCCTTAAGCGGCTGGCAGTTGGATTGTGGATTCAGCATGAAGACCTCGATGAGCTGACAATGTAATCTAGAAAGCTAGAAAGTTAAGATCTAGCATGCAGACTTCGAGACTAAGACGCAGCGCAAGCAACTGTCACGCTCACACTTTTGAAACATTATTATTTATTTTTCGTTTAATTCTTTTTCTCTTGTTGTATATAAGTTAGTTGCTTAGAACAAACCAGCACAAACCTTTGTATTTATTTTGCTCAAGTATTTTCGCTATATAAGGCTTGAGTGAGGTAAGTCTACGCGTACAAGATTTGGATCGGTTTGGCGTTATTGGGTATTAGGATAGAAGCACTAGCCTCAGCTTGTAGGCGTGGTGGATGTGATATATGTATAAATATGCAGTTAAAATGCTTTAAGATTTTGACTTGTGCGAGTTTTGGGGGTGTTTCCTTGCATGTAGTGAGATATGCGGTCTGTTCGTTACGAAAGGGTTCCAAATGAGAGATTCTGTGAGTGACGTCACCAACCTTCTGTATTGCCAGATCTATTTTTGTCACTAGAACGAATGTACCAGGAATCGTTGTACATTTTACTGTGAGCTATACGGATTTTGTTTATGTCCGATTCAGCAGCAGTTCCATAAACTTGAAGGCCATTTCTCCAAATCGTGCAAGGGATTGTTTTATATATGGCCACCTTGTTTTCTAAGTAGAGCTTGCTCCTAGGAGACAAGAGCCACGACATTTTCACCAATGTAGCACCAATGACGACCAAAGTGTAATTTTATGTCCAGGATGACTCCAAAATATTTCTAATGAGACTTATGCTCCGGCACCGACTGCATCCATTTTTCGAAGAAACAAACATACTCCTGTAAGGCTTCTTTGGCAATGGACAGGGAGAGATTTCTAACTAGAACTGCGGTGATATCAGCTGATGTTGCAAAGAGCACGTCATCAGTGTCCACAGTTTATACGCCAAGTCCTGCACAAATTGTTTTTTTCTATAATTTGATACCATTTACTGTTAGAACGACAGAACGACATATCCTCTAGAATGCTGGTTGTAGATACGGGGTAAGAAAAGACTTCAGCTTACACTGTAGACCTTTGTGCAACACACCCAGTCAAGCCTTCGACTGAACATCCAGAAAACCGCCACAGAATATTCCCTTACAAGCTTACTCTTGAATTTACAAAAATTATATACCCCGAACCAAACTAATGCTGCATACATTTCGGCAAATCTTTACACAGAATTGGACAATATGTCGGTAATAATGTAAAGTGAATGTGAAATGTTAAAAACGGTTGATACACCCAAGGCCCCAATATGCCAATCCGGTTTAAATACAATGCTTTATTGCGTTAAAATTAAATGCTTAGGGTTGTTTTATTTAATGGTTTTATACATATGTTTCTCCATAAATCCAAAGATTTTGTTCGACGAAACTTGCTAGCCTGCAAGGCGTATAGTGAACCTTCAAAAATCGTTTGTTAATGTCCTTGTCGAAGTGGCGAATTATTTAAGATGGAGTACTATTTGTTAAACGCATATGTGGGGACACATGTTTAATAAATATTGCAAACATTCAAACGGAACACATCCCCTTATCCGCATTAAACATCTCTTCATCTATTATGGTTTCCTATTTTTGCAACACAGTTCCCAAGGATCTTCACTCAAAAGCGACTGGCTTTCGACGCTTTTAGAGGTAAGAGGTTTTTTATTACTTCTGGCATTGCCAAAATTTTCAATTTGGTTTGGTACTCGTATCAACACATTTGATCAGAATTTCCTAACTTCTCAACACTGCCTCAAATGGGAACTAAGTTAAGATTCATGAACAATATTAGACTGGACTGCAAACGTGAAGTTCTTAGCATGTTTTGTTTTACTCTCTCCTTTATTGTTGGAATTTTTTGAGTGTTATATAGGTGGAGTTTTCAAAATGACGTTATTCATAGGGGTGAGTTGTATATAGTTCGACTGGCTGTTGTAGGTTCTAGTTTCGAAATTTCAGATGGGGATGGTAAAGGGCGGCTTCGTTTGTGTTCTTCTTTATTTAGCCATCAAGAAAGTTACTCGCCATTCTTTTGTTCATCCTCAGATTCGGATTCTGTAAGGCAATAAAATACAAAATGTCAGTATTGAGTTCAATTCTCATAAACTAAAAAAGTATAGAGCTTAGTTATGCTGTCCAAATGATTATTGGCCAAATTTAACTATGGAAAGTTATCTGGACACCCAACCATTCAAATGCTCTGGCACAACTCCTTTCGGCTCAATCGAACGAAGTAAACACTCGGAGCTCTTATAACGGAGTGTGCATGCAGACTGAGACAAATGCAGCTGTCCAAACGATTATTGGCCAAAATTAACCACGATAATGGGTTATATGGACACCCAATCATTCTTTTGCTCTGGCATACTTTACATGAACCCTTTAAAACTGGTTCCCAATATTGGAAACACTTTAAAAGCTTGGTAAGAAGCATGCTCGTTGAAGATTTATATTAGTGTCCAAGTTTTCATTGGCCATTGATGCTCAGACTTTGTGAAGCACCAAGGCAAGCAAAAACTCATATGCTCTTGCAATTTTGTACAATGAAAATGTCATCCAGGACAAGACCAATCTCAAAAATTGCAAATGTGCAATGTTTAAAATTTCAAAAGAAACATTGTTTTAATACTATATTGTTCAGGTTTTCATTGGCCTACGTTGTTCAGTGAATCGAAAGCAACGAGGCAAGCAAAAAACCCAAATTTCTCTTGCAATTACGTACCAGAATCAAGCTATTTAAGTCAAGACCATTCTCAAAAATTGCACGCTGTTATAATTATTTTTTTTTTATGTACTAACCTTCTTCGGCTGATTGAAGCCATTCCACAAACTTTCGCATTTGTTCAAGGAAATGCATTTTTCCCTTGTTTGAGTGACCCTCCTTGTACCAGCGCAATATGATCTCCTCGGAAAGGACCTCGGTCTTGTAGAACAACAAAATGATCTTCTGGAAGGCCTTCATGAAGTTCATGTTCTCGTAGCAGAATTCCTGCACCTTCAGGATTAGGGCCAACTCCGATCGGTCAGTTGAGGCGAAAGACTGCAACAGTGGGCAGTAGTTCTTTAGGTGACGAACAGCCTGATCGGTAACTAGCTCCTCCTTCTTGTTCCATTCGCCCAATGACATGATGGTGGACCAAATCTGGTAAAGATCATACTCGAGCATGAGAAAGGAAATCCAGTCGCTATATTTACGGATTGACTTACAATAACAATTATTTCATGATCGGGAATGTTGGTGCGTTGCGAGAATTCCTTAATGTCTGAGGTTATCTCATTATATGGCTTCTCATCGTTGATATCATCGATGAGCGCCTGCTGCAACTCACGCTTCGCCTCCTGGCTAGCCTGAGCCTTATGCAGCTTGACGATCTCGTTGAGTTCTTTGTCAAGAAAAACTTGTTTAAAATATTCCTCAGTACGTTTGTTTGGTGGGAAAAAGTCCATAAGTCTGGAATAACGGCAAAACGTGGAACCATTATTAATATTTTCAGTAAACGCATTCGATAATCAACATTATTAAATTACGTATTGAGGTGTACGAAAATTTAATCAGCACCCAAATGAAGCGAAAGTTCATTTGCGAATTGGGTAAAAATCCGTCGGATTTTCTTACTCTAGGAATATCAATTAAAGATGTACAACTGAATGATTGAGTCATCTTCCTGAGAACATTCCGGGCTGAAAACAAACAAATCAGACTTATAAACTTACTTGCTTTCCAGTCCACCTTTCTTAAGCGCCTGAATCAGATATGCAATGCCCTTCTCTTGCTTGAACGTCTGGAATAGCTCTAGTAGAAACTCCAGTGCAATGCCATCCTTGATCAGATGCTCGTTGTTTAGTACCAGTAAAACATTTGGCGGTACAGAGCCGTTAACTGCATAAGAAAGATAGTGTTAAATGCGCATAGTCAACGGTTTTCGCAAAACAGAGGCCTGCTAGCAATCTTGTCCTTGGGTTCGTGGCAATTGGATGTGGGTAATTCATCCAAGAGTCAGTATACCAAGTAAAAGTTTACTTTAGCCCCTCAGCAGCAAGTTGAACAAGTGTCCATCGGAACAACTAATTGAATGACCGAATTGGGCAGAACTAAACTATTACTAAAACTTTAACACTTACCTAACCAGAGCGCTGTCATACGCGCAAGCTTGATGCGTTCACTTGGAGTAAAGCCCTTTACGAATAATAGAACCTTTCCCATCTCCTCTTCGAACATTTTCTCAAGGTACTTGTACCGTCTGATAAGCTTGACAAATACCTAGAAAAAGTAGAAAGTGTATTTGCCTCTATTAGCGGACTGTGTACTTTTACTGCATTCTCAATTTCTGCTTTTGTAATTGTTGTTGCAACATTAGAAATCTTTAAATTGGTTGTGTATTAATTTCACAAAATAAAGACAAGTAAAATGTGGCTTTTTATTTTGCATATTTTGACACCGATTAAGATGTTGAGATGCATAACCGGTTCTAATAATATGCATTTTGATTCAATAGCGAGACCTTCGCAGTACTTGCATACACTTATATAATGTTAAATAGAGAATATTTGTCGACACAGAAGAAATCTCCAGAACGTTAGTGATTAGAACAAACCAAAGACAAGTAAATGTGTCGATTTATATGGCATATTTTTGACACCGATAACATTTTGAAACTTTATAATCAGTTCTAATAATATGCATAAAGAACTAAATAAATGTTTTGCTTGGAAAACAACTAGAGCTTAAATTGTGATGCAACCAAACTAATTTTCGTTTTGTAATTATCATAATTATATTCTAAACTGGTGAAAGGATTACAAACCTGCTCATGGTTGCGCATGCTCTCCATGCTCTCGGGCGCATCGAAGATGCAGTAGCTTGTGCGCGGCTTTTCGCCATCCTGAGATATAGAACCACCAGGCACTGCAATTGAAACAAAAATGGCAAATAGTCAGTGAAAAGACTATTCCCATTACTGGCATTAGGGACTTACCTAGTAGACCTCCTGCAATCAATATATCAAAGAGAACTTCACCGTAACGACGATAGTCGAGCTTGTTGCCCGCGCTGTCTAAATATTTAGAGATTTGGTCCAGGTCGCCTTCAGTTTTTTCGAGACCAGCAATGACCGCATCACGGAATCCCGTTGGGTCATATTTTTCTCTTTCATCTCTTTTTCTGGTCTTGATGCGTTGACCCGATAGCACTGGTCTTTCAGTTTTTTGACTCATACAATAAATTGCTGCAAAGATTAAAGTGGATTAGAGATGGAGGCGTTTTCGATTTGGCCCTGTAAGTTTATATTTGTGACGAGACTGAATTATCATGGCCACTAGATTTATTTTCAGATTTCTCTAAATATCAGTGTAGCTGTGGTGTGGCCGGTGGAAAACCATTCTCTGTATATGTATACTCGTTGGGCTTATAATCAAACTACCAGATTACTTCACCTTTCACCGGCGTTTAAGTTGAAACTATTGAAAACTTAATCTAAGGAAGCCTTAACCTAAAAATGCCAGCGCGTACATGTGGTTAAGACACACACATTTAAGAGCAGTGAACGGGCACACTTCACATTTCTTTTTCCCTCTCTCTCTCACAGACACACGCACTTATAGCTTGTTGAAGTCGAAAAAAGAAATTAATTGAGAGGCGAGAACAGCCCGAACAAGAAAAGCTGAATAAAGTGAAATTTTGACGTGGTTACTGTGCCAGGTAGCGCGCGGTGGGGAAACGAGGTCATTGTTCATGTTGCACACATTCAAACGCGGCCGATGACTGTGTTGGTTGGTTGGCTGCGATAAATTTGCCAAAGCAGTAAAATCGCAAATATTAAATAATCTAGGTTTTCAAGTACACACTGGTAAAAGGAACGAGAACTTACACTTCTACCCAACGATAATAAGCCTTGTGTTTGCCGCTTCCGCGTGTCCTTGCAAGCAATCGAATTCGGTTGAGTGTGAGTGCGTGTGCGCCTGTTGCTTTTTCACAACTGACGAACGTGCGAGAATATGTATTTTAATTTAACCTCACAAAGCGCTGGCTAATACTTCGCACTCGAGTCGACGAAAAACAAAGAGACAGAGGGCAGATCTCTTCTTTCCTTACCTCTTTTTTCGTACTAGCGAGCTTTTGCACTGTAAAACTGACACGCACGCACACTCACTCAACAACGAAGGAAAGGGGAGAGCAAATGGAAAATAAATTTTTTGTAACGGAATTTACTTTTCTGCCTTTAATATCAACGTTAACAATTTAGCTCGAGTCGAATTCAGACTACGTCCGGAATTCTATTTTTAACAGCTATCACAATCGGTTACTTGGTATGTAGTATGTATTGTTTGCCTCAAGTCCAGCGCCCCTCTGCGCGCACCACTTTGTTAAATGAAATTCGGAGAGCGAATGAGGCGACACACGAGCGAACGGCCGAAGCGGACGAGCCGATAACGAAGACATGTGGTTCAGCGCCATTTTGAAGCGATACATTGACATGACGAACGCAGGAAGAGAAGCGCAGGAAAACGAAAAACAGGGGAAACGGCGAGAAAAAAAAAGGTGGGGGTTCAAAGTTTTCATATTGCTGTCGAGCTTATTAAATAATGTGCAAGGTACAGTTGCACAAAGGCCCGCAAGCAAATGAATGCTTATTTGCCAGAATTTATGGCTGTCCGATGACTAATCTGGCCTTAAATATGTACGTATTTCGTACATAACCCCTTTTACCAACGAGAGCGCAGACAAAGGATTCGTCATTGCTAGAGAAATTACCAGAACCGCGGATTTTCTTGCCCTATTTGCCCCTCTGTACTGGGGCCGACTCTATAGGTTTTGTGCACTTGGGTACTTACGATTAAAACAAAAAAATCTGTTTTGCTGCGAATAGAAGTAACTTTTTGCGTAGCTGTTGGGCTATTTCTTCTCGACGACTTGCGGTATGACCGTGGCGTGTTCCGTACGAAAAGGTACAGTGCTCTATAAGGTGGTTAGAATGTGGTAACTTTCTGGTGACGCTGTGGTCTGGCCACACTGCCGGGACCCAAAAATGTGCAGCGCTGCCGGACTTTTAATGAAAATTCAATGGTTTACACATTGTAATTTTTGAGTAACAAGATATTAAAATGTAACCTCTTATTAATACATTTGTATGTCCTATATCGGATATTATATATATTTATATTAATTTTAACCGGATATTATATATATATATAATATATATATTATATAATTTTATATTAAAGTCACGAGATATTTCTTATTTATCTAGCTATTTTGTCCGCAAAAAAGCTAGATAATCTATTATGTGGCAACGCCGTTTAACTGGCTCAGTAAGAAAATTAAACTATTTTGGCGCATCTAATTTCGACGATATACATTCTTCATTTTTGCTGTTAATATACAATCTAACGGGAAAATGAACTTTGATCATGTAAATATACCAGGTAAACTGGTGCCGGACAACTATTTACAACTGGGACTGGCTGCACAACGCAGCAAGCAGCGCAGTTTCAAGGAGCTGCTCGAAAAGGTGAAAAACCTAAATGTAACTTAATGAAATAACTCAAGGGATAATGGTCATTTTTAGCGAAAGCTTCCGGAAAATGGTTGGTCCGATGAACAAATCGAGGAGCTGGTGCATCTGCTGGCGTCCTTGGACAGCAATAACTACCCTCACAAGATCGGACTGGGAGAGCGGGAAGCCCGAATAGCCTGCAGTAAGTTACATGATTTCCGTTAGGAAAAATACATTACCAACATCATTAAATCTTAAATACAACTTTAAAAAATCATGCATTAAATATATTTAGTCAATTTAGCTGATCCAAATAATATCAAACTAACAGTGTTACGATTTCAAAATAGCATTAAGGAATAGCAATATAATAGAATAAATACATAATTACACAGAACCAATTGCATATAGTGCACTCATTCTTCATGTTATGTTAGTCCTGTTTTAGATAAAATACTCCGAAATGAATTTGTTATACAGAACTCGTGGCTCGCCGGCACTATAACTTCGGTCATGGAATCGGCCGCTCTGGAGACTTACTAGAGGCACAACCCAAGGCAGCTGGTTCCACGCTGCTCGCTCGTCTCACAAATGCTCTACTTTTGGACCTTCTTCGCGGGATCGGACTGCCCAGCTGTGCCGGCTGCTTTTTGGTGCCGATGTGTACCGGCATGACATTGACGCTGTGCCTGCAGAGTCTTCGCAAGCAGAGACCCGCGGCGAAGTATGTGCTGTGGTCCCGCATCGATCAGAAGTCTTGCTTCAAGGCCATCACAGCAGCGGGCTTGGAACCGGTAATCATCCCCTGCCTGATTCAAGGAGAGTCCCTAGACACGAACGTAGATTTATTTAGAGAAAAGATCATGTCATTAGGAGTGGAGAGCATCCTCTGCCTGTACACCACAACCAGTTGTTTTGCTCCTCGAAACAGCGATGACATTGCAGAGGTATCCAAGCTGTCAAAGCAATGGCAGATTCCCCATATTGTCAATAATGCCTATGGGTTGCAGGCAAAAGACATCGTTCATAAGTTGGAGTTGGCCAATCGAGTCGGACGCATTGATTACTTTGTCCAGAGCAGCGACAAGAATTTGTTGGTGCCAGTGGGTAGTGCCATTGTGGCCAGTTTCAATGAGAATCTGCTCCAGCATGTGGCCAGTACTTATGCGGGGAGAGCTAGTGGTTCCCAGTCGCTGGACGTCTTAATGACGATACTCTCACTTGGCCGCAACGGCTTTCAATCGCTTATCGAGCAGCGGAGCGAGAACTTCCTTTACCTTAGAGAAAAACTTAAGAAATTTGCAGAGCTTCGGGGAGAGATTGTGCTAGACAGCAGGTTTAACTCTATATCTTTGGCCATAACATTGGCTACAATTGCTGGGGATCAGAAAGAAGGCATCACTCAGCTTGGCTCCATGCTACACATGCGAGGTGTTTCCGGAGCAAGAGTGATAGTTCCTGGGCAAGCCAAAACTATAGATGGTCATGAGTTTGTAGGCAAGTAATATTAACTATCAAGGTTTGTTTTCTAAAAATAATGTTTGTTATTTCGCTTAGATTTTGGCTCCCATCGCTCCGACCTGAAAGTTCCGTATCTGACTGTTGCGGCGGGAATAGGAATATCCCGGGAGGAGATCGACAAATTCTTTGAAATTTTTGGCAAGTGTTGGAACCAGCTTTTTCAAAATAAAAATGATAAAACTAAAAGCCTACCAGAAGCAAGCGACTGAAAAAAGCATTAAATGGATTAAAAAAACCTATTATTTAACATTGATGATAAACTTATAAACTTAAACAAAGATATAATAAAAACCGCAGATACATCCCAAATGTAGTTAAGACCTTCAATTTGACATATTAGTAGATTTAGATGTAGTAAATCATATTAAAGAATTATATATTTTAGAAGAGCACAATGTTGTTAGGAATGTACATAGACTTTTTTTGTTAAAACAATTTGGCAGTGCATCCAATAACGATATTCCACTAAAGAGGCAAATATAACCTTTTTCCTAAGACTCAGCTGTGACCTGTGCCTTTGGGCTTTCTATTCAAGCTGCCGACCGGGTCGTTGCTGCTATTGCTCGGCACGTTTTCTTTATCGCGGTGCTTCTCGCGACTCCGGCGCTCCAGGTGCTGGTTCATGGTCGCCTCGATCTTGGCGAGCGATAGCTCGTACTCATGTTTAATGCGCTCATACTCGCGTTTCATGTGTGCCTCCTTGTCCTCAGCATACAACTTGTAATTGTGGGCGGTGCGCTTGGCACTTTGATATCGCTGCTGTGCGGATCGCATCGCCTCTTCGTGGGTGGTACGCAGGGTTTCCAGCTGCTTGCGCCAGTGCTGCTCCACCTGGTCGACTGACTGACGCTGTTTTTCCCACTGGGCCATTACAGCCTTCATAGATTGCCTTTCTGAGTCGATGCTGGCGTGCTGCTCCTCCACTTCTCGGAGCAGTTCGGCAATTCGTTGGTTCTTTGCTTGCAGCTCTTGGCGGCACTTTTGCAGCATTTCTTTTTGCTTTTCTTCCTTGCCGGCCAGAATTTCATCGATATTCTCGCGTTCTGCTAGGATAGTTTGCTTTAGGAGATCAACCTCCGTTTGCCTCTGTTGCAGCTCTCCACACACCGCTTGGTATTCCCATTGGAGGCATTGGCTCCGCTCTTCAGATTGCTGCAGTCGGGTGGTAAACTTCTTGAGTTCAGCAGCAAAAAGTTTGGCCATCTCATCGCGAACTCGTTGTTCGATCAACCTTATTCGATTCTGGGTAAGCTCTTTTGGCGATGGCTCAGCCGTGGATTCTAAATTTGATTTCGGACTGAGCGTCTTATTAGGCTGCTTATGCTCTTCTTGCTGCCTAATGTACGCCTCAAACTGCTGTGCCTTCTCCTTAAGATCGTTAATGAGCTCGTCCTGCTTTCCTGAAAGCTCGATTTTTTCCTGCATCGCGGCCTGCAAACTTTTTGACTGCTCCAGTTCGTGTTCCAATTCTTCGAGTTCCTTGGTGTGCATTGAGTTCACGTTTTGGAGCTTTAACAACTGAATTTCCAACTAAAAGTGAATTATTAAAAAGTAAGAGTAAAAGTATTAAACATTTTTGTCAGAGAAGCTGTTTACTCGCTTACCTTGGTAATTTCTGCTTTGCTTTCAAGGCACTTGCTGCAGTTTTCGAAGCTTTCCTTGCCCACCGCAAGGTCTCCTTTGCGCTTTTCCCGCTCGCTCATTTGGCGCAAGGTCTGCAGATCGCGTTCGTGGCTGAGTTTCTCCATTTCTAAAAGCTTTTTTAGCTCCTCGGATTTCATCTCCGCCAACTGCAAATTTCGCTGAACAGTGGCCAAATTTTGACGTTGATCCTGCAACTCCTTAAGCGTGTCCGATTCTCTTAGCTTTCTTAATTCATAGTCTAATGACTCCTTGTCTGTGGCGATGTCAGAGTACAGTTTCTTAAGCCGCTCCACCTCGCTCTGTGAATCTCTTAACAGAATCTTGTGGCGTTCCAGCTCCAAGCGCAGGTTGTCTGCAGTTGCTCGAGTTCGCAACTGCCGATTATCCAGCGAAAGCTGATCGTAACTTTTTTGAAGGCTCTCGTGATGTTGCTTTAGTTGTTCCAGATCTTTTTCTACATTCCTGAGTTGTTCCTCTATCTGCTGCCGGTTTTCCTTTAGTGCATCCCTTTCGGCTTCGATGGATTGCAGTTGTGAATGCAGACCTAAATCCTGCTGTGATTTGTGCTGTTGCTCTTCTAACTCCTGCTGCATGGATTTCACTTTGTTCTCTAGGCGCATTTTGCCTTCTTTTAGGGTTTCTAGTTGGACCAGGGATTGGTTTTCCTGGTCGCGCAGCACGCGCAGTTCCTGGTTGCGTTCCTCCAAAAGCTTCTCTAGCCGTCGCACTTCTTCCCGCTTGTTTTTGAGGTTGGCCAGGGCTCGATACAACTCCTGCTTGATGTGACTAACTCTGTCTAGAGGATTCAGTGGTGTGCTACCAACAAGGCGCGATCCACCGACTTGACTTAGCCGACCAGTAGGCGATTCATCCGCTTGATGCTGTTGAATAAGTGAATCCATTAGGTCAAGTTCCGCAGTGGTTTCGTTTAGGCGTTCATGAAGCGAAGCGACTGTTTTCTCTAAATATGCAATGCGGGCTTTTAAGTCACTTATGCATTGCTGCTGCCTATGATTTTCAGCCTGCAAATCGGGTCTTGCACTTAGTTGGTTGCAGCGCACTTGGGCGTCATCCAAAGCTTGACTAAGTTCGTTAATCTTGGCGGCCTTATCCAAAAGCATTGTTTCATGACCAGACTGCAGAGCATGGTAGCGCGAGTTTAACTGATCCAACTCATTTTGCTTGCGATCAAGCGTATCCTTCATCTGACAGAGTTGCTGCTGGTAAAGATCGCACTGGGCTCGGTGCCTGTCCTCAATATGCTTCACACGCAGATCGGCGCTCCGATCCTCCCACTTTTGCTTACTGGCCTGCACCATGTCATACTTGCGCTGGACGTCCGAAAGCATGGTCATAGTGGTCTCTAGTTGACCAACTAGGCGCGTGTTATCTTCTTCCAACTGCTTCTTTTCCGACCGCAGCTTGTCTATGTCGCTGTCCTTATTGGAGCAATTCTCTTTGGTCTCCACCAGCAACTCGTGAGTGTTTTGCTTCTCGCGCAAGGCTCGCTCCAGCTCGGCTTTCGTGATAGACAGGTGCTTCTGTAACTCATCCAATTTTGTATGCGCAGCGTTTGACTCCTGGTGGATGTTCTGCAGCTCGTTATTCTTGGACTCCAGCAGCATCTTGAGGCGGTGAATCTCGATCTCGTTGGTTCGCTGAGGATCGTCGTGCAGGGGTTTTTGGTGTTGATGTGATGGGTAGTTGGGTAGAACAGGCGGCTGTTCCACTTCCGACTGGTAATTCGTCGTCGAGTCGATTGTGTTCTCATGATCATCCAGGTCGTCGAAGGCGCCCACCAGGATCTGCCCAAGCTGGCGTAGAATTGGAATCGGTGACATTGTTTACCAGGATTTCCCAGATCACTTACCTCTTCGTCGCGTCGTTTCTGATCCTGCAGCGCCTCTTCCTCCTCCTGACGGTCCAGTGTGGAGTTCACGTTGAGGGTGTCCGCCCCCTGAAAAAGGCTTATACCTGGTGTATTCATATTCAGCACAAGCGACGCCACAAGCGACAAATTCAAATAAATTCCGAGGCGCAGGCGCTGTTTTCGTAGGCAACTCTAATTTCTTTCTCGTCTTGGACGTTAACATAGCACCGAGTGCTGTTAAGTGCGATAACCGATTTTGCTAAGAAAACATTGCGTTTACACTAGTTGAAACTCGTGAAGTACAAAGTACATACACTCTAATTGCTAAATTTTAAAATGACTATCTTGCCAAAAGATACAAAAATGCCGAAATGCCACGCCAATAAAACTTTAATCTGCTTGCCGTCCATAAGCTATAATATGTTGTTTTGCTTATCAATATCCATTGATTTATGTATCAAAAGTTCTATCATTGAGTATCATCGGAAGGTGAAGCTGCTGTACAATCTAGAAAACAGTAGATTTACTAATAGCATAAAAGTAAAAAAAAGAATACGCTATAGTGGAGATAACAGGTATATTCAGAGATAGTGGGAAAACGAATTTTTAACATAAACATTTATTAGAAACTGTGGGCGTTATGTGAGTGACAAAATTATTTTGACATATCGCTAGACAATACCAAATCAATAAAATTAAAAAATTTAAAATATTTTTCAAAACGTGTTGAAACATTATATCTGGTCGGACGAATCTAAGTTTAAACGTTTTTAAACGGATACTGTTGGCAGAGACCTGGTGACAAGCTTCAAAGGCATCATGTAAAGTCATCATCGTAAAACTTTGGTCTAATATTAAAAAGCCAGTTGCAGCTTTTAAGCCAAATAATAACGAAAGCCTATGGACCGTGATTGAGGAGCTCCAGGAGCAAAATATCCCCAAAACAATGCCAGGACCTGGTTGACTCAATGCCAAAACGTTGCGCAGCTCTTATTGCTAATAAAGGATACACTACATAATATTAAATTGGTGGGATGGGCGTAGTTTTAATATGCAATCACTTGTTATTAGTGAAATTGTTACTGTTAAGTTTATATTTTAAGTTTAAAGCATTTTTTATGAAGTGATGCTATTATTTTTTTCGCGCTATTTTTTCATTTTTAATCAAGTTCCTTAAATAAGTTAAGATTTCATAGAACCACTGTGATTTTTTTTAATTTCCTAAAAAGTGAATTGTTCAACCTTTTTAAAAAGGTATTTCAGGTCCTTTAAAACCCTAATCCCTAATCCGCAGCTGTATGTATGTATGTATCCTAACACCGTTATAGAAGAAAAACTCAAGTACATTTTTTAATTTTTAAAATAAAACTTATTATTCATGTTAGTGTTGAATGTCCTTGTTGCAATGCAAAAACAACAGAATATGTTCTTTTTCAATTTTTTTCATTTTTATTAATTTTATACAGACTGTCCATTCATAAACGCACTTATATTGGGACATTTATCTAATTTCTCGGCATCTATTTGGAACACCTTGGACAAACGTTTCCAACTTTGCGCATCAAAGTAGTAGAAGGTGCCGCGCTCTTTTGTACCATTTTTTTCATATTGATCAATGCCAGGAATTCGAGTTATCCATATTTTCTCCTCCACGTGATACCGCCACTCGCGACTATGCCTGCGATCAGATCAGAGCTTTAGTATATAGGTTAGATAATGGGGGTTACGTGGGAAGTACTCACAATTCAGCAGCTGCCATTAATTGCATCATATCGCCGATGTTCGTGTAGAAAAGGAAAAAGAGCAGATCTTCTTGCAGCTTTTTCAGTACTGGCGCTGTTAGTTTGTCTCTTATCGCAAAGTTAATCAGATATTCGGGTGGCACGTTGAACTCAACGTCTTGTGCTCTGCAAAAAAATAAATAAATATCCAATATTATTAAATAAGTGTTTATTATGTAACTTAGCAATCTTGTATCTCTCAAGCTTTATGTTCTTTTGCCTACCAACTACCACACAAGTAAACTGACCTGCAGGGCTGTGCGACGAAGGGGCCAGCAAAGGTTGTATGCAAGCTCTCTTGCGAGTTAAGGTTCAGGCCTAAACCCGTGAGATCCGTACCCAAGGAGAGCGTCACCAGATTGGGATCCGTTTCTGCAGCCCGAATAAACGTCAGCAGGCCAACCATGCCGAACTGGTTGTTCACCATGGTCGCTGGTATGTTTGTGACCTTGCCTAATTATACAAAACGTACAAAAGGTAATTTTGTTACATTAACAATGTTTCATTATTGAATAAATCAAATATTTCATGGTTGCATTATTTGTGGATTAAATGAGTCAAAGGAATCAGAACCATAGATTAAAATGTATCAATCATCGGTATCCTAGCATTTTAAAAGCTCAAAATAATCAAAAAGGCACAAATAGCTCTCTTCAGCGTTTGGTACTAAATAAATGTTTTGATTAAGTGTTCAGGCACTTACCATCTGGCGAAGTTTGCACGCCGCTCTTTACAAGTTTATCGTTGCTGGAATTATCGTTCAGATGCTCGCCGCCCGCTCCGCTCCCAGAAGAGCCACTTCCACTGCCCAAGCCGCCGCCCACGCCCATCATGGCATTGCTGTTGGGTACGCTATTGACGCCGCCAATGCCGCTGTTACTGCCCACCAGTCCCACATGGGATCCGCCGACAACTCCGCTGGCTGCATTGCCGCCGACTCCTCCGCCTCCTGAGCTGCCAGCTCCTCCGCCGCCGCCGCCTACTGTCAAGCCCCCAATACCACTGCCAACGGCACCGAGACCATTGCCGCCTACAACGCCGACGTTGGAACCGCTGCTCCCGCTCGCTGATCCGCTGACCACTATCGAATTAATCGGCTTTTCCGTGCCATCCAAGTGGTTGTCTGTGGACGCACCTCCGGAGCCTCCTGGTCCGCCGACGCTCCCCACCGCGTTCGTTGTGCCGTCCGAGTTTTGGGTGCCCGGTAACGCAGGGAAGTCCTCGTTAGACATCGTGAACTCCGATTGCTCTGACGTCGGTTGCTTCACCATGCCAACTGAAATCAGAAATGGAGCGAAAAGGTCGCCCAAGGGAAATGAGTGAAGCGAAGAATTGACGTACTAAATAAGTTTAAGCTGATACATTACACTCGATTTACTTTTTATAATAGAAGCACCAAATTAACCAATAATTTTAAGTTTTAAGACATTTTACTGTAAATTAAAAGTAATCCTTCACCAAATTACGAATTTAAAAAGTGGCTTTTATTATGTGAACAGTTTATATTGATCGATTATAAAAGTATATTTTAAAAATGATACATGTTTTAAAACCAATGGGATTGCATAGCAAACATTTTTAACCCAATTTATTTTCAAATTCGAACTTCTAAAAAACTTTTCTGATTCCATTATTGTCCGTATTTGAATTTTGCCATATCCACAAATACCACCCGAGATTAATCACAAATACAGCGTAGCAAAACTAAGTGGGCCCAATGAGCTGATCACAACACAACACAAACAGCCGATTCTTAATAATTTAACTTAATTTTAAAAACAGAAATAAATAAAAAGAAGTGGATTTTGATTTGAACTCACAAGAGGTAAAGAAATTACCATAAGGTTTGCTGCCCGGCGGCTGGAGCGGATTCGATTGGGGCAGTGTCTGGTCGTTCTGGCCGCGCGCATTCGTCAGCGAGGGGAACTCCGTGGGATCGAGCAGAGCAGGCGTGGAGGTATCGCTCCCACCGCCGCCGAACACGTGGAAGTTATTCAAAGGACCGCCACCGCCTCCGCCCGTTCCGTAGCCGCCGCGACCCGTCTGCATGAAGTTGCCCATGTTTGACTGCGTAAAGGAATTATTATTAGCCAAGTCTTTACAAATTGTTATATAATTATGCCTAACATCTCCAACTCAATCTTTATAGATCAATCATTTATTGTGTAATCTAAATCTGTAATTTATTTATTTATTTACTGCAATGGAAAGGTAGATCCTTATATGGCTACTTACAAATATACATTACGCTTATATCTTTTATAAAAAATAAATATCAAGATCTTATTTAAACATCAGGCTATCCAGAAGCAACATCTCTTCTAACAAGGACACATTTACATTTCAATTTCGTATAATCCGTGCTGGTGTAAAGGTAAATTAAAAACTGTTTTTTTTTTATAAAATCAGGGATACGATTTGCCTTTCAATATTGTTATAAGTTCTATATTGAGTAACTTGACCGAGTTGGAGGAGTGAGACTTAGTTGTAATGCTGCACTGCTTACCATGGGGCCAGTGCCCAATCCTTGCATGGCTCGCCGCTCCACAAACTGCCGCTGGCCGAAGAGGTTGGTGTTCCGGTTTCCGCTCGAGATGGCGGGTCCGCCGACCGACAGCTGGGCATTCCGGTTCGGCGATAGTTGGGGTTGCTGCTGCTGTTGTTGCTGCTGCTGCGGCGCCTGTCCGTAGGTCGCCGTTCCTGGATAGGAGTTGGCGAAGTCTATGGCAACAAATGTGCGTTGGTGCTACGAAAAAAGCTTTGGATTCACAACTGCTTACCGGTTTGAAACATGCCCGACGTGGGCGTCACATGGCCAGCCAAGGAGCTACCACCGAATCCGCCTGTTGTCCGGCCAGCTAATGCCGCGTTCGCTATACTTCTCGGGGGTTGTTGAAAATTTAAATTCGCCATAATCTGCAAAAGAAAGGGGCTGTTGGTTATTATGCTGTCGGTCAAAATAAAAACGCATATCAGCGTCGACATTATAGTTTTACATAAACAGTAATTTGTAATGGTTAAGGAATTTCCTATTGGCCACATCTGATTTTAAAGTGCCTCCTAAAGCATAAACTGCTATCTGTAAGCTCTGTAGTCCCTTATATAATTTGTTAATACTGGATGATTCAAACTGGATGATTTCCAGTTACTAACATCATCCAAAACCCAACATAACTACTCATCGAGCCATCTGCGCAGTAATCAGAAAACTGCTGTCAAATGTCTGAATCCGGGAAATTCTTCGCCCATAAGCAAGAGTTTACAATAAAAACTGTGTGACTCAGTGGAGGGGGACAATAGTGATAACAAATCGCCTCCCCGCAGATAATTGTCGCACACTAAATGCGAGCATATGCGTATTAAAACAAACCACCAACCTTGTAGGTTAGAAGCTTGGAGCCATATATAGCCATACCTTCACTGCAAAGGGGGATTCACAATAAGGGCAACCATCTCTGGTATAGCTATAAACAAAATCGCCCGCGCCAAGTGAATCTGTTAAATGGCCGATGCATCAGCTGCCGATTGGCGAATTCGGACAGCAAACAAAGCAGAAGAAGAAGGAGAAGAGGAGAGTAGAGCAAATTGAGAGGTTGAGCAAGGAGGTGGAGAGGGAGAAACATAAGCAGAAAGGCTGCAGCAATTATTGCTGTTCCACTTTGTCGTGGGCACACATACACAGTCCGTGTGGATAAGATGGAGACCAAGACCATTGCGATGGTGTGGGTGAGAAAACCAGAATGACTGCCACCAGGATGCCAAGGAGTGGGAGAAGAACGGGGCGAGTGCATAAGGATATAAAACTTGTCCCTCGATCAATTATGCAGGAAGTGTTCAGTGCAGTAAAGTGCAGAGCAAAAGTGTGTACAGTAAAATTTACTTTTGGAATTCGCAAAGCTTTATACATTATACCCACCACGGGACAATTTAAGGATTGATAAATGTCTTAATGATATGCTTTAAAAGTCCCAGTCATTTTTTGATGCTGCTTGCTAGTAACATCGTATGTAAATAACACTAGAATTAAGTTCATACACTTACGTTTATTCGGTCTTACACGCCTATATCGGCTTTATCTTATCGAAAATTCATTTTGCTAAACTCTTTTGAAGAGTGACATCTACAGCAACAGGATATTATCGGCCACCGTAATTTCGCCGGAGCTAATCTCCCTGGAATACGAAAACAGGGTAATGATAATTCCCTGTTAGGAATTTATCAGGCTAGCTACCGATTCGATCGCTGTTTTACCTGCGCGCATGTAACTTTATCAGCTGATCGAACGACCGCTTCGCAACACTGGCGCCCGCGCTTACAAAAAAATCACTGGCCTGCGTAGATCAACTCTCGGGCCAAGTAAACCCTTTAACCTTGGTCGATTCCGCACGTACAATAAGAGAACTAGTCCGAAAGGAGGGCTGCGCAACTTACCTAAATAAACGTTAGACGATACTGTCGCTTCTTGCTCTTCCACTGTTAACGCTCGCTTTCCACTCTGTCCAGCAACAACAACATACACTGCTTGGATCGTTCTCACCGCATTTAACATTCCAAAGCGGCCGGCGGGACGAAGACGTGGGAGTCGTTGTCCTGGCGCCGTAACCGTAACTGTGACGGATCACCGATTGGCGAAACAGCGGGAATACGAAAATCCGCTAATTCCCACTGGGCAGAAGTTGGTTAGCTGTTGGTGTCTCCCTCTCTAGCGCTCACTCGCTGGAAGCTAGAAGGATTCAACGAAGAAACGGGAACTAGGATCGTAGCGGGAGCGGGAGCGAGGTTAGTTAGTACTTTTCCGCGCCGAGTCGTACCTAAATAAATGGCATATATACCGCTGTGCGTGTATATATGTATGTATATGTGCCTCGTCTGTATGCAGCGTGGTCTTCGTGCCGAAGAGGCAGCGAGCGAGAGTGAGAGAGAGGAGAGTCGAAGGATGTTGATGCCTGGCGGAGGCTGTCCGTTTTTTCTGCGCCGCTCTTGCGAACACTGTAGTTTCTATATTCACGCTTATGCAAATGTCGCGCACGTTACACTCGTCTCTTGGCTTTTGGTAATGTTTCCTTTTTGTATTTTATTTGTAAGTAAATAATCGCTCGCAATTGCGCTGTTGTCTCTGCTTCTTTCTACACTGCTGCACAAGCACTGTGTCTGTGACCCTGTGCGTGTGTTTGTATATGTGTCTGTCTTTGTTTTCTCAGTTCATTGAAATTTCACCCGAAGCAGCGAATGGCAAATTCTCTGCTTGATTTGCGCGTCTTTTACGCCGCCTGCCCGCAAATGCACTCGGACTTTATGGGGCCAGGTCCTTACAATCCACTATGAAGGGGCAGTAAACAATTCTTTAGCGCCCGAAATGGCTTTAAATTGTACACAAAAAATGTTCCGCAAAAAACTTTGTGGCTGTCACGAATACAAACACACAGGAATTAGGGATGTAAAAATTTGCTATCGATGCAGCGCTGCTATCGATAGTCGGCAGTTTTCAACGAAAGGGTTTGTTGCATTATTTTCTTTATATTTCAAAGAATATTTTAATTGTTTTCTTTAAAGATGACAATTTTATTCACTCTTTTGATTAGTTTAATAGTTGTTTACTTTTAATCGATAGACAAAAACAGTTATTGGGCTGCCACCTGGTGTGCCTGTGCTAAGATTTCCTTGAGTATTATAGTTATCGATTAATGTAAAAGTGCCTAGGCCTCCCAAACTCAACTTTATTGCCCGGCCGCGAATTGTCTTCATTGCAGATTTTCTGATTAAACACAAATTTTACTTGGCATTATGGGTAGCCAAAACTCGGACGACGACAGTGGTGAGTGGCTTATGGTTTCGTCCCTGCCGGTGCAAATACTATTTTCTCTGTTTACATATGTAGGTTCCTCCGGTTCGAGTCGAAGTGGAAGCCGAAGTGTCACGCCGCAAGGAGGCAGTGCACCCGGGTAACTTTTTGATATTTAAAAACGGCGATGGGAGAATGCTGATTGCTTCCCTTCGTATTCCAGATCCCCACGCAGTCGTAAGTCGGGTAGTGGCAGCGATCGTTCCCGATCGGGCTCCAGGTCTTCCCGATCCCGGTCTGGCTCAGGATCCTCCCGAAGTGCCAGGTCCGGATCTGCACAAAGCCGCTACAGCCAGCGGTCTGGCTCCGCTCGTAGTAAGAGATCAAGATCTGCTCACAGTCGCAGGTCGGGATCTGCCCATAGCCGTAAATCTGGAACTCCGAAATCTTTACAAAGTCACAAATCGGGTTCGCCGCAAAGTCGCAAGTCAGGATCGCCTCATAGTCGTAGATCTGGCTCTCCTCAAAGTCGCAAGTCAGGGTCGCCTCACAGCCGCAGATCCGGCTCTCCCCACAGTCGTAGATCAGGATCTCCTCACTCCCAGAGATCTGGCTCCGCCCAAAGTCGCAAATCTGGTTCGGCACAAAGTGCCCGCTATCGATCCAGGTCTAATAGCGGTACGCACAAGGGTAGTGGCAACGAGGAATCGCGGTCCAATTCGCCCAATCTCCAAATAGACGATGAGCGTGCCAATTCCAAAAGCGGCAGTCGCAGCAAAAGTAGGAGCCGGAGCGGCAGTCGCACTTCCAGATCGCGCTCCAAGACGGGCACGCCGTCGCCCAATAGAAGTCGTAGTCGCAGCGAATCCGGGTCCGGCAGCGATATTGGTGCGTCCAAGAAGACACGCAAGGCAAGTGGCTCTGATCGGCAGAAGAACAAGAGCAGCAGCGATAGCGACATGGAAGAATCACCCACCAAAGCTAAGAAATCACGGCTGATCGACACTGACAGTGAGTCCGATCAGGATGAGGTAAGGCACACTCTGGACTACTTTAATATATGGATATTTAACTATGTAGTTATATATTTATGAAAAAACAACAGCCTTGAATACTTCAGCTTACTAATAAAAGTATTTAAATTTCAATATTGCAGGCAAAGAAAGCTCCCGCTGCAGCTGACATATTTGGAGATGCCGATGATATAAGTGACGATGAGGAGGAGGCTGGACCAGTCACCAGAAAATCCCCGGCACGCTCCAAAAGCCGAAGTCGCAGCAGGTCCCGCTCCCGCAGTCGTTCGATGAGCCGTTCGCGTTCCCGGTCCAGATCGGGATCCCGGGATAAAGTTGGGAGCCAAGTAGAACCGGCGCCCAAGGAGGATGAACCTGAACCGCTGCCGGAAACCCGAATCGATGTAGAGATTCCACGCATCTCTGCAGACCTAGGAAAAGAGCAGCACTTCATCAAGCTTCCCAACTTTTTATCAGTGGTCACGCATCCTTTTGATTCTGAAACATACGAAGATGAGATCGATGAAGAGGAGACAATGGACGAGGAGGGCAGGCAGCGCATCAAGCTTAAAGTGAGCAACACGATCCGATGGCGAGAGTTCATGGACAACAAGGGCGACATGGTGCGCGAGTCAAATGCGCGATTCGTGCGCTGGTCCGACGGCAGCATGTCCCTTCACTTGGGCAACGAGATCTTCGACGCCTACAGACAGCCGCTTCTAGGTGACCACAATCATCTGTTCATCCGCCAAGGTACGGGTCTGCAAGGCCAGTCAGTCTTCAGGACCAAGCTAACTTTCCGTCCTCATTCCACGGAGTCGTTCACGCACAAGAAGATGACCATGTCGCTGGCCGATCGATCCAGCAAGACCAGTGGCATTAAGATCCTGACGCAGGTGGGCAAGGATCCCACCACGGACAGGCCCACGCAGCTCAAGGAGGAGGAGGCCAAGCTGCGTCAGGCGATGCGCAATCAGCACAAGGCGCAGCCCAAGAAGAAGAAACCGGGCGCGGGTGAACCGCTGCTTGGAGGCGGCACCTCGTCTTACCAGCACGATGATGGCAGCGATGATGAGAATGCCATTAGTTTGAGTGCCATCAAGAACCGATACAAGAAGGGCTCTGGTGCCGGCCAGGCAGAGGTGAAGGCATCTACCATCTACTCGTCTGATGAGGACGAGGGCTCCGACTTCGAAGCGCGTCGCAGCAAGAAGGTGGATAAGGCCAAGGCCAGCAAGGCGCTGCGCGACTCCGACAGCGAATCGGACGCAGGCAGCGTCAAGAGCGGCCATAGTAAAAAGAGCGGTGGAGGAGGCAGCGCCAGCGGCAGCGACAACGAGGGCAGCCAGAAGAGCGGCGGCGGCAGCAGCAAGTCGGGCAGTGGTAGCGGCAGTGGCAGTGGCTCCGGCAGCGGTTCGGGCAGCGACAACGATGATTAGCAAGTGGACTAGAACTTGCGTTCCTTGATCACACCAATAAAAGTAATTTTTCATTTTCACGCCCTGAATTGCTTAATCTTGCGGAATTTGACTTCGGTTCGATACATTGCGTTTAGTTATATTTGGCAAAAGTTTAAAATTAGTTCATTTCCATAGCAAGTCCATTGTTTATTGGCCGAAAGTCGGCACCCAGATGGCCAGTATTTGTTTGGTCGATAGAGGCTGTGGCAAAAAGCACTTAGGCAGAGCAATTAGCTGTCCGTTGAACCGTGATGCTGCAAGATACTTCCAAGTGCCCACTGATGTTTGCCATTAAAACACACGAGATATTTACGGTTTGCTTTTAAATATATATATATTTCCATAAATTATTGCCTATAATATTTGTTTATACAATTAGTCTATATGCTTAAAACCCAACGCATTCTAAACTCTTTCTTCTCCTTTGTTATCTACAACGGCATCTGATTTCACAACTATATATTTATGTTTCTTGAAACGGGGTTCTACAAAGGTACTTGTCCATCTAAGGTGAATTGTCGCTGGCCCAGAAACCACATACTCCAGTCTGCATGGGATCTAATCCTGTTGAGATGCACTCCCCAAGCACTCAAATATAGAAAACCATCTAAAACTGATTACTTTGTGCTTTGAAAATGATTGTGCGACACTTTGCCTTATTATCGCTGTGTATATACGCTGTGTAAGTGCTACATCAGCTTTTGTAAATTAAGTTTTGCTAGTTGCACCGTTTCAGCCAAAAACCATCGGTCAGACTATTTATTGCTGTTGGTGATTATAAGGCAGTTTTCGTAAGAGCTTAATAGACGATTTCAAAATTGGGCTTTGCAAATGGTAATCATTATGTATAGGAAATTAACAGGAGTTCCCCCTGTATTCCTTTGTCTTCTCATTAAGTACATTTCGAAATGATACCTTATCCTGAAACTCTGTGTGTAAATCGTTTCAGGCTTAATTGTCGCTTGATTTTGGTCGCTTGGCACTCTTTGCAATTTTTCATTTAGCTAATACTCACAAAAAGCAAATCACCCAAAATAGAGTGGGTCCGCGGATAAAAGCCGAAATGCATTCCGTTGTCTCGCAGTCTGGTTTCTATTTTTTGTTCTTATGTGGAACCTAATCTAAGCACCTCCTCATGACTCCCAGATCTGGGCGCCGTTTAGGCCTCCACTCCCTCCCATTTTGTGCCACGAATCGTAAAAGGTATGTCTGCTGCTCCTCTCCTCCTCCTTCTCTGTAGAAAATTGCACGAAATGCACTTCATAGCGGAGATGGTGATGGTGTTGCCAGGTGATGGGGGCTTCCATCAGCAAGCCTGCGAATAAAGAGCAAAACCGAAAGAAACATGAGTCGAGGACCATGTGCCTGTCAACCATTTAAGCGACGCACTAGACCGTGTCCAGTGCCCGCCCAGTGCTCAACAGCTCCGTTGTCTCAATTAGCTCCATATGAGAGGTATTCGTGGGTGAGACAAGGGGATTAGGAGGCAGGGGCGGCCTTATCAGCCATCGGGCTTTCAACATTATCATTCGTATGTATGTGTGTCGATAAAAGGGGTATATAAAAAGGGGTAGATTCATTGAATTTTGGTAGAGTGGGGTGTGTTATTCGCTCAATGGGAAGCTCAATCGCTGGGATGTGGGTTAAGCCCCTAGTAAATGGAACTCTGGGGAGAACTGAATGGAGAACTGAACATTTGCTATTTTTTTTTTCGTTGTAGAACATTCACAAGCAACTGAAGATGTAGATATATGAATAAAATGGATTGCGACCAGTGATTCACATGAAGCAGTTAGTTAGTTTGGAGACCAATTGGCCAAGTTGGTTAAGTCAACTCACATGCAGCGAGTGTATCGAGTTGGTCTCGTAGCCGCCCTTGCTCTGCATCTGGGTTGAGATCGCGTTGAGGCGGTTGGCCGACAGCTCCACGTCCGCGGATCCGATGTGGCCCGTGTGGACGAAGTTGGTGGGATTGCCGATCATGGACCGGTCGATGCGCAGGCGTTGGTGTGGGCGGCGGGAGGGCGATCGCTGCTGCTGGAAGCAGCACGAGAACCACTGCAGCCAGATCTCGCCGGTGCTGGCCATCTTCCCCTTGCTCTTGGCTAGCTGGCAGGCGCTGGACGGCGATTCAGTATTTCGGTGTTGCGGACGATCAATCGTGAGGCAGCTGCTCCCAGCCAGGCTGGCTGTGACTCCTAAAATGATCAAATGGCGGTTGAGCGATTAAGTAAATACTTTATGAAGTTAAGAATTAACTTTAAATGTTGTTATTCAATTACCTATCAATCGCTACACTTTCAAGGTTGAAGGCAATCTTCTCGCATTTGGAGATGATAATGCAATTAGTCAAATTAGTAGATATAACTATAGTTATAGGCCTAAACCAACTTTTTATTAATACATAAATACAGCTAATGGGAAATAAGAATACGTGTATTCAGTTCCAAC
This sequence comes from Drosophila santomea, assembly GCF_016746245.2. NCBI lineage: Eukaryota > Metazoa > Arthropoda > Insecta > Diptera > Drosophilidae > Drosophila > Drosophila santomea. The sequence continues at coordinate 17,434,735 of NC_053019.2, forward strand.
CCAAAAGAGCCATCTATGGACCCACAACCAACCATTTGCGTTGCTCCAGAAAACCAGTGACGTACAGAGATGTGCGATTCATTCCGCTGGCATTTTCCGCCGGCTGTGGAAGGTGTGGGAGGCCTATCTGCATCTGCATGCTGTTTGCCCGCTCTACTTGCTGTTCCACTTGCTACCAGCTTTTCACTTGGCTAGCAACTCGGATACAGACACAGAATCAGGTGCGGCGGCCACCTTGGTCAGGCATTTGCAGTCTCGCAAAACAGAAACAGAAACCGAAACAGAACAACAGAATTATAAGTATAGGGTGTTTTTTTTAGAGGTATAGAACTTTAAATTGCAATAAAACAACGATGGATTATTCGATTGACATGAATTTTATTGACATGAAAGATAATCTTGTGGCATTACATTTTAAATATGATTTCTGGCATATGACCGCCACGGCTGGCTCGGATGTAGTCCAATCTGGACGTCCAATTTGCAATGACTTTTTCCAACATATTTGGCCGTATATCGGCAATAACACGGCGAATGTTGTCTTCCAAATGGTTTAGCGTTTGTGGCTTATCCGCATAGACCAATGACTTTACATAGCCCCACAAAAAGTAGTCTAGCGGTGTTAAATCACAAGATCTTGGAGGCTTATGAAAAATCGGGAACAACAGCAATCTCGTTTTGGGCCCATTCGACGAATCTACGCCTTGCTTGATGATCGTTTGGTTTCAATTCTTGCACGAGTTGGATTTTGTAAGCACGCATGACGAATTGCCAAACCAAACTGAGAATAAATCACTTGACAGCTGTTAAATCGGTCGCCATCTTGAACAGTAATGCCAACTTAAAGTTCTATACCTCTAAAAAAAACACCCGTTATAAGGCAACAGAAAGGAACCAGAAAGAAGACGGGACTTCGAAGCTATCACTCACGATCTTCGTGGTCTGCTGGCTCAACTAGTTCGGGTTCTGGGGAAGATCTTGTTTGCCTTTTTTTGACTGGTTTCTGTTCGGTTTCAATTGAATCCTTAAGTCATCTGTATAAATACCGAAAGTTATATGGCTCCATAACCATCAGTTGTTCTGGACAAAATACGGACAACTGTTTTCAAAAATATACATATGCGCATTTGTCACTCAACTTTAAACGATGGCAATCAGATTTATAATTACATTTCACATTCAGGAAAGCGATTGGAAATTTGAAATTTGTTTATGTTTAAATTCTAGCAGGGTATGCGTTGACCTGTATTTTTTTAATAACTAAACTAAATAGTTTAGTATTTACACATTAGTGTAAATATCAACTGAACTAATTCAGCACTATTGAAAGTACATAACTACATGATGCCCCTTCATCGCTTTCCTTCTAACGGAGTTCCAATTTAAGCTGCCATTAGATCACAAAGATGGTTAGTGGCTATGACAGGCAAACTTCTTGGGCTTTCTACGCGTGTTGCGCAGTCTTTCGTCTTCGGTCTTTCGTCTTTAGTCTTTCTTCTGGCCACTGGGCAATTAAAGCTGCTCAAGCGTCTTTAATGCCTTAATGCCGAGTGAAAACGAAATGAAAGTGCCAGGCGGCAGGGCAGCGATGTGGAGTTGGAATATGCCAATGGTCGTCTGACTTGGGGCAGTGGATGGAGCTGGAGCTGGAGATGGAGCTCGGTCCGGCTTATTGTAGCCAACATATCTGCACTTTCCGAGAGCGAACGTTACTAACGTTATTATCTCAAATCGCGACGCGTGTCACACAACAAAAGTTACGCACTGTAAGAAATCAGCCCGAACTTGAACTCTAAATCGAATTAAATTTATAGACAATTCCCCAAAAAAAAAACATAAAAGAATTTGGGTAAATGTAATCTAAGTGATTTACTCTATCTAACAAAAAATTAAATGTTTAAATGTCAGCTTTTCAGCTTTGTAAATATATTTTTTGGTACTTGGAAAATAAGTTTAATAACTTAATGTTACTTATATCCTTAACTGCAAGTAAATTTATTAGAAAAACTCAAATGATGCTTCTATTACTTTATATTCAAAAATGTGTATTCCACTTATTTTCCCTCAGTGTGCGAACAACTTGCCACTAAGGCAACTACGCAGGAATAATTGAAGGAATGACGAAATGAATGAGGGCCAAATGCGCTAAAGCGTTTCAATTTTCTGTGTCAAAAGCCTATTAAAGTGAGAGATAACCAAGATAACTGCACTAAAAAAAATAACGTGAATAGGTTATACAATGGCTATGCATTTAGATTCAAGACCTTTCTTTTAAGACATCCTAACGCAGCTAAAAAATAGCTTAATTTAAACACACGCCTTTACTTGCACCTAATCAAACATTTTCCAAGACAGGTGTCAGGTATTTTCTCCAGTGTAATATACAAATGTAACAGTTCATATTCGAAAGGTACGCACGTTTTCCACCGCCTGTTGTTTTCTCATATAGACCGAACTCGAACTGGGGCTGGAAATCAAGTGTTTATTAAGCCCGTCTGCCGGTTTATGTTAATAGCACTTATGCGCAGACTAGCATATAGACACACTCACTATAGACAGTCATGTGCACGTTTAGAAATCGAAAGCTAGACAAGCGTTAATTAACCATCGAGATCGAGTGATGTATTTATCCGGTGGCCTGAGATTTTCCAAGGGGCATTGATAAAAGCCAATCACAACAAAAAATCTCCGACTGACTGGGTGTGCTTATTTGCCCATCTACTGCAAATTACTTTGCAATAATCATAAATAAATGGATTCCCGACGCGGCCACTCTGCTTTTTCGTATGCTCTCTACACAGTTATTTATAAGTATTTTTAAGCTTTTTTGGGCCTTTGCAATGCTGACATCATCGTCGACGTTGCTGCGATCGAGCAGGGTTATTGAATCTTCACAAAAAGCGAAAAATTGGCAAACTCGAGTAAATACAATTACATTTAAAGAACTTAATACCCCATTGTTTCTCTCTCGAATATGGAATCCAATGGAAGTCGAAGGAGCTACATTTCGTTAAAAGGGATATAGTTAAATACTATTTAATAAAATAATATAAATAATGAATAAGTCCCAAATCAAAGTAAGGTACCACCAATTGATTACATCACTTTCGAGCACAACAGGAGACAAAGAAAGGGGCAGGGTCGAAATGCACAACGTCGATGTCGATGACAACATGCTTTGCATATGAAAAGGGAGTCCGGGGTTCAAGAACCCAATAAACGGTATAGAGTATAAACTTCGTTTTCAAAGAGCTCTTAATCGAATAGTTTAAAGCAGAAGCATTGTGCTGGGTAGCAGTTCCATTATTTCCCCCTCCGCTTTTCTTTATTTACAACTTGCGGCTTGTTTCACAATAATCACTAAAGAGCACTCGTTGCACTCCACAATCACTTCGGGTGACTCATCATCGTCTGCGGGTCCATCGAACAGATACTGTCCGCCGCATCGGCAGTCGTACGCGTAGCTCCACATTGTCGCCGGTCTTTTGTTTGCATCGTATTCCGAATCAGATGCTCGGGAGGGAGGTGGAGGTGGTGATGGAGGTGCCGGTGCCGGTGCCTCGTCGTCTTCTTCGATTTCCACTTGGATCCGCTGCATTTCATCCAGCACGACGGTGGCGTATATGTTGCTATGAGCTCGGAATTTCGACTGCAGCAGTTCGGCGTCGTAGTACTTGCGCCTAATGGGATCTTTCAGCGTGTTCCACGCCGCGTTTATTGCATTGAAGTCGCTGTTCTGGAGCTCCGATCCCGGATTTGGGTCATCGAGTTGCCGCAATTTGTCGGGATGACATTGTAGTATCAATTGTTTGTAGCTGCCTTTGATCTCCTCGAAACTGGCCGTGGATGACACATTCAAGAGTTCATAGAAGTCGGGCATCTGGAAAGGGGAAATCCGTGAAGTTTTTGTATTGAAAACATAAATATCTTTGTACTTACTTTTAGTCTAAAGGTAGGATACCCTCATTTAAGCCACTTAAACACTTTATTTGCAATCAATTTTCAAAAACCAAACACTTTATCAATATTTAACAAGTTTATAATTTTATGTACCAATACATAAAATATTTATGTTAAACTAGTAATGATGCAGTACTTGGTATGCAGCATTTAAGTTAAGTTATTTTAAAGTTTATATTGTGAATTGTTTTTGTGAGTCACACTAATCTGAATGTTTAGCTTAGGTAACTGATAGTAAAATACTTCTCAAATGTAAGTTTAAAACGAATCTTTTCACAAATAAAGCCCGATTTTAGATGCCGAAATGATAGCAAATTTGTTTATTCTTGAAACGCCGTAAAAAATGTGCGACTAAAAAGCGTGGTGTTTACCAACACTAATATTCAAATGTCCAAAGCAGCTGTTTGTTATTTACATGGAACGTGTCGCTCGATGGAATAAATAACAGTTAATTTAATCAATATGAAAACGGCACCCCCATCTCACGCACTCAGTCACACCCACACATACACACGCACGCAGCCTTTGTTGCTGGATTAACGGAAATGGGAAATGTCCCCAAGAAAGGAGTGTTTTTGATTGAGCGTGTATATTTTTTTTTATATATTTATGTTGCTAGGGTGCGATAAACATTCATATCCACACAAATAAGAGCTGGAAAATGCATTGCATGTGCGCCGGTCATAATTTACAGTCCGTCCATAGATGCCGTTCCCCAATCCTCATAAAAGAGAAAAGTAGGACATATTGTCAAAAGTCAGGCCCCAATTGCACTTGGAGAGCCAAAAACAAGGTCAATAAACTGGTTAGCAGCGGCAACCAAAAAAAAAATACAGCCCGTATTAACACGAACAGCGAATGTGGCATCGCACACGCTGACCCAATTTCAAATTTAGCGAAAATGGAAAGAGGCAAACAACTTGCCCCGAGACCGGAACTTCGAGCTAATTAATTAATGGCAGAACATCGAACATCGAACAGGAGACACCTAATTTAGAATGCACATATGATTTTCGTGGGTGCCGCCGCTGGCAATTCAAAACTTGCCTTATAAGGTGACGACTTTCCTGCTCCCAGGTTACGTGTGGAAATCTCTTGTTGCGCCGCCGATTTGTTTATTAATTGAGCACTGTTGTTTTTCGGAAGGAGCGGTAAGTGGTACAACCCACGCACTTTTCAGAACTTTTCAGTCTCTTGTTCTCAGCACTTTTTCGAACACCGAAGCACACGCCTTGCTCTCGCCCGCATATAGCAAGTGTCGTCATGTGAAGCTGTATTCAGCCAGCACTTAACTCGCGTTTATTCACTGCGACTTAGGGGTTGCAACTTGCAAGCAGCGCGTTAAACGTTTACAGCAGACAAAAGTGTTTAAACTTTAAAAGTTTCTAGCGATGGAACAAAACACCGATGCAGCGAATATCGATTTTTTTTGTTATATCGATGTTAAGCGATGCGACGAGTTATTAGTAAGGACATATTGCGTATTTTAGAGGAATATCGTTATCGTTCAACGACCACTGGGTTTGTGTCTCGGCTAACTAAAAATGTGGCAGCGCAGAAGGTCTCAGTGAACTAGTTCCGATATCCAAAGCAACCCTGCGAAGCGATGGTCGAACTGTCAACGCAACTTCCGCCTTCTTTCCGTGCGGTTCGTAAAAATGACTGGTTTGACGAACAGGGTAAGTGCCGAAAAAATGCAAATAAAACGGTGCGAGGCCCAAGCAAATGTGTGGAAAGTATTGCGCGCAATAGTGCCCAACAGTGCGAGTGCTAGAATTAGCAAACTAGAGGCGTAAAAGTGCTGTTTTGAGTGTTCGAAAGGGCGTCGCGTCGTACACGTGCCAAAATACACGGCATCTGTGCAAGCCCGAAGTGAGCTCTTAGCCCAAGGCTAAAAAACAGTGTAATGATTTGGTTGTTAATGAAAAACAACGTGTTTCAACGAGTCTATGTTTCCACACACATTTGTTTATGCGTTTGCGGGCAAACCTAACCTCCCCCACATTGCTGGAATTGTTTTTCTTATTTAACTTAAATTTCCCTTTTAACTTCAGACCGTTGTTATTGATGGTCGCGGCCATTTGCTCGGCCGCCTGGCCTCCGTGGTGGCCAAGTACCTGTTGCAGGGCGGCAAGGTGGCCGTTGTCCGCTGCGAGGAGCTGAACCTTTCCGGACACTTCTACAGGAACAAGATCAAGTTCCTGGCCTACCTGCGCAAGCGGTGCAACGTGAACCCGGCCCGTGGTCCATTCCACTTCCGTGCCCCGTCTCGCATCTTCTACAAGGCTGTCCGAGGTATGTACTCTCACCCTTCGCCACCCGGAGGAGAGTAGTTGTGTTCAGAGCAGTTCCATGATGTTTTCAAACTTATTACCTACATTATTTGAACAAGTAACCGTGTAAACGAAACATAACTGAGAGATACTGCTGCAGTTGCTGCTGCTCCAACTTCGAATACCCAACCCAATAATTCACCTACTAATCATTATTTTCTTTACTCTTTTAGGTAAGCAATTAAAACTGATTGGATGCTGCTGCTCCACTCGACATGATGAATATTACATTCTTACCTACATTATTTGAACGAGAAACCGTGTAACCAACTCTCAACTGATGCTTTCACCTAGCTAAACCTCCCGCCAGAATTGGTAATCCCGACTCACCGGCTATTTTCTCCATTTCAGGAATGATCCCACACAAGACCAAGCGTGGCCAGGCCGCCCTCGCCCGTCTGCGTGTCTTCGACGGCATCCCCTCGCCCTACGACAAGCGTCGCCGCGTCGTCGTGCCCATCGCCATGCGTGTGTTGACTCTGCGTTCCGACCGCAAGTACTGCCAGGTCGGTCGCCTGTCGCACGAGGTCGGCTGGCACTACCAGGATGTGATCAAGAGCCTGGAGCGCAAGCGCAAGGCCAAGCTCCGTGTCACCCTCAAGCACAACCGCGAGCTGAAGAAGCTGACGGTCAAGGCGCGCGAGAACATCGCGAAGGCCGCCGAGCCCTTCAACAAAATCATCAAATCCTACGGCTACGAGGTTTAAGGGAAACAACAAGGGCAGAATTACATACGTTCAGATGCGTAGAAGTTTTTTAAAAGAGAATAAAACAACATCTAGTTTAAAAAACAAACTCGTCCTTAAGGGTCTCATATTTGTTTACAAACAAACATCGTCTTAATGAAATCTAAAAGATAAGAGGAATTTAAACAATTGTCTTTTCAAACAATTGGCATATACATATGTATGTTTATGCAGCGGGTAGGAAATTGATCTTTATTTAAGGTAAACGCTACAAATAATTGTAAGAGCAATATCTAAAATAGCTTTTTCAATATCAGCGATTTTGAACACTGATATCTATGTTTTAGCTTTGCTTCCCAATTATTCAATAGATTTAATATGTCATCATTATTTGGTTCCTTCATATTTTCAAATGCTTTGAAAAATTCCGCTTCTGATTCCGCGGTTTCCTTGCTGATACTGTTTTTAGCTCTAATTGCACCGTCAATTATTTGCTTATGGATCATTTGTATTCCTTCGAATATTTTGATGAGCATTTTAAGTGTGTTTTCTTTAACGACATTATCCTTAACATACTCCTCGTAGGCAGTCGCGTTTTGAAATATTGCGTTCGCTTGCGCTGGTTCCATTTCTAAGTAATCGGGATCAGATGAGTTGCTTGGCCGGTCCATTTCCTCTCGAAACTCGTTGGCGAAATGTTTCTCCGCGTTGGACAGGAACTCCATGTTAGCGGACCAGATGACTGTGAAGAGCAACATTCTAAATGTCTCAAATGAACCCAGAAATTTGCACAAAATCATCTTGTCCGCATCGGGCAAAGTGACGATCGGAGGCAGCGGAGTGGTGGTTATCCAAAACTCATTGTTCCAGTCGATTGTGTCGACTGGTGTAGAGGTCTCTATGGTCCAATCTGAATCCTCTGGCTTTGCTTTATTCGAAGTGGGAGCTTCTGAATTCGTTGGAGCGCCACACGCGTAGCTCTGAAATAATGTTCCAGGATCATACACACGTTGAACAACTATCTTTTGAGAACTTACCAAGAAAGCTAAAGCTGCAATGATATACGAATGCATTTTGCGCCGTATAAAAAGTATTACTGTGCAGCTTCTAGTTCTGGCCTTCGTTTTTATAGGAAAATATGCAGTGGATAATGACTTCATATCAGTAACCAGCCACATCCATAGTGCTAAAATAGGAGAAAGGGAAAGTTTTGTTCATGGAAAAATCCATGCCATCTCAGAGCTTAAGCTATTAAGCTATTTATGTATTAAACACGACGCACTCAAAGGAAAGGAAAATTTGATATCTTAATAAACTATTGCTGGCTTATGTTATGTTATTTACGAGGATAAGAAATTCTCTGAGTTTACTGGGATAACAGTTTCATGTTTGTGATAAGTATTTGGGTTTGGTTGTTTCTAACATTGGGGTTTTAATAAACTAAACATAATTTAAAGGTAGGAACTAACAAATTTCATATTGCAATCTCTATATAGACATGTGAATATAAATACTCATTAAAAGAACATGTATTTTTATAAAAAGCCAATTTGAATTCTTAGCAAAACTATTTGGCTATACTTGCAAACGAAATAAGCAATTCTTTTAAATAATTTTCAGGTTCTTTTACAGTTCACTCCAGAAACGAAGTTTATTCAAATGGATTTTATATCGTAGTATTTGTTATGTATAATAAATTCAAACCTTTTAAAACCTCATTTACAAGAAAAGAAACAACTATATTAGATTCGTTAAAAAGTAAAAGCATCTCAGTTTCGTTTTGACTTTTCAGAATCGGAGCAAGCCAAAGATCAATATTAAAGAATTTACCTGAGTCGTGACAGTACTTTGATTTCTTCAGTAGGGTTGTGCAAATATGATTTAAAGAAATAAAGTAAAAATACTATTTTAAAGCATTCAAATTACAATGACCAACGTCAAGAAAAAGGATGAAATGAATCGCGGCAGGAGGAGTCGATTGGAGGACAGTTACCGCCAAAACGCGAGGATTATGCGCAGACTGACTGCCCGACAGGCGACTGCCATGGATCTCGACCTGTGCGCCAAGTGGATGAACGTGTTTAGACGAGCTACCAAGGAGGAGCGCAGGGCGAAGGACTACCTCGTGGAGCTGATTCTTCGCCAGCTGCGGGAAACGGGCCACCTGTCGCTGCCCTTCACCAACCTGGCAAACTGCAGTCTGGACCTTCGCCTGCTCCTGGACGAGGAGGGACGTCAACGGCTGCGTCGCATCAGTCCACGTCAGGTGTTGGCCCCGATGCCGTCGAGCAGCAGCATGACCAGGAGGCGGGATAAGTCGTCTTCGTTTGAGTGGAGACGGAGGATGCGACATCTGGACCAGCTGGAAGACCAGTACTGGCGTGAGGAACAGGAAGTGTGGAGCTTGCAGCAGCCATCCGCGAAGTGTCTTAAGCCGAAGCCGCTGGCCGCAGTGTCGAGACAACGGAATCGCGTCAAGACGATCGGCGTCCAGGCGGATGTCCCACTGCTCACGCCACGGGCTGAACGTGATCTCTGCGAGCGCGAGCGAAAACAGTGCGAAATTCTGAAGCGGCGGGAACGGGATCTCGCGCAGCGGCAGCTCAGGGAGCAGGAGCGAGAACGTCAGAGGACTCTGCTGGCCAAACAGCAGATGCTGGAAAAGCAGCGCCTGGAAAAGGCGCGTCAACTACGCGACCGACGATTGCGGGAGCAGCAGATAAAAGTCAAGGAGCGGCGCGACCACGAGCGCCATCTGTTGTTGAAAAAGCGAAATGAGCGGCGTCTGCAAGAGCAGCGTTCATGGGCCCAGCGACGCCCCAGTTCACCTTCATCTCAGTTTGTGGAAATTCAGCAGGGAGCGAGTCTAGAGCCGAAACCAGAAGCTCGACATGACCACGATACCAGGCACTTGTCCCAAACGACCAAGTCCGTGCCAGTCGACAGCAACACTACCCAAAGTGCGAAACGGATGCAGCAGTTGCACCTTCGGGAGGAAAACATAAGGCGGAAAGTGCTGGCCTATGAACAGCTCAAGAAATATCATCGGGAGAGGGCGCAAGTTGAACGGTTGCGGTTGGAGGGGAATGCAGAGCAGAACAAAGAATCCAGGAATCTACAGATGCATGTGACAGAAAGAAAAAACCTTAAACAAAAGAATGTGGAGAAAGAAATGGAAACCGAACAAAGGAAAGAATTTCAAGAAAAAATTAAAAATATTCCTAATAGGTTTAATCAGCGACAGGAGAGAGAAGACTTTGAACGAAGAAATGCCCCAATAATAGCAAAAAGCGATCATAAGGAGGAGTTATGTAGGAAGAGGCAGTTGGAGACCAGTGACGCCAAAGGAAATGATCAAATTGATAGACAGGACCAGAAGAATAGGGAGGAAATTGAAAGAAAGCGGGAACAGGAGGCTAAAATCATTCAAGAACGGCAGGAAAGAGAAGAGTTTGAAAGAAAAGTTTTGCAAAAATTAGAAACCGAACGAAGAGAACGGAAAGAGTTCGAAAGAAATAGGCAAGAGGAGCTCAGGATTCTGAAGGAACGTCAGGAAAAAGAAGAGTTTGAAAGAAGAGAATTGGAAAAAAAATTAAAAGCCGACCTAAAACAACAGGAAGAATTAGAAAGACAGCGAGAAGATAAACTTGAAAAACTCCCAGATAAAGAATTTGAGAGAAAATTTTTTGATAAACTAGAAGCCGATCGAAAAATACGGGAGGAATTCGAAAGACAAAGGCGGGAAGAACTCAAAAATCTTAGCGAACGCCAGGAAAAAGAAGAGTTTGAAAGAAAAGAATTAGAGAAAAAACTGGAAGCTGAGCAAAAACAGAAGGAAGACATACAAAAATTGCGAGAAGAGGATTTGAAGTGTCTCAAATCACTCCAAAGCAGAGAAGAATTTGAAAGACAAGTGTTGGAAAAACTAGAAGCCGAACGAAAAGAAAGAGAAGCATTCGAAAGAAAGACCTGCGAGGAACGTGAGCGAGAGGAGAAAACAATTGACGACCTTAAAAAGAAATTCCAGGATTTGCAAGAGCGAGATGCAGAGTGGAATGAGCAACAACTCAAACGAGCACTCGATACAAAAGAGCAAGAAGATTGCGAAAGAATTGCCAGGGAAGAAGAAAGACTTGAAGAAAGGCTGTTGGAAAAGCTTAAACGCAGCAAAGTGGAAAGAGAAGCACGGGAGAGAAAGAAATGCGAAGATGATTTGCAAAGAGGAAAGCTCCTTAGAAAGTGGCTTCAAAAGCAAGAGCAAAAGGAAGACAGGGAAAGAGAAGAACGCGAGAAACGTGAAAGGAAAATTAAGGAGAGCCTAACTAAAGATGGTAATAGGCGCAGGGAAAGAGAGGGGGCTGAGGGAAATTCCCGAGAGGAACTCGATCGATTACCAAAGGAAAGACAGGAAAAGAAAAAGGTGGAAAAAGAAAGCCAGAAAAGTTTCGTTTGGAAACAAGACGAAGAGGAGGTCGATCGACGTTACCCAGTAAGCCCGAAACAGGAGGAGATAGAAAGAGATATAAGAATTCAGAAGATATCACAGAGTGGGGAAACAGAGCTCATGATAAAATATGAGGCAAGAAAGGTGGCGAAGCGGCTGCAGGGGCACCTAATAAGTCGACTAGGGGATCACAGGGCAGGAGTAGGACATTTGGGTGGCGAAAAGAACTTAAAGCAAGTTGCAAGCGAAAGAAAGTCTGAAAGCGAAAAGTCTGTGGAGAATGCCCCCGGAGACATGTTGAAACCAGGACTAACTGGCAAAGATGTGACGAACGTTAATCGAAATTCTCAGCAACTAGAAGGCGATCGTTATGAGAATGCCAAAGTCCGGTTAAAAATGCTTGAAGAAAGGAACAGCAGGATAATTCAGCAAGTGCAGGAAAAGTTTCAGGTGCTTGAAAAGCTGCGGCTGGAAGCAGGAGAACTGGATGCTCAATATCCTTTCAACAAGCGTTACAAGCTACAATCTTCAAAGACAAGATCTTCAAAGACGCGTAGCGCCCGATGGGCTCAAGAGGAGTCCGGAGCAGAGCATTTTCCCAGTCAGGGTCGGAATGGCGTCATCCGCTCTAGCAGCGATAGCGATGCGATTCCGGAACCCTGTTTCACCCTCGTGGGCACGTACTGTCCACTCAAGAAGACCTACACGGTGGAGCGCCAAAGTGCTCCACCCATCCCATACCAAGACTCAGCGCAGCGGGAAGCCTTCGGTTCCTATGTACGCAACCAGGTGGTCGATTGGCCACCACCAAGTTCCTACTCTACTGACGCGGCAGCACCGAGCGAGGAACGAGCACCAAGTGAAGACAAGTCAAGTGGCATTGGCTTGACCTACTGCATACGAACTGGAAGGAAGCGTTTTCCGCAGATCAAACAATCCGAGATTAATCAGGATTCTTGCGGGCTGAAGGAGGATCCGTTGCAGCAGAGACGGGTTTTTGGACAGCTACTATCGCAGGCTCGGACATTCGATTGCAGTCCGGAAATATTGAGCGCGGAGAACTTTCTTCTAGAGAAAAAACTGGCTGGAGCTAAAAACAAATATTTGCAGGAGTCAGTTCTGCGAATTTCAAGGTATGTCATAAGTTTATTCCAGAATGACGGATTTATCGAGAGTTTCGAGGAAGAGAATGCATCTCTGGAAAATGAAGAACTGGAGCAAATCTATCTGCAAAAGATCGATAGCACATTGCTGTTTCCCAAGCCAATCTTTGGGACTCTTATGTCGACTCTGCTAACATCCAACGAGTCAATTTCGCCCCATGTCTCGGAGAAAATGTTAAGTTTTGAAGTCGAGCTGAAGTCTCACCTCAAAAAGATGTTCATCCGCGATTTTGCACGACGAGGTGTTGGAGCTCTGAGGCGCAAAGCCAAGCACTTGATGAATCAACAGCGTCAACTACAAAGCCGACGCCTGGCCGAGATATGTCGCAATTCCGAGGAGCAGACTTCTGAGTTGTGGAGGCGGCTGTCCAGAAGCAGTGACTCCTTACGCGGGATCAGGAATCTCTTTCGCGATTGTTGCGACCTGCGTGACCCAATCTCAGGCGTCGCACTCCAAAGCATCGAGCGCCTCTACAAGGAATGGAAGGATCAGCGGTTTGGTGTGAATTATAAGCAATGTTGATTTCATTTTCCTTTTAGAATATTTTCAGTTTTGTTTATGGTTTAATTTCGATCTTGCCTGTGTTAAAAGTGGATTTTATTTGTGTGGGGCGGAGGTTTAGTTGGGGGAAATAAAATTCGGACTTCAGGACTCAGAAAAGACGCTAAACAATTTAAAATAAGAGTTCTCCGAATTTATATACATATCTACGAGTAACGGGTATAATGATCTTCCACTGGCACGTTTTGAAAATTCCAACCGCTGGAGAGCTTTTTGAAAAGCTTTTCTCGCACAGCTGATGTGGAAAGCACATCGTTTGTATGTCTATCTTTTCCAGTGATCGAAATTCGCTTAACGTAACCAATCATCCCACGATGTCATCCTTCAAGGACAAAGTGATTATTGTGACCGGCGCCAGCTCTGGCATCGGAGCAAGTGTCGCCGTCCACTTGGCCAGACTCGGAGGGCTCCTTGTCATCGTGGGTCGCAACGTGGAAAAGCTACAGGAGACGGCCGACAACATTGTGGCAGCCGGAGGAGCGCCGGCCTTGAAACTGCGGGCAGACATGACTCAGGAGGCGGAGGTGCAGCAGATAGTGGACGCCACTCTGACTAAGCACGGCCGCATCGATGTGCTCGTTAACAATGCGGGCATCTTGGAGACGGGCTCCATCGAAACCACCAGCCTGGAACAATTCGATCGCCTGATAAACACTAATGTGCGCTCCCTGTACCAACTAACCATGCTGGCCACTCCGGAGCTGGTCAAGACCAAGGGTAACATCGTAAATGTATCAAGTGTATGTGGACTGCGCGCCTTTCCTGGTGTCCTGGCCTACAATGTGTCTAAGGCGGCAGTGGACCAGTTCACGGCCTGCGTGGCTCTGGAACTGGCCCCCAAAGGAGTCCGCGTAAACGCCGTGAATCCAGGCGTGATTGTGACTGACATTCACAAACGTGGCGGCATGGACGAGCAGACCTATGCCAAGTTCCTGGAACACTGCAAGATAACCCATGCCTTGGGTCGTCCTGGAGATGTCAAGGAGGTGGCGGCCGCCATTGCCTTCCTGGCCAGCGATCAGGCCAGCTTTACCACTGGAATCAGTCTGCCCGTCGATGGAGGTCGCCACGCCATGTGCCCGAGATAAGATAAGGATGAGCAAATGGAGAGTAAACATTTACCCGGTGGCATTTATCGAATTTAGTTACTTATTTTCAGTAGTTAACGAATAAAATACATCTCTCATAATAAACTAATATTTTGATGTATGAATAAAATATCTATAATTTATTATATTTCATTCTGGAATCCCCAAAAAGTGGATTATTTAGACAACTACAATGTTTTAATTGTTAAAATGGTCCAAAGATAAGATTCCTTAACGTTCTTTTAGACCAAAGACATTCGAATTATTCTACTGTCTCGCTTTACGCCTTCTCTGCCTAAAAAAGTTACCACTTAAAACAATGACCGATCATATATACATACGTACATAGTATTTGGAAAAAAAAATCAAGTTAATAGTTAATTAACACCAGCCGAAAGCGCGATTCCACTTAACTTTGTTTGAATTTCACAACCGCTGGAAATGAGTAGCTTTTACGGTTCCTGACTATCGATAGTGTAATCGGATTGCAGCCTCGGATATTGTTGACTTCTGGGCCTTCAATGTCAACAATCATTATCACTTCAGCCCTCCAGCGGATCGCTTCAACATGCCCAGTTTTAAAGATAAAGTTATCATCGTGACCGGTGCCAGTTCAGGAATTGGAGCAGGTACTTCAGTGCTCTTGGCCAAACTGGGAGGCCTGCTCACCATCGTGGGCAGGAATGCGGATAAGCTCAAGGAGACCGCGGATGAGATAGTGGCGGCTGGAGGAGCGTCTCCACTCCAGGTGGCAGCGGACATGAACAACGAGTCGGACGTCCAGAACATCGTATCTGCCACGTTAGCCATGCACGGGCGCATTGACGTGCTGGTAAACAACGCCGGGATCTTGGAGCTGGGTAGCATCGAGAACACCAGTCTGGAGCAGTTCGACCGCGTAATGAGCACCAACGTGCGGTCGATCTACCAGCTGACCCACCTGGTCACACCGGAGCTGATCAAGACCAAGGGCAACATTGTGAACGTGTCCAGTGTCAACGGCATCCGTTCCTTTCCTGGAGTCTTGGCTTACAATGTTTCCAAGGCAGCTGTGGATCAGTTTACCAAGTGCGTGGCTCTGGAGCTAGCACCCAAAGGTGTCCGTGTAAACTCCGTGAATCCCGGCGTGATCATCACTGAACTCCAGCGTCGAGGTGGACTGGACCAGGAAGCATACGCCAAGTTCCTGGAGCACGCCAGAATCACCCATGCCTTGGGTCGTCCCGGCGAAGTCAAGGAGGTAGCTGCGGCCATTGCTTTCCTGGCCAGCGATGAGGCCAGCTTCAGCACTGGAATCAGCCTGCCCGTGGATGGTGGTCGCCATGCCATGTGCCCCAGATGAGAATCGAGGTGTTTATCCGTAATGCATTTACTTTCTACCGAAGTTTGGATGTTAAAAATATTAAATGCCAAAATAAATATAATTAAAGAAGCGCGTTTAATACCGTGTATTTCAAATACTTTTCTTGTCAAGGATAAGATTCTATCTCGAGAAAAAAAATACATTTTTTTAATATTCAAGGGAATGGTTCCTTGGATAGGGTTTAAATGAAAGTCGCCCTTTAATAATTGGCAACGTACGTAAGTTTTAATTTAATACTTAAAATTTGAATTTTGGTAGTAATGGACTGAATCGGCGGGAACAAAGGGAAAAGCAAAGACATTCGTCTGGACAGGATCAGATAGAATATTTTAGCAGGGACTAGCGGGGGCACATGACTTGTTTGCCACCGTCCACAGGTAGGGTCACGCCGGTCACGAAACTGGCCAGCTCGCTGGCCAGAAAGCAAATGGCGGCCGCCACCTCGGTTGGCTCCCCAATCCTACCCAGGGCGTGTGTCTTCTTCGAGTGCTCCAGAAATTCGGCGTAGCTCTGCTCGTCCATTCCCCCAGCTTTTTGCAGATTGGTGCGAATCACACCAGGATTGACCGCGTTCACCCGGACACCCTGGGGACCCAGATCCAGGGCAAGGGAGCGGGTGAACTGGTCCACCGCTGCCTTGGACATGTTGTAGGCCACCAGATTGGGAAAAGCGCGCAGTCCGCAAACGCTGGACACGTTGACAATGCTGCCCTTACAATGAAGCAACTGGGGGAGCAACAACTTGGTTAGATAGAACCCAGACCGCACATTGGCCTCCATCACGTGGGTGAAGCAAGCCAGTTCCGTGCTCTGCAGCGTTCCAGTGGGCATGATGCCCGCCCCATTCACCAGCACATCTAGCCTGCCTTCGTAGCGCTCCGTTGTCTTTCGCGCAATGCATTCGATCTCCGCCGGCTTGAGCAGATCTCCGGCTATGCCGTACGGCTCGAGGCCCGTCTTCATGCACCGTTTCATCACGGATATAAGGCCCTCCTCCTCCCGATCCACCAGGGCCAGGCAGGCGCCCAGCCTTGAGAACATTTCCGCCGCAGCGGCCCCGATCCCAGAGGCTGCACCAGTGATAAGCACCACCTTGCCGGAGAAGTCCAGACCAGCCTTGCCCTTGCTGCCCATCAAACCGAATTTCCAAATTTTAAGTGGATATCCAAACTACATATGTAACTGACTTATCGAGGAAATATAACCCTGATCGTTAAGAACGTGAACGGTTCTTAATCTGATTAGAGCTGGGTTAATATCAATAAATAGTAATACAAAATACAACAATACGTTTTTAACAAAACAAAAACTTGGAATAAAGAGCTCGAGTATGTCTATTGAAATTAAAAGAAATATTGAGATAACAAATTAATTGAGAGACAAACACTTAAAGAATTAGCTAGTAGCTTATAATCCAAATAATCCAAATCAGGCTAAAGCTAGTTTTTGGCAACTAGTTTGGTCCTGAATACAAATGACAAAATAAACGTAAATCAGTTTTATGTACACAATCAAAATAATATGAAAATCAGAGTAACACTTAAAGAAGCGACTTAAATGCATTTACTCATGGAAATATCCATGCAGGGGAGTCTAAAATTTCCCTCGCCGATGTCCTGTGGATTTAGCGTGGGCACATGGCATGGCGACCTCCGTCTACCGGCAGGCTGACCCCAGTGCTAAAGCTGGCCTGATCGCTGGCCAGGAAGGCAATGGCCGCAGCCACCTCCTTGACATCTCCAGGACGACCCAAGGCGTGGGTGGTCTTAGAGTGCTCCAGGAACTTTTTGTACGTCGCTTCATCCATGCCGCCACGGGCATGCAGATTGGTGACCGTCACCCCGGGATTTACGCAGTTCACCCGGACACCCTTGGCAGCCAGCTCCAACGCCACGCAGCGGGTGAACTGGTCCACGCCCATTTTGGATATGTTGTAGGCCAGGACGCCGGGGAAAGAGCGAATCCCATTGACACTAGACACGTTCACGATGTTGCCCTTGGTCTTGATCAGCTCGGGGGTTGCCAACATAGTCAGGTGGTAGATGGCCCTTAGGTTGGTGTTCATCACGCGATCGTACTGCTCCAGGCTAGTGCTCTCAATGGTGCCCGTTTCGATGATTCCGGCATTGTTGACCAGCACGTCCAATTTGCCGTACTGCTTCAGGGTATCCGACCAAATCCTTTGGGTGTCCGCCTCCTTGGCAATATCGCCTACCACCAGGGCTGGCTGCGATTGGCCCACCTTGCTGCACTCCTCGGCTACCTTCTTGAGGTTCTCCACATTGCGACCGTTAAGGGCCAGGCAGGCGCCGTACTTGGCAAACTTAATTGCGGTTGCAGCTCCGATTCCAGAACTTGCTCCCGTTATAAGGACCACTTTACCGGCGAAATTCATGATCCTAACCAGAATTATGTAAGGAGGTCTCAAGCTCAGTGCGCATCTTGCTGATTTTATTAGGGGTAGTCAGCTAGGTAAAATCCGAAAAATGAATTTAGAAAAAAGGTATCTGACTTGTTTTATGTTTAAAAGATCTTATAAATTGATCAATTGAATTTGCCAGAATTTTTGTGAATGGGGAATAACAATTTTAAAATCAATTGTCTCATTTTATTTAGCTTTTGCAATAATGAAATGCTGTATTAACCAGATTTATAAAACCCAACCATTAAATAATACATTCTTAATAGTAATTTAACATACGACATACAATTTTAAACAACCGCAAAGCTTATTTAACACAATATGTTTCTCTACAAAATATACGTAAATAATACAATTTGTTGACCAACAAACATATTTTGATTATCTGTTAGTCAATAAATTCATACTAATTTATATGTTACATGAAAGGTTTCTGTTAAAAAAAATGAATGTTGGTATATTTTAAAATATTAAATCTTGGTATATTTAACGGACTACACGGTCTCACTTACGTGATCATGTAAACGAAATGCGGGTTTTAAGGAAGTGCAATATTTTGGTCAGGCAGTACCGTAACTTATCCACGCAATCTGGTCGCCGGAGAGTGGTGGTCACGGGAAGTGGAGCAGTCACACCGCTGGGCAACAATGGACCGGATTCCTGGCGACGCATCCTGGCCGGCGAGTCGGCCATTTCTCGGCTGGGTCCGGAGTTCAAGGGCTTGCCCTGCCAGGTTGCAGCTCAAATCCCAAGGGAAAACCTACAGCTGGACCAGCACCTGACCAAGTCGGACATAAAGCTGATGAGCCCCGCCACACAGTTGGCCGTATTGGCGGCGGAGGAAGCCTTGGCCACCGGAAAGCTGTGCCCCAAGCAATTGAGCGAGGAAGAGCTTGAGCGGTTTGGAGTATGCGTTGGCATGGGAATGTTCGACCTGGCAGAGGTCTATGGAGCCTGGAACCAGCTACAACGTGGCTACAACAGAGTCAGCCCCTTTTTCGTGCCCAGGCTGTTGCCCAACATGGCGTGTGGTCACATCAGCATGCGAAATGGCCTAAGAGGACCGAACCATTCGGTGTCCACAGCCTGCGCCACTGGTGCCCATGCCCTGGGGGATGCCATGCGGTTTATTCGCAGCAGAGATGCGGATGTGATGCTGGCGGGGAGCGGCGAGGCCTGCATAGACCCCCTCTCTATCGCTGGGTTTTGCAGATTGCGGGCCTTGAGCACCGCATTTAACGATAATCCGGCGGTTGCGTCCAGACCGTTTGACAAATCTCGAGATGGCTTTGTAATGGGCGAGGGAGCAGCTGTCCTTTTGCTGGAAGAACTAGAGCACGCCCGCGCTCGGGGAGCTCCTATTCTAGCCGAGATTCTGGGCTACGGATTATCCGGCGATGCCCATCACATAACCTCGCCAAGCGATGATGGTGCCGGAGCCACTCTTGCCATGAAGCGGGCCATACAGGATGCTGGGATTGCACCAGAGGATATTACCTATGTAAACGCTCACGCAACCTCCACGCCCACTGGGGATCGCATTGAGTCACACGCTATAGGTCGTGTTTTTGGGAAACACACTCCCCAGGTGAGGGTTTCCTCCACAAAGGGAGCGCATGGCCACCTGCTGGGCTCCTCCGGCAACCTGGAAGCCCTTTTTGTGGTGCTCGCCTGCGCGGAAAACCAGCTCCCGCCCTCCATCAACATTGATCATCTCGATGTGGACGTCAATGTGATCACGAAAGCTACTAAATGGTCATCGGATCAAAAACGACGCGTTGCCCTCAAGAATTCATTTGGCTTCGGAGGAACCAATGCTTCCCTCTGCATTGCTAGCTACATTGAATAATGAGCTAAGAGTTGTTAACTATTTTTTAAAAGACCCAAGTAAATAAAATCCTTGAATGTTTGCATATTTTTAGGAAAAATGTTTAGTTTTAAAACTTTATTTGGAAAACTTTTTCGGTTGCTTGTCTGGCCGTCATGTCGTCGTCTTCGTCAGTTTCTTGCTCTGTAAAAAGGATTATGCGTAATGTTCTTATTCAATGCGCCATGTATGTACTGTTATACTGTATATCTGTATATAATATATATATATAGGTATATAATTATGTATATAGCTCTGTTTGATTTGCTTCTGTTGCTTGTCGCTGTTTGTTATTGCTGTTTTACTGCCTGAACTCGCCGCCTTTTTGTTTGAAAGCAATGGAGTTTGTGGAAAATTAAGGTAAAATCAGTGGCTGATGACTGGTTTTGCTTTCGCACGGCTTTTGCTGTGGTCATGGGCCTGGATTTGACAATAGTTGCAGCTTTCAATCCGTTCACTTATCTGACTTAACTAATTGTTTAATTTGAAGTGTTTTTATTTTACAAAATTGCTTAGGTCGTAAAACTAAAGTATGTTGGCTTACAATCGAAACTCTTCATAATCATTTAATTTTATTGGTTTTCTGTTGATGTTCTGCTGGATTCAGCTTGCCCTGCTGCTCTATCTCTAGAGTCTGGACATTCCTTGCTATCTCCGTGTAATCATACACTTTGAATGTATATGCGGCTTAGATTCGTACTAATTATATGCGTAAATAATGTGCTACATGTGGGTGTGGGTGAGGGGTGTGTGCAGGCTGTGTGTGTTTGTGATAGCTCTTGAATGACCAAACTTTCGTTTGTTACATAAATTATAAAAATACACTTTATTCGAAATTTAACCTTTTAATTTTTACTGTACAGTTTGTGGTTTACGTTGTTCCATTTTAGTTACAGCAGAAATCATTGTGTTTTTATTACTTAATTTTGCACGTCACATTCATTAACATTGTTAAATTTCTCCACTCCCTAATTTATATCGCTCAAACAATTATAAATATATCTTTCGGCTTACAATTCAAATCTGGACAGCAAAATATTTAAAACTTTCGGAGGCCATTCATTTCCATCATTACGTATCTGGTTTTAGCTAGATTTAGGAAATTAAGGGTGGAACTTTAGAGCGCGGTTTTAAAGTTCGACAGAACATATCTGAAGAACTGAAACTCACATATGCATGTTAAAATTATTTCAAATGCGCTGTGTACTAAACGAATCAACGAACTTTTGAGTTTCGCGCGTTGAAGCTTACACCTTTATAGGAAAGTGCAGCTTGCATTCGGTGTGTTCAGATTTTAAATTTCAAATACATAAAAAAATTATAAATATTTTGTTGTTTCGCGTTCTGATACTGTTACTACAGACCTTAACACTTTCTATCTTACTATTTGTTGTTAAAAAGACATCTATTTAAGCGCTAATAAAGTGGTTTGTGGTTGCTATCGGTTTCTGTTCTGTTGTCATACAGTGATGCTGTAACTACACTGATCCTAAGTCGAATGCCTGTCCACACGTCTGTGTGCCTTGTGCTGCGGGGGTATGTACATGGCAAGCCCGTCAAACCAGAGAATGCTCCTAGTTGAGCAGTGCATCCATAGTGTATGGAAATGGAGGGTGTTGCTGCTCGAATCTATTTGCTGAAGACGATAACAACTTGGTTGCCGATGCTGCTGATGTTGTCAATTTGCTCGCCGGCGACGGTCAGTCCAGTATAACGATTTGTGATTCAATGGGCCTGCTACTCGGCTCGGGTGCTGCAGGTTTAATGGGCAGTGTGCGCCATGGTTTGCGCGCCGCGCGACGCAGGTCCACGGCGGAGAGTATTTTTCTCGTTTTTCTGTACAAAAAATATATATTAAATAAATTATAAATAATAAAAAATTTAATTAAAGTGCCAGTTGAGGCAAATAATTTTATTCTAATTTTCAGAGGACTCACTTGTGTGTATCATTAGCTCTAAAGTAAACATCGTCCGGCGCATCCATCCAACTGATAACCTGCTTGCGTCCGTTGCCACCGCGGGCCATCTGCGCAATCTTCTGTTTACCATTGAGCTATAAAGGCGAATATGTATAAATCGATTAAAATTAAACCTGCCAAAAGAAAAGTATTACTCACATGATGCCTGGAGAGCGGCTGTCCAGATGCAGCCATCATAGCCGCAAACTGCTCAGGACTGGGACAGTGTGAGGGCATGGGATCCTTATTTGGCCGCTTGGCAGGAGGTCCGCTGGGAACTATAGTGACTGCAAAAAACGGAACTCAATTAGTCAGAATATAAGCACAATATAAACTTAATGCTTTGCTTTCATATGAAGCAATAACTTCCGCACTACGTCGGATTCGTATATTAAAATTTTAAAACTTATGTAAGGTAACACCCACCTTCAGTGCCATTCAACTGCTGTTCCTCGTGTGCCCGCTTTCGTATCGTCGACGTAGCTTGCGTGGGAATTATTGTGAGGTCCTTGTCGGCCGGCACGGCTACGACGTCGGGTGACTTATTCGGCACCCGGTCATATACTAAGCTGCCATCGGGCGCTTTCGGAGGTTTAGGGAAGGAGACAACAGCCGGCAGCGGCATTTTGTCCTTGGGCGTCAGTACTAGCCATTCATGCGGTCCGCTGCCCGGCGCACCTAGGCGGTTGGCAATTTTGGTTACACTACCCCGATCCTTGGGTTTTAGCAACAGCAACTTCTTGATTTCCGCCTGTGATTTTCCACTAATACGATTTGTAACTAAAGATAAACATATTACATAAGAGTGGATCATTAGAGCTGTCATAGCTGAGGAGACTTACATTCCTGTTTCACCAGCATCGCGTTTATTGCGTACGCGCTCTGTCGCGCCGCCTTCTTCGGTTTAACGATGCTACGGCAGATGGCACGCGCCACCCGTGTCATGGGATTGGTGTGCAAGTAAAAGGCAGTGCGCGTTTTCATAATGGGCCGCGGCGATCCGGAGCTGATAGCGATGCCGTGCGCTTGCGCATAATGGCGAGCCAGGTGGGTCTTAAGCTTGAACTCCTTGCCGCAATTGACAATAGAACATCTGTAGGAAAAAAAATTTTAATACACTCGGACGTTAATATTAAACCTTAAAAAAACAATAAAAAAGAGCATGTTTTACTCGTTTTATCTCGAAATTGCACTGCATTCAGGCATTTCTTTAATTTAATAGGTATTACGAAGAAATGTTACATTGCCATACGAATTTCATTTATAAAATATGTATACAATTGTTAAATTAAACCTATCATGTATAAAATGTATGCAAGTAAATGAAATAAAAGTTAAACAACATAACCTGACAAAATATCAATTTAAAAGAACTCTAACAGGAAAAAATTAGGATTTAAAAAAAATTTCGTAATATTTTATATATAATGAAGACATTACGCTTAAACATTTCCAACATTTTTATTGATTTACTAGATTTTACTTATCTATTTTCTTTCAGAATGCACCTACCTGTGCAACTGACGATTGGTAAGATCACTGATTTTCTCGTCATCATTCAGGTCGACCACAGCCGTCGGCGTTGTAGCTAAACCCGCTGACGTGGCTGTCGGCGTCGACGCAGCCGATGGTGACTTCTTCTTAGCGTCGCCATCGCCACCATCGGCCTTGGTCGCCGACTTCATACTGCCGTACCTTCGCCAGTACTCCCAGCAGCTCAGGCAGAGACGACACGTACTGTGCCCACTGTTGACCGAGTTCCACTGTGGACGGAAAGGCAATTATAATAACATGGTTAAATAAAAGAACATTATCCCAGTGGCTAACCTGTGATGATTTTGTTGTACCGCAAGATTCGCATGGTTTGCCATTGTTAGAGAGATCTGTGCTCCCGTTTGTGTTTCCATTATAGATTCCTCCGCCAGCCTTCACAGACGTTCCGTTCCCCTTGCCATTGTTGTTATACTGCGGTATGTAGACCTGCTTGAGCTTCAGCTCCGCCTCGACGGCCTTCACTCGCTTTTGCTGCACGTAGCGGTCGGTGGTCTTCCACATATAGTAGTACTCGATGATTTGTTTCAGCGTTTTCCAAGGCAGCTGAAAAAATAATTTTCATTTAAAAATAATCTTAATATTTTAAATTTCATTAAAAGGTCTCCTCTCTTACACGCTTAATCAATGTGCATTATAACTTACGAAATCTTGTCGAATATCATTAAAGTCTTTGCCATATTTTTCCAGCGCCTCTTCAAAAAGATTCGCCTCCGATGCGCTCCAGTCCTCGATTTCATCGCGGCAGAGCACCGGCCCAGTGGAAGGAACTAGCGACGACATAGACTCCTCAATCGAGTACTCGTGCTTGTGCAGAATGTTCATTGCGTGAAACTGAAAGGTAAACACCATTTAAAAACCATCATGAACCCATCCATAAATCAAAATTGTCTCTTACCAGTGTGATGTCCCTGCTCGCCGCCGCGGCGGACATGTGCAGCGAGGGCTGTTTCACCGAACTGCTGCAGTCGAGGGCTCGGGCAAAAGTGCCTATGGAGCGCGAGACGACGAGGAACTGGTCGATCTTGCGGTCGGTCAGACTGTGCTCTGGCGTCCACATCAGCGATTCAAGTTCCTCCAGCTTGCGGTCGTCGGTGGCGGTGTCCTTAAGCTTAGCGGGTATATCACACTGGTAGCGACTGCCGACCCGGATCTCGCCCTTGTCAGCGAGCAGCGTCTTCTGATTTGGATCGAATACCAGACAGTAGAAGAATGTGTCCTGTGAATCGATTTATTAGTAACCATTAGCAATCACTTTTTTCGTCAGGGTTTTAAAGCGCATAATGTTAGCAAACAAGAAACTTACGTCTTTATTTAGATAGCTCTGCAGGGACTCCGTCTCGTTGAGCAGGGTCACCGAGCACTTGCCTCGAATCTGTGTGGCGGGTATCGACTCGACTTGGCGTGACAGAAATAGCTCGCGGTGCTTGATCTGGTAGCGCTGCTTGCTGGTCAACGCTTCGCCCTTCTCCGCGTCGCCTCCTGCACCTCCGGCGCTACCCGCTCCTCCTCCGCTGCCAGTGCTGCTGCTGTTGTTGTTGGAAGTGCCGCCACTGTTGCTGCCGGAATTTCCGGTGGCTGAACCTCCTCCGCCGGACGTTTGCGTCGGACTGGTGCGCTCCTCATCCAGGGCAGCTAAAAAAACCAGAGAAAACATTAGGTACGTCGATCCGGTTCGGAGATTTAAAATGTATTATATTAGCCTGAATTAACTTTTAAAATGTTAAATTACATAATTATAAAGATACTAAAAATTAAGAGTATTTAATAGGTTGATGGTAACCAAAATAAATGTACAAATCTTGATATCTATTTAAATGAAAACAATTACAATTTTTAAATCATTTTAATAGTAATATTATTAACATTTAATAGTAAATTATATTTCCATAAGCCAGAATAGAATTTAAATGAGGATTACCAACTTAGATAGGTTGACTACACTACAGAAATTACTATCGTGCTCTACTTAAAATGCTAAACATACAAATGAGAGCATAAGTCTTGACTCTGAGCTACGGGACTACGAAAGTGGCAGATAGTACTTAAGTAATCAGCTGGAAGTGGTACCTATTGAGGGATCGAGGACAGCCTGCGCCGCCTGCTCCTCGCTTACGGGTGTGCGGAGCCAGGTCTTCTTCAGCTTGGTCGCCAACGGAGAGTCCTCGGCGGTGGCCACTGATGTGATGCGTTATTTTATATTTAAGATGGTTAGGATTTAGGTATGATTTGTTGCGTTTTGGAAAAATGCGTTTATTGACAGTACTTATGTTTATAAGTAAAAGCATTTTAAAGAGTTAGAAATAACTTCCCAAGAGTCGTTGTGATGTACTAAGGATGTTGGATGGCCATAACGATTTTGGTCTTGTTAGAATGCTTCACGACCATATATTCCTTCTTGATGAAAACTTACTAAACATTTAAAACAAATTGTATTCAGGGGTCAATTTGCAAGGCCTATATCCCCAAAATATTTATCCAAACTGGACAGTATGCTTTCGACCCATCAAATGTATTTTAACAAATGCAGAATATTTTCGAAAGTACAAGGCTAATGCCAATTAAGCTGCACACATGTGCCAACAGTCGAAACAACTTTCCAAGATACACAAATTTAACAGATGAGCAAAGAATCCTCTTAGTAGTAGTCCTTAAAGTAGACTTCTTGTGGCTGTTTTACAATTTGTCCAACGTATTTAAATACATTATCTATAATGATTTCTCTCTTTGTATAAGTAATACTTTTTCAAAACCTTGTATATTTATACACGTTACTCGTTTTAATATACATTCAAGCTTTCCCGGAATTTGTGGGTTGCAAAATCCGAGAGTAACCCCCATGAATTTCCTGGAAATTCGCTGGGCTGATTAAAAAATGTACGCTTGGTATTTCTAAAGGGGCGGAAGGCGAGGGCAGCAAACAGCACCACCCCATCTCCTCGGTGGACAAACGAGCGTGGGTGCATCGCCGGTGTCGCAGAAGAGAGTCGAAGCAATGTACGTGTATTTGTATTTTGTGTTTGTTTCGAAGATGAAGCTAGACCACCCAGAAGAGGACGAAGGGTGGTGGATGGAGGGTAAAGGCTTGGGCGTTATGTGATGGCTATAGATATGATACAAAAGTGGGTGGTGGGGCTGCGCCGTTGTGGGATTTGTTTGCCTTTCGAGCGTATCTGTTTTTCTACACCCTTTCCACACCCCTGCAAGGTTCAAGGCCTGCTATTGACATTGTGATTAGCACCTGAGAGTGGTTATTCCAAGCTAATTTAATAATGTTACAAGCTTCAAGTTAAATACTAATGTTGATATTTTTTCAAAAAAAAAAAAATAAAAACACTTTCCGGCAGCAAACAGAAGCTAACTAAGAGTTTATAAGAAAACAGTAGCAATTTTATCCCAAAAAATTTTAGGTGTATCTGAGCTTTAGAGTTCGGAAAACTACTTCTCAAATACACGTTCACAAAGTCCAAACCGTTGGGTTGGAGTATATAAAAACTGGCTCGTGGAGCGTAATGAATAAAATAAGAAATAAAGCTAGACGACAGTGGCCCGGTGATGTTAATGGGCTGCATTAATGGGAATTGTTGGCGCATGTCGGCTTGTGGGAGTACAGGAGGAGGGTTGCTGTGCGGGGTTAGCCTCCGGAAAACGCATTTTCGCGACGGTCACGCATCGAATTCGAGTGGGTGGCCAAAGCCAAAAATTCAGCCCAATTGGTCGTGGTTTTTTTTAAATTTTTTGGAACGACCAAGTGGCAGTGGATGAAGTCGGTGTGTGTATGTATACACGAATGCAAAGCGCGCCTCCCTGCGTGTGCTACATCGCCATAGTTCCACACACCCTACTCCACCTTCAATCCCCTGCAGATCCCAACTTCTGACGAACATTTTCGTGCACACAGAACAGCAGTGTCAGTGGGTTTGGGTTTGGGGTTGGGGTTGGGTATGTGTGGCAGCTTTTCAGAGGTAGACAGCCAGTCTACCTACAGCCGAACCAAGTATCACATTCACATTGACGTCTGCACCGCACCGCCTAGTAGCAACCGAAAACAGCAACAACCGCATTACGGGTACAGTGCAGCCCAGCTTATTACAGTCGAACATCATCAGAACAAATTACTGACACCATAACATATGGTTAAGGTTAAACTCAATAATTCAGTATTGCCCATTATTTTTTTTTTTTCTTACCGCACCACGATGCGTCATTATCGGTGCCGAAAGCATTCTCAGATCTTAAAAAATGTAGGTTAATCTAAGTAATGTAATAACGTACATAAATTTCGACTATTTTTTGATCCTGATTTTAATTTGGCCCCTTAATAGGGGCATCTGGTTCGAAGTAGGGTGGTTGCACTGCCCGTTTATGTGGATGAGACGGATGCTGGACGAAATCCGTTTTGGCTCTGCCTTCACAGTTGTTGTCACTGCGGTTCTTGTTGCTCAGAAAATTTGACTAGGGCTACGGGATGTTTGGAGGGCTGGGTGGTTCGTTGGGTGGTTTGGTTTTCCACATGCCTTTACACCGCGCACACAGTGGCCTCTTCTGGGTTCATTTTTTTGTTGTTTTGTGGGGAATGTACTTAGCAGATCTGGTCGTCAGGTTTTAACTTTTAACTTGTTTGAAGGCCACGACAACGACTCTTGGCAACATAACCTCACTTTGTTGACAAAAAATATACACACTTAGGGGTAACGTAACGCAAGATGTTGATGCGGTTTTTGGGGAACAGGGGTTCTCTACTCACGTTGGTGTTTGTCGGCCAATTGCACGAGCGGATTGGGCAGATCCCGGCGGCGGTAGAAGCACATGACCTTCGCTTCCACATTGCCGGTTTGGTTTTTGTTCAGCTCCTCGATGCGTCGAATTAAGTAGGGACTGTTCGGCGCTGTCTCAACGTAAACATAGTCTGAAAAGAGTAGAGTCTTGAAGTGGCTGGCTGATACAAGCAGGGCAAGGAACGGGAGTACTGCAACTTCATTCATACGTCATTCATAGGTAAGCGCCCATACATGCGATTCACTTAACTGCGACGGCCACCACTACAAGCTAAAACGCAATTAAATACAAATGGGGCTATCCATCCATATAACTACAACAACTGCAGCGGAACCTGTCGGTGACCATTACAAAAACATAAAAAGAAATTCCATATATATGTGTATATACTATACATACATACATCGTGTGCATTTCTGATACATTTTGGGATGCAGATACATAGATAAATGGAGAGAGATGAAAAAGAAAGTGTGGAGGCAGTGAGAAAGCATCGCCGAAGGTGTGTGACTGTGTGCGTGGCCATTAAAAAACGGGAAACAAA
This sequence comes from Drosophila santomea, assembly GCF_016746245.2. NCBI lineage: Eukaryota > Metazoa > Arthropoda > Insecta > Diptera > Drosophilidae > Drosophila > Drosophila santomea. The sequence continues at coordinate 17,463,455 of NC_053019.2, forward strand.
AAACGCCGATGGAGACAATAATAGAGCAGATAATTCGACAAGTATATACATATGCCATTATTATTTATTTTGATTCCGTTAATTGAAAGCTTGCGTATCTGACCGAGCTTGTTTGCATTTCGAAAGAACACACACACACACACTTGCGAAAATCAGGTGAAGACACCACAATAACGTCACCGCTCGAGTGCGAGCGAGATGGTTGACAAAAAGTGCGTTAAACAGAGTGAGGAGGGGACGCGTAAGGTGGGGGAAGATGCTCAAAAGCTCATTAGCATATGAAAACACAACAAAGCGGGTGGGCTCACCCAAAAGTGAGATACACTTTCGCCCACAGTCAAACAAACACACACGCTGGAGAGGTCACAATTCGGCAAATCCAAATTCAAATGCAATTCAGTTCCCTAGCCCTAAAATACACACATACGCATACACCCAGAGCATAAGTTAATGCCTATCGGTTGGAACACGTCGAAAACACTTGCTGCAGCTGCGGCACAAAAGCAGTGCCCCCTCCCCCACAGAAGTTTTAAAGAAATTGAAAAAGTCTCTCCTTTTGGGCGGATGGTTCTTGGGATTGATAACACATACATATACACGTGTGTTGGGACTACCACTAAAGGGTTTTTGGCAATTAAAATGCACTTTCGTTATTGTTGGAAAGCCCTTCTCAGACACAACACACACGCATACGCACACACTGGACACACAACATATACGCTGAAACGCACACGCACACTGTGAAACGGCGGCGCCGATAACGAAACATGATAGAAAAGCGGGTACGGGAAATTTTTTCTCACCTCCGACTCGATACATATTTGTGGCCATTTTCATTACACTCCCGCACCAAAACTTTTACATGCAAAACACTCGGCACACGTTTAGCACTGTTTTTCAATGGTCCTGTTCCAAATTAGCGCACATTTATTAGCAAAAAAATCGAGTTGTTATGATTGCATTTTTCACATAAGAAGACGCGTTTTTTTCGTCGCCATCTTAGAAACAACCCAACTCTAAAAAATACACACACACACACACACAGCTCCGAGTAAACAGCTGCACCAGGGATGCATTCCCCGGGGCGATAGTTTGCAATCGATGGCAATCGATAGATGATGTGTTAAATCATGGTTAGGAAATAGTTAAGACAAAAAGGAAAACGATAAACGGCATTCCAAAATTTATGCATTTAAGAATATATCAATATTTCTATTATATATACTCGTTGAATAGTAAAAAGCAAACAGAAAATGAACTGAGTAATTAGCGAGTCAACCCATACCAATAGCATAAAATTATTTAAACATATTTATTACTCCCTTCTTGTTGATTTTTATTTTTCATTTTTAAATAAAGCTCATCGCGCCCATGCGATAGTATCGTTTGAAAACTATCTTCCCTGATCTGCAACGTTTGCACTGAAAATTCTATAATAGTTCGTAGTCTTGGTTTCTACGTTTTGTACGTTTTTATAAATTGTTCTTAAAGTGAGTGATTGCATTTAATAATCATCTTAAAAACTCTTCTCGCGAATTTGTTTACCTTCGCGTAAGCATTTTTTCTGTCACCAGCAGAAAAGGTGTCACGACTAGCTGTCAATTCGTGACGTGGCCGAGCGATTTTTCCAATTGGCAGTGGTCTGACAGGGTTTTTCCCATTTAAGAAGTACATTTAAGTGTTGCGGCTATGACCACATACGAGGAGTTCATCCAGCAGAACGAAGACCGCGACGGGGTGCGTCTGACGTGGAATGTGTGGCCCTCAAGTCGCATCGAAGCCAGTAGGCTGGTGGTGCCCCTGGCTTGTCTTTACCAGCCTTTGAAAGAGCGCCCCGACCTGCCGCCTATTCAATATGAGCCGGTCTTGTGCACCCGTAGCAACTGCAGAGCCATCCTGAATCCCCTGTGCCAGGTCGACTACCGTGCCAAGTTGTGGGTGTGCAACTTCTGTTTTCAGCGCAACCCGGTGAGCCCAATGGTGATCTTTAAACCCTCTGCGGCATTGAATGACAGTAATTTTTTCAGTTTCCCCCACAATATGCAGCCATATCAGAGCAGCACCAACCAGCGGAACTGATTCCTGGATTCAGTACTATTGAATATACTATTACCCGGGCCCCCACGATGCCGCCCGTCTTCATTTTTCTGGTTGACACCTGTATGGACGAGGACGAGCTAGACGCCCTAAAGGATTCGTTGCAAATGTCGCTAAGTCTGCTGCCATCCAATGCTCTCGTGGGTCTGATAACATTCGGAAAAATGATACAGGTGCACGAGCTGGGCGCCGAAGGGTGCTCTAAGAGCTACGTGTTCCGCGGCACCAAGGACCTGACTGCCAAGCAGGTGCAGGATATGCTCGGAATTAAGCGTGGAGCGGCTCCGGGGCCGCAGCAACAACAGCAGCTGCCTGGCCAGCCGGCTGGAGCAACAGCCCCTGTGCCGCCCGCCCATCGCTTCTTGCAGCCGATCGGCCAGTGCGACGCGGCACTGGGCGATCTGCTTAGCGAGTTGCAGCGCGATCCTTGGCCGGTGCCGCAGGGCAAGCGTTACCTGCGCTCCACTGGAGCCGCCCTCTCTATTGCGGTTGGTCTGTTGGAGTGCACCTACCCCAATACGGGCGGCCGCATTATGACATTCGTGGGTGGCCCTTGCTCCCAGGGCCCCGGCCAGGTGGTCGACGACGAGCTGAAGCACCCGATCCGTTCGCATCACGACATCCACAAGGACAACGTCCGTTTTATGAAGAAGGCTATCAAACACTATGATGCCTTGGCCCTGCGGGCAGCCACCAACGGGCATAGTGTCGACATATACTCGTGTGCACTGGATCAAACGGGCCTGCTAGAGATGAAGCAACTATGCAACTCCACTGGCGGACACATGGTTATGGGCGATTCGTTCAACTCATCGCTCTTCAAGCAGACATTCCAACGCGTGTTTGCACGTGATGGTCGCAACGACTTGAAGATGGCCTTCAATGCAACGCTGGAGGTGAAGTGCTCGCGCGAGCTAAAGATCTCCGGTGGGATCGGCTCGTGTGTGTCGCTGAATGTGAAGAGCCCGTCGGTGTCGGATGTGGAGATCGGCATGGGCAATACGGTGCAGTGGAAGCTGTGCACACTGAATCCCAGCTCCACGGTGGCATACTTCTTTGAGGTGGTCAACCAGCATGCAGCCCCCATTCCACAGGGCGGGCGTGGTTGCATACAGTTCATTACGCAGTACCAGCATCCAAGTGGACAGCGTCGAATCCGAGTTACCACACTGGCTAGAAAGTATGTTTTGCCTGTAATCAACCAAGAGTTTTCTAAGTGTTTCAATCTCTTTTTAGTTGGGCCGATGCCACCTCGAACGTGCACCACATCAGCGCCGGCTTCGATCAGGAGGCTGCCGCAGTTCTGATGGCCCGTATGGTCGTTTATCGTGCGGAGACTGACGAAGGACCAGATATTCTGCGCTGGGTTGATCGTCAGTTGATTCGTCTGGTAATTTGTTTGTGTAACATTTGCTTAAATGACTTGTATCTCATCCAGAAGAACCGCCCAAAACTTTCACGCCCACAGTTATTATTTTTGTTCCCAATTTCTCATATATGCCCAAAATAATCCCTTTATCTTTTCTGCTTTTGCAGTGTCAAAAGTTCGGCGAGTACTCAAAGGACGATCCCAACAGCTTCAGGCTGTCGCAGAACTTTAGCCTTTTCCCGCAATTCATGTACCACCTGCGTCGCTCGCAGTTCCTGCAGGTCTTCAACAACTCACCCGACGAGACCACATTCTATCGACACATGCTAATGCGCGAGGACCTCACCCAATCGCTGATCATGATCCAACCGATTCTCTACAGCTACTCGTTCAACGGCCCTCCAGAGCCGGTGCTCCTCGATACGGCTTCGATCCAGGCGGATCGCATCCTCCTGATGGACACGTTTTTCCAGATTCTAATTTACCACGGCGAGACTATCGCCCAGTGGCGAGCTCTAAAATACCAGGACATGCCCGAGTATGAGAACTTCAAGCAGCTGCTACAAGCGCCGGTGGATGATGCGCAAGAGATTCTCCAAACGCGCTTCCCCATGCCTCGCTACATCGATACGGAGCACGGCGGATCCCAGGCCCGCTTCCTCCTGTCCAAGGTCAACCCATCGCAGACGCACAACAACATGTACGCCTACGGGCAGGTGAGTCTCGTAGCAATGGCCAGCAATTGGCCACATTTGTTTGATCTTTGCAGTGCGTATTTTTACGTCATCGAAAATTTGATCTTATCTCGTTTTATGTTGGTTTTGTTTCTCTCATTGTATAATCCGTACCTGTAACCGCTCCTTTGTCAATCGCAGGCGCCTATTGGTCAAGTCACGGTAGTACATTTTTGTTTATCTTTTAACACCTAAACTGGGAAATTTAGTTATTTGGAATATTAGGGAAAATTAATGGTTTAAGTCCAAACTGCATTTTAAATCCACTCTTATTTAGTACTGTCATGTATTTAATAATTTCAAACATGATTTATTGTAATGCGTACATTATACGTGGCTTTTGGTGTTGGAACCTTTTCGGTGTTTGTAGCCCTTTCTCATTTCTTTCCTCTCCACTTGGCCCAACCCCGCCCCTCCCATCGTATGACTAATTTTTTGGATATTATCTCGACAGGATGGCGGTGCTCCAGTGCTCACGGATGACGTATCGCTGCAGCTGTTCATGGAACACCTAAAGAAGCTGGCTGTGTCCACCACCACATAAATAGACTCTGGTTCTAGTTTCAGGCGCTTTCTTTCCTGGCGAAGTCAAAAACGGCGAACGACTCCTGGAATCTTTGGTCCAGGCAATGCAATTACAATTACACACCAACTTTATTCCAATTGATCGTCTGATAACGCAATAAACTATTCAAATTATGTTAATCCGCGTTGCTTTTATTCGTAAGCAGATGAACACAAGGTTATAATTTACGTTGAGTGGAATGAGTTTGTAATTATAAAAACAAGGTAATAACAAAATGAAATCTGCATATCTTTCTTTAACTACTAATACAAATATATCCGGCGCGTTCTTCAGGAACCTACAAGACTTTTAACACTAATTTGGAAATTTAGAAATAAAACAAGTTTTTTTTTTTTTATCATTAATATTTCATCAGATTTCCGGACACATTAAACAGTGAGATACCAAACAATTGGATCTATTTGTCAAGGTGTCAGTAGCACCTGTGATCAAAACAAATAATGACCTCAAAACTATAATACCCTAGACAAGCTTCATGCAAATTTCAGAGGTTTAAAAAAATGTGCAACACTTTTATTAAATTGAAACTCTTAAATGTTCAAAAAACACTTCTGGTATAATAAGAACAACAACCACTGTTTTTAAATCATCAGAGGTCTCAGAAACCCGCCGGAATGCCTCTCGACTTACTTCATTCTAAACTATTTGGTACACACTGACTATGAAGCTTGATTTTTCCTCGTGATCCCTAAATCCAGCTTAGTTGAGAAACCGTATAGACATCTTCTGGTCCACGTCGGTGCGGTCCAGAGCTTTGCAGAAGTCTTCGAACGAGATCTTACCCTGGCAGCAAAGGTCTGCCTCCAGGATCGTCCTCTCCGCAATGCTGACCAACTGGTCCTGGCTTATGTTCGCCCCTACCATCATGTGCAGAATGGACAGTAGCTCGTCTCTGCTGATCACACCATCGTCATCCAGATCGTACATCTTGAAGGCGAACTTTAGCTTCTCCTCTCGGCTGTTGAGCTTGCTCTGCTTGTTATCCCTCAGCGGGCGAAAGTGCGCCAGTACGTTCATGAACTGCCGGAAGTTCACCCGATCGTCATTGCTCTCAGCAAAGAAGGAGTGAACTATTCGCTCGCACAGCGGATTAATGGCTAGTTCCGGGATTCGCATCAGATCCTCCCGGGACAGGGTTCCGCAATCGTTGCGATCCAAAGAGGTGAAGCGGGAGTAAAGTCGCTCAATTTGGTTGGGGGTGACTGAAAAATGAATTGAAAAATAATTTATCAGCGAAAAGTATAATGTTATATTCGTTATTACATTGCATGATTATTAATGATAAGTCAGTGGTTTACAGCTTGGGAACACAATTCCAATTTGTTGTACGATACTGTTCAGATAAATTTGTTTTGCCATGAAAATCGTCGAACGGAACCGTAAACGGGTGTGTCCATGAGTCCGAGCCCATTCGGAATTAGTGGCTATAAAATCTAGCTGATAAGAGCGAACACCTTATCATCTTAGCTGATACTAGCTGGTTGAACGTTGGATACAAGTTCCAATGCGGTGGCAATTTCAATTGTGCGGTTATCGCGGCCGGAATATTGAAATTACACGGTTTTGGACACTAGATAATTGACAGCCAGTATTGGTGATAGGCACCGACTTTTGCCCACACCCCCACTCATATATATAGCAAATGATGTCATGCGAGAAGTGCATGTGCAATTTTAATGCAAATTGGTTTTGCTGGAAACCATTTGTGTATATACGTCTTATATAAGGCGGGCACAGATCGTTCAGACGCAGTTCTGCATAATTTCAACGGCGTTAATTAAAGCATTACACATACATGTTTTGGAATTTTGGAATTTTTATAGAAATGACGAATGGAATCCATTTCAGCAATCAATGGCCATGGTCTTAGACCCAAAAAGCTTTTAACACTCCTCTGTGATGTTGTTATTTGCGTTGCTCGTGGCCCAATTTATTTATATCCAAGTGCGTATTTGATTTTAGTGCGGCGGGTTAAAAGTCTCCGGTTAAAAGGGCACAAGGTTATCACATCTCGCCCAGAAATCGTACTCACAGCCAGTCTCCTCCTGGATTTGAGCGATCTCCTCGTTCCGCAGGAAAAGCGACGATTTATTGCCCATGGTGACAGTATTTTGTGCGCCGATTAGTTTATTTAAACTTTCAACAATCGCAGACGAGCGTTGAATGGCATTGGATTGGATCAGAAGTTCGATTTGTGTACAGCCTTAATTCGAGCAGAATAGCTGGAAAATGCCAAAAATCGGGTGGTGTATAAAAATACTGAACAGCCTGCGATAGTTGCGCTAGAGATGGACTTTGTCAAGTGGTGGGATGCTTCCCCTATAACTTAGGAATACATTATTTTTGTGTTTTCCATTAATAATATTTTATTAGTAAACGTTGCCGATAAATATTAAAGTTACCAAATAGTTGTTAATTACAAGCATATTTCTTAGAACAGAAGGTACCCTATTTTATATGCAAAGCCCTGAGTATTTTCGTCTCATCACTAGCTGTTACCTCCCATCTCTATTAGCATTCGCATAGAAAATAACGTAAACATTTGTTTAGCCGGATCGAGAATTATCGTTATGGATAAGTTAAATTCCACTCTAACTGCCGTAAAGAACCTACGATCCAACGTAAGGCAGTGCTTTGAGCACTTGGCCGATGGAACCGATGGGGAGGGCGGCGAGGAGAGCCGGAATAAATTCGTACATGACTTTCAGGAAAGATTCGGAGCCATCAACTCGCAATTGCGGTTAGTGAGCACTTTATCTTTTTCCAATGGAGAATACATATGCACTAAACCACTTTCAGTGAGGTAGAGCAGCTTATCAATGGGCTGCAGGTGCCCCCAACACCCTATTCTCTCGGAAACACTGCCTATCTGGCGCAGGAGACTTCTCAGGATCGACAGGCGCTGTACCCTCAATTAGTAAACAGCTACAAGTGGATAGACAAGGTGCACGACCACAGCTTCCTAGCCTTCAACAATCTCAACCAGAACACGCTGAGGCGCTCCTATAATTACTGCTCCCAGAAGCGCCAGCGACTGCCCTTCTCGTCCTTCAACAACGATCCAGAGTAAGTATAAAGTGAGACTAACATATAAATAGCGATTATTTTGTAGTAGTTCGTATGGAAGTTCAAAAAATCGTTTTAAGTGTAGAACTTTAGTGTGAAGCTTTACTTAAATCATTACTTCCATCTCTGTCTGATCCTTAGCCATATAGATAAGCTCCTGAGTGAGATCAACACTCCACCGCATACGTCGTACAGGATTTACCGTCCCTTTGGCACAAACGCTGTCGCCATCGTGACAATAAGCAACGTGATGAAGGCGGCTATTGTCTTCAAAGGAGTGCTCATAGAGTGGGTTACGGTTAAGGGATTTGATGAGCCACTGGAGCATGACGACCTTTGGGCCGAGTCACGTTACGAGGTGTTCCGCAAAGTCCAGGAGCACGCTCACTCAGCCATGCTGCACTTCTTCTCGCCAACGCTACCCGATCTGGCAGTAAAAAGCTATGTGACCTGGCTAAACAGTCATATAAAACTGTTCCTGGAACCATGCAAGCGTTGTGGGAAATTCGTAGTTCATGGACTGCCTCCGACGTGGAGAGACTTGCGCACTCTCGAACCTTTTCACGAGGACTGCCGAAATTGCTAAAGATTTTAAAATATTTAACGCCGATAGTTGTAACTTGTATACTTCATTTATTTCAAAAACAAAAAATTACATGTACTTTGAATGCACCCGGGCGGATTTTTTTAAATCGCCTCGGTCGACTGAATAACTACAACGGTTCAATGCGTTTTATTGGCCAACCAGTGCAGAAGTCGCCCGTTTTGATTTCTGCACTTGCGTCTGAACGCCATGCTGTAGGCACAGCCGCTCGAAGTTGGCGCGCAGCTTTGCGCGGAGTTCCTCTCGCTTTCGCTGCACTTGTTCTCGGTGGCACTTGAATGCCAAAACTACCTCCTGGGGAATGTAATAGATCTCCTCGTCCTTGTCGTCGTATTCGTCGAAGTCGTCCTGAAATTAATTAAGTTAAATTAGATTCATTTTGATATTGCGTCCACATTAACAATAATTATATAAATATTATTTTTTAACCATTTCCTATCTTTTAAAGTGACTCACCCACATCTGCAACAATGAAAACTTGTGATCCAACTGCGACTGATGACTGTAGAAAAGCAAGTCGTCTGAGTCCTCGTCGTTGACGTCGTGATTACACAGCCCATCTGAGCAGGACACTTCCGAGCCTTCTGGTGATGAAACCGCGCTGGATGTCCTAGAGTCGGCGTGAGAAGGTGGATCGCTGCCGTATCCAGAATCGCGCACATCCTGCTCGCACTGGCAGTTAGGCATGGTTACCAGGCAATCCTCGCACTTATCGCCAACCGTTTTGGCGATGTTTGACAAAATGCAACTGGACACGTCTAGGTGATCGTCGTCCAGCGGTTGGACCGTAGCCATGGCCTGCATCTGCTTTGGGTTACCTAACTTTGCGGTTGCCGCTTTCTTCTGCTTTTTTTTCTTCGATTGCTTCTTCGGTTTCGATTTCGTTGGCTTGGACGTGAGCTCGGGTTCGGGCTCCGGGTGCGGTGTCTCTATAACGATGCCATCGTCCGCACCTGGATCGCTTAGCTCACCATGCTGCACCTGAGTCTCCTCCTCCAGATCTTGCGCCTTCCGCAACTCTTCTTCCTCCTCGTCGGACTCATTGGCCTCGGTATCCTCGCACTGTCGATGCAGCATGTTCTTCTTCTCGTCCTTCTTCTTCTTTTTCTTAAGCTTCTTCTGCTCGCGCTTGATCTGCTTGGCCCTCTCCGCTCGGCTGATCTCCTGGTAGAGTAGCTCCAGATTGCTAATTCCCTGCTTCTGCTCCACGAACGTGTCAAAGCTGCGGCAAAGGGCATGAACACCCACAGCGGCCAGCACCTGGCAGGCGCGCTCCTCCTCCCGCAAACTGACGTAAATGCGACGCAGTCGTTCGTACATAATCATGCCCACGCAGGTCAGCACCTCTTCCTGGGCAATTTCCAGTGTCTTAGCGTGGCGCTCGCGCAGTTTTGAGTAGCTACCGTTAACTTCGGGCTCGGCCCGCTTGATCAGAGCGTCCAGGAACTCTATCTTGTTTGTGGTCACGTGGATGTGCTGGTCGGGCACGCACTTCCGAATATGAGCGTACAACTGGGCCGCGTAACCCTTCTCCTTAGAAGATATTTCACCAATTAGTATTTTGTAGGCGCGCTCAATCTGCAAGAAAAAAAATAAAAAGTTTTTTAGTAAAATTACTGTTTACATTTTTCCACATTTTTGTTAGTCTTGTAAATTTCTCTGGATTTTCCAAACATATTTTTGGCCGCGCCCACTTCTGCCCTTTGAATCACATTTCGACGTTAATTTATACATCTTGTGTCTCACCTTTGTACGGCAGCCAGAGCAAAACTTGTGTTTCTTCAGGTAGTTCTCCAGCACGTCGTGCAGTTCCTTTGTCTCGATGATGGTTAGCTCGTTGCGGCAGTTACTCTTCATGGCGGACCACACCTCTCGCCAGGTCTCCGAAAAGGGTTTGGCACGGAAGGCGTCTAGCGAATGGAGAACGCAGCGCGTCTTGTTCCGCAGTTTGTTGTCCAGCAGGTTATTGAGAACCTCATGGTGCCGGTAAAGCAGCGTTCCCAGTGCCTGCGGAGTCTTAAGCTTCTCCTCCACAATGCCTAGGGTGGCGGTGGGGCGCAGTTCCAGCGGATCGAGTGTTCGGTGCCCCGTCTCGGTTAGTTGGTGAAACAGCCGCTCAACGCGTCTACGGCAGCCGACACACTGGACGCACTGATTGAGGACTTCCATGAAACTGGTGCTGTCGATCTCTAGCGACTGCCGGCGCTCCGCCTCTGTGAGCAGTTTAAATTTGCGTGAGAACTCCTCCAAGTCACGTCCACGGATCAGCGGACTGTCGATTACTAGTCCTTTGCTATTCAGGTCCATGAGCATCTGCGGAGAAAGTGGAAAATATAATTAGGGCCAGTTATAATAAATGGTATCGTGAGTATTGCTCCAATACATTACATACCGCAAAAACAACGCTGTAACTAAAATTATAAATAGGACCAATCTACTGTCATTTTACGGTATCACATAACATAGGAGTCAAATAGCCGTCAGTACTATTATAATATTTAATTAATTAACAATCCGAGAAAACATACATTACAAAACAAAAAACAGCTGTTCGTTTGAAAAACTAACGTAGCTCTGGAAACTGGGAAAAATGCGCTTCATACGTATCGATAGCAAATGCGTTTGGGTGTGCAACCGGTATAAGGAGATTTTGGACAGAGAATCTTGGCCTGAGAGATCGCCTCAACAGATGGCGTGGGGGTGCATATGAGTCCATACAAACAGGTTTGTGTTGTTGGACTTTCCAGCAACATGGCGGACGCGGACAGGGAGGCGGATGAAGAAAAGTTCGGCGGGTGGTGGCAGGTGCAGAATCGCAGCTCAAGTTCAATTAATAAACGCATGATTACACACCAACTAGAACCGAACCCACACATCGCCATCCGCCACTTACACATAACAATCCGACGTGTTATGAAAGTTTTTGGACCAAGTGCACGCACACACGCACAGCGGCCGTCTCTGTTGTGTGTGTGTGTGGGTTCTCTCTACTGGCAGTCATTTTCTTTGGATGGCCGTACATATAGCGGAAATCGGTGCGGATATATGCTTACCATTAACTTATCGCCAGCCACCAGAGGCAAGTTTCTGCGACCAACGTAACTGGAGTCATCGTCGTCCGTGTTGTAGACCTTTGTGAGTCTTGCCATTATGGGTATTTGACTTCACGAGCCAGCAACGGGGCAAAACGAAATTTTAGGCACTTTGGGACACAGACACACACTTTTCTCCAGAGGTCCGGGTGTGGGAAACGGGGATTAAAATCGACGGGAGTATGGCGGCAGCGCACGGATTGACAAATAGTGTTTTGACAACAATTTCCACTCTCCACGAAGTTGGAGTGGCTTTGGGAACGCTCTAGAATGGGCTACAAAAATATCTTCTATCTCAAACACGTAGTAGGCAGCAAGTCGGTCCGGTCGCCATTAAAACGGAGCAGGGTTGCCAGTAGGGATGTTGATAATTTAAGCGATATATTTATCTGCTAAATATCGAAAATACGATATATTTATTGAATATTTGAGCTGGTAACTTCTAATTCAGTCGTATGTGTTTTTTAATTTGAATGCCCGCAATAGAAAGCCTTGCATGCCTATCACTATCAAAATGAACAACTTATTTTTATTTGAATTTTTATTCGAATCGATTGAAAAATATTTTTATTGTATTTTATTTTCTGCACTTTACTGTAATTCTCTGTGAAAACAGTACGACATAAAATAATTTAAATATGTTTTGTTATTAACGTATCCTTTTTATTTTCTTAAAGTTTAAAATTTGTAGGATTAAATATAACTTTTCGAATTGCTCATTAATGCATTCAACATGCCGGGTTTCCAAAATATATATTATTATTATAAGAAAATGTATTCTTTATTTAATGCTGATATAGAATACCATTTGTTGTTAGTAAATAAAAATATCGGATATACCGAAATATTGTTTAAATATTGTTTGCATGTTTACAATTAATTAGTTTGGTACTTCAGAAACATTTAAGATTCATTCAATCATTTCAAAATAAACAAAACAACTCTAAGAATAATATGCAAAGGAAAAACAAAAGCAACCAGGAAATTTAATTGTGTAAGGCACTGTATATGAGTATAAATAACAGGAACAGTAAAACAGTACTGTTAGGAATCGATAACATTGCAATCGAAGCCATTTATCGCAGATGGCACACGCTGGTGTCCGCGTTTCGCTGTGAACTGCTCTAATTCGCGTTGTTCGGCAAAAGTTACAAGTTATTTGCAACGCGGCGGTTTGCAGGTTGTTTAAGTTACTTAGCCTATGCATTAGTGCACCCACCACCGCGCCAATGCCAACACTCTAGAAAATACGAGTAAGTAGAGCTTTGCGCGGATAAAAACAGCCAACTAATATGTTCTCTACTTTTGCATCTGTGTGTGTTTGTGTGCGGGCGAAGAATTATTTCTGCAGCCAAGCGGGAAAAGAGGCATTGAACAAAACATCAGTAACATGGACGTATCCCAGCCGCCACCGCAGCTGCTCACAGCACCCTCTGCCCTGGCCACCAACTTTACATCGCTGCCCCCGCCAAACATGGGCGGCCAGCACTATCGGTTCCATCAGCACCATGGATCCAACAAGCACGGATACAACCAATTCAAACCCTTCATGCCCGGCGGCTTCCAGCGGCCTTTCGGAATGTCCCAGGACGACTTCGACGGCAAGCGGCTGCGGAAAAGTGTAATGCGAAAGACGGTTGACTACAACGCGTCGATCATCAAGGCGCTGGAGGTGATTCCCTAGGTTCAAACAGAATGCAGGAAGATTTGCTGTGAAGTCTCGGTTTATTAGTAGCAAAGAGGTGGTTGGGAATTATCGGTGTTTTAAATTTTGAAGCACTTAAAAAATTTGCAATCTGTGTCACAAATTTTAATTATTATTAGATCAGCAGATGTGTAGTTATTAGTGGAGGACGTAACCATGTAACTTTTTTAATCGGTTTAAAGTTATAAAATCCTTTATAATATATACACCAAATATGTAGGTATCAGATTTAATATGGCTTCTGTCCATATGTAGGATAAAATTTCTTATTTCCGGTATAAACTATGAGTAAATGGAGGCTTTAAATGGAGGAAATATGTTACGTTAGAAATATAGATTTATAAGAAACATTTATTGTCTCTTTCGCTGTGATATGTATTGTTAGTCCTTTTTATCGTTTCAAAAATATACTTTCTTTTCCTTAGAACCGATTATACCAGCGTGATTATCGGGACCGCCTGGCCTTACAGCCGGACAGCATTTATGTGCCCCATATGGTGCCGCCCTCAGCTTACTTGGACAATCCCTCAAACGCAGTGACCACAAGGTTCGTAAAGACGGCTACAAATAAGATGCGATGCCCGATTTTCACATTGGCCTGGACGCCGGAGGGTAGACGCTTAGTTACCGGGGCCAGTTCCGGCGAGTTTACGTTATGGAACGGACTAACCTTCAATTTCGAGACCATTCTGCAGGTGGGTTTCTGTCATCAGATCCCGTGGGATCACGTCTAATCTAATGTTCTCAAACAGGCCCACGACATTTCTGTACGCACGATGGTGTGGTCGCACAACGACAGCTGGATGGTGACCGGCGACCATGGCGGCTATGTTAAGTACTGGCAGTCCAACATGAACAACGTGAAGATGTACCAGGCGCACAAGGAGGCGATTAGGGGAATAAGGTATAGCCATTTAATTGTAATTGTCGAATGTATTTACCATTTTATAGCGGATGCCGCCAGCCGACCAAGACAAAACCAAAGCCAGATTCTCGTTGCTCACATAGTTCATTTAGTTTGGGTCGCTTTGGCCGTTTTAGGTATTTTTGTTGCCTAATCAACATAGTGGATCGGTTCCTTACAGGGCTGTTGCAAATACATATCAATAAAGCCGTCAATATAGCAACATGCCATATAGATATCAGTTTCGCCTTTTTGGCTAAATACGTTTTAACCTCTCCTCCACTAGAACAAAAAGGCTTAAGTATGTTGTAAGCCGCGAACTCTTCTGTGATATATCAATAAAAATGAAAAGAAATAAAAAGACTGAAAGTAAAATGATACAAATGCAATATTGAGAAAAGCTAACAATAAAACCATCTGACTAAGAACACAAGAAACCCCTGCACAATTTTATTTCCGCGGTCACAACATTAAAAATAAATAAAATGCATTGTGCACTGATTGTTCGAAAAATCGGGGGTTTGAGTGTTTTCTTTCTCAAGACTGTCGCATAATCTTGGCGTAAGGACAACACCGATCTATCAAACAGATCAACTAAATCGGCCACATCTTTACATTACATACAAGTTATATATGGAAACAATTTACTTTTTATAAAAAAAAATATTTGGTGATTTTTAATGCACTCAACTATTCAACAGGCAATGCAAATAATAAAGATTTTATGTATTTTATGTGTATATTTAAACCACTGGTACACAACTTTAATAGAATTTGTATAGAATAGGAGTGGAAATATAAAAATGGTTTCATGTAATTAAATGCTTCTGCTCAATTTTAGACCGATTTTTTGCAGTACTTGTGTCTTACGCACTCTTTGCTTTGTATTATTGTGAGCTTATACTTCACGTACCGAAAAAATGAAACGTTTTCCCGGATTTCAAACTATCAATTAATC
Organism: Drosophila santomea; assembly: GCF_016746245.2. Taxonomy (NCBI): domain Eukaryota; kingdom Metazoa; phylum Arthropoda; class Insecta; order Diptera; family Drosophilidae; genus Drosophila; species Drosophila santomea. Next base: position 17,478,570 of record NC_053019.2, read on the forward strand.
AAACTAGCATCGCCCACACTCATGATCATTCTTCAATTCGTGATTTGTTACGTTCTAACACTCTCCAATGCAATCCACCAAATGCAGTTTCAGTCCTACGGACAGCAAGTTTGTCAGCGGCAGCGACGACGGGACCCTGAGGATATGGGACTTCATGCGGTGTCAGGAGGAGCGAGTGCTACGAGGTGAGATTTAGTGGGGGGTCACAATACAGAGCATCGAGCTTAACTATGTATTTCAATAAGGCCACGGAGCTGACGTCAAGTGCGTGCACTGGCATCCACAAAAGGGAATGATCGTCAGCGGAAGTAAGGACAACCAGCAGCCCATCAAAATTTGGGATCCCAAGAGCGGCATTGCCCTCGCTACTTTGTGAGTACTCAAACCGCATCTTGGTTTCTACCGCACATTACTAAATATTCATTTTATTCAATCGTCATAGACACGCCCACAAATCCACCGTAATGGATCTGAAATGGAACGACAATGGCAACTGGCTGGTCACCGCGTCCAGAGATCATCTGCTCAAGCTCTTCGACATCCGCAACCTCAGGGAGGAGGTTCAGGTCTTCCGTGGGCACAAGAAGGAGGCCAGCTCTGTATCCTGGCATCCCATACACGAGGGCCTCTTTTGCTCTGGCGGCTCCGATGGTTCCATTTTGTTTTGGAATGTTGGGTGGGTCCTAGCCTCCTATTGCTTAAAAGTTAACTGGATTGATGACATTCTTCGCTTACAGTACCGATAAGGAGATCGGCTGTGTGGAGACGGCACATGACAGCATTGTTTGGACTCTTGCCTGGCATCCGCTGGGTCACATTCTGTGCTCTGGCTCCAATGATCATACGATCAAATTCTGGACGAGGAACAGACCGGGAGATCTAATGAGAGACAAATACAATCTAAACACATTGCCTGCTAGCCTCGCTGCCCTGGACGAGTGTGAATACGGTCTGTTACCCCTTATTTTGTAAAAAACCATATTATTATATACTCTTTTTTCCAAACAGATGATGCAATTATACCGGGAATGGGACCCGAGGACCGGGTAGAGTTTACTGAAAGTTTAACTGCCGACAAAGGCTTCATTCCTGGCTTGGATTTGGATCCTACCAAAGCAATAAATGACCGCGACCGGGAAAAAAAGGTCCCGTACAGCAAGCCCATTCCCCGCAACTTCCAGGTGAACTGGGCAGGTCCCAGGAGAGCGGACGATCCCAGCGTGCTCAGCATTCACGAGGAGCTGGCCGCCCGCGAGGCCAAGGACACCACAAGCGGACTGAACCACCAGCAAATCAGCGAGAACACAATGGAGGGCATCTTGGCCAGCGGCATGCTTAACGGACTCGATCCCCAAACCATTGTCGGGGTCCTCGTGTACAACCGGTTTATTCGTGTGCACCCGGACTCTCGACTTATGGCAGCTATCCGTCAGGGAGCTGAGTTTCTCAACAAGTATATTGACGCTGGAAAGCTGGAGGAGCTTAATGATGTAGTTCCAGTGAGAGATAGGTCCAGATCTGTATCTCCCACAGTGGAGGCACGTGGGGAGGTGGTTTCCCCGCCCACTAAGAAGTCCCGCTTCGAACCACGTCAGCATAACGCCCAGTTGGTGTGCGTTCGAGAATTAATGCAACTGAAAAAGCCCTTCCTACAGTCACTAGTCGCATCGAAAGCACAGCAACCCAACACGGAGTTTGTGGACGAACCGCCGCTAGAGCAAAGGGATAGGGAGCGCGAACGGGAACGAGACGGAGAGCGCGACAGTCAGCGGGAGCGCGGTCGTGAACGGGAGAGGGACCAATCAGGGGGCAGGCCCAATCCCTGGGCTTCAAATGCCCCGTGGTCAAACAATGGCAATCCTGGAGGCAATGGCAATGGATCCAATGGCTTTATCAACAGTGGCGCGGATGGATTCAACGATCGGGAACGAGGTGGCCAACGTCGTCGGCGGGGCAACAACAACAACGCCGGTCCTGGGAACGGCGGCGGAGGCGGTGGGGGCAACCGAAATCGCGGTCGCAACAACAACAACAGGCGTTACTAATCGCTATCCCACCAACACACCCATTTACACATTCTTCAGTTATAAGCCACATTATGTCGTTGACTCAATCTCTTTTGCAACTTTTGCTTTGTAATGCTTAAATCAATTTATATTGCTTTACAAGAAACGAAAAGAAATTCGGATTGTAATATATTATTCGTATTGTGTCTAATTTTTCGAGTTTTTTCAAGTGATCTTCACAATGGAACATTTATATCTTTATTTCAGTCACAATCCAGCTCTTCTTGAGATCAGTTTCGCCAAGCAAACCCAAAACTCATTAAGCAATCTACCCAAACCAACAACCACTCTTAATATCTACCATTAGAACCAATGCTATTGAATCTGAAGAACTGAGAAATAACCTACGGGTCATGTATGTATATAACAGCAACACCAAGATGGGGGATTAAAAATCCTAACACCGTACTTCTAAATTCCCCCGGACCCAAGTACATGATTATATCCAGATCCGACCCAGTTCTCGACCTTGCTTTCTGCTTCTTTAATTCTTATCAAAAAACTTCGCCTGCCGAGGAGAAGTCGAAGAATGAAAAAAGCTGAGAAACAGAGCACTCCTAATCAAAACCAAATCATCCTAGACGAACGGAAGGCCTTAGCTGCTAGTGCTGCCAGTTCTTTTACCTTTACAGTTCTATACTTTAAGTTTGCTTTCAATAAATAAGTATCTTTATTTTCTTGGAAAACTTTTCTTTAGACTTTGGGTCTAGCAGCTATTTGAGATTTAACATTTTATTTTGACCTTCAAACCATTTAGGTAGAAAAAGCAAGGTTGCAATTTTTGTACTGTATATTATATTATTGGCAGTTATTTTAGTTTTGTGCTATTTGCTATCTTAACTTTAATAAAATGGAATATACACAAGACAAGCGTGATTGGAGAACGACTTTGAAATATTTATTATTGGAACCCTTACTAACAACGAAACTAGTGAATATGTTTCAGGCAGTCAGTGAATTGCGGCGACTGCTGCGGTTACTGATACTGTCACGTCTTTCGTTGGCCTCCTCTTGCGGGTCGGCGGCTAAGTGGTTGCTGTTGGTACGGGGGTGTTTGAAGTTCTCCTTGATTTCACGTTCCTCCACGCGCATTCTATCCTTGGTGTGCTGTTCGATGTGGCGCTGTATTTTTTCGGCAGAGGCCACCAACTTGTCAGCTTCTAGTATCACTTCTTTTGGCGTATGACTGCGGCTTCTGCTGATACTGCGACTGCGACTGCTACGATGTCGGCTCCGGTGATCCCGGCGGGAACTAGAACGCCTGCAGGAGTGTGAGCGTGATCGCGACCGGGAATAGCTGCTGGAACGAGATCGGCGTGTGGATGCCAGCTTTCGATTTTTGCGCTGCGGCGGCGTTTTGCTGCGGCTGCGGGAGGATCTGCTGTGACTGCGCCTGAAACAAATTAAATAGTCGGGTACATTAATTATAAAAATGGAAACAAGTATGCAACAGAACTGGAAAAATACCTGCGTTCATTTATTAATAAAAAAAAAAAAAAAAATATTTTGAATATTTACCTGGATCTCGATGAGTAAGATGACTTTCGGTAGTGGGAGCGACTGCGTGACTTCGAGCGTCTGGAACGACAAACAATACTATATTTTTTTTTATAGTCAGACTCTGTAGTCATTTGCTATGCATTACTTACCGGCGTCCACGGGAGCGACTTCGGCTCCTTGAATACGAAGATGAAGAACGCGACCTATTTCTGAAATTCACAAAGTGTATACAAAACAATTAACTTCAGTGTAATACAAAATTTGTTCAGAAATCGTACCTCCCCCGTGAAGACTTGTGGTAGTAGCCATTGTCGCCCTCGTTTTCGTAGCGATCGTGCTTCGAGTTGTAATAGGAGTCATATCCGGAACGACTTCCTCTTATCCCGATGCCACGCCCTCTTCCACGACCGCGAGGTCTCGGAGCAAAACCACGATAATTGCTTGAAACTGGAAACGGGGCAGGCGGCCGATAAAGCGGTCCAGAAAATACACCTGGTAGGCCGTATCCGAACATCGAAAGTGACTGCATCCATTCGCTGGCAGCCTCAGCACTGTAGCCTCCTGCTCCTGGAACAACGCCCGCTGCCATTGCGGCCACCGCTTTCAAAGGGTTCAGTGCGGAGTTAACATCGCCTGGTGCTGCGGATTCCGTTACGCCGTTGCCCATTTTGTGCCGCTTACTGGCCGCCGCTTCGTCTTCGCTGCTGGCGTCTACGGGTGCCGCGATCTTTTTAGACTTGCTCTTTAGAAGCCCAATAAGAGGAGTATTGCTTTTAATTTCCTGTACGATTTTACGCTGATCACAAATAAGTTTCTCAGTGGCAGCCTTGTACTTTTCGACCAGACGACCACGTTGGATATCCTTATCTTCATCTTGTTTGGCTCGCCGGTTTTTATCCTTTTGTTTCAGCTTTAGTAGATAGACAAATATTACAAGATATTATTATTACTGTTTATTATTATAAGGCTTTTGCCTACCTGTATTCGCTCGAATAGTTTTTCAAGAGTCCGTATGCTCTCCAGCTTGCGTTGCGCTATCATCAGCTTGCGCTCCTCGATGCGAATCTTTTGCGAGATTTCCACTTGGCCGCGCTCCTGGATCTTTTTCATGTGTTTTTCTTTGCGTCTTTCTTCGCGTTCACGCTGCTTTTCCGCTTCCGCTTTTTTTAACTCTTCTTGCTTTTGCCTGTAATTTTTGTTGCAATGTTGCGGGTTTTTGTTTTGCTTTTGATATATTTGTTATGCATAATAAATATTTGTTAACTGTTCGTCTAGAAGATACAGAAAACGGTTGGCTAAAGGCTCGCCTCAACCAGCGGCCGCCAGGTAAGAAGCATAAATATGTAAATGTAAAGTGGCTAGATATGAAAACAGTAGAATAGCAGCAACACTCAACGCGGAATATTTTAGGAATTAAAAAAGAATGTTTGCAAATCTAAGTATGATATTAAAACTTGTTTTTAAGGAACATATGTATGTACTGAACATTACTGTGTTAAATTAAGATTTAATGAGGCCATATCTTTCAACGAGAACACTAATAAGACAGAGGTATTGCTTTATACTGCTTTCGTTCTCCGACCTAAAAAATTATCAAACCTTTCGCGTTCCAATTGTTCTTCCTGCTGTTTTTTTAGTTTTTCCCGCTCCTCGTCCTCGTCCTGGGCTTTTGCGATGCACTTTTTTCGCATCCGCTCTCTGCGCTGTATGTGCAAGTCGCTCAAATGCTTCTGTTTATCGAAGCTCACACAAATGTTGATGGCTTGAGTCTTGTCCACAAACTTCCGAACCAACTTAGTGCCCCTGAACTCGTCCATGGCTCGGACGAAGCTGGAGTACTCCTCGAACTGAACATATCTGTTTGAAAAAGTGTTGACTTCACGAGCAAAATGGTTTTAAGTTATTTGAAACTTACGCTTCGAATAGAACATCCTGCTCGAAGCTAAACGTCCGCATGCCGTTAATGTCCGCCTGCATGCTCTTTCGGTACGGATCACAGATGGGTATGTCCACCATCCGGACGCGTCCAAATTTTTCAAAGATTCGTTTAAAGATGCTCTCGCTGGGCTTGACGTGCTCTTCGTGCTCCGAGTGCCGCGGACAGAACCAACGCATGGGCAGATGGCTAATGTGAATAGTGTCCGGACGTTCACCAGCCTTCATTTCATCCATGTTTTTGGCATCCCGGAAGTAAGAGTCCCAGTCGTGTCGCGTTGGAAAGTCATCCTTAAACTCTGCACAACGCACTCGGAACGACTCACTGAAGCCGGAGATGCGTAACGAAATGCCGTCTAAACGTTGGATGGCCGCCCTAAGACGTTTCCGCTCGTCCAGCTCAGCTTCCAGTCGAATGGTGTTTACAGTGCTTTTTGAGACCTGGCCGGGCATAGGAATTATTAGTATCACGATTCTTTTAGGATTATTTCTAGAGTTCTTAAATTTGTAAATATTATTTTTGTGCATAAAAAACGTGTGGTATACAAAACTGTTTCATAAAGTCAAAATTTGGTACTTACTTTGAGCAGCAGAAACTTGTCAGGCTTGAGCTCGGCGCCCAGTTTGTCCATTATCTCCAGGTTAGATACGGATTTACCGGACTTGATTGATGGCAGCGAAACGGAGATTTGCATTTTGGCCAGAGGCTTGAGGTACAAGCTGTGCGGCAGGTAAAGAGGAGTGCAGTCTGCCACATTTTCTATAGTCTGGATGTGGGTCATTTTGAAAAGGTTTTTTTTTTTTGATTCGAAACAGTGCAATGTAATAAGACAAAATACAGAAAGTAATATTTGTGTGTCGAGTATCAAGTAAGCAACCTAAGCCTAGAGCTATAACCTAAGGAGACATCCCAAGAAACGCCCAAGATAACGCCAAGAAAAAAGGAGCCCGTGTCCCTTGCGTAGATGAGTGTTTCATGAGTGTGAGTGTGACTTAATGAGTGGGCCTAATGGGGAATTGTCGTTCTGATGTTGTAAGTACTACTACAAGTACAGATGGGCTATTTAAGTATAATAAATGCTGTGACTCTTTTGTATGCGTTTGCTTCGCTATTTGCTAAAAAGAAAAACTATTTCGGGTAATTTTATTTGCACTTTTCACTAGAGGCGGCCGACTTTCGATAGGTTTCCTAACGAAACCATAGGGATGGACCAAAAACAGGGCTCTTTTGACAATTGAGGGTATTTTCAACAGCTAAACAGAATACCGTAAGGTTTTGGTAAGATGTTTAGTAAAAAAACAACAGGATACTTAACTAAAATAAATGTTTAATTATGGAAGTAGGTACAGAATATATTTCTATATAAAATGTCGGACATAGAGATTCAAATTTAATTCAAACAGTGAATTGTTGAAACTTTTATAAGTTTTGCTTTAATAACAACTTTACTTTGTGTCCTAGTAGAGACCGGCCAATGAAAATCGGTTGGCAACCATTGTGTTTCGTATCCCCACCAGCTCTGCTATCGATATCAACTTGAAAATCTGTTGTCATTCTCACATCGCAAGGCATAAGCAAAGACAAAAAAAGTGAGAACCAAGTGCGTTATTTAATTTTTATACCATTTAATTTAATTAGAAATCTAAGCAAAGCCACAAAATGCGCAAGTGAAATTGTGTGACTCTAAATACCTAAAAGGCTCTCGTGCCCGCATCGTGTAAATGGCAAAAAACTGACGCGAAAAGTAAAACTGCCAACAACAAGCAGCAGCAAACAGAAAGCATAAGCAAACACTAACAACAACAACAACACTCACAGGAGTAGTAGCAACAAAAACGCAATTGTGATAGACAAAGAAATAGATTAAGAAAGGGAAGGCGAACAGCGAAAGAGAACCGAAAGAAAAGAGAATAACGAAAACAGCATAAATTATTTGGAAAATATTTCTTGGGCCGAACATATTGATAGACATTTGGACTAAGGAAAGTCGAGTTAATGATATTTGCACATTTGATACGCAACGAAAACAGTTTTAAAAGTAATACGCAGACGGAAAAAGAAGCAGAGCCATACAAAATAAATAAGAAAAGCGAGGAAGCGAGAGAAGGCGAGGAAGAGAATAAAATAACACAGTGGCGTTGAAAGAGAGGGAGCAGCAACCGAGCGAAAATAAAGAGGAAAAAATGCAACTGTTGTTGATGAAAATAAAAACAATCACACAAACACATTGGGTACAGATACAGCCACAGCTGATGTAAAATAATTTGCAGAGCCTGTGTGTTCGTGCCCGTTTACAATTGATTAAAACCAAAACACACCGCGCACACAACCAGACAACAATAACACTTTACACACGTACTCTCGCACTCACACACACGCAACACAATCACACTGACGCACTATTGTGGAAATTGCTAAAAGAATATAAGGTGAGTGTGAGTGGGGTAGTTTAATTAATCGTTAGTTATAGTTTTATGCACACCAACGACAGTGCATCCGACGACGCCCTTTTAACTGCAGAAATTCCACCCGTCCTCTTTTTGCACCCCATTGCAACTACATACACCTGCTGCCATTTTTTGTATCGCTTTTGAATAACTCCAGCAACCCTCACGCTTTGTGTTCGTCCGATTGAGCCAAATTGCAATTAATTGCCATAATTTACATATTTTACAAGAACACCGAGCAAGTCTGTGTGTACTTGTTAGTCATTCGAGAGCTTTTTGTTTTAAATGCACTGCACTTGAATGAGTGCAGAAGGAGAGGGAATAAAGCAAAACAACATCTGAGTGAGCGAGCGGGATGCAGAGAAAGGCATGGAGCGGGGAAAGAGAAAACGTAGGATGAGTTGCAGCTCGGCTTGAATTATCGAATATCGATAGGATGCAGGCGATCAGCTGATCATGTGTTTACTCTTCAACCGATTTTTCAGTTTCGTTTTAATGGTCTGCTATTCTTTGTTTTTCTCGGCTTTTCTGTTTCTTGGCTTAATTTGTTTACATTTGCATTTGCATTTGCATTTAAATCCCATTTAAGATGATGTAAATATGTATACATTATAATTAAGTGCTGGGGCTACATACCATTAAATGTAGTTAGACACACATACACAACCACACATTAGCCAGCCCCGCTCTCTTTATGGTTCTCCCTGCTAGAAAGAGGGTTTTCTGCCCCCCACAACGACAAAACAAAAGAAGCGGCTAAGGCTGATAAACTCTGACTGCGCTATAATCAGTTTGCAGTGGCAGAGAAGTTCAGTTTAAGTTCATCCGGCTGGGTTCAGGGTTTCTGACTGCAATCCTCTTCTACAAGTTCTACAAGTCCGCTATTTGGCACCTAGACTCGCCACAATGATCCGGTAGCTTGGATTTTTTGATTGCGGAGTACATCAACCTCATATAAACTTCATAAGCAGTTCCGTTCAGTACGTCAGCGTCGAGTTTTTTATTTGCATTTTGTCATATCTTAAGCAGCAAATAAGTGGCGTAGGTTTCAAAATTTTCTTACATTTTATTTATATAAAAAAAATTCGTTTTAACATCCAACAGGTGTTGTTATATGCCTCACTTTGGTATGTTTTAATGTAAAAATAAAAATGCAACGCTTTAAGTGCGTACAATCAAGACTACATAATGAAAGTTCTGACTCCGAGCTATCCACCCAATGACATTTTGGGGGTTCTCCCGGTTATCACACATATTTTGATACATACCCCCTAAAGTGTAATACAGATACAGCTTACCACCGCTCTGATAAGATCTTATCAGGCTTGCTTGCTATCGATTCTATTTGGATTGAAGAGTCGGCGATAATTGCATTGGCTGATTAATGCTTTCTGTCTATCAATTCCAACGGCTATTTCATCAATTTGCCTAAGTGAACCTCGCGTTTTTACCTGGGCATTATATATGATCTTGAGCTAATCGTTCCTGGTATTTCGTCAGCTATAAAATCCGCGTACCGTTACACGTGTTCGCAAACTGTGGAAAATTTTGAGAAAACTCTCCCTAATATCCCGTGTCTTGGAAATTTAAAAGTTTCGTTTAACGGAATGGTACAATGCGCTTAGGTACAAAATTACCGCGAAGTCAGGTAAACGCCAGCGTCAGCGTCGCAGTTCGCATCAGCGTTTGCATTGACACACGCGTGCAGCATCGCTCTCTCTTTCTACAGTGATGCCACACATCTCTTTCGAAATACTGATATTTCTAATCTATTAATCAAACTAAAAGTAATTTAATTATATATGTAGTAAAAGGGTTATTTTTTGTTATTCTGACGAGGAGCTAAAATCGTGCGTTCAAACTTCTAAAATTAAACTGGTTCTGATTTAGCTTGCTTTATTATACCCGTTACTTGCAGAGTAAAAGGGTAAATTAGGATTGTTGAGTAGTATGTTACAGGCAAAAAGACCCTAAACTACTTTTTTGCCACGCCCACAAGCCACCCAAAACTGTCAAACCCACCCTTTTGAAACATATTTTTATTATTTTCATAAAATCCTTGTTTTATATTTCTATCAATATGCCTGAAAACTTCTTGTTCGCACTTTCACTACCTGCATTCGACTATAGCATAACATTCTTTCTTGTTTTAGATCTGGCTACAAAATAGCTGATTCATCGTTACACACTTGCGGCGCTCTCTCGCCCGCTTAAAGTGTCTGCGTCTTTCGTCGTGCGCTCTGCTCTCCGCTGCTCTCTCTGCTGTGATCATTTGTTTTCGAGCCACCCGCAAGTCTAGACGTGTTGAAATCAAGGTGCGTTGATAACACGTTTCTTTCTGTTGTTGTTCTGGTTGCTGATGTTTACGGCTCGCAAATAAATAAACAGTGTGGGGAATAGTGAGTGCGCGTGTGTTAAATGCGGAGCCATGCTCTTTCCGCTTTTCCGTTTCCCATGTTAGGCGCTTTATCGCCAAAAGCCGTCTACGAGGCTAAACTGTAAACAAAATTATAAAAATAAAAATGAATAAGCGTCTGTGCACATGCTCGGCCTGCTATTTTTTATTGCGACTCGGAAATGGACCAGTTAGTCATTAACATTTAAACCGCCCCCCCACCATGCGCCTACTCCCTTCTGTTGTCCCTGTGACGACACAAAGAGAGCGAAAACCAACTGCGACAGTCTGTCTAACAGCTGTTGGGCAGTAAAAGTGATCCAATAAATGGCTTAAAAATAGCTAAGCAAATCTCTGCCTCTGCGGTGGATTTACTAGTGGGATCCAATTGTTGTAAGCGGTTGTTGTGGTTGGTTTTTACGGTTCAAAAGGCAAAAACTAAAACATTTTTGACAAATTTTCTGAAACCGTACTCACGTGTACTCACGTGTGGTGTTGGAATGCTTAAATGTGATATTGTTTGTTACTTTGTACTTAATTAAAACAAAAACAAAAGTGTAAAATAAGGAGTGCAATTTAATAAGTAAAATGCGTATCACAGATTAGACTATCTGTACTCATCCGTATTTGTTGTCATTTACAGCTAAACCATAACAACACGAGTATAAGGAAACCATAAGTACAGGCACATGTACCGATGAGGAAATACCACTATATCGTCTGAAGCACTGCCAAACCATTCAAGAGACGACAGCATCAGGATTAGAGGGAGGAGAAGCGGGCGTGGGAGAGGGAGGAGCGGGAGTATCCCCTCCAGAAAGCGGTAGCCAAGTCGAGGAGACAGAAAATCACCAACGGCTTCATGATGCTGTACGTGTTCCATGTGGACGTCGGCCGCATGCTAAGCTTTGACATGAACGTTGCACTGCAGCCAGTGGAGCATCTAAAGGAGACGATCCAGAAGCTGCACAACATCCCGGCCGCTAACATTGTTTTGCTGGTGAGCGGAGGCGAAATGCTAACGCACTCCACCCAAGTGTCGTGCTACTCAGCTGGCACGGACACCAATCCTATCTATATGTTTCTCACGGGGGACGAGCGCCTACCGCCAACGATTTTTAACTCGGACGCCGACAACGAGCTCCGTCGTCAAGTAGAAGAAAGTCACCGGTTACCTCCGGCTTTGGAGACAGTGCGTCAGCGCGCTCAGCTGGCTCAACACATGCGCGAGTTGGCCAGAAAGGAGGAGGATCTGTGCGAGCGTCTGGTTCATGAGCAACACCTGCAGCAGCAGGGCTGGTCGGCTGTGGTGGCCAATATGGAGGATTTGACAAACGAGTTTTGCGACCGCTTCCAAAATTTCTGCTCCTTTTTTGATCGGCATCTCCAGAAACGAGAGAGCTTTTTGGAGCTGCTGCGCAACTTTCCCGATGATCTCAAACAATTGGGCAGGATTCCCATACTTCCGGATCTAATGTCTCTTGCCGAGGCCGAGTTTCATGGCTTTGACGAACTGTTGGAGAACGACGACGTCTTTACTGCCCAGCAACAGCCAGCGCAGCAGCAGCAGGCTCTCACCGAATCCTCCCAATCGGATTCTCCCAATAAAAAGCTGAAAATGGGCGACGAGGTGGAAACGGAATCTGATGAGCAGCCGGAGCGCGGTGTTCAGACTAGCAGCAGTTCGCTTTCCCGTCGTCCCAACCTAAATCTGCTGCAGTGGATTAGTTCCAAGGGTAACCACAGGGCCCTGCAGCTCATGTCAGACGAGTGCATCCAGGGACTGGACATTTTCAGTGCGGACATTTACGAGAAGCTGAAGGAGGAAGTCAATCAGATCATTAAGTTGGCTAACCAGGCCGATGTTAAGGAGATAAAGGGCCTCGGCGACCGTCTCTGCAGGCTGGAGGAGTTTAAGTTCCGGATCAAGAAGATGGTGCAGGAGCAAAAGGAGCAGGCACTAGCCCTTCAGCAGAATGAGGCGCGGGCGCAGAATCTGCGCGACAATTCCGTCCTCCCGGATCTTTGCCTCTCGCATCGCTCTCAGCTACAGGTAATGCTGGATAATCACACTAAGATACGCGAGTACTGCCGCTGCATAGCCAACTCCAAGGATGAGCTGGGCTGGAATCTGCACACACGTCTGCGGCGGATCGTGTGGATTGAGAATGGGATGAGTGAGTTTGACAACAGATTGCTGTTTAATCATCGCTGCTTGCGGCGTGCAGAACGTCACATCTGCATCATCGAGCAAATCCACCGGGCGCCGAGCACTTATGTTTCGGCCGTGGCGGAGGTGGTGCGTCGGAAGATCTTTTCGGATGAGTTTCGGCAGTGGGCCACTCGACTTTCTGCAGACTTTGATCGCATCCACAGCGAGGAGTTGCGCCGAAGGAGAGAGTTCAATGCGAGCTTTGAAGGCCATTTTCTCAATATTCTGTTTCCTGGGATGGGTGACATGCCCCCAGCTTTTGCAAATGAGCACCCCTTGACCTTTGACACACGTCTCCCTTCATTGAGCCGATCGGACATGGAGCTGCTCTCCTCGCAGTTGCCAGAACTGGCCGCACAGATGCAGTTGCCCGACATGAAGCCTGTGATAGACTTTTTCGCCCTGCGTTCGGTTAAGAATGTGGACCGAGACCTAGAGGAGGACCGGAATATCCCACTAAATGTTCCACGTTTGGCCGAGCTACAGGCGCAGGCAACAGCCTCTGATTGCGAAACTGATACGGAAACAGAGTTCGAGAAGCTTAGCTCCACTTCCAAGTGTGTTGCTACATCAACCTCGACCAGTTTGGTGGAGCAAGTGGCACAGAGTACTGCTACCGAGGACCTGCTAATGCTAAGTGCTGGCACCCTAACCGAAGAGAATGCAGGAAGTTTTCAGAGGATGCGAAGCGATATGGAAAACATGTCCAAGTTGGCCCGATCATGCCTTGCCGAAGCTCGTTCCAATGTGGGCATCTTTCGCAGTGATGTTGCCAACTACCAGGATGAACTCCAGTCTGAGTTGCATCTTCTGCGAGATAAATGCAATGTGCTAAAAATGTTGTGTGAGACACGCGAGCAGAAATCCCAAGAGAAGCTGGAGAAGATGCGCTTAAAACTGCAAATGGTAGAGCAGGACAAGCAGGCTGCGGTGGCCCAGGCGCGTGAGGAGCTTATCCACGAGCACAAAACGGAGCTGGAGTCCCTACGTTGCCGATTTAAACTGATGACCTCTATGGAGCGTTCACCATCGGACAGCAGTCTTGAGAAAATAGAGCGACCGACAAGCAGCGCTAGCGTGGTCAGCGCAAACGCTGGTGTGGATATCGACCAACTGCTGGCCCAGCAGCGCCAGGAGTTGCTGGCCCAAAGGGAACGTGCCATTAGCGAAGCCGTTGATTCGGAACGATCACTATGGCAATCACGTCTGCTTCCCCTGAACTCTGAATCTGTGATGGCCAACGTGGGCATATTAAAGGACATGTTGGCCGACAAGGAAAGGCAGCTGGAGCAGCTGCGGGAGCAGAATAAGATTCTCACACAAGAGACGTACCAACTGAAGACCCGACTGGAGATGATCACCAACGAGGATGGCAACAGCTGGCTCAAGGAGAAGATCGACTATCTTAACAAGGACAAGTGTCGGCTGGAAGAGGAGCTCAGCCAGGAGAAGAGCCGGCGCCAAGAAATGGAGTCCAGCGTGGCTGCCATGAGAAAGTAAGAACATGTTTTTATACCCGTTTCATTAATGCTAACAATAAGCTTTTCCGCCCATAGCTCTGCCTACGATCTGAATGTTGGTGGGCCCCTGACCCGATCGAAGTCTGGCGTAAATCCCAGTCACCGATCTATCGCCTTGGAAGGATGTGCACGAGGCGATCTTGTCTTCGTCGTTTGGAGCATGCGCCACGCGCAATTTATGGTCGTCCAGGACTCGCTCACTTTGTACTTTGTCCATGCCGACAGTTTGGCTAGTCTGCAGTTGACAGCTCCGAACACACCCACTCCGGCATTGGACCCCTCGCAGACAGTTGTGGATCTCAACCAGATTCCGCTGCCCTACTACGCCATTGGCCGGGTCACCGACAAGGAGTACTGCCAGGCGCGAAAGGTGTGTACATAATAAAATATTTATCTAGCATGTTAATTTACCAGTGTGGTTTCTTTGCAGGACGACAATCGGTATCGCGTTAGTAGGGGATCCAAGTTCTATCGGATCAAGCTGGCCCCTTTGCCCTCTCGAAACGCTTCGCGGCGTGAGCGCTTAGAATGTAAGTAACAATCGAGGCTGGTGCATCCTTCTGTACTAAAACATTTAAAGGCATGTCCTATATGTATTTGAAACAAATTCATTTTACTCAATATTAGTGATATTTTATGTTAAATATTGAGCTAGCTTTGTTTAATTTTCTATGATCTATAAATGCAGTAAATTAACTTACGATCTCCCTTTTAGCCAGCTCATCCGCCGCCGCAGTCGTGGTATCGCCCAGAGATGTCATTGATGCTCCCGGCAGCAGCACTAGCGTCTATCAGAACTTCAAGCAGCGCACGGTGAGCATTACGAGCGTAAATGAGGAGGATGATGAGTCGGCATCGCTGCTCAGCGAGCGTTGTCGCTACATAAGCGTCAGCGAAGAGGATGAGTTGCATGCTGCTGGTGGCTCAGTGCCGGCAGTAACAGCTGCTGTTGCAACAGCCCCATCGACCGCATCATCATCTGCAACACCAATTACAACTGCTGCATTGGTAGGAGGAGGTCCGACATCAACTGCTACGACGGCAGCAACTCAAGCACAGTCTGTGATAACAGAGCAGCCAACGGCATCAAGTAAACTTAAATTGGATCTACTGTTGGCCTCTGCTGATATAATAACACAACCCCTAACACAACAACCACACCAACAGCAACAGGAACTTGAACAACCAGCTCAGGTGGGAAGTGCAGCGCCTTTGGCTGAAACGAGTTCAAATAAATCAATCCAACCGGAGAATCCGGAACCGGAAACCATCACCATCTATGTGCCCCCCAATCCCCCAGCTGTATTAACTGCTACTCCCTCTACTAGTGCTAGCATCCTGGCCAGCATCAGTGCGGAGCCTATTATCAGCACAGCCTCCATGCTGCCGATGTCTATTGGCACGGCGACCATAAGCGAGGACTCGGACGAGTACCGTTCGCTGGAGGGCAAAGATGATGGCGATGCCGATGAGTTTCCGATTTCTGGGTAGTGCACCTTAATTGGGAGGCACATATAACTACTAATATACATAAATGGAGTGTGTATCTAGGCTAAATCTTGTACTCTATGTAGGAACCACGTCAAAACCAACAAACAATATCCGAAAACAAGCCTCAGTGCCGACACACACAATACAGTAGACTCAAACATCAACAGCAACCTTTAACAAAAACCGCAACGTGAAAGTTATATACTAACTGATTTAAAGTTAGCCAAGTGCGCAATATATATTCAAAATGAAACTAGAAACAAATGTTTTAATGTCTGCTTAATGAAATAATCTTATCAAATCTAAAAACGGGCCCTACCCCTTCAAACACAACTATACCGAGATACAGGCACAGCTAGGATTTTCGAAATTTGTATTTAAAATAAAAATAATGTACTTTAACAAATTCACCTTATATTCAAAATATTTACATCGGTAGTTTTCGGTTTAAAGTTATTATTTGCTTAATTTAGTGCCAAGAAAATTATTTCCAAGTCACATTAGTTTCGTAGCGAGTAAAATTGAGATGAGGAACACAAAATTATATTTTTTATAGCCGTTTTAAAAAGACTATAACACAAAGAGTTTGCACACACACCCACCCTAACACAACACAGGGTTCAGCCTGCAAAAACACAGTTTTATGCTCAGCTTATACCACTCTCTTCCCCTGTCCCTCCAAAAATTAAACATTCTACTTTCTCTCCTTGTCTATATCTAAGATATTTTGATTTTTCGACTTTGTGTATATAAATAAGAACGGAAATCGACGAATAGTTATTTATGCCTTTATTAATACAAGGAAACACTTGAAAATTACAACAAAATAGATATATACCATTTAATGATTTATGCGTTATAAAGCGATAGTTTTTTTAACGCAAAGTGTAAATATAAAGAAACAAAAAATTAGATTTAAAATAGTTTAAACGATTTAAATGAGGAAACTTGTAAACGATGGTGTAACAGAAGCGGATCGCAGAATTGTCAAGCTTGCAAAAAAAGTGTAAAATCAAAAATCAAATAAAAAATGGTAAACATTTCAAAACTACGACTGCTGTTTTAATCTATGATCAAAGAAAGATAATTTCTAAACTTCTCACGAATGTGAACTCCAATTTCGAACACACTTCCATAAATTGGTGCCAGCTGACTTAACAAAAATCATTTCCAATTTGATAAACATCTAGTTAATTTACACAAAATAATTTATTAGGTAAACATATTAATGTTTAATTACATTTATAAATACAATATTAATAGGCTTAGGGTTATTTACTATTATTCTCCTATTCGGCTTACATGTAACATGCTTCACGAATTCCTTGTGCTCTATCTGCAGTTTTTTGCATAGAATGCGAACACTGGTCTACACGAATCGCGTCAAATTGCGCTTTGACATGACTTGTTACTTAGTTAATAATTAAGTTAGTTAGTTAATAATTAAAAAAGCTGAATAATTAATTGCACATTTGGCCAACGCGAATTGGCAAAGGGATTTCACATGGATATCTGGGCTTGGTAGCGTGATAAATAGCCTTTTAATTGTGCTTGGTTAGGGAAACTAATTACCCAAGCTTATCCCTATATACATATCCGATATAAAAGCAAAGATGCTTCAGTCTCCGTTATAGAACAGTGTGCGCCATACATACATACAAATTTGATTTCATATCTAAAACTAATTGGGGCAATTTTTTGAGAAACTGCCGTGCTCATGCATATTGTCTATGGTTTTGAGAACTTATTTTTGTCGATTGGGTGCTATTGTTTTGGTTTAATGGCCTTGTATAGCCAAAGAGTATTGGGTCTATAAAATTTTTATATAGAATCATTATAAACAGGAGTGTTAGATAGTTTGAGTAGAAATAATAAATACGAAGTGTTAAAAAGTCAGCTAATTCTATGAATTGGAGTTATAAAAATGTGTAATTCTTAAGAGAAATATGAGTATCGGAAACATTCCGTTGTGTAGTGTAAATCAAATATTAAAAATCCAAAATTTCTCAGTCCGCCCTCGAGGGTATCTCATATTCGTGGAGATCCAGAAGATCCACTTTGCTGCCTCCGATTATTTCTGCTGCTCTGTAAGCATGTCTGAACCACATCACGCGGAGTCTGTGCACGACTAGTGAATGGCTGTGGTTGCATCCAACGGTTGGCTGGCCACCCGGCCACCCGGCCACAACATCATTAGGCTCCAAAATAATTAGGCGTTAAATATGCTCCAGATATTAATTGCCCGCCGAGTCGCCCCTGCCATCCATCCAGCTAATTCGAAAACTCCTCACAATATTCCGCACTTCTTGAGCACTATCTTTCGCTTCCGGGATACGCTGGAGCCATGGCCCTTCTTTGCTGGACGAAGGACAATGGTACCGCTGCTGGACTTTGTGAAGGTCGGGCTGAAGGCGCTGATCGTGGGCGTGCTACTGTAGGACGGATGGCTGGAGTTTTGCTGGTTACCTGCCGCCTGGTCGTAGCTCTGGGTCATAAGCTGATGGCACTTGGTGGCCAAGTAGCGAAATACGGACGCCACGTTAATGTCCTCCTTGACGGAGGTGCGAATGAGCCGGCAGTTGAGCAGCTTGGCCAGCGTCTCCACCTCGTCGGCCGTGACCACCGCCTGTTCTATAAGATCGATCTTATTCTGCACGATCACCGTGGGTATCTCGTTGCACTCGTTTTCCACCTTGCGCTTCCACTCCTTGATCGCGTCAAAAGATGCCCGATCCGTCGTCGAGAAGACCAGGACGGAAGCCTGGGCGCCGCGGTAGTACGCCTTTGTGATGCAGTCAAACTCTTCCTGACCGGCGGTGTCCCACAACATGATGCGCACATCCTCGCCGTCGATCTCTATCTGTCGCTCTAGGAAGTCCACTCCAATCGTCTTCTTGTAGTCTTTTGTGAAAATGCCTTTGCAATACCGCTGTATCATTGACGATTTGCCAACGCCACCGTTTCCAACAATGACCTATTGAAAAGACCAGATTTATGTTAATAATTTATTAATTATAATTTTTTTTAAATACGTAGAAGTTCCCTAATGCATTTATAAGCAAATAATAATGCATTTCAATAATACTTAACAAAAATGTATTATAAGAAAATTAACTCTTCACAATATTTATTTGCTTTCTACTGGACATTTAAAACCGTTAGCCATTTAAGTTAATTAAGCGGGTAAATTTCAATCAAATTTGGCTTGTCTGCAGAAAGACATCCAGAAATCATCTTGTAAATCAATTTGAAACAATTTCAGAAAACAACTCCACTCAGCAAGAGGATAACCCTAATTGAACTAGAATCTTAATTCGTTCAGTTTCGCCATTAGCATCGGACACATCCATCGGATTTGGTCTCACCATTGCCATACACAACACTTGTAGAGAGAAAACAACACTGAAAAAAAAACTATATGATATACGATATCAAATCAATAATAAAACTGGGTTTCAGTTTTTGGTTTTACTCTAATAGCAACCTTAAAAGTAACACTGTTTTTCTTCATGTGCACTCATTTCAGCCATTCATCATTCCGAATGGAAGAGATTCACGCGACCAGCTGGGCAACTTACCACTTTAATGGCCAGCTCGATATCATCTTCACGCATGCTGGTGTAGTTGTACTGCGACTGGGAATGGGTCTGCAGAACGGACGCAGCAGCACCGCCGGTTGCCGTTTGGATTAGACGCATCTAAGCCGGCAGGTGGGCCGCCGCTCGCCCAGGTGTTTGACTGTGGCTGGGACTCTGGCTCCAGCTCCAGCTTCAAATGCAGCTCCGGCGGGCGTGGAAGATCGGGTGGAGCACGAAATCTCAATCCGCCAAATGCGAGTGTGTCCAAATGTGTTTGTTTGGTTAGCCAAGTTTTCCGCAGCTTTTCACTTTTCCTCCAACTTTGCCTCTCACTTTCTACGCATTGATTTCACCAAATTCGATCTGTGGAAAAGCGAAAAACAAAAACTAAACTTAACATAAGGCAAGTTGTACAGTCAAATTTCGTTAGCTTGAACTAAGGAAATATGGCATTAAAGCAGATGTCGTATAATATGAAGAACAAAAGCGATTTTGGGCGGTTTCAGGGTTTCGTTAAATATTGGGAATACTATCCTTCTATTTTTAAAAACCTTATTTTTTGTAAGGATTTGTTTTTTTTAAATTTAAGAGAAGACCAAGCAAGAAGTTTTACCAATATTTTTACAGAAATTATTTTCCCTTCCAGAAGTTTGACTGTAAATGCAAAAGGTTTTCTTTCATATTCACTTTAACCGGTTTTCAGCGCTGTGTTTCTCGCTTCTTTTGGCCAATTCTGTTTTTCGTTTTCCCCTGTTTTTTTTCTTGTTTTTCTCTCTTTTTTCTCGACTAGCCCCGGAACCACCGAATGCGGCTTTCATTAAGACGCAACCCGAACGCACGGTTACGTTGTTCAACAACAGGTGCTTCCACACACCTAACGCCCGGGTAAGCGACCGGGTGGGCTGTCCGGGGGAAGGTAGGGAGGTAGGCGGTGCTCAGGTTGTTAGGTGGGACAACCGGAGGCAGTGGATACTGGTCACTAGATGGTGGTCAGAAGAGAGATGGTGCACGCATGGCATTAGTATTCTCATTAGCGCGTGCTGCTTATGAATTCTTTGAAAATTCTGCCTCTTTCTTTTGACCTTTCCCCCGTTTACAGTTGCTTTCTGCGGCCCCGTGGGCGGCTACGTGGGTTCGGAATAGATAGATACATATATACATACAGATATGTATATAAGCCCACTTGTTTACATTGTGAAGGAGATTTTTCCGTTCAGTAGGCATCTTAGTTTGGTTTCACGGTTCTCACAATAGATCAAAAGTTTGGTGTTCCAAAAATCAATAATAAATCCATTATCAATTGGTGTTGGATCACCGAAAAACCCGAAATATGGGTAGCCTACAGCTATTTTCTAATTCCACTCAGTGTTTTAATGAATAACAAAACTTGTTGTGGAAAATATGGTTTATATGAATGAATTTTGAGTGAAATGCTCAAGATTTCAGTTGTCCCAATATTGTGATCTGCCTTCGAAGGTAGCAAATACAAAAATTAATTATTTCCCAGCAGGCTTTCTTCAGCTTTCTTCAAAGCACTTGCCATTCTGCACTAACTATACAGGTAACACAGGATTTGTTTTTTCCATGTTTTATTTCTTTTCTGTTTCTTTCCATCTTTCTTAACCCAAAATCCACCTTTAACCCACTGTGCCACCTTTCGCTCGTTCTAATTATGCCGCCACTCTTTTCCTACAGCTTCTTCTAAAAGGTTCATGCTGTTTTCGTTGGCTTTTTTGTAGTTCATTGTCATGATAATTAAGGCCACCGGTTATAGATTTAGTTCAATAGCCATGTGTACACTTAAATTTCGTAAAAAAAAGGGTTTTGATCGCGAGATTGTTCTATTCTTGTATCTTGTGCCAAAACTAAAATGTTGAATGTTATAAAAAGCCTGAGCTTTATAATTTCTGTGAATATTAATACTTCTATTAGCCCACGCATGCGAGATTTATATATTTTCCTCTGTATGGATAACAACAATTCAGATTGACACTAAATCCAGGTGCTTGTGTGTGAGTGAGCCTGTAAGCTACCAATGGTTTTCTGCACAGGCTACCGAGTAGATGGCGAATGGAGTTGCACTGCAATTATCTTTGAATTTGCCCAAGGAACTGATAGATCGGCGGCGGCCGTTTTCTTGGCCATTGTTGTGGAATGTGGATTCTAACTTGTCCATTTAGGTTCACAACAGTACCAATACACCTGATCTTGGCTACATACATGCATGCCGTGCACGGCTGAACACACACCTACACATGTGCATTTCTTGTGCTGCTGCTGCTTTTACAGAGGAAAAACGGATTTTCTAGGCTGGCATATGTGTGTGTGTGTGTTCGTTCATATGGGGAAAATTATTCAAATGCCGAGCGCTACTTAAATCAATTACGACCTCGAGTTCATCATTATTTAAATCATGATTAAACAGTCAGTCGCGCACTAACGGTACTTTGCACAGTGTCGCCCTCTGCTTCTCCTGTTATTGTGTGTGTTTTTTTTTTTATGTCTTGCCATATTTTTCATGACTCTTTTACTACCACTTCTCACTAAAATCCACTCAACAACAGTCGACTGCGATTGTGTTTTGCTTGGTGAGAAATAAACGAAAAGAAGTTGCGAGTGCGAAAACACAAAGCTCGCATTCGAATCACAGCTTGGGATCGCACTGAAAATCGTAAACACGTTCGCAGCAGAGCCCCTCTTCTACTTGGCCAAAACTGCAAAGCAGCTAAAACAGCTAAATTGGAGCTAAAACAACGACGACAACGCGTGCGAAGCGCCTTAATTAAAGACGAACATCGCCTGGGATCCCGATCTCTGAATTGACCCGCAGTGAAAGTCTGGTCGCACACACGATATACACTATGGTGTATGGTTTTTGCCCCCGGTCGATTTCTTAGGGCGCCAAGTGGGAGAAATGCGCTGCACTGGGAACCGGAATGGCAAACAAATCGCACCTGTTGCTCGTCGCGATCGAAATTTGAATGTCAAGCCTGGCTTACGAGCAGAGTGACCGTAGCGAGAGAAATACCGTTTGCCGCTGGGTAGATGGTCACACCACTCTTGCTTTGAGGTTCAATAACGGGCTTACTTTTATTTGAACTGCATGTCAACTTGATATCAGCATTATTCACATTTATTTGTATTGTAAAAGCTTTAATAATACATTAATAGCTCAAAATGAAACATATATATACATCTTCTTATTTGACTTGAGAATTGGTTCATTAAAAAATATATAAAAATCATAAAATTATATTTTATGAATTACTTTCAAATTAGTATATGCCATTTATTTATTGAAGTAAATATCAACTGCACATATTCATGGACATGCGCTTGAATTATTTAATAATTTTGGGTACCTGTTGATTAAAAAGTTAATTAAAAAATATAAAAATTAATTATGAATTACTTTTTTATTACTATATACCATTTATTTATTAAAGTAAAAATAAACTGCAAATTTATTTAATATTTTTGGGTACCTATTGAATTGAAATTTTGAATTTGTTGCGGCCCTTACCACTTCTAACGTCGCTTTGCAGCACTGCTTCACTGTGACTAGCATTCGACGAAGAAGAAGCACCGTGTAATCAGCTGTTCGCCAAACGAAACGACAAGACGCGCATTTGTTTGACTTTCGACGGCTGCCTTTTAAAAAGCGCAAATTGAGATGTGTTCCCGCAAGATTATCCCACCAGTCTTATAGGGGCCGATTTTGGCTATAATGTCATAGTTACAGCTCACAACCCACTTGGCTGGCAGCACGCGCGTGCGCGGCAATCGCGGTCTATCGGGCGTCAGGACGAAGGACGAGTTCTAGAGAAATGATTGCTATCGCGAATTGGAGACGCGGCAGGAACTCGACTTTTAGTGCTCAGTGCTCAGCGGAATTTGGTGCCATTTCAACGTGTTCTCGGGCGACCAATCCCCAAAATTGGTATTTATTGTTGCAAATCGCTCGCCACCATCCGTGTGCGTGTGTGTGTATGCGTTAAGTCGTGTGTGTGTGAGTTTGTGTGGCGAGGGGCGGCGAAAAGGTAGTGGAAACCTTATAACGTAGAAAGTTAAAAAAGTGCCAAGTTAGTGAAAAAGTAAATTCCGACATTGGGGTCTTTTCGCAGTCTGTATGGTGGTGGCTCGTCCTCGGTTTCCTCCTGACCCTCTTCCATCCCCTTCATCCACGTCTTCCCGTCCTTTCCAAGGCAAAGAAAAAAACACAGTGTGCGCCCGATAAAGGGAACATTCGACCAGAGCTTTTACTACTGGAAAATACGTGTCTTTGAAATCGTGGACTCACAAAGTAATTTGATTCACTTTTTTAAATATTATCTTAGATAAAATTGGCAAAAGTTAAACGATAAACTACTTCAACTGGATTTGTAAATTCCTAAATATTCCTAATGCATTCATGTCCACTATTGCGAGCGCGCACTGTTCATTTGCGAATGTGTGAGCCATGAATATGTGAAAAACAAAGACGGCAATGGCTGCGAATAAAAATCAATATTGATAGTAATTTGTCGGATGCTCCTCTCCTCGAGACCTTCCCGCAGGAAGCGCAGTCAGGTGGTCATTGTTCGCTCCATCACCCCTGTTGCCCATTTTCCCATTTTCCTAATTTCGCATTTTCCTATTTTCCGCACTATCCGCCTGCTTTGCCGCCCCCCTTTGGTGTGACTCATGCAGCGCACGAACTCAGAATTCCATCAGCGACTCCCTTCCGCCTGGGAATGTGGAAACGCGGTCTTCCATTAAATATTGATTCGATCCTGGACTGCAGCACGCTACAGGAAAACATATACGAAAACCGATTAAAGAGCAATTTGCAAAGCGGCCAATAAAATGCAAAGTAAATAAATGGCCCACAACTCAATTAACAGTTTACCGTTCGGCGAAAGTACACACGAATAATTCACACTCAAATTCAAATTGAAATCAAAGTCAACATTGAAACAGTGAAGATGAAAACGCGCCTCGTTTCGCTAACTTTCCGCGGCAGTGCATCCGTCGATCCACGCTATTCCGCTTCCATGTTGCCCTGGACCATCAACGATATAAGGTCCACGGAGAGCTACACGAAGGTAAATACCACGTATGATTTATAATTTATGATTTATGGGTAAACAAATACCACTGGTCTAACTCGCTTCTACTTACTTTGGTTTACAAACTAATTGGACTAATTGTTTCAGAGAGAGCATTTTAATAGGAGGGGCCAAAACAATTTGAAGCTCTGATTTATGATAACAATTAATTGTTAACAATTAATTTGCTTAGACAAATTAAAGTTAACTAGATACTGAGGCACAGTAATTTTACTTTAAAGACTATAGGATATTTTCACACTTCCATTAAACACACTGTATATCAATATCAATATAATCAATTTCATAGAGGAACCATCCCTTCAAAGATATTGAGTTTGATTTAATTTAAGTCGCCACCCACAAAAACTTTTCTCGTTAATCCAATCAAACACTGAGTGCAGTGCACAGAGTGCACATGAAAGCCACTTTGCCAGCCTTTGGCGAAAACAATTAAAGGCAATTAGCCATTATTACGGCTGGGCAAATCAATTATGTTTCAAGTGAGATGCTGGCAAAATAGCGAACCGAATTTTCTTAATAAATTTGTGCTCCATAAAGGATAATTATGGCAATTAGTCACCCATTGGCAGCCGATCATCGTGTGCTTCGGCCTTATAAATAGCACCCAGATAACCGATGACGAACCCAAAGGAATGAAACAACTGAAGGCCCAAAGCCAAATTGTGGCACTCCCCCGTCAGCAGGTGTAACCCAAACAGATTAAGCATACGCCGCGTTGAACACGTGCGACAACAAGGCGCGTGCCCCGCTCCACCCCCTCTCAGCCCCTTGCTCGACCCCTGGGTTAATATTATTAGAAGCAGGGAAATTAATTTTAGCAAAGGCCGCAATTAGCCAGTCATCGGAGACCACGTTCCATCCTTGGAAAGCAGAATCAAAAGGGGAAGCCCAATACTTACATATATATGTGGGTAGAGGATAAACTTAACTTAAATATCCAACACAGAATAATAATTTGAATAAATTGTAAATTACTCTTTATTTAATATGGACACAGATCTATTTTTTCTAACTTTTGAGTTTAGTTAACATGTTTTCCTGTATTGTATTGCACTTTTATGCTTTTGTGCAAAGTGCGAAACCTAAGCAAACAACTTTTGGCACAAGGACACCTTATTTGCCCATTTTGGTTTTCATGTGTGAATCCTCTTCATGTTCTTCTGCACTCCACACAACTCCTACTCCTACTTGCATTAAAACGAAGCCCTTCTACGTGCTGTGACCATGCCCCAAGGATCTGTGGTGGACTCACACCTGAATCCTGCGATTGTTGTTGATGCTCACTGAATGTGCCTGCCCTCAAGGAGCTTTCCCAATCACTTCAGCAGGGAACTACTCGGCTTGAATTTGTCCTGGGAGATTCGCATACTTATAAGTATAACTTTGGATAAGCTTGGGTACTGTGAAGCTATAGCTTTGAAGAACTACTTGAATTACTCAAATACCTAAGTAAATCTGCAGTACCCAGGACCTCTCTCTCTCTCTGAGTAACTTTCTTTCTTTAGTCCCTTTTTTTGGTAGAGATGGTAATCAAAAATTTGCAGGGATAACTTATAATAATTTGAATTAATTATTTTGAACTTAGCTAGTTCTGCAGTACCGCAGTATGCTCAGTATTCTCTTATTTTAATATTTACTTGTTTTTTGCATTTAGTTCACACAAAACCAACACGCACCCTGAGCAAAAGAGATGGCATAAATGAAATGTTTGCCTCCTCTTTCCCACTCTCCTTTTCGGCGTGGTGCGGCGGCTTATTGCTTTATTATGTTAAATAGCGCATGAAAATTATAACAAGCTTCTTGGATGAATGGATGGCCTACCCACAGGCGTGGAAAACAGAAAGAAAATGCGTCACGAAACTTTTACATTTTTGTCAGCCCCGAATTTTTCTTGCAATTCCTTCGAAATGTGTTAAATAAGAAACTATTTGTGGTAATACTTGTTAGTTGCTATACTAATGATAATAATTAATTCCAAAATTAATTACAAAAAAATAAAAAATAAGGGTAAATTTATCTATTTAAAACTTATGCAATTGCCTGAACTATTTTCCCGCAAATAAGGAATGCGAGTTTAGTAGGCCGGAAAGTCATAGCTGCTTAGCTATTCTGCTAAGATATTAGAATATTTGTACATGTTTTGCATATCATCTTTGTTTTTCATTACATATCGTTAGACCTGCAATGGAATTGTTTAAAATTGTTTCAAATTTTATTCAGAAATGAATCCAAACTTTGTGCTAGCAACAAGGTTTTTAAAACAAAGAAAGTTGATTTAATTTATACAAAAAATGATTAAATTTTTCACTGTCGTGAGTGTAAGTAATGCCATCTATAAATCAAGTTTTAAACGCACTTGGCACACATCGAGGCTCTAACGTATGTATGTATTTACTGTGAATGGCGGACTTCTAATCCACTAACAATGGCGGGGATGCTATGCTCGCTTCTTTCCCCTTCGATACTTTTGGTTAACACGAATGAGGTCTGACAAGAGTTTCAGGTAGTGGGCCTTCCTATTCCCCCCCGTTTTCCATCCCCTTTGTGATGTGGGCGCGTGGTAGTGGCCCATTGACGTCACAACGCCAGGGAGTTGAGTTAAGCGATGGGGCTGGGAGAGGAAAAATCAATACGCCGCTTGTTTCATTTTCATTTCCATTTTCATTTTCCCAACTCGTCGCTGCTGCGCGTTGGTTGCTGCTGCTGTTGTTGCTGCCGCTTCAATTGTTGCTACTCTAGCTGTTTTGCCGCCTCCTGCTCGGGAAGTCACTCAAGTCGCGTTGGTAATCCGCTTTTGGTCGAGTCACTTGAGTCGTGTCACTCCCACTTCGCCCACAGAGTCCTCCGGTCCTCCTCTGCAGTGGCATAAATGCCTTCGCACTTCAACGTCGCCACCCCGCTGTCCACGAGCTTTTCCGTGGCTTACGCGGCGTATGCGTTATATTCCTGGCGGATACACCCTTAGATTGTGCCACATATAGTAGAACGCCACTGCATTCCAGTTGGCTGCTGTTTTGCATTTGATGAAAGTCGGTAACGTGGCCTGCTGATCTCTGGACCCGTGTAAGCCATCTGAGGTCTCTTGACGTCGTTGTCATTCTGCCAAGCTGCACATTGTAGATAGCTGATGTCGTCCCTGGATATTCGTGAAGATGACACGCATAATATTCGCATTACAAGGCGCCATAGTAGCTGGAATATATGCTCATATCGGTATAACGATACGCCTTTAAATATTTGCCATACATATGTGCACTATGCATGTTTAGTTATTGGCAAAACACTTACATGGTAATACACAATTCACTATGATAGAGCATTTGAATTTAGACATTTAGTTATTACACGACTCACAAAACCCTAATTTTAAAACGCGCTCTTGCTGCTGCCCGGACAATCATCCAACCAAGTGGGCAGATGGACACTCACGCCGCTAATTGAAGAGCATTCGCTGCCCTGGGAAAGTCCACTATTCGAAAGGCCGTCGCTAAAGGGCTCCTCCACTCTGGGTTTCTTCCTGGCAACGAATACGTTGTTTTCCGACCTGGAAATGGAGGGAGTGCCGCTTCTAGATGTAACATCTTGGTCCTGATCCTGGTCGTCCTGATCCTCCGCCAGCTGGCGGCTTAGCGGTGACTTCACTCCCATACGAGCGTTGCCAAGATGCAGGCCAGATTTCTCCTCCTCAAAGGACATCAGTTCACCAAACCGCAGGGCATTCAGGTTGTCAACGTCCAGAAGGATTTCCTCCATGTACATGAACATCAGACTGCGATGGATCTTCGACCACGAGGACAGGGCGGCCAGACTCCACAGTTGGCTGGAGTGGCGGGCAAATGTGCCGATGTTGGTGGCCGCCATGTGACCCACGCAATTGATCAGCATATACGACTTCCTGTACTCGGCAATGGTGTCCTCGTTCAGCATTTTCTGTGGTGAGAAAGGCGCCTCGTAGCACAACTGTGCGAATCCCAGAATGAATGGCACAAACTGAAATTTATCCAGCGAGTATCCGCCATGCCAGTTGGACGAGTTCACCGAATAGGTCACCTGGAGACGGCGCACGAACTGCAGATAGCGATCGAAGAGAACCAGAGCCGAGGCTGCCAGGTCTTCCTCCAGATTGAGGATCTCCGCCTTGAAAAGGGCGCACACGAAGAACAGGAAGCTCAGCTCGTGCCCGGTTCCGTACTCGATTTTTGTTGAGCTGCCAAAGGAGCCCGATAGATACACTCCAAGCTCGTTCACGTGCCTGCACTTGCTGCTGGGCACCGCCATCTCCACCAGCTGGTATATGTCCCTTAGCATGCTGTGCGCCCAGCGTCTGTAGCCCTTGTTTCCTGGATCCAAGTTAGCACCTGGAGCGACAGGCGCCGGAGGATTGGCCACAATCATGGCGTCCAGCTTGTCGAATATGGCAGTCAGTCGCCTGATGTTCTGGCTAATCGGAAACCAGTCCGTGTTCCGGATACCCTGTATCTCGGTGCTCACATTGTTCAAGTATGTGATCAGTGTGAAGTACGCACTTGAGGCTAGCCAGGCTTCCATGTCCGAGGTCGACTGCACCCGGCACACAGGTCCCAAGTTGCTTCTCCGAAAGAAGGCGGCCACCCGCTTGGGATTCACTTCACTCTGCTGCTCCATCTCCCTGAGTATCTACAGTCTCTATTTGTATCGATGTGTGTTGTCATGTGCTTATTTCAATAGCCATCCAAAACTAAAACCTATGTCAAATAGGTTAAGTGGAATATTCACCTTAATTGTCAAACTCCTTGATCACTAAGTTATTTATTTTAACAACAACTAGTTACGATAAATAGCAAGAGAGAACGCTGCAGTCGAGTTTCTCGACTATCTGATACCCGTTACTCAGCGGGGTGCAACCGCATCAAAAACTGTCAGTGTGGAAATATCTCCTTTGCACTTCCACTAGCTGAGTAACGGGTATCAGATAGTCTGGGAACTCGACTATAGCGTTCTCTCTTGTTTTTTGCGGGGTGCGGGGTGCGAGGTGCGGGGTGCGGGGTCCGGTCCGTGGTGCGGGGTCCGGTCCGGTGTGCGGGGTCCGGGGTGCGGGGTCCGGTCCGGTGTGCGGGGTCCGGGGTCCGGGGTCTGGTCCGGGTGCGGGGTCCGGGGTGCGGGGTCCGGGGTGCGGGGTCTGGTCCGGGGTGCGGGGTGCGGGGTCCGGTCCGGTGTGCGGGGTCCGGGGTCTGGTCCGATGTGCGGGGTCCGGCGTGCGGGGTCCGGTCCGGTGTGCGGGGTCCGGGGTGCGGTGTCCGTGGTGCGGGGTCCGTGGTCCGTGGTGCGGGGTCCGGGGTCCGGGGTCTGGTCCGGGGTCTGGTCCGGGGTGCGGGGTGCGGGGTGCGGGGTCCGGGGTGCGGGGTCCGGGGTGCGGGGTCCGGGGTCTGGTCCGGGGTGCGGGGTCCGGGGTGCGGGGTCCGGGGTGCGGGGTCCGGGGTGCGGGGTCCGGGGTGCGGGGTCTGGGGTGCGGGGTCCGGGGTGCGGGGTTCGGGGTGCGGGGTCCGGTCCGGTGTGCGGGGTCCGTGGTCCGGGGTCTGGTCCGGGTGCGGGGTCCGGGGTGCGGGGTCCGGGGTGCGGGGTCCGGGGTGCGGGGTCCGGGGTGCGGGGTCCGGTCCGGTGTGCGGGGTGCTGGGTCCGGGGTGCGGGGTGCGGGGTCCGGTCCGGTGTGCGGGGTGCGGGGTCCGGGGTCTGGTCCGGGGTGCGGGGTCCGGGGTGCGGGGTCCGGTGTGCGGGGTCCGGGGTCCAGTCCGGGGTGCGGGGTCCGTGGTGCTGGGTGCTGGGTCCGGGGTGCGGGGTCCGGTCCGTGGTGCGGGGTGCGGGGTCCGTGGTGCGGGGTCCGGTGTGCGGGGTCCGGGGTCCAGTCCGGGGTGCGGGGTCCGTGGTGCTGGGTGCTGGGTGCGGGGTGCGGAGTTCATATGATTAAATACATGTTTTATGGCAAAACGATAGAAATTTACAAGACCAATACAAAAATGAAAAAATACCAAAACATTTTTCAAAAGTGTGGGCGTGGCAGTTTTGGGGGGTTTGTGGGCGTTAGAGTGGGCGTGGCAGCATGATTCGACAAACTTGCGCTGCTTCTATGTCTCTGGAGTCTGTATGCTTAATCTCAACTTTCTAGCTTTTGTAGTTCCTGAGATCTCGACGTTCATACGGACGGACAGACGGACATGGCCAGATCGACTCGGCTATTGATCCTGATCAAGAATATATATACTTTATATGGTCGGAAACGCTTCCTTCTGCCTGTTACATACTTTTCAACGAATCTAGTATACCCTTTTACTCTACGAGTAACGGGTATAAAAAGTTATGGATAGAGTTGTTCCCCTTTTATAAGTCGACCCTACTTCGGACTTAATAGAGAAGTTCTTCTGTTGACTCCGTGGTTAATATTAATACGGTGTGCCGTATTTCAAAGCTGGAGATTCGTTATTTGTACTTCAGAAGTAACAACAACAGAAACAAAAGTTACTGCAGTTAATTCTAATTACAATGCTAAGCTGCGCCAACGTTAAAAACTACAACAACGTCATGAAGCAGTGCAATAAACAATTGTAGACAATTTATTAGGCAACAAACTGCAGCTGGGGCACGAAAATGTACTAGAAAACAGTTTAAACGTATAAATCAAGGGGTAAAAACACGCGACGTCTGCTTCTGGCAGCGATTGTAATGACAACAACAAACTACCATCATCATGGGGCAAATACAACGACAACGTTCAAAGGCAACACATTTTTCAAAACTGTGGGTGTGGCAGTTTTGGGCGGCTTTTGGGCGGCTTTTGGGCGTTTGAATAGGCGAGGAAACACTTTCTGGCAGTAACAGTTCCTGAGACCAAGGCGTTCATACGGACAGACAACGGAGAGATTAATCTAGCTATCAGGTTATTGATTCTGATCGGGAATATAGTGACTTACAAAGTCGGAAAAGCTTACTTCTGCCTGTTAGATATTTTTCAAAGAATGTAGTATAACTTTTTACTCCACGAGTAACGGGTATACAATAGTTCATCAACAATTGGTCCACCCTAGCATGAGCCTACACTGCGCGCTAAGTCTGGGAACGTGACTTCATAAACTACGAGACTTGATTCCAATTAGGAATCGCGGAGAATGGAGAAAAGAGTAGCCAAAGAATAACCAAAAGAGGTCAAGCAGTCAACAGATTACGTATACGCAGTGTGCCACATAACAATTTGCCTGTGAGGTTTTGGAAAACAATTAGACATGAAGAATAGACAGCGTCATTATAATGAACAACTAAAAAAAAGTTGTAAGCACAAACAATGCTCCGCTTTTTGAAAAGGGTAAGGAGAATAGTGGACCAATGTCTTAGGATTTCTATCATGTTGTAAATTATAACACCTAATTATCAGAAAAATGGCATCTGAAAGATATTTTCCAAGGTAGCACGGGGAATAAAATGTAAAAAATGTTGATACAACATAAAAATGTAGTAAGGTTTAAATATTTTTAAATTGCAATTTACCTGACAACAAAGCCTTTGCAAAGCACTTAATTCGGTACTCAATAAACGACGAATGGCATTGCCTGTGATGGACAGCATGAATCCTTCGTCAAGTGTCAAAGGAAATTAATTAAATTTAAAATGTCATGCTGGGTGGATGACTAGCTTTCAACTTTAGTCGTACCTTAGGAATTTATTCCCGATACTCGGAAAGAAAAGGGTATACAAGATTCGCATTTAACAGATAGAAGGAAGTATATATGTATATATATATGTATAGTATATATATAAAGTATATATGTATTTATATTATTGATCAAGATCACTAGACGAATCGTGTCTGTCTGTCCGTATGAAAACCTCGATCTCAGGAACTATAAAAGCTAGAATGTTGAGCTCAAAAAAAAGCTGGGTTCAGTAAAATCGATTTGTTGAAATTTGAAAGCTGAAACCGTTTGCCCACCAATTAGTTTAAAAGATATAAAAGATGCAGATGAATTTTGTTTTCCAATATTGAACACTCAAACCCCAGGAAAATGTTAAAAAGTCGAATTACAAAAAATCAATAATTTTTTCTGACCCTATAATGACGCCCTAGTTTCCGAAGCCTTAAGTTAAACTTATCCTGTTTTGTGATTTCCACACATGGATAAAAAGTTTTCCATTCTTTTTCAGTTGGCTAAGTTAACGCCCATCTCATGAGCACGCCCACACACTCTCAAACCTGAGAAAAACTTTGCTTTGATTTTAATTTAATTTGCAAAGGAAAAGTTTTCATTTTGTTGGAGCCATAAGGCGATAAGGAACGCCTTCAATTGTTTACCCTTTCGGAAGGTTGATTGCTTCTACTTTTTGTGATGCGAATTAAAAATCTCTGGGCTATCATTAACATAACTGCTCGGTAAAAGTTCAGTTTAAATTAATTATATTTAGAAAATCACGCCTGTAACTGACGTGTGTGTTTCATATTTCAATTTTTCCTATTTGCAAAGCCTTTGACAACAGCAAACTCTGGTGGTGAAACAAGAAATGCCGCCCCAAAGGGACCTAAAACCACAACGACCTGCTTTCTACCAACCTACTGATATAACTACACCAAGGCAGCTACAACAACGCCACGCCCAATAGTGGGCACTACTCTACCCAATTTCCGACTAGTCACCTCACTCCCTCCTAGTGTCGACACTCCCTAGTTACCGGGCTTTAGTTGTTAGTTGTTGGCATAAAAAAGGGCCAAGAACGGAGGGGAAAAAGCGAAAAGAAGGCAAATGAGCTGGAGGCGGAAGTGCGCGGGGCCGGAAATGGAGCAGCCGCCATGTTGGCAGGCATGTCATGTTGTCGTTGTCCTCGTTGTCACCAATGCGCGTTTCCTTCTTTCTCTGGCGCTCTCATTGCGGGGCAACCCTTTCTCCTTGTGCATGCAAGTATGTAAACTGATTAAAAGGGAATTTAATATTGTTAGTGTGCTTCGCGTAGTGGAAGCATTCTAGCAAATTTTGAACAACGCGCAGTTATCACCATTGTGTTTTGCCCGTTGCTCTTGCTTATTTTACCACACAATCGGGATTTCTTTTGCTCTAAATATCACAATATTATTAATATTTACATATAATTTTGATGAAATCCTCCCTTGCAGCTGTCGGTGGGCATCGAGCATGGCATCCTGGAGTCGTACAACTCGGACTTTGAGCTGCAGTTCAGCCACCCCCTGAAGCATATCGTCGGCATGTGCCGCATTATCCATAAGCCGCAGGCGAAGAGCATCGGCAACGGCTTCCTGCAACTGAAGTCGAGTGCTGGCCAGGCGTCGGCATCCTCAGCAGTCGCATCCTCGATGGCCGGCGGAGGCGGCAGCTCGCTGAATGGCAACGGACTGCGCCACACACTGACCGCATCCACGTCGTATGGCTCCCTCTCCTCCAGTGCGGCGTGTGCTTATCAGCAGCAGTTGCAGCAGTCGGCGGAGGCATCCGCGGAGCAGCCGCAGAACTTTATGGAGTTCCAAGGACCCATCACCGGACTGGTCTACTTGCTGAAGGATCCCAAGGACCCGCTGCTGCACATCTATCTGTTCGAGTGCGAGGCCGTCGAGGAGGTAAGTTGCGGGCCCCAATTCCCGATCACAAAGTCCAGATCCCAAATTCCGGGTACCATCCAGCAGACGAATGAAAAAAGTTGTCGACAGTTGTAGTCGACATGGTTTCACTTGTCTGTCCTCCGGCATTTGCTTCTCTCACAATACCACAATCCCTGCTATTTTGAGGGGAAAGTGAACTGAACCGAGCATCACAGATTTGTGTGCGGACAGTTTGTGGCCTTTTGAAACGCTCTCGTATGGAAATGCTTAGAAAACTTGCAACACAATAGTTTCCATATAAAAACTGCTTGCATAATATGGCACAAAACGTGCAGGAAAAACTCAAAAAGGATTTTGCGGTTTTAGCAGCGACCATAATAAATTTGGATGCCTATGGAGCGACTGTCTTGGGTTGCACAAATGTGACATAATTCTAATTGCTTTTTCAGGTTAGGCTGGTTGAAAGGGATTTAACTAAAATTGTGGCTTAGTGAAAGTGGTTTAACCCTTAATTTCTATAAAATTTATATATTTATTTATAACCGTTGCTCGTAGATTAAAAGGGTTTACTAGATTCGGGGAGTCCGGGAACTTGACTATAGCATTCTCTCTTGTTTCTTTTTTAAACATTCAGGTATATATAGTAGGTATAATAAACGAAGGCGCTTAAAACATCTATTCCGATTCCTCAGTACTTACTACAATAACCAATTATACTGATACCCTTAAATCTGCATCAAAAATTCACCCAAATCTGCCTTAATTTACAAGGCAAAAATAGACCGATCCGACCTCGTCTCCTTCTCAATCGTGTGTTATACCCTGATGTTTGAGCCCAGCACGCCATAAATTGAGTTCCGTTTGCATTTCTAATTAAAGCAGTTCGGCCAGTGGGGTGCAATCAAAAAGCTGCTCTTCGCCGAGGAACATTACATTAAATTAGGACTGCTTCGCATGACCTTCTGCCAAATACACGCAAAAGGTTAATTTCCAACCGACGGGCCAAGAACAAATCCCCTTCTACGCTATTTCAAATGAAAATGGGGTGAAAAATTAAATTCCACTTTTTGGCAGAAAAGCTGGTGCTGAAGTCAAACTTTATTTGGTGCTCCTAAAGTTGCTATTATTGCCAGTAATTTTTAAAGCTCATCGTGAGGTGGGCAGCTCTCAATTGTTCTTGCTTTTTGGTTATAAATCTCTCCATTGAGCGTTTCCACTTAATTTCATCGTAATCGGTAGAGAGTTTTTCGCGAGAGCTGTTGTTGGTTTATTGCATGTCAAAAGCATTTTAAGCCCTGCGTTTCGGCCTTGTTGTTGACTTGGCTTGATTGTTGATAGTGGGTTTGGTCGGTGTGAGCTCGAAATTTTTATTGAGACTCAGTTTCCAGCTGGTTTCATAAACGCAAAACAAATTCCGATGGCATGTTAAAGCACAATGCAGGTCACCATAAGCAAAGTATTTATGTGTTTTGTGGAAATGCTTATTGTGGCATAAAAGGATTTTAAAGTACCCACCGAAGTTTTCAAATGCTCGCTCTTTGAAAACAAATTATTTCAATTTACTTATATTTTAGTGCGATATTTTAGTTGTGGTTTCTGTTAATGCATTTTACACTTGCATGCGCCCCAATAAATTTAACTCCTTCTCTTATAATGTATGCGTAAAATAGTTTCCTTTGAACATGAACTAGTTTATTTAGGTTTAGTTTAGAAATATGAACATCTATTTAGCGATGAATTAGTTGTAAAATTATATATTCCTGAATAAAATAATTAAATCATGTCATTAAATGGCACGACTCTATTTCAACTACAATTACAATTAGGCTCATAAATCTTCTATCTAGCAAAGTTCTGTTAATCAAACCCTATTTATAGTGCAGTTGTTGCCCGACTTCACTGTATTTTTAAACATTCCTTTTAAATGCAATAAATGAAATCCCTACCTCTTCTATCCTTAAGAAACTGTGGTCATCCCACGTTTCAGCATCGTTTCAGCGATTGAGCCACTAATTGAAGCCATTAGGCGCAGAGATAAACGCACTTTTCCCCGCAATCCTTTCTGTTTGCAAAGCGAAAAGGGAACACATTACGCAAGTACTAAAAAACATTATTCCAGGAACAGTCGCAGATGTGTTTCTCGGCGGCACCTAAACCACATCATAAGCTCGTAAATATTTAAGGCCTTTGTCCGCAACACTTGCGAAATGTCCTTGTGCTTCATTAGCAGGTGGGTCCTTTGCTAAATGGCGCATGGCACAGAGCAGCCATTCGCCCGTTTAAGCAGCGAGCTTATTGTCCTTGCTCCCTCCCGTAGGATAGGAAATGGTCCTTCGAGCCGAATGTCAGTGGCGGTCTTGGTCCTGGCCATCATGGTCATCATGGTCTTCTGCATGGCCGGCTGAACAACTCGGCTGGATAAACAAGAAACTAATAGAGTGAGTTGGCAAGCTGTCAAATTGTCGATAGCTTCAGGTTTATGAATACCATTCTGCTATACACTTTGGCACTGGATAACTTTTGAAAACGATATTGAACGTTTAAAGTATCCGCTTCACCCGAAGCCGCTCTCGCCGGCAGATAATTGGCTTTCACTTTTATTTCCTCGAATCGCATGCAAAATATTGCCTCCTTCCGTTTGGGGAAGGAGAACTTGGCAAGCGCGCCCGGTGAACAAATTGAATTTGTCGCACATCGGGGAAGGAAGAAGCCTTTTATGCCATGATTAGATTGGAGTTGGTCCCTTCCTTTGGTTCTTTGTGCCTGCTCCAAATTGAATTTACCGTCAGGTATTAGTTTGATGCAAAAATCAGGGTATGCTGCCTTAGTTTCTGTTTATTATATTCACTTCTGTTTTAGACCGTACTTTATAGCTTCGTTTCTTCAAGGCTTCACTAATTTTTGCTTAACAGCACTTTCGTAAAGCTTATAGAATACATAACTATGTATCTAATAACAAATACTACAAACTAAAATTGCAAAAGAAGTAAATATATTTGAAACAAGACACTACACATCATAAATCCTTTTAGTTTTGTAGTATTTACAATGTAAATATTTTTGTTGCGTTAATATATTTTCAAAGAAATTATGTTGCTTGCTTTCTAAAAGCACCGCAAAAAATGCATAAATTATTACAGTAACAGGATAAAACTATATATATGTTTATATATTATATGTTTCATTTTAACTTTACTAATTTACGAATTTTCCCAGCAGCATTATTGTGAAATTATTGAAGACATGTCAATACATTTCCCTTGTTTAATCCGTTTTGACCATTACACTGAGAGAATATCCGCACCTTTGGCAATGCGCAATTTGGCATCGAGTTAGGCTACTCATTTAGTCATTTGCCCATTGAAATCGTGGTCGGTTGCCCAATGCACGTTTGTAATTTATGATCTTGTTTGCCACATGAAGTATACGCCGTGTGGTTCGCTTGACTCTCTCTCTCTCTCTCCCTCTCTCTCTCTCTCTCCCTCACTGGCATTCTGCCTCTCTTTCGCTCTATTTCAACTCTCGCTAGCACCCGCATATATCCTCTTCGATTTCGTATGCGCATGTAGCTATATCGCCATATTCACAGTCGCACTTCTAGTATGCGATCTGCTGGTCGGCACTCGAATCGCGCGCGTTTCGCTTGCGAGTTTGTGGCGACAAAGACGTATAGCACCGGTATATCAAAATATGCACAAATATCCCAAAACAATACGCACATAATTAAAAGGGGACATTGATAATACACGAAAGTCACAATAATCAGGGAAATGGGCAGAAAGTAAACTTGTTTACCGTGCTCGAAATAAAAAACAGAGCGTTTCGAAACCAAAAATATATCAGTCACTTAAACGCGCCAGCCAAATCGAAAGGCAAAACAGTGTATATATATCCGCACATGTGTAAATCATATAGAATTCTGTTTATTTCTGTCTGTTTTGGCCATTCTGTTCTTTGTTCTCTCCGACGTTTGCTTTTGAATTTGAAGAATCTTGGACAGGCGTAGCCAACCAATTGATTTGTATTCGGCATCTTAGTTGTAGACTTACATAAGCTGATCTCAGCATTTTCCACTCAAAATAAACAAAAGGCTGAGCATCTTTAGGCGTTCTAAATATTGCACATTTTCAAAGTGCCAGTGCAAAGTCAATTAACGCGGCAATTAGATATACGGATAAACAAATGACTGTAAAGCGCTATTTAGACGGTTGTGAATACCTATGTAGTTTCGGTACCGGGGAAATGTGTTCTATCTGCAAGTGCAGCTCTGGGAATCCGTATAAATAAAATAAGATAATGGTTTATGGCCAGCCAAGCGGAGCTGAGAGTACTTTGACCCTTTTGTATCGGAAAATAACGTGCTCGTACATTCCAATATATGCCATATCTCTCTAACAGCTGATCGATCACAGATGCTCGTTCGCAACTCGAAAATACTTTCGTTGGTCGCGAGAATCGCTCTGTTCGCATTTGTCGCCGCGTTTCGATGGTCATTTCACACTAAACGAGCCCCGTGAACGGTCGTAAAAGCTATTTGCTGCTGATTTACGTGATCTTTCGGGCGTCGAGCAGCAATCGGAATATATATGCACATTTGAAAAACTAAAATACTATAATAAATAGATCAGTTTATAAACGTGACAGTTAATAATGCAATACGCTATTAATAAGTGCCTAATCGAAATAGATAGCTATTGTCAACTGTCAATAGCTACCTAAGAAATTGGTTATATCAAAAGCATAATAATAATATATCAATCGATAATAGATGTGGAAAACGTGTGATAGTCGTACAAAATCGCAAAGTACAAATCTCAAAATAGACATTTGTGATACAAGCCGCAGTTGCTAAAAGAAAGTTGTGAAAGTAAGTGGTGATAACCGAATACCCAGAGCATCCCGGCGAATAGGAAAGTATCTGAAGATGTTCACTGTGCCATTTCATCGGGACACCATTCTGACCACCTCCGTCAGCGATGCATCGGTGCTCAACAAGAGTCGGGCCGTACGTAGAGATTGGGATTCAGTATCCACTGTATCCAGTGTATCCAGTGTAGCCAGTATTTCATATCGAACCGCTAACTAACCGCTTGATTCAATTAATTTCAATTTTCTGCCTGCTTCTGAGCTTGTGTAATTTGTTTCTATGTACTGTTTACTTGCCGCCTGCCTTTTGTTTGTCGTCTTATGCAAGGGTTTGTTATGCATGCACTGCTGCGATTGCTTTGTTCTTTTGTTTTCCAACTAATTGCAGCGTTTAGGCCAAGTTAAAAGTCAGCACCTCATCCCCCAACCTCGCTTTTTTCCACTTAATACTAAGTAATTGATTTACCCTTGAAATGGTCTTCTCATCTCGTCAATAATGAATTCGTTGTGCCATTTCTTTTCACGTTTCAAGTTTGACTTTTATTGAAACTTAAAAGGCCAGAGACAATTCCCATGTAAATGGCTCGGATATTCTATTCCCCGGATTACCATATAAAGTGCTTTTCCGTACTCTTCCATTTTGTTTCAAAATGAATTCCGCGCGGCTGCCAAAAGGCTGAGGAGGGTGGAACCCAGGAGGAGCACAGTTTCCGCCATGGGCGCCAGGAAAAGTTTCTCGGATTCGTCCTT
Organism: Drosophila santomea; assembly: GCF_016746245.2. Lineage (NCBI taxonomy): Eukaryota > Metazoa > Arthropoda > Insecta > Diptera > Drosophilidae > Drosophila > Drosophila santomea. Next base: position 17,518,013 of record NC_053019.2, read on the forward strand.
TATGTGCCGCTTGACCATGGCCATGGCGACTTCAATGACCCTGGCGTCCAAGAGAGCGCCGCAATTGGTAACAAACACTTTGGATGGCTTAAACTTTTCAGCCGTGTCGATTGTACACTTTTGATGGGCTTCAAAAGTTGCACAAAGGCCGTTTTGAGATCTGAAAAAACGCACTAGGCGTGATAAGTTTCGAGTGAAAAATGTAAAAAAAAAAAGTTTAATGTGTCAAGTGGGTGAACGGGTCAAAAAATGAGCTGCAACCACTTTAGTATCTGCTGCTCAACAGAACTTTAAACTTCATGTAGTTAGATAGACATGTAAAATGATAACTGATGATTACCGACCTTCTAGGAAGGAAGGGGTATATAATCAAATTAAATTTCAATTGAATTAGAGGCTTTCTGAAACCGGTCACAAATTGCCGGGCAATATAATATAATATCTGCGATGAACTTAGAGCTTCGAGTGGTTTAGCAAGGGAATTAAATCGCAATTTGAGCTGAATGCTAAAATATACCATTAATTATTATTACCCTCGTGGATTTTGCCAGCATTAAAATGCAATTCATTTTGCGTAGATTTTCCAAATATATATAGTACAAATGGGGTTTTGTTTTGGTTAGTGGATGATAAACACATAACAATAAACACCATTGGTGGGCCAATGGAACGGAACTGATTTTCCATAACCGAAGCAATTGGCAGGGAAATGGGAAACGCTTAGATGTCAGTATAAGTCAGACAAGTAAGATAAGAAATCATAAATGTTGATGACATATGCAAAAAACGGGGATATGAAACATTAAATATTGTAGTTCAGACATGTGATAAAAGCTGTAAGACACTTGATAGATATTTAAAATTAAGTGTGTTAGTTGCCAAAACTAAAATATAAATTATTATTAAATTACAGAAAGGAGAATACTATTACGTATACCGCTTGTGTGTTAAACCCACTTCAAAGTTAATACTATTAAGGCATGTGCAATGCAAAACAGTTGGGCGACAAAGCAATGCCATAAAATCGCTGGCGATAATAACGCGTGCGATTTGTGAGCGAGTCGCGTGTAACTCGACTTTGTCGCCACTGCTGCCTGTCGTGGCTCTGTGCTCCAGGGCTCTGAGATCTAAGCTCTGTGTTTTGGACAGATTGGGCCTTAGATATGCGCATTGCTATTAAAAAGCAATGCAACACATGCACTACAGCAGCAGTAGTGCAACACGTAAAAATGAAGCAAAAACACAGAGTCATCAAGTGAATCGCGAAGTCAGACAAACGTGACGTTGAATTGAATTCCTGCAAACAGTTTTCATTGTTTATGTGTGCTGTCTGTATTTTTTTGTTTCGCTTAAGCAATAATAAATAAAAAAGGGAAACACACATGCATATATTGTCGGAGCGTTTGAAAAACACGCGTGCCGCACAAATCATAAGCTATATACAAGCAGAGCCAATAAGTTTGCATCTTTTATAACTCAAAAAAATATGTTTCAAAATAAATTAAAACCTTTTGCTCATGTCAAATACATAGTTATATATCTTAAACAATCACTTCTAACTTATTGATTCTAATACTCTTATTAGAAGTCGAATTAATTAGCTTCTTTTAGGGACACGCAAGACCTAATCGTGTAGATTGCAAGATATTTGAGTTCTATCATTGTGACCGTTGCTGTAGCGCAGTACATATTCAAAGTGTGGCTATTGGTCAACTTGTTCTGCAGATGTCGTCACGATCACTCGCCAAACGACTGATCACGAGAAAGAGGAAGAGGACAGTGCCAAAATAAGAATGAAAATTTAAATCAATTTAGGAAGATAACTTTTTAATTTGTTCGTGTGTCCGAGTCCGAGAATTCGTGCCCCAAAATTGCCGATGAATGACAATTAGATGTAGTCCACACGAATGTATGTACATATGTATCTTTGGGATACATGTGTGAGTGCGAGAACGCATCTAACGGACAGCTGCATCCGACGAGAGTGGGTTGACATTGGACTTTTAACTTGCTGGCACCCGCCAGCAAATTCATTTCTGGCATCTATTCAATGCAAACTGGGACGACGTGCGGAATGCCCAATCTCTCGCCCAAGGAACGCCCTAGAGGCTGCTCTCTGATCGGTGAGCTGGGCACCATCATCATCACGCCGGGAGCAGCTGATGCATCCGATGGGCAGACATTGCGTCGGCATGACCACTGAACATGTTCTCTGTGAGTCACAAAGTATCCCAGTTGTATCTCGGTTTTGCCTAATGGGCCTGACGCTCATCTGCATATTAAATATATATAATAAATATTTCGCATATTTACCTGTGCTTTTTTGTACCACTTTTTATACCCGTTACTCGTAGAGTGAAAGGGTATACTAGTTTCGTTGAAAAGTATTTAACAGTATGTAAAGTATGTATGAAGTATAGATATTCTTGATCAGGATCAATAGCCGAGTCTATCTGGCCATGCCCATCCATCAAATTGACCAAACTTTTGGTGTTGTACCGACTGCTGCACGTTCCTAACACTCTCCTCAAATCCCAGACTACTAAAAGCTGAGTGTCTAACCGGTGTTTCCGTATGCGTATATCTTACAGATGGCCGAGCTGATGCACCAGATGCGGGATCCGGCCCACACGCTGGGAGGTTCCGTGGGCAGCATTCCGCAGACGCTGATCGGCGGCGGCGGAGGAGGCAGCCACGGAAACTCCAATGGTGCACTGAACGGAATCCATGCCACGCCCGCCACGAATCTGAAGATGAGCGAGGCGATGCGCAACGCTCAGCACGACGCCAGTCCCAATCCGGTTAGTTCAAAGATGAAGGCCTCCAAGTCATACACCCATGGCCTGAGTAGCTCCTCGGGCACGGTGAACATTCCCACGTCCACGTCGGCCCAGAGCAATCTCTCCCTGCTGGCGGACATCTCCCCGAATCACACGCACTTCTTCGAGGTGATGTACGTGGGCAAGATCCGGGTGTCCCAGAAGCGGGTGCCCAACACCTTCATTGACGACGCCCTGCCCAAGTTCAAGGCGTATGATGCTCAACGCTTGAGACTGCTCCAGAATCGCAAGATGTCTCTCAGCAGTGAGGGTGGTGTGGGCATCGAAGCGAAACCCAGCAGCTCCCTCACGAGTCACGACTTGAGGGAGGAGGACGAGGAGGAGCACGAGCTCAAGGGGCAGGAGGATGCACAGGCAAAACCCTTGGTGCAACTACAGCTGACGGGCGCAGAGGAAGGAGCAGCACCACGACCCCTGGAGGACGACAAGGAGAACAAGTCGCCGGAGAAACGGCCGCTGCTGCGAGGTCAGAGTCAAATCGAACTGGGCCACAAGGAGCAGTAAGTATCCCGTCATTCGAGTTATCTTTTCCCCTGACATTTCGACGAACAACTTCTCCGTCTTGCCGCAAAACCCCAAAGCTCCAACGGCTCTGAGCCATCAGCATCCCATAGCCAACTGGAGGCACGCAATGTCATTGTAAACAAGCAGCCCACGCCGCCCAGGGAGCAGGGTGTGGGCACTGGGACCGGGAGTGGCAATGGAAATGGCGAAGCTACTTCCGCTTCTGCGGGTCCCAGTCAACTGCATCCCAATTATGCGTTGGATAAGTAAGTGGCAGCCAGGCCAGCAATCACGTCGCATGTTCGTTTTCGTTTCGTTTCTTGGTTATTGTTTCCAAAACTTTTCTTTTTTAAATCTCAAATCTAAAGTACTCGCAAGATTCTGAGGGAATAAAATAGTTTTGCCTGTGATCCTTTAATAGAGTATCCTGTTTTAGTTGTTTCGCTTGCCCAGTAGCACCCATCGCTTCCCTCCCTTTATAGTTGCATGTCACCGCCTGAAGCACCTAGAACTTGAATCACCGAAATATGTTCAAAACGATTAAATAACTCACCTATTTCTAGCATACCCAAGTTGAGGGATCGCTCCGCCTCGCAGGGCTGCATTCCGCCGTATGTGGAGCAGAACCGGACGATGGTATTCCTGGTGGGTCGATGCGATCTCCGTCTCATCTCGCCGGATCGCAAGCAAGTGCTGCTCTACAAGGACTTCAAGGACGTGGCCAGCTGCGTGCACGGCCAGAAGTCGCTGGATCACTTTGGCATCATCTGTCGGGAGCTGAACAACGATGGCTACATTGGCTACGTGTTCAAGTGTCAGTCGGAGCATGTGTGCGATGACATAGTGGCCGCCATTGCTCAGGCCTTTGACACCTGCGCGGAGCAGAAAAAGAAGCAGGATACCCAAATCTTCAGTTGCGAGCACTGCCCGATGCTGTGGTACCACAAGCTATGCACCGACGTCGAAGGCCTTTCCGAGAAGAAGACCCAGGCACTGATCCTGCGCCGCATCGAGACTCTGAGTGACGACGAGCAGGAGATTGTGTGGGCCAAGTTCTGTGGCTCTGAGAAGACCAACGCTCCGGTGGCCGAGCAAAATCAGTTTCTCATGATGCTTCTGCGGGCGCACTGCGAGTCCAGACAGCAGAGGCATGTCCACGACACCGCCGAGAACCGGTCGGAGTTCCTTAACCAATATCTCGGTGGCAGCACCATATTCATGAAGGCCAAGCGCTCGCTTACCAACTCATTTGATAATCTCCTCAAGCGGAAGCCCTCCAAGGATGACATTGCCGTAACGTCGCACAACTTAAGGGATATCAGGGAAGGATCCGCCGAGCCTCTGGGCACCCAGTCACCTCCCGAGGGCTTCCGATCACGATCGAACACTGTGGGAGCTAGTCCCAGCAGCAAGCCCACAGCTGAGCAGCTGAAGAGTCCCATGATGGACATGTAAGTTAAGAACTTAATGTTTTTTTTTGGAAATCTACTAATATCTTTCACTGCATAGATTCATGAAGGTGGGCAACAGTCCCAAAGAGGCGGAAACCCATCAGAGCTCCTGGCGACAGGCCATACTTAATAGTGTAGTGACACCATCCAAGGGTCTGGATAGTGAGGTTCCCACCGAGTTTCTGTCGCCAATGCGAAAGCGTAAGTAATCCCTATATCTTTGAGTATCGTTTATGATCAATAATCATTGATATGACAGCTGTGAAGCGTGGTAAACGGGATGCGGCGGAGTTAAGGGAACTGTGGCGCACTGCCATTCGGCAGACTATAATGCTCAATCGCATGGAGACGGAGAACGCAATGTTGCAGGCACGTCAGAATGAAAACGAGCTGAAGCGCATTAAATTGGACTACGAGGAGATTGTGCCTTGCGACAAGCAGCTAATCGAACGATGGGAGCAGATCATCGAGCGCAACTCCACACAGATAGGCAACAAGAAGGATCCCAAAGTCCTGGGTCACGCCATTCGCACCGGAGTACCGCGTTCAAAGCGCGGCGATGTCTGGACCTTCCTGGCCGAGCAGCATTCCATGAACACGGCGCCGGTGGACACAAAGCGATTCCCCAACTTCAATACACCGTATCACACGCTGCTGAAACACCTTACTGAGCATCAACATGCGATTTTCATCGATCTGGGCAGAACGTTTCCCAATCACCAGTTCTACAAGGATCCGCTTGGTCTCGGCCAGTTGTCGCTGTTTAACCTGTTAAAGGCGTACTCCATATTAGATCCGGAATTAGGTTACTGTCAGGGTCTGGGCTTCATCTGCGGCGTCTTGCTTCTGCATGTGAGTGCATTACTTCTTCATCGAATTCTATAAAGAACTCTAACTAATAATTGTGTTTTTCAGTGTGATGAAGCCAATGCATTTCAACTGCTAAAGCACTTGATGTTCCGCCGTAATATGCGCACAAAATACCTGCCTGACATGAAAAAGTTTCAACTGCAGCTGTATCAGCTCTCCCGATTGGTTAAGGATCATCTGCCAGATCTGTACGTGTGGCTCGATCAGAACGATGTCTCGCCTACTTTGTATGCGGCTCCATGGATCCTCACCGTCTTCAGCTCACAGTTCCCGCTGGGATTTGTGGCCCGCGTTTTTGATCTGCTCTTCCTGGAATCCTCCGATGTAATCTTTAAGTTTGCCATTGCCTTGCTTTCCGTGCATAAGGAGCAACTACTCGCCAAGGATAACTTCGAAGAAATTATGGACTATCTGAAGACGGTGGTGCCAAAAATGGAGCACTCGTGCATGGAACAGATTATGAAGTTGGTCTTTAGCATGGACATAGGAAAGCAGCTTGCCGAATACAATGTGGAATACAACGTGCTTCAGGAGGAGATTACCACCACCAACCATCACCTAGAAATGCTAAACAGAGAGAAGACGCAGAACCAGCATCTGGAGCAACAATTGCAGGTATGCTTTCGAAACTTAACAAGTTTAAATAATTGTTTTATTTGTATTTATATTTTCTGCAGTTTGCTCAATCGTCGATTGCTCAGTTGGAGACCACTCGTTCCTCACAGCAAGCTCAGATAAGCACGCTGCAATCACAAGTGCAGTCTCTGGAGCTAACCATCCAAACGCTCGGTCGCTACGTTGGCCAACTGGTGGAACACAATCCCGACCTGGAGCTGCCAAACGAGGTGCGGCGCATGCTCCAGCAGCTGGACGACTTGGATCGCCAGCGTCGCAAACCGATATTCACCGAACGCAAGATCGGCAAATCCGTTTCCGTCAATAGTCACTTGGGGTTTCCACTCAAGGTGCTCGAAGAGCTGACCGAAAGAGACGAACTTGGTTCGCCACAAAAGCAGAAGAAGGAGAAGACACCTTTTTTTGAGCAGTTGCGTCAGCAACAGCAACAGCAGCAGCAACAGCATCGCCTCAACGGGCAGTACTCCAATGTCGGTGAGTCGGTGTCCCCGACTCCACCTTCGCGACCCAATCGCCTGCTGGACAATGCCAGCGCTCGGACTGTCATGCAAGTGAAACTGGATGAGCTCAAGCTGCCGGAGCATGTGGATAAGTTCGTAGCGAATATAAAAAGTCCCATGGAGGTGGATTCTGGAGTAGGCACGCCCCTCAGCCCGCCCAGCACGGCGAGTAACAGCAGCGGAGGCAGCATATTCAGCCGCATGGGCTATCGGACAACGCCCCCAGCTCTATCTCCGCTGGCCCAGCGACAAAGTTACGGAGTGGCAATTACCACGGCACCCTCTGCTCAGCACACTGAGGAAGTGGCGCCCACAACGACAATGGCTGTAATGCCTCGGGAGGATGACGAGGAGCCGCAGCTCATGCATCCGCTCAGCATAGTCGGGGGCGATGTGAACGTGCGCTTCAAGGGCACCACGCAGCTCAAATCCATACGTCCGGTGCACCACATGCGTGCGATTCCGCTGAGTGGAGTGCAGCACCAATCCAGCACGGAGCCCACGGTGCGAGTGGCTCCCGTGCCCGTGGAGCTGGCTCCACCAGCGGCCACTGCAACCACCGGTCGCAGCTAACGGTTCTGATTCATCGGGAAGCTGCTGCGCGGATTTTACCGCGATTAGGGCCCGCCGGCAGAATGGGCAGCTTTCAAACTCAAACGCTACTCATAACCTTTTCTGTTGCCGCTTAGATACGATTAACCCAACCCAATAAGATACAAACTTATACTTCGCTTTCAAATTGTGTGTATGTGTCGATGTACGCACAAGATAGCCATAGATGTTGCTCCGGAAGTTATGCAATCGTTATAAACTGATGCCCCAAAAATTAGACAAGTATAAATGCTTATAGGAATAAATTGTATAATGCTTTTTCAAGGTTTTATAAATTTGGCTAACGCATCAAAATCGAAGCTTATAACCTTAAGCATCACCTTAAACAAGATAATCAAAAGGCATTAATGATTCGGTAGTTTGTTTTTTTCCCCTGCTTTTGACATAACATTTTAACGAATTTACTTAGAAGTTTACTTGTTAATTTTCGTGTTTCTTTAATTCTAGACCATTAGTTCTTAATGTTATTTTTAATTTATCTATATTTGTACATTTCTCGCAGGGTTACACTTTGCAATGTATACAAAAGGCAAAAACCTAATTTATAAAACGATGATACTTGCTATCTTGACTAGGATACAACTTTCTTAAATCTCTTTTGTTAATTATGGTACTTGGATTGTATTGATTGTTTACATATATATATACGATTATGAACTATAAAAATTAAAACAATACAAGCAAAGTAATTAATTTTGTGTAAAGTACTTAAATATTGCTTAGCTGGACGGTTTTTATCAGGCGTCCTGAGTTTTTGTAGCTGATTTGTGTTAGAATATGAGTAAAATCAACAATTATATGAAAACAGAATAAATTCATAAATTATTTAATCAAATATTTAGGTGTTTTATATGTGGGTGGGTATATAAATTGCATCATATGTATTATAGAAATATTTCAAACGTTTTGTTCTAACAAAATAAGCTCTGAAACATCATATAATTTGTCCGAGTTGTTTTATTTAGACGAATACAGCTTTTTCTAAAGTGTATAATTATTTATTATGATATTATCCTCTTAAATTATAATTTAAAAACAAGTAGCCATTATTTATTAGTATATCACATACAATGTAATGCTTAGACACTATCCCAGTTCCCCAAGTCCGGCATATCCTACACTCGCTCTATCAATTAAAAAAAGGCTGCGCTAATGAAAACATCACAGATTAGTCAAACTAAAATTCAAGAAGTTCTTTTTATTCAAAATAGCTGAAAATTTTAAAAATTAATGTGGCACTGAAAGAATCTAAACTAGAGGAAAAATTTATAACAAAAGCCAATTCCGCTACACTTTGAATGGAGAATTCTCTCTTTTCAAAGTGTGGCTGAGTTGGTTTTTGTGGAGGGAAGGATGTCATGTCCTGGACCTGCCTGAACCACCAAAAATCTAAGCTGGCTTGAAGCGCATATGCACAATGTCTAACGTCCGTCGGTCGAACTTACTATTTAGAAACTACTTTAAGGACACGCATCCTTCCTACTCCTTAAACTCCGGCTTAAAGCTAAACTCCGACTTCGGCTGTTGGACTCCGGATCCATTTGCCGCCGCTGCCGCCGCCGCTGCTGCTGATGCGGCGCTAAGTGCTGCCAGGTTGCCGAGCATGGCGGGATTCTGGGTCATTGCGGGGTAGAGGTTCTGGTAGAAGAGGGGATTCTGCAGCTGGAAGAGGGCCATCAGGTGGGTGAGCTGGAAGTTAGGGGCTGTGGCATCCACTCCTGGCGCGGCGGCAGCGGGGAGGAGGCCGGGAAAGAGTCCACTTGCCAGCGGGTGCACAGCGGCTGCTGGCTGGGATTGGGGCAGGAGCATGGCGGGATTGGAGGATTCATCTTCGACCTTGGGGCGCTTGGCTTCCGGCTGCTGAGCATCGGCTGGCAGTTGCTGCAGTCGGTTGAGAAAAAATATCTATTTAATATCGTGGAAAATTTATATATATAAAATATTAATGCAAACTTACGATTTTCTTGGGTGGCCTGCCGCGTTTCCGAGCCAGAAAGTGCTCGGCGGACAAGGAGGAGAGTGGAGTGGAGGTGTTGCTGCCACATACAGAGCTGCTACCCTGGGATTGACTAAGGCTAGTGGGCTGCTGCTGCTGCTGCTGGGGCGTGGCATCCAGTGAGGACTCCTCCACGTCCTGCTTGATCTTGAACTGCTGATACGCCTGCTCGCCGTCCTGACGATCGTGCTTTCTCTTGTGGCTGATCATCTGGCTGCTGGAGTGCAGGATGTAGTCGCAGCCCTCGCGGACGCAGTGGATGTGGTTGCAGACGGTGGAGAACTTGCAGGCGTCGAAGGGACACACCTCGGTCTTTAGGATCTTCTTGAAGCCGTCCATCTTCAGCTGGTGGTCCTTCAGGTGGTACGTTTTGTGCTTGTCTAAGCAAGAAGAAATAAATTATAAATAAATTATAAATACATATGATGTTAGCTTTTCAAGTAGACTTACCCATATCGGCCTTGTTCTTGAAGGTGTGATTGCATCCCTCGCGGCAGCAGTGGTAGTGGGAGATCTTCTTGCCGAAAAAGGGGCAATCCTCGATGCGGCAGTTCTCGTGCGCCCGGAAGCGCCGGAAGCCCTCGTTCACGATTTCGGAGTCCTTTCGGTGAAAGTTGGCGTGCATCTGGACGTCGCTGGTGCTCACATACACCTTGGGGCAGTGCTCGTAGACGCAGTGGTAGTGGGTCTGCTTCCAGTTGTAGGCACAGCCCTCTCCGTAGGTTGGAGCACAGTCGTCCGAGGAGGAGAAGCGGGCGAAGCCCAGCTTGAGGCTCTCCTTGCGCTTCTTGTGCCACTTTAGGTGCCGGATGATGTCGTCCTTCTTGCTCAGGATCTTGCCATTGCAGGGCTCCTCGTGGCAGTGGAAGTGCTCCCGCAGGTTCTCCTGCCGGCACAGGCTGTTCTCGCACTCCAGGTAGGAGGACACCTTGCGCAGATTCTTCAGTGCCTCCTCGTTCTGGAGCAGAGCATCCAGGCCGCTGGCCGTCGACAGGCTTACCAGGCTCTTGCTCTGCTCACTCGAGGGCGGTGTCAGCAGGGAGATGGTTTGGTTCGGTTGGGAGGGGGTATTGGGGGTCGTCACATCGCTCTCGACTGTTGGGATTTGGTACGATGAGTCCGCCGGCTGCTTGACGGGCGTATACTGCAATGGAAGGAGGAAGGGTGGAGGAACTTTATAGTCAATACTAGTATACAGATGCATATGTGGGGATACAGACTCAGACTGCCTGGTGCCCAGCTGGGCAGCTATCGAGCCACAAGGGAACCCACGCGTTGCCGACACAGCTGTTTCTTTTCAATGGAATCGCTAGCTTTCTGGCTACTCTCACACTTAAGTATCTAAAATCACGAATCGGTTTTCTCAAATTACAGCAACAGAGCGTGGGATATATCCCAAAAAATAAAAAAAATAACAAAGCAAAATAAGGAACAAAAATACAGCTTTCTGAGATGAAATCGGAAAATAGTTAATTATGCGACTTTAACTAAAAGAGGTTTTCTTCTCAAAGAATTCTGTATAACAAGTCAAGTTGTTGAGTTGATAGAATTTTTAGAATTTAAATCAGACAATTGAAATTAAATTAATCGACTACATAGTTGTTTTTTCACTGCAAGTAGCAGTATGAATGGAGATACCGATAAAGGTAAGGTTGAAGATCCTTTAAGATCCCTAGATCACTTACCATGCTGGGTGAGTCTAGGCTGTCGGTGGTCGACTCCAGCGGATGGACGCCCGACAGGAGCAGCTTCTCGGAGCTGGCATTGGTGTGGCCCGAGGAGCTGCAGCTGTTGAGGCTGGACAGCGGCTTGTCATCGTCCTCGTCGTCGGCGGACTCGTGCTCAAACTTGACCTGGACCGCCGAAAGGTTGCCGGCAGTTGCTGGTGTGGCTGCCTTCTCTCTCTCGATGGGCGTGGAGGTCACTGTGGAGGATTGGAGGAAGTTATTTGTGGCTATCTGTTCGGAGGTGGTGGCGAACTGGCCCAGCAGCAACTGATGTTGCAGTGGATCCTGCTTGCCCAGCGAACTGGGGGTATGGGTGGGTGTTAGTAGGAGGTTGGAGGTGGTCAGCAAATGTTGCTGCTGCTGCTGCAGCTGCTGTTGATGCTGCAACATGAGCTGCGTCAGCGGCGGCAGGCTTTGGAGCAACATCTGATTGACCAGGTTGCTGCTGGGTTGGTTGTTGTTAGGAGTGGGAGGTGTTGCCGCTGTAGCGCCTGGGTATTGTTGCGGTTGAAAAGCAATCAAATTACTATTGGGACTACAACTACGGCTACTACTACAGTTGGTGTTTTGCGAGCTAATGCGCTTGTGCGTTCTTGTCTTGCGGAGATCTGGCTGTTGTTGTTGCTGAAGTTGTGGCTGCTGTTGCTGCTGTTGCTGTTGCAGGCATGTGCTGCTGGTGATATCCTCGTTCTGGGTATAGGTGTATCCAGCCAGCTGCTGCTGCTGCTGCTGCGGCTGCTGCAGCTGCATTTGCTGCTGCTGCTTCATCAAGTTCATCATGTAGAGTTGCATAATAAACTCCATTTGGTTGGACATTTTTGTGGCACACTCAGAATTCGCGGGTATAATCAGCACAGCACTTGGATTTTCTTTAAAATTCCTTAAGATTTCTTCAATAATAATGTTTTCAGCACAGATCACAGCACGGATTTCGAATTTCGGATCTCGTATTAAGGATTTCTCGTCCTCGATTGACTTTCTCGCACGGCGTCTTAGCGATCCTCAAAGTTCGGCTGCGAGGCTCAAACTGCTTCAACTCTTCCGCGGCGTCCAGCTAATATAGCAAAAATTGCGCAAATCCAGGCGCAACTGCAACCCTCTCGCTTCTCTTAAAAAACCGATCTCGCCGCTTTTGCTCTCTTAAAAAACGAATAAAATGAGAAATCCGTTGGTGGTGGTTCTACCTTCATCCCCTAGTTTTTTAGCGACCCTTCGCCGGAAAATGCTCGGGGAAAACACAGCTTGTTTTCGGCTGGTTTCCGTTTTTTCGCTCGCTTTTCCCGACCAATAAAACGCCAGCGTTCATGTAAATATATGTGGAAAAGAGAGTTTTTTGTGTAAAAAATACCATCGAATGCGACAGAGGAGCGGGTATTTGTGAAGGAATCCTGCATGTCTAACGTGCGACAGAAAAGGACAGCGAAAGATAGAAGAGCACAGATCAGCAGAGGAATTTGTTCCAAATTCGCCGCCAATTTTTGAAAATTTCATGAAAATAGCAGTTACTTGCATAAAGTTTGGTACAACTAAGATCATAGTTCATAGTACATATTTATATATGTATTTTCTATTTTATCATGAAAAATATATTCTAAAGTTCGTAGTCCCAAGGACTATTTTAACAATACTTATTCCATATTCGAATGCTGTGAAACAGAAAAACCAGTTAAATACTTTCTCACAGTAAACATTCGCAACTGCAATCTTATTCGCCTATTTCCATAAATATAATCAAGTCTTAGATCGTACAAACTATTGAATCCTTTGTTCCCTTTTCCATCACATCTCTATGCAAATTGTAGTCTCAAAATTTTCGGCAAAACTGAGAATCGAAATGATTTCAAGGAATTGGCGCGTTGCAAAAAAGGATATCAAACTGGAGCAGCTGTCTGTCCTTTTCGAAATAATCGAATGAAATCCATTCAAATGCAAAAAATAAAAACCCAAATTCCCAAAATTAAAATTACAATCGAGCAAAAAATCTGCATTACAATCATGCAAAAAAACACAATTAAAAATGCCAAAATTTTCATAGGCCCATTGCAAAAAAAATTTGCATATAAAAAAAAACGTTTGCAGAACTGCTGAACCTGAGCAAACCCCTAAAAAACATTTCCATTCGATGCTGGCGACATCTACATGTAACATCCGCTGCGCAGGATCCGCAAATCCTTTGCGCACCGTAATTTGCATACATTATTGCTGTAAAATATTAGCATAATTTTGGCACATCGGCCTACGGCGGGTAGGAAGTTCAACATCCGGATCACCAGCTCCTCCAGCCAGTGTTATGCAAATGGACCTGCACTTCCTCGGGGAGGAGGGTTTGCTTTCCATTACAGATTCGGCTTCGCCAATCGACTGCGCACGCGCGCAATCGGGAAATTTATGCAAATCAGCAAGGGAATCCCCGAACATTGACGAATCGATTGGCGGAGGACGAGGGGTGGGGTGGTGCGATTGATCTTGAATTTGCATTTTACTCGAAAATGGGCAAGGTGAGGCAAGAGCAGGGAACAGGCTGCAGGATCAGGCCAGGACATGGTTTGTCACTCGGTTGGCGAATTGGGTATAGAGTGGACTTACCAATTGTTGCCGCAATTGAGTGACATGGATAAACCGAGTTCGAAGCTATTGATTACAGAAAAGGTTCCATGCCACATTGTAAAATGGCAACGGAGAACGGAAATCTGCATGAAAATGCGAACAAAAGCCCATACATTTGCGTTCATTCATAGTCTTGCTTCGCATTTATGCTTTTGCATTTGGATCTCAAATTTACATATGACAATTTTATATTCAGTTACAAATGTTCCGAAGTAGAACACTTTTGTTAGTCACCTTTGTTAAATGTTGTTGCTGGCTGGCTCAGTTGATTGGAGTAATCGCAGGACGCAGGACTCAGGGTCCTGGGACTGCCATTTCGATCTATGAAGCGGCAGATACTGTAACTTTGGTATTTGCATTACACTGGCAAATCAATTAGCCAACTGAAGGGCACGTCACAAGCTGAAGAGTCGTTATGGGGTTTTAATTGCAGTTGAAGTCCATCCACGGGAGAAGTTACCGTACAGTGGAACAAGTTATCTGCGATGTCACCAACGTGAGAAAATACCCGAAAACAACTGAAGTTTCAACTGAGAAGTTATCTCCCATCTATCTCTCTAATTACTCCAATTGCCTGTGGCACTTCGATTTCTTTGTTCTTTTCCCAAATTTTCCTGATTTATGCTAAGAGTAAACAGAAAACCTTTGAATATTCAATTCAGAGGGCTCTTCAGTGGGCATGCACACCCTATTTACCTATTTTTTTCTAATCTTCAGGAATATGGAAAATTTTCGTATTTTCCTCCTTTTTCGAAGCCTTTGTATTGGGATGATTCAGATTTATTGCCCAAGATAATTCAGTCTTAACTTTCAGCCCCTAAGATGCATCTTACCTTCGCATTTGGGATACTTTACTCTGGTGAAAAATTGCTGACCTTTGGCAAAAGTACGCTGATGGTTTCAAGGCAGTAAAATTGCTGAAATACCTAAGTTGAGATGAGTATTTATTTCTGACCATTCACAATCCAAGTGGTCACGTGTGGATTTCCGTGAACAATGGCGACACGAGTGAGAAGTCAGAGATTATCTCTGGAAGGACAGTGACCAATGGGCAGCACGCGTCCTCAAAGGATAATGGGTGCCTTAGTGAGTGGTCAAACAGGTTTCTCGGCAGGCTCGTCGGTGGTCATCTTGACTGGTCATCACATTGCTTTGTACGCGTGGCCAGTAATCGAGGACTAATTGCGAAGGGCAGTGGTCATGCCCCTTAATTTTTCTATTTTCCTACCACCGCTAATTTATAACGGTTATTTTGGAATCCTTTCCAGGATCTTCAATCTTCAATGAAAAAAAAACTTGAGAAAAGGTTTCTCATCTCATCGTTGTCCTTCGGGTCAGGACCTAATACAATGAAGACGAAAGCTGCAATTTTATTCGCTTTTGCTCATCCTTTCGGAAGCGGTCCCGAAAAACACAAAAGGGTTGGTTCAAGGGTCGCTCGCTGGAAGGACCGCCTCGCCCGAAAACCGGACCAGACTCGCGACCACGAATCAAAAGTGAAAATCACAAGGAAACCGGTTTGGACATTGGCATTAATTTTCAGAAAGGCCGCGAAGAAAATTCGACAGCACAGCAAAATAAAAAAAAAAAAAGGTTGAAATGGCTAAACCCTTGCAGGATATACAAACCATATGGCAGTCTACAGCCGGATCTGGTCAGCCTGGAAGCAGCGAAGCGATGCTGCTGCTGGATATTGGGTATCTCGTCCTGATTCTGATCCCGTTCCCGTTCGCGATGCTGCGAGTATTCAATGTCCTTGGGGTGGCGAACGGACGGACGGACAGGCGGACAGGCGGTACCCGGTGGCGACCCGGTTCAAAGGGTTCCCATGCGGTCATGCATTCAAATTACCTTCCTACCTTGTTCTCAGCGTGTCCTGCGGAGGTCCTGTCCCGTTCGGGAAGCTCTGCGGACGGAGGTCAGCCATTTTGTTGAACCCGTGTTCCCCAATTAACGGACATTTCTCAAGGAATTCACGAAGAACTTTTCATGGGAAGCGAGCACTGAAAATAGATCACGATCTAAGTTAGGAAATTAAAATGGGAGGGAATGAATGAATATGTAGAATAGAATAGAAATTAGGGGAAAAATAATAAAATGGAAATAAAACAAAAATTTGGGCGTGTTAGTTTTGGGTTGTTTGTGGGCTTTGGAGTTTTTTGCCAACTAGTAAAAATTGATAAAAATATCTAAAGGTTTTTTAAAATGTCTATTTCTCTGGAAGCTGCATGCTTAATCTCAAAACTCTAGCTTTTATAGTTCCTGAGATTGAGACGTTCATGCGGACAGACGGACATGGCCAGTTTCACTCGGCTATTGAACCTGATCAAGAATATATATACATTATATGGTCGGAAACGCTTTATTCTGCCTGTTACATACTTTTCAATGAATCTAGCATACCCTTTACAGTACAGAAAGATGTTCTATTTATATTTCTAGAAAAAACACAATTTCAAGAAATTGTTGAATTCATGGTAAATATTACCAAATAAATAATACAAAGTATGTTAAAGTAAGTAAGTGAAGTAATGTTCCTTTAAGTTCCAAAAAGAGATTAAACACAATATTTTATTTATTAATAAGCCTTTTTTAATGATGGCAATCATTAAAATACATCAATTATGTGTAGAGATCCCTTATTAGGTCACTTACCAACGAGGACGTGTGCCAAACTGACCCCTGGAATGACCTTTTGAAGACCATTTAATCGTTAACCCCTTGGGTACGTCCAGAAACCCGTTCTTGACCAGTTCCAGCGGCTGAGATTACTCGGACGCGTGTCCATCGTGGGGTTGGTCAGTTCGAGATGCCCAACTGCCCGGCCCTAACACTTAGCACATTTGCATTGTCTTCTGTGACTTCGATCGTCTTTGTCCATCCACTGCACCCCTAAGTGGCCGAGGATGAATTCCTCAAGAAGTGTCGACAAAACGATCGCAAATGAAGATCCTATTAGCATTGACTGTGGTCATTGATAGTCGAGATTTATGCAAAAGGGACAGCAGCCAGGTATTCTTTTCTGGGGGTCATAGTTCAGCAGTATTGCACAAACAAAGAGCGAGAATTGCCAATGAATATATTGAAATATCATCGATCTATGGAATAGGAGTTCATTTCCTTCGGGGGTAGAAGATGAGATGGCTTATGCAATAAATCTGTGGCTAAACGCATCCCAAAACAAAGAACCTCAAAAAGGAAGAAACTACAAAAAATATTCCATATTATTGGAAAATAGGGAAAATAGGGAAAATAGGTAAATAGGGTGCGCATGCCCACTGAAGCGTCTTTCGGATTGAATATTCAAAAGTCCTCTGTTTACTTTTCAGCATAAATCAGGAAAATTTGGGAAAAGAACAAAGAAATCGAAGTGCCACAGGCAATTGGCGTAATTAGAGAGATAGATGGGAGATAACTTCTCAGTTGAAACTTCAGTTGTTTTCGGGTATTTTCTCACGTTGGCGACAACGCAGATAACTTGTTCCACTGTACGGTAACTTCTCCCGTGGATGGACTTCAACTGCAATTAAAACCCCATAACGACTCTTCAGCTTGTGACGTGCCCTTCAGTTGGCTAATTGATTTGCCAGTGTAATGCAAATACCAAAGTTACAGTATCTGCCGCTTCATAGATCGAAATGGCAGTCCCAGGACCCTGAGTCCTGCGTCCTGCGATTACTCCAATCAACTGAGCCAGCCAGCAACAACATTTAACAAAGGTGACTAACAAAAGTGTTCTACTTCGCGGAACATTTGTAACTGAATATGAAATTGTCATATGTAAATTTGAGATCCAAATGCAAAAGCATAAATGCGAAGCAAGACTATGAATGAACGTAAATGTATGGGCTTTTGTTCGCATTTTCATGCAGATTTCCGTTCTCCGTTGCCATTTTACAATGTGGCATGGAACCTTTTCTGTAATCAATAGCTTCGAACTCGGTTTACTTCGCTCTGCGCTCTTGCTGCGTTATCCATGTCACTCAATTATGGCAACAATTGGTAAATCCACTTAAATCCCAATTCGCCAACCAAGTGACAAACCATGTCCTGGCCTGATCCTGCCGCCTCTCCTCTAACTTTGTCCATTTCCATACAGAGGGAAAATTCAAAATCAATCGATTTGTTCGATGTCGGGGGACTTACCTCCTCGAACTGATTTGCATAAGTTTTCAGATTGCGCGCGTGCGCAGTCCCGAGTTTGTAAAGTAGACCCTCCCATTCGTGAAAAGTGCAGGTCCATTAGCATAACTCGGGGTTCTGGATGCTGGGTTTCTGGTTGGGAGTTTGCTGCCTCAGTGGAAAAGTCGCCTGTGCCAAAATTATGCAAATATTTGTTAAATGCGTTTTAGGCATCAGGTCGCTCCACATGGTAGACATTTGCATAATTTATTAATGATATTAACCCTCGGAGGGTTGCAGGCAAATAGTCGTTATTTTTTTGCCGGCAGCTGATTTCTGCGATTGATTTAATGAACTTTTGCACATTTTCGCAGCGGAAAGGTAATCGAAAACTCTGTCTCAAGATTTTCACGCGTTTTATTGGGAAATAAATGAGAAACTTAGGCGATAATTTATCAAAAATATGTGTCCTTTCAGCAGCTGTCCGATGTGATTGATGATTGTTATGAGACTCCTTAAGTTGTCTTCAAGATTGCCCGAAAATCATTATCGATGACTCAAGTTACAGATCGCAGAGAATTCTCACGCGTTTTTCGTTATTTTTGAGTATAAAAAAGTTCCCTTTTTCGGAGGGTTAATCCAGAAAACTAATGACAATATTAAAATTAATGAAACCGGGCGACGTTATAAGATACTTTGCGCAGCATCCATAAATATTTACCCTTTTTCCCGGCGAAATGTTGCCTAAATGTACGAAACTTAGGTAAGAAATTTTTGCCATTTCTCTAATTGCAGGAAAAAGGGTTCGCTATTCAAGGACTTTCCTTAAAGTTTCATTTTCCGAGTTTTTTGCAACCCTCCAAAATCGATCCTATACTGCGAAATCAAGCCAAGGGGTCAGCTGCCAAAGTTCTATGAACTCTGGAGCGCGAAAAGCAGAGAAATGGAGAGTCGGGAATGGAAAACCGAAAGGAGAAATATGGAATTATAATCTTATTACATCGTCACAACAAACAGGGCAGCGGCAGGGCCCCCTTCGGATTGTTATCCTTTGGGCATCCTTCGATCGTCTCAGCTGCCTCCAGGGAATCCCTTCATCTTCACGGGCACGGGATGCCTGGAAACTGCGCACCGGCCGGAGATACGCCGGCATTTGTCCTGGATTCGCTTCCTTGCAGCACAATCCTTTCATTCACACAGCACAAGGCACACACACACACAATGCGACGTGTCCTTACAAAAAGGATTACGCAGCATGCTTAGACAAATGCTGCAGAGGGAACATCTTGTTATGTGCTCTGTGTTCAGCATGTTCAGCATCATCAGCGACATCGGATTGAGGGTGGATGCCCAATACTCGATTGCTTTCCTCGTATCCTTTTTCTAGAATTGTTTTTTTCTTCTTTTTTTTTGCATTTTCCTTACCATTTCTGGTCGTGTTTGTGGATTACACTCCGACGCAGTTGTGCGTTTTGTTCGAACTTGGGTTTTGGCAGTTGCGTAATGAGGCGAACGACGCCAACACATTTCCAGGGAACAGGATCAAGAGCAGGATCAAAATCTGGATCGAAACCGGGATCGGTATCTGGATATCATGATCAAAGCACGTTTGCAGCTTGATTGGGTTTCCATTGTCAACAACTGGGCGGTCCCTGAGCAGAAGGAAAATCGCAGCAGTGCGGATAGAAAAAAGGATTGAAGTTCCAATTAAAAGTAGCTGCGGTTTTTATGATCAATGAAAATACGTTGAAACACTGATCTACTATATACAAAAAAATAACAAACTCCCATTTGGTTCGTAAAAATTAATTTAGATCTATACAAATAAATATTTAAATGCAAAAGATAAAAAAAATGTATATAAAATTAAAAGAGTTGGCTAATAGTAACGTACTTCAGTTTAACTGAAACCCTATGACTTTAAATTCGCGCTCATTTAGGAAACCCTGTAGACATTTTAAACGTGATCACATGAAAGTAGTTAAACAAGGACTCGTAGAGTCCTTTTTATTTTAAAACTTGCATATTGGTTTGACTTCTGCGATATTACAGTAAAAGATGAGGTATTGCATCTTTCTCCACTTATCTACAGCCATTGTTTGCCATAATATGCTGACTAGCTGTCTGACCTCCGCATGTCAACACAACTCGTTAAGTTGCATCAAGTGTGCGATTTCCGGATATCAACTTTGCACTAATGAGTTGCAAATTTTATGCAAATTGGGTGTCAAATGAGGTTGCGAATGAGAAAGGGACTTGAACCAAGAAGGTCACCCATTTAATCGCTCACTCCGCCCAGAAACTAAGAAAGTGTTCTGAGTCATATGGGAAAATTGCTAAACTTAAGTACTATTTAAGAACGAGGAAGCCTAAGTAAATAGCGTTGTCCCAGTTTTGATTAATATTTGTTTGGACAGTCAAGAGGAAGAATTGCTCAGCCAGGGGAAGAAACCACCCCGATCCCATTATTCTGGTTTTGCCAATTTTTTTTGCAATGGAAAATTAAAGAAAAATAGGAAGAGAGGAAAAGGCGAAGGGAAAATGTAGAATCGCAGTCCAGCCAGGCATGAAGACACTTTTGCCACGGCTTAGCTCGATCGGGCAGGGTCAGGGTCCATTAGGTTAAATGATATTGATGATGATCGCGGGACCGATGCGTCGATCAGCTGGCGCTATTTTCCGGCATCTGGGGGGTTGGTTTTGCCCAAGATCCTTCAAACTCCTTTTTTTTATTGCCCCTGGCCTGGGAAATTTCTCACATTTTCGCACAAAAAACTATTGAGTTGTTTACTCTGGCCGTGGTCCAAGTTCTGATAATAAAGCAATTAATACGATTATATATGCCGGAACTGTTGACAGTTGTCTGGCCAGGGGTCAAGTTGCGCTGGTCAGTTGGCTGAGGATGGGGATGAGGATAAGGGATGACCCTAGTCAAATTGTCACCTATTTTAGGCAACATTTCATAGAAAATATCCTTGCAACGCGATCCTTTAATTCCCCGCCCTGATTAATGGATTTTTCCTTAATCAGAATACATCGATCATCGCGGAAAGGGGTTGCCCAGTCCAAGACGAAAGTTTCGAATTTCCAGCAATGCAGAAAATGCACCTAAAAATGATACTTTCTACGGCAATCTTTCGGGCATAAATCGTATGACAAATGCCAGCCTAATGACGTCAGCTGCTGCAGATTTATGTGAAAGTTTCCTCGCGGATTTCCTTGCCTAAAAAGGGTTGCCTTTCCCTAAATGCAAAAGGTGAAAAAATAAAATTTTTTTACGGTTTTCCGCCTGTCTGAGCAAAAGGACTCTCGCACTCGAGACCCTAGCGAAAAAGGGAAACCTGCATCCTCCATCTGAGTTCGTCCTTCAAGCAAATTCGTTGCACAATCCTTTATTGTTGCCATTTCCGTGACATTCGATACTGCAAATTGCGTAAACACGGAGCATGGGAAATTAATGAATTGATTGAGAGGGAAAGGGTTGAGGCGTCCGCGAAATTTAATTTTGCATTCATAGATGCCCCAGATCTGAGGCTTGGGAAAATCGGAAAATCGGAGCTCACCTCTGCGAAAATTGAATGTGGCATACAAGACGTCTCGCCTTCGTTTGTATATATTTCCTTATATTATTTAGAACATTTTCTCAGGAGAAGTTCGATGAGGTCGTACATTTAGGAAGTACTCTTATTCTTGTTCCTATTCTTATACAGTTGAGGAAAGCGTTTCCCAACTTATGCGAAATATGAATTCCGCCCCAACGATCTTCTTCCAAATTTGAGTAGAGAGTTTGGGGACTTCAAATTTTGAATCAATATCTTTTTAAATAATAATTCTTAAAAATTATTTACTTAAGGTACTAACTAACGTCTTCTTACCATCAAAAAGCAGTTGAAAGCAATGCATTAACGTTATTACCTAACTTAATATATTATAAATTACATGTGGATATACATTTCCAATCGACTTTGCGCATCTTGTGTTTGTGGTCCGTTAACATGGCTCTTATGAATATTTAATAAGATTCAATTGAGTTACCCAAACACAAGACCTCTCCACGCCTGAAGACGCAACCATCGGCACTTGAGGAGAATTAACATTTAGCACGGTTAATGCCAAACAACAAAACATCAAAATGAAATCAAGGGCTTGTCCCTTGAACCCGTTGGCTTTGGTGGTGCATCCGGGAAATTTGCATAACATTGGCACAAGTCAAAAATGCACTGGGATTCCCCCCAGCTGCACGTCGCATTTTCGGGACACCTCCTTAATTGAAAATGCCAAAACTGCCAAAATTATGCAAAACAGTCGAAAAACTCAGATATGCATCATTTGGGTTACTGCGGAAAATTCGCAAGCTGGCGAAATGAATTTAAGAAAATTTATGCAATGCCATTTGCTATTTATTACTTGCGCTCGCCTCTAATGTAATTATTATGAATATATTTATTTCATATGAATTATTTAAACGAAGCAGATTGCAATCAGTGTGAGAAACGGAAAGTTGAGGATCGGAAAATGGGAAACAAATAACATTGAAACTATAATTATATTTCTAAAATGGAAATAGAGTTTGTGTGGAAGAGTTTCAAGGGCTTGTTTTAATATACCGCCATGTAAAATTCTAATTATTAATATAATTAATTAGTTGTCAAAATAAAACGATGCTTTAAATATCAATATTATCGGAATTGCAGATAGTTATTTTTAGGTAGAATAAAATATTACCCAGTTTTTCAACAGCATGGAGCTACTTAAGGTTTTGGTAAGCCTGGCATGTGGCATAAATCCGCATTCATCAATAGTTCACAAAAATTTCCATTGATTTGACTTTGACTTGACTTTGATATCTAACACTTTTATGAAGATCATCATTTGTTTGTTGTATATTCGAATACAATAGATCTCTTTGCAATTGATCGTTAAAAGTTGAAGTAAAAGTATAATGTCCCAACATTAATGTCCTTGAAAATGCCTAACTTTTGCCGTGAGGAGGATTTTACTACTTTTTGCAAAGTTATTTAAGAGAACCGAAAGTAAACTCTTTGCTCTTTTAAACTACCAAAATTCCCGGCCCTCCCCCTTTTTCCACTCTCTCGTTTGATGTTGAATTCTGCGGGAAGGTCAGCGAATTTCTGTATTTAGCAAACATCCAAACGCTCGGCGTTTTTCTGTTTTATGTCCTCAACAATTGAACACGCTGTCAGGCGACGCACACAGCATCCTATATCCTTTATATATATCCTGTACGCCCAAGCTACCCCTTTCCACGATTTCCGTGACAATGACAGCCTTTTGCCAAAATGTAGCGTTTATAACGTTTTCAAAGCACACAATTTCCAACAAAATAATGCGAATAAAGGGTTGCTGTGCGTCCAGCAGGAGATGCCCCCTACTGCTGTGCATCCATATACCATATTTTCCGCTCTCATATATATATATTGGTTATATACAAGATCTCCGATACAAAATCAACTTGCTGACCGACCCAAGGCGACCTCCTAATCACACGCACGTGCTCTCCAAAAAAAAGGATGGACTGACAGCACCGACCAAAACAATGGGAAATCCCATCCTGCGTCGGTCAAGCGGTCCTGTGTGTCCGCCGAGGGTTTAACTTTTGTTGGCCACGCGTCAACAGAATTTTCACAAAAACACACAATAAAAATCCATCAAAGTGGTCTGTGGTCAAGGGCGGGATCTGGAGCATTTTGGACAAACGGGTTTTCCCCGAAAAACGACCGGAAAATTGTGTGCAAATGCGGAAAAGCAACAGCTTAAGCTATAATTAAGCGGTTAGCCAAGGGAAAATTAAGGGTTCCATAATTTGGGAATTATAAAGCGGTTTTTGGCCATTGTTGTTATTGTTACAAATACTCATTACTTAAGCCTAGAATTGAAAATATGGTTTAAATAGTAGATATTGGTATAAAAAAAGCTTTTAATAGTGTTCAAGAAAGCCCTTCTTTCTTTACATTCTTGTCATCTTAATTAAACAACATTATTTTAGATTTTCTTTTAAAGCAAAATAATCTCTTACTTAGTAAGACCTTTAAAAAGTCTTTTGCAAAGATGCTGTATCTATAAAAATATTCTAAGCAAATACATATGAAACAACTTTTATTAATAGTCTTAATGAAGCGTTTGAAGTGCAGTCTTCTGCGGTAATAAAAACTGCAGTCAGTTTCACGTTTCGCTTTTCTGCCATTAAAAGTTTCTCTTTCCAATTGAATCGATCGAAGTCCTTTTCAACCCACTGAAACCCTATACAGTCATCGATCATGATCGCGCTTCCTTCCGCAAAAAATTCCCACAGTGCGAAAATCGGCGAAGGATTGCGATAGAGATTTGGAAAAGAAGTCGGGTTGGCGAAAAAGAAATTTACGAGCGATCGAATAACCGAGGCACCATAGCCAGGTATCAAAGGGTGCAGGATCCAGAGCCAGAGGTCCTTGGGCCGGGCTCAAATGTGTCACGTCTTATGATGTCACTGCTGGCGATGCTGCAGCAGCCACCCCAGTGCGCAGATAGTAATCGGCCTTCTTCGGCGCCGTCCTCAGCTACATCCTCATCCTCATCTTTATCCTGTCGCTGATCTTCGCCGGGTTCACAGTAAATTACTTGCAGAGGTGAAATGCAAACAAAGACGAATCGTCTGGCCCTGTCAAAGGTGCTGCAACCCTTGCCCGCCGCTTTTCTTTCCTTTTCCCCGTTTCTTCCCCCTTTCCGTGCTCTCCTTTTTGTGAGGAATCTAATGATTTTTTCCTCAAAACCGAAGCGATTTTTCATTGACCCAGCGGCGGGGTGAGTTCAGAGATCGCCTTCGTTTGGCCTGGGCCTCTGTTATGCCAGCTTGAACTGGTAAATGCAATCACCCGTGAAGACTTCGATCTGAGAGAAGGTATCGGCTCCGACTAGGGCCTGGTTTTTGGGGTCATTGCCGCATTAAGTCGAATTTATGGCAAAGGAATGTCAATAGTCATGCAGATTAATGAGAAAGGCTGTTCATAGGTGACCCATCGAAGCCTCAGTCATTGTTGGATTTGGGATGGGTCAGGCCAAAAGGGTGCACCTTTTGCCCTTCTTGGATAACATAGTTTGCAAAAATGATCCCATAAAAAATCGAAGATCCTATTTTCAAATATTAGAAGAAGAAATAAAGTAACATTCGGTTACAAGCTCTTCCCAAAATAAATGGCAAGAAAAAATTAAAAAATTGGTTTTCTTGCTGACAGCCTAGTATTTGCAAAGCTTCAATTTTACTTGTAATTTTATTACTATGTTTTATTATTATTTATTATTATTTTATTGGACTAAACAGCCATCGATTTACCGAAAACTTTTAGCCACGCCCACCTTAATGCCCACAAACCGTGAAAAGTTGTCTTGTAAATTTCTCTCGCTGAGTAACGGGTATCAGATAGTCGGGAAACTCGACTATAGCGTTCTCTCTTGTTTTAATTTAAAATCTCGTTAATGTGAACAGTTGACCAAGTTCCATGCCTGAACGAGCATTTCCCTTTTGGTGCTACAAATCGACTTTTATCTCAACAACCAAATCTCTGCCGCAAAATTAGACACTTTAACCATTAAAATGTGCTTCACCAAAGAGTGGAAATAGAGCGAATTCGAACAGACTTTCCACTCATCCAGTGAACATGCAAATGACCGTTTTGCGAGGGGAACAATGGCATGGATCTTCGAAAATAATTTAATGCTACATATGCGTGCACATCATGGATGTGGATGGGCGTCAGGAGTGCAGGAGTGCAGGAGTGCAGGAGGAAGTGGTAGGTGAGTAGACCAGCACGCTGACCCGAAATTATAAAGTTACAATAGCGGCGGTAGGGCAACCCTTTGCTACCCCGAACGAATCGAATTACAGGGCTCTGCCGGACTGAGGATCAGGATCAAGAGCTGGCCGTGGACCGCCGGGCTTGTTAGCCGCGCAGCCCTCATGTGGGTATTCAAATTATTAGAGCTCGGTGGCAGCCGGAGGATTTGACCAAACAAATCCCTTCTAATTTCACCCAGGGAGCCGCGCATGTGCAGCAGATTAAATGTTGGACGCTGCGCAGCTTTCGATGCACAAACTCGGGCAAACTGGTTTTGGATTTCGTATGCCCTTGCCCATTTCCTATGCCGAGATGCTGATGCTGATGCTGGGCTGTCCATCCATCACCAACGGACATGGACGCTGAGGGGAAAAACAACAAGTCATTTGAAGTTTTAATAGACGCTGCATCCTTTTGTTGGGAAAAGTAGCGAAAACTGGTTCCTAAACCAGACCAACCCTTTCCCCGGGCGGAAATTTTATTTTAATTTTATATCCTTCGATTCGGTAAAGTTTTTCCTGGGAATGTCTTCTGCGATGCCTTGCTGTTTTGGGACAAAAGTGTACAATTTATCTCTTGCCGCTTAATGGGCCCTTTAGGTTTGGATAATCTTGAGAGTTTTTGGGAAAACTAAATGAGATTTTGAAAATCATAACTGCGCAGGCGATGCAGGAGGCACATTATAACGGGATCTTCTGAATAGTAAAATATTAGTAGTAAATAAAAATAGTTCTCCGGAAGGGATCAAATCTGAAAAAAATCAAATCACGACCGTTCAACCCTTGGCCGCACTTCAACTGACCATTGGTGCTCGCTCACCTAGCCGAAACTATCATCGCATTGTTCGTACTTCTCCCTCTGCACTCCTTTCACTGAAAAGGGTCATCCGCGGCACGCGCGAATGGTCAGGAATCTGTATCCTGCGTGGTAGCAGCCGACACTTAAACGGATGCGGCAAACAAAAAAGGACGATTTCAATTTGCAAAAACATATATTATGCTTTTATTACACGGGCTTTGTTATGTAAATTGCGCAAAAACATCTACCACCAACCGAAATGGCAATAGCTGGGCAAAATCGGTTGGGAGTTATATGCAAGTTTAGGGAATTACATATTAAAGAATTTAATAAAAAAACCAATTTAATTAAGAATATAACAAACTGATCAATACTTGGCTATTTTCATTATTAGGTGGGCTGTAGACCATTTGTTTCAGGAATTTCTCAGAAATTATAATTAAACAAGAGAGAACGCTATAGTCGATACCGGTTACTCATTGGGCGTGATCGAGAGAAATTTACAAGACCAACCAAAAAATAATCCAAAAAATTAATCCTTTAATCAATTAAATGTATAGGTTTAGTTGTGTTATTTTCGATATGTGTAGCATACTTACAGGCATTGCTTTTATTTACATGAGTAAACTGTCATGTAAGCAAATGTATCTTACATCCTTGTAAAATACAATAGTACTTTCTTGGATATGGAAGTGCGGCTAAAGCTTTAAGTTACAATATTTTGATAACAACCATTTTGCATTAAGTAAACAATAAAATATGAATAAATAATGGAACAAAAGAATGTACGCCAAGTGTTATTTCCAGTGTTATTTATTTCGGTATATTTATCTGTATGGTATTTTAAAACGGTCACTCTAAGTTACAATTTTCCGCAAAACGCGTTTAGCAATCTAGATGTTTATGTTTTTAAACATATAAAGAGGCATGAATTCATGTATGTAGTATTTAATGAGAAATCAATGGTTCTCTGTGTAATTTTAATATATCCATTAATTTCTATACTTTAGATTTCACAATGGATTTGGAGAACAACAACAATACGCCATTAACCGGCAAAGAACTCGAAAAATGTGCTGAAAAAAGAAAATATGTAATAACAGATGAAAAGCAAGGGGAAACCAAAAGACTGAAAAAGGAGGAATCAAATGTGGAGGCCACAAACCGTCCGCCTGCGCAGAGCCCCAAAAAGCGCATCGAACTGAACGGAAAGCCCAAGCACAACAAGGATCTTAACTTCACGTACGGCAACTATAAGCACTACTACGGGAAACGCATCCTGGACAAGGATTTTCACGACATACGCCTGGACGTGCTTGGCACGCAGCCTGATTTGTTTCGGGACAAGCAGCTACTAGACATTGGCTGCAACTCTGGATACCTATCTATACAGATTGCCAAGAAGTTCAATGTCAAGAGCCTCGTCGGCGTGGATATTGATCGTGGCTTGGTAAAGGATGCACAAAGCACCGCCAGTCACCTGAAGCGTACGACAATCCCAGGACAGGGGACACCCCACATACAATTTGTGCACGGGAACTATGTCCTAGAGGACGACATCCTGCTCGAGATTGAGCGATCGCAGTTCGACGTAATACTCTGTCTGTCTGTCACTAAGTGGATCCACCTAAATTTCTGTGATTCCGGCCTGAAACAGGCCTTCAGACGCATGTACCTGCAGCTGCGCCCAGGCGGCAAGCTGATCCTGGAACCTCAGTCCTTTGAAGGCTACAAGAGGCGCAAGAAGCTATCGGTGAGCGTAATTAGACAAACAACCAAAAGAAAAACTTTTATAAATGAATTCATTTCTTTAGGAAAAAATCAGGGACAACTACAATGGAATTAAATTCCGACCCGAGCAATTCACCGAATATCTGCTTAGCCCGGAAGTGGGCTTTGCCAAAATGGAACTTATGGGTACACCGGAGCACTGCGAAGTAGGATTCAAGAGACCAATCCAGATTTTTACAAAGTCATACGAAAACATGAAATAAAATATATCTAAAAATGCTTGCAATCCCCATATTTTAATTTCATCGAAGAAGAAAAGCTTCAAATGTGATCAGTGCTACTTCATTCGCTTTACTTTACTTGAAGAGACTGGTATCTTTTCGAGCACGTTGGGAATCTTTTTTAGTAAATCGTCGTGTGTTAGTTGAAAGTCGCTGTCTGCCCACAGAAGTTTCAGTTCATCCATCACCAAACCAAGCCTTACTCCGTTAAGACCATGCTGAGCCAAAGCATTTCCCCTGATCGGGAAGTTCGGCTTGACCCATGACTTGAGCTGGTTGTAAAGTTCCAGTTTGCCGGAGTATTTTAGTAGCTGTTCTACGAAATCCCTTTGAATGTACTTTTGTAAGCACAACTTCTGGTAGTGCCGCAGTGTCGTGTACTGTGAGTCAACCTAGAAGTGGAAACTGGTGTTTAAAGACGTTATGTGAACTTTCGGGATTCGAGGTTCTTACCTTCTCCCGCTCCTGTGTAATAAACCTAGCCAGGTCCCGTTCGTAGGCGGATAGCTTTAGGCGTTTGTGCATTTCCATAGCGTTTTCCACGGAGTGCAGCATCCCCGTCAAGTACAATATCGGGTGATGTGGCTTTTCAAATTGATCTAGGGCTTTGCAAAGACGATCGAACTCATTCAGGTAGGGCTCCTTAGGCAGCCCAATGTACTCGAATAGCTCACAACGGTGCATCTGCAGAAACAATGCAGGTCCGAAATTGCCCACCACAATCTTTTGGAGCTCAGACCAGATCCGCTCGCCACTTATTCTTGTAAGTCCTTTCGCATTTTCCTTTATTGCTTCCAGGGTGGCCTTATCGTGGTTACTTTCCTCACTCGCGATGCGTCCGTAGAATCGGAAATACCGCAGGATGCGCAGAAAGTCCTCCGTAATGCGAATATCTGCTTCGCCCACAAAGACCACGCGCCGCTCCTGGAGATCATCGTAGGCATAAAAGTAATCGTAAACAGTGCCATCAAAGCCCAAGAACATAGAGTTGATTGTCAAATCGCGACGGTTTGCATCCAGTTGCCAGTCGGTCGTGTACATCACCTCCGCATGGCGACCATCGGTACGGATGTCGATGCGTAATGTGGTCACCTCGAAATTTTCCTTGTCATTGATTCGAGGAGTGATGGTACCGTGCTTTTCACCGTTCGCGTTGATCATTCGCACCTCCTCCTTCTCAAACATCTGCTTCATCTGCTCAGGAGTGGCGGTTGTGGCCAAGTCGATGTCCTTCGGCGCAATGCCCATCAGGATGTCGCGCACAGCTCCGCCGGCGATCCGCAGCTCGTAGTCGTACTTCTTAAAGAGCGCCACAAGCTCATTTAGCTCGGGGGTAAATATGCTCTGGAACTCAGGAGTTGCGATCTTCCGGAATGCCGGGTTTGTGCGCATTCTGGGTGGTTTCCCCAGCTGGGCGATCAATTCTGGAGAGGCGCCCCGTGAACAAACCATACTACTGGTCATCGTCTTTATCCAGCGATTCTGGTGGCGGGCGTTGAATGAAAGGATGGCACGTGTGGTGAACTTTACGAGGAGGCTTGGGCCATTCATGGAGAGATTTGAACACAATCGGGAATTTTCCCAAAAAAAACCAGCCTTCTGTGTCTAACTTTTAAGCAATGCCGAAAAATTGTAGATTTTAATGTTTAGACTTGAAAGCTTTGGCACCATATGTTATGTATACCCTGTAGTGCTGTAGTGGTAGGGCTTACTCGTCGTAATGACAGAGAAGTAAGTTATACCAATAAATTTATAAGTTATTGGAGGATTCATAAGTGTATAACTATATTTAATATTCAACTCAATAAAAAATGTAATTATAAAAAAATGTAACTAGTTTAACGGTTTTTATACTTAATAAATAAATGTATATGGAACTCTTAAGTCGAGATCCCTGAGGTCAGTGATATTCCTTTCTTAACGGTATAATGAGTAGTGCAGAATTCGGTCACACTTACGGAAACCTGTTACTTGTTTACCACCGTCTTGCTCGAAGTATTTGAAATCAATGACAGCGCGGTTGCCGTTCGGCCAAGTCAGAAACTTATTGCTGCAGGGACACGTTATTCGAAGGATGAGCTCCCAACCCAAGGTGTACGTAACTAGACCGGATGTGGATGACAGCGGTCTGGAGTTGCTTCGCAAGAGGTGTGTGTTTGTTTATGCAAGCGGCTATTTAGTTATTAACATACGCACTAATATTAATATGCACGACTTTGTTCAGTTGCCAAGTGAACATTTGGCATGAGACCTCTCCGGTGCCCCGCTCTGAGCTGATCCGCGAAGTGGCTGGAAAAGATGCCATTTACTGCGCTCTAACCGACACAGTTAACAAGGAAGTCCTGGATGCTGCCGGTCCGCAGTTGAAGTGCGTGGCCACTATTTCGGTGGGTTACGATCACA
This sequence comes from Drosophila santomea, assembly GCF_016746245.2. Taxonomy (NCBI): domain Eukaryota; kingdom Metazoa; phylum Arthropoda; class Insecta; order Diptera; family Drosophilidae; genus Drosophila; species Drosophila santomea. The sequence continues at coordinate 17,548,923 of NC_053019.2, forward strand.
TCGACGTGGAGGAGTGCAAAAAACGTGGCATTCGGGTGGGCTTCACACCGGACGTCCTAACGGATGCCACGGCAGAACTAACGCTCGCTCTGCTTTTGGCTACCAACCGCCGACTATTTGAGGCCAACAAGCAGGTTTACAACGGCGGCTGGAAGTCGTGGGCCCCTATGTGGATGTGCGGCCAGGGACTGAAGGGCTCCCGGGTCGGCCTGCTGGGCTTCGGCCGCATTGGTCAAGAGATAGCGGCACGCATTGTGCCATTTAAGCCGTCGGAGATAACATACACAACACGATCGCCACGCCCCGAGGAGGCAGCTGCTGTCGATGCCCGGCATGTGGACTTTGACGAGATGCTTCGCAAGTCAGACTTTATTGTAGTCTGTTGCGCCCTAACCCCGGAGACTAAAGAAATCTTCAATGCCGCGGCATTTCAAAAGATGAAGTCCAACTGCATTCTTATCAACACGGCACGAGGTGGAGTTGTAGACCAGAAGGCCCTGTACGAGGCACTGAAATCCAACCGAATTCTGGCTGCTGGTCTGGATGTTACGACGCCGGAGCCATTGCCACTCGACGATCCTCTTCTGAAGTTGGATAATGTTGTTATTCTACCCCATATTGGCAGTGCTGACATCGAAACGCGAAAGGAAATGTCCCGGATTACAGCCAGAAATATTCTTGCTGCCTTAGCTGGCGAAAAAATGGAAGCTGAAGTAAAACTATAAGCCAAGTAATCTCATTTCCTTAAAAACATCTGTTTGTAATTATCGAAAATATTCTAATTAAACACTTAGCCATTTAAAGGTATTTAAAATAATTGAAAAAAGCTTTATCTTATTAACTAACTTGAAAATGTCTATGAGGAAACAAAACAATTAAACTGCAGCTAGTCCTCGCCAGGCGGCAAGGGCTGGTTAAGATCGCTGCCGATAGGCGGGGGCACAGGCAGTGGCACTAGAGACGTCAGTACGGGCACTGTTGAAATTACACCAATTTCTGATGGATCCGGTGCTTCTTTTTTAATATGTTCGGCGCTTATGTAACCGCCGCTTTCGTCCTGAAAAAAAGATATCGTTATGTAGTAACTAAACATTTTCGATGGTGATATAGGGATGAGTTAACTATGTACTTGCATTTAAGGGTAAAGTTAAAAATTCATAGTTACCGTCACGAACACATCCACTGACTTCCCGGAGATGATGTCCAGCACCTGCTGGGTAATGCCACTACCATTCATCGGTTCGTCCTGCATGCTCTCCGCGTATTCCGACAATGCTGGTCTTAAATCGGGGCACTGCTGCAGTGCGTCCACCAACTGGGGAGGAGGAAGGTGCAGCAGGATTGGCATTGACTGCGGTTTCAGGCGCTGCACGGTCTTTAGAAAGCCCTCCCAGATAACCTTCTGTCGCCAGACCTGCTTCATGATCAGACGCTGCAGCAAGTTCATTACAAAGTTGGCCAGACGCGGGTACAGAGTTAGACTCTGAATTGTTGTGCGCATCATCAGTGTGGGCAGCGGAATAACCTCTACAAGCTGTTGTAGCACAGCCATAAGTACTTCCTGTGTGTACAAATCTCTTTCAGCCAAACAAAGGGATGTGGCCTTGACGATGGCTTTTAGGTCGCAGACACTTGGGTCGATGGTGTGCAAAGCTACGAGAATATCAGTGGGGGACAAGGCCATCGTCTGATGCGCGAATTCGGCACCGATACCAAGCAAACGATTGAAGACCTCCTTGACCACAGCGGGATTAAGTTTAATCAGCTTCGGCAGAACAGCTATTAGCTCGGAGCGAGTCAAGCCACTTAGTACGGGTATCATCACGCGCACATCCTTGACTTTGTTTTGGTAAAGATCCCGAACCCGCCGTACCAATTCTTCCTTCGGGGATGGCACTCGCTCCGTCAGTATATAAATTATACGAATCACTAAGGTCTCCATGCCCTTAGGACAATCCTCGATCAGCTGAAGCAGCGGCGCACTCTCCACACCCATCTTCTTAATGGGATTATCTAGACTGCGCAAGATCGTGCGTTTCAGTTCGGCAGAGGTGGCCACAAACACTTGACAAATCTGCTCCAAGTAAACTATCGGAGAAAAAATATATTAATATAAACTTTCACAGTTTTGTTTTCTTCTAATAAGGTTTACCTTCCGGTTTATAGGGCAGCAGTGTAAAGGCCAAACCAAAGCACACCTTGCCAGTGTCTTCCCGCCAGGCGGACTCCTCCGTTGGTCGACCAAAATCTTGCGAGAAAACAGCTGCCGGTGGAGACTCCTGTATTAAAAATTTAAGCCACTCCAGAGCGAATTCGTCTATCCGAGACGGAAGTATTTTGTGCACATGGTACAAACTGACAAGGTGGGCCTGTGCCCGATCCCGCAGATCCACTCGCTCGTGTACAGAAAAATTAAGCAGAGCTCTGACGAAGCGGTTCTTTCGCGGCGGCCTGAGGACTGCAAGGTCCTTGATCAGCTCCAAGCCGTGCTGGGAAAACTCGTCGTCCAGACTAAGTTGAACTAGATGTCCGATTGAAACTTCTGGAAGAATTGGTGCCTCTAGATAAACACGACGAATCAGAATAATCTTATCCTTGTGATCGCAACGCTCTCCAATGCCAAAGATGAGCTTATTCAGCAACTCGTTGTAGGCGTGATCGGGTCTGTTCTCTGTCTTGACGTAAGTGTGCCTTGTAAATCCTTGCAGCAGAGAGTACTCCTCAAAGAGCCAGGAAAATGCCAAATCAATACGCTGTTTAACATCCTCCAGGATGAACTCCATGATGCCGTAACGCACGTTATCGGGAAAGGTGGCCGCAATCACGGTGACCAATTTGCGACGCCTGGCTGACACGCCTCCCTTAATACACTGCCGCTCCGAGTTGAGGATGCGACGCACTGCCTCTGTAAGGAACTTCTCTTTTAGGTTGCGTGGCAAAGGCTTGGTGATCTCCTGCAGCTTCAGTGTTTTGGCTCGTTCCTTCATCTTTTCAATCACTGTCTGCTCACCCCTAGCGCGCTCCATGGTCTCGCGCAGCTTCTTGGTTGCTTCCTCCTTACGTTGGAGCTCTTCTTCACTTAGTTTTTGAACAGCATCCTCGTCCACTACCATTGAAGTGAGTGTGGATTCACTAGCTTGCACTTTCTTAACTCTCATCGGCGGGTCTCGACTGAATGTTGCGGCACCTGGTCCCAGACGCTTTTCAGATAATTGTTCGCCAAACATTCTGGAGATGTTAGTTACCTGCTGCTGAATAGACATTTCGCGAATGGGTGTATATTCCTGAAGAAACTTTTGTGGCGCCTCAGTGGGCAGACTTGGCAAGAACTCCAATACAAGCCCCACAACAGTTTCCGGATTACGGAAATGCTCTGCCAGAAACTTTTCATTAACGCGAGTGGACTTTTGTTTCTGTCGTTCCAATTCTTCAGTGTCTAGTTCCATTTCCCGCTGCTGCTGTTCTTGCTGCTCGCTAACCAAGCGCGCTCGCTTTGAAAGACTTTGCGCGGCATTTTCAAGGATGCGTTTTTGTCTGCGAGCCATCTCCTGTTTGTCCATCTTGGGAATAAGCTTCTGGATTTCATTTGTGGAAGAGCCCAGGTCAACTAACATACCTCGGATGGTGCCTGAAAACTCAAAGGCACCGCGGTTTTTCAGCAATGTCTGCAGTTGCATCTTAAGACTCTTGCGCACGGAGCTTACTTGCGAGTCCGTGAGGGTGGGCGGCAGGTTGGCATTCAGCTGCTTAAAGGCATCCACCACGGAGCCCATGAAGACAGGCCGCATTTTAGCAACCGTACATAGACTGCTTGTGCAGGCAATCAAGTTCACTGAGGAAATATGCGTTGTTCCGTGGAACTGAAGCAGGATATCAAATATATTGTTTCCCTCCTCCTGCAACTTTTGACGGCGAAATAGTTTGCAGTGATCGGGGACATCGCCCAGCGAGAAGTCTCCATCTCGTTTCAGACTGTCCTCGTCAGCAAAGCTCTGCAGGACAACGACGCCCTCCAGAAACTTGATGGCATTTGTACGTATGCCGTCGTTTTCATTGTCGATCATGTCCAATATTTGCGCCTTGATCAAGCTAAGGATGTTCCATGCCTGCTCCGCACTGTCGCCGGGCTCCATAAGGCTGCACAAGTATTGCAATCCGTTCTTGTAGATGCTGCCGCAGGCCTGGATCACTCTCTTGATTACCTGAGCCGAGTTATCCCTAAGCAGCATAGACACGATGTTAATCACATGTGGCAGTAGCTCCACTTTCACTTTGCTGAGATGGAAAAGAAACGTTTCAGCAAGAAGTTACTTCCTTGGACGGATATCCTTACCAAACTTGCTCTACGAAAGCGACTACCTGCTTGCGAACCTCCATGTTTGGGTCGTGGGCCAAAGATAGCACGGACTCCAGAAATTCCTCGGCCAGCTCAGCGCAGGAACCAAGCACAGTCTCCTGCACCTTAACCAGCAGTTCACATTTTGTCGAAGGCGATGCGCTGACCAGTTCATTGCACCAATCGACCACCTGAATGGGGAAATAAATAGTTCATAGTGCATTCCGGCCCGACTTTCCTGATTTATATACTACCTTTGCCCTCGCCGTGGCAGTCTTTTCGTCCGTGAACAAATTGGCCGTCTCTGAGACAAACTGACTGCGCCCAATAATGCTGTCCATGATCGGTTAATTGAAGTAGAATTGGGCTACTGATACTTCGGATATTTTTAAGAGCTGCCGGCAGGGTGGTAAGGTGTTATCGGTATCATTAAGAAACTATCGAAAACGGCTCTGTGATGTCAATTCAGCATATTTGCGCACAATCTGTACAGTTTTGGCCAACTCTTGATGTGTTTAAAAATAGGAATATTTAATTGAATATTTAATAAAATTAGGCCGAACAATCTTAAATTTTGTTAGCTCTTTTTGGAATAACAATATAAACTTAACCATTTTTAGCATATCGTAACTTAACGAGTTTTTATCGATAAGCTTGCTGCAGTTGTGCTGACCCAGCGATGTGCGGGGGTGACTATCGATAAGCCAGAAGCATCGATTTGCTCACATTTCTTGGGTGTTTAAGCGTGAAAAAAACGCCTAAATAAACGAATCGGCCAGAAAGTGCATCTAACGGATTGACGTTCGCGCCGCAGTCGAGGATTGGAACCGCAGACGCCGTCAAAGACGACGAAAAACGTCGCAGCAACCGCCAGCCGTCGCAGCGGAGTGTTTACTAGGCGAGGGGTGCAGTGGAGGAGCTGTGTAGGCGCGTGCGTGTGTATGTGTGCGCCAGTTTGTGGGGCAGAGGCAGCGGCAGCGGCAGAGGAGCAGCGGCGGATGTAGCTCGTTGCCCAGACCCCGTAGTGGATACCACGAACTGCTAGCGCAAACGTAGCGCAGGCCAACTTGGAGGCACAAAGAAAATAAACACTGGAAACCGAAGACGAGGCCTTCTGGAACTGGAACAGCACTGCTCAACAGTCGCAGCCGCGTCGGTGACCGCACCCTAATGTCAAATAGCCAAGCGAATGCCAGCATCAGCGGTAGTACGGTAGCGGATGAACCGATCCAGCACCACCCCTCCTTGGCGGCCGTCCCCGTGAGTGCAACCTGCCCAGCCGCGACGCCGCCTTCGCAGTCGACGCAGCAGCCCCCGCACATAGTTGGTGCCTCAACAGCTGATGCGGGCAGCAGCGTTGCAGTCGGCGTCGGCGTCGTCGCTGGCAGCGAGGGCGTCAATCTGGACTCGTCGCCGCGCGAGTCCGGGGACGATTCGGAGGATGAGAGCGAGATTTTAGAGGAGTCGCCATGCGGACGATGGCTGAAGCGACGCGAGGAGGTGGATCAGCGCGACGTGCCTGGGATTGATTGCGTCCATCTGGCCATGGACACCGAGGAGGGCGTAGAGGTCGTGTGGAACGAGGTGCAATATGCCAGCCTGCAGGAGCTGAAGTCGCAGGAGGAGAAGATGCGGCAGGTGTTCGACAATCTGCTGCAGCTGGACCACCAAAACATTGTCAAGTTCCACCGCTACTGGACGGACACGCAGCAGGCCGAGCGGCCCAGGGTGGTCTTTATCACCGAGTACATGTCGAGCGGATCGCTGAAACAGTTCCTCAAGCGCACCAAGCGCAACGCCAAGCGGCTACCGCTGGAGTCGTGGCGCCGGTGGTGCACTCAGATCTTGTCCGCACTCAGCTATTTGCATTCCTGCTCGCCGCCCATCATCCACGGCAATTTAACCTGTGATAGCATCTTCATCCAGCACAACGGCCTGGTCAAGATCGGCTCGGTGGTCCCGGACGCGGTCCACTACAGCGTCCGGCGCGGCCGAGAGCGGGAGCGTGAACGCGAGCGAGGCGCCCACTACTTCCAGGCGCCAGAGTACGGTGCCGCCGACCAGTTGACCGCCGCCCTCGACATCTACGCCTTCGGGATGTGTGCCTTGGAGATGGCCGCCCTGGAGATCCAGCCCAGCAATAGCGAGTCAACTGCCATCAATGAGGAGACCATCCAGCGCACAATCTTTAGCCTGGAAAATGATCTGCAGCGCGACTTGATACGAAAGTGTCTCAATCCACAGCCGCAGGACCGACCCAGCGCCAATGATCTGCTCTTTCACCCACTGCTTTTCGAGGTGAGTAAGCAAGTCAATTATCTTATCATGACAATAACCTTGTCAACTAGACCTTGGATTTTAATTCTCGGATTCATCTTGCGGGTGTGGAATTCAATTTATTCTCCTATCCCATTACATTATGTAATTAACTTTTTCTTATGGAAATAATGCCTTTCTAAAATGTTTAATATAGATTTTATGAAGCTGGAAAGTTGATATTAAAATTCCAGATTCCTGAGATATGGGTTAAAATACGGATTTTATGAAAGGAATTATAGAAGCTAGAAAGTTGAGATTAAGATAGCAGATTCCCGAGATATATACGCAACAAGTTTATTGCCGCGCATACAGTTTTGAAAAGTGTTGCGAAAATTTTTCATTATTTTATTAGTCATAAATTTCTATTTATTTGTCAAAAATTTTTCTGCCACGCCAATAATTTTTTATTTGTCTCGTTTTATTATTTGTCATGCCAATATCTATGGGAATACCACAAAGATTTTAGCCAAACTCCTTCTAAAGCCCACAAAACGTCAAAGCCTGTTACGCCCACCTTTTTGAAATTTTTCCTAATATTCAGGTAATAATAAATTTTTTGCTGCTACAGGTGCACTCCCTCAAATTGCTGACTGCCCATTGCCTGGTCTTCTCGCCCGCCAACCGCACTATGTTCTCGGAAACCGCCTTCGATGGCCTCATGCAGCGATACTATCAGCCGGACGTGGTTATGGCCCAGCTGCGGCTGGCCGGCGGCCAGGAGCGGCAGTACCGACTCGCAGACGTTTCGGGCGCCGATAAGCTGGAGAAGTTTGTTGAGGATGTTAAGTATGGTGTGTATCCGCTGATTACGTACAGCGGCAAAAAGCCGCCCAATTTCCGTTCCCGGGCCGCCTCTCCGGAGCGGGCTGACTCCGTAAAATCGGCCACGCCGGAGCCAGTGGATACGGAGTCGCGGCGCATCGTTAACATGATGTGCAGCGTTAAAATCAAAGAGGATAGCAATGACATAACCATGACAATACTACTGCGCATGGACGACAAAATGAACCGCCAACTAACATGCCAGGTGAACGAGAACGATACGGCAGCGGATCTCACCAGCGAACTGGTGCGCCTCGGCTTCGTCCACCTCGATGACCAGGACAAGATCCAGGTGCTGCTGGAGGAAACGCTCAAAGCAGGCGTTATGAGCGACGGTGCCGGGGCAGAGAGCTCCGGTGCGGGTGTGACGACCACGGCGACCATGGCGGCTTTGGAGCAGCTGGAGCGCAACTGGTCGATATCCTCTGAGGCAGACAAGCAGGGCACTGCCGTCATGTATGTACCGCAGGAGCAGCAGCAGCACGCTAACGTGGACGTCGACGTAGAACAGTCGGGCACTACAAGCAATTGAAAGTATCAGCTTAGTATTCAGGGATGGCCGGCGCGTATTGTTTTTATTATATTGGGAAATTACACATTACGATTTTATTACTACTATTATTTGTTATTTTTATATATATACCTATATATATATATATGTATGTATGTATTTGAAATAATATTTATGTATGTATGTATCATAAACGATGTTGAACCAGGCTTCCAGGCTAAAGAATTTGATGACATAGGACACACGGCAGACAAACTTGGGTCGAGTCTCGCGAGCACGATTCATATTAAAAATCGCAGAAATAATTAGCGTCATGTCGTAGAGAAACAATAATTTGGTGTTTTGATAACTTAGATCGTACCCAGAAAATTCGAAAAATATTATAGATTCCTTGTTTCATGCCTCCTAAAAACAATGTTATTATACCTATAGTTTCTTTGGTAAATTTGCCAGGAATTGTTTCGACCTCACGTTTTGGCCGCATGTCCTAATTATAATTTTAAAACACTTTTTTGAAAACGCTGCTAGCAAGCTTAACAAAAATCATAGCATTCGCTTAGCACAACTCTGACACGAGCACGAATTAAATTCGCAGCTCCGGCTAGACAAGATTTGAATACGAAAAACCAGACACATTAGATTTCGAGAAACGAACATCTTGACCCCGATTTAAAAACCTTTTTTTCTAGGACATTATCAAATTTCATAAGTTAGCCATGCCGCGAGGAGAACCAACCCTAAAACCGCTGTGGAATGTATTTAAATGTATTACAAATATAAACAAATACGCAAGGCCACGAAATAAATAAATAAATTATTAAAGTAAAAACTCTAAAAACACAAGCAGTGAATGCAACAAAATAATACACAACAGACATAGCTACACTATTATTAAACAAATAAAGATAGCAACCAGCTGACTAATTACAAAGACTTTTTGTTTTTTCCGGACTCAGTCTCTCAATAACTCGTAGAGTAATTCTACTAGATTAGTTGAAAACAAGCAGAAGGATGCATATATATTCTTGATCAGGATCAATGGCCAAGTGGAACTGGCCATGTCCCTCTGTTCGTATGAACGCTTCGATCTCAGGAACTATAAAAGCTGCAAGTATTCGCAAACGAGACCTTATTGATTTTCCAAAAAGACTTTATTTTGATTTGATTGATCATAAGTATGACATAGGTATGATATGTGTTAAGCTTTCTCCTTAAGTACTACTACTGATCTTTTAGAAAGAAAGCTTAGGCACAGGCCTGAACAGCTGACTCGGACTCCTTGGGCTCCGGCGTGGCCAACTTGATGCGCTTACACTGCCTCTCCTCCGGCTCTTCATCGCTAAAGCCTTCCGGTGGAGCGGCGCCCAAAGAGTCTGTGTCAGGGTGCTCCTTATCGCCACTCGCAACTGTCAGCGCTCTAATGGGTAGCTCCTGCTCATAGAGATCCAACAGCTTGTTGCCTTCGTACAGGACAAACGGCAAAGTGGCTCGCTGATAGTAGTCCGGCATCAGCTCTAAGTTGTTGATCACCGTGTCCAGCATGTGGGACTTCTCGCACCATATGCCCGGCGCATCGTTCCGCACTGGATTGATGTGCACATGCAGGTGATAGAAGGACGGCTGGTAATGAATGTACATACGCAGCTGATTAGGATTAATGCCGTATAGCTTGAAAATTGCGTCCTTTGACGACTGGCGCACGTTACGCAAAAGATCAAGATGGCTCCCATTTAAGTCCCGCAGAGATTTGATATCACGCTTGTGAACGATGGCCAGCAGATAAAGGGTTTCCACATTACGTCCGTCCCATTTGAGATCGGGCAGGAGGATAAAACCGGTATTTGGATCGTCGTTCTCGTACACGATACGTTCCTTCTCCTGTTTGTGCTCGAGTATGTTGTAGACCCACTCTAGGGAGAACTGACTTGAGGTGATATATGGAAGGGTTTTTCTTTGGTAGAGATCAGGAGTCTCCCGAATGAGATATTTTTGGGAAACTGAGTACTTCTCGATGTGCTTCTCGGTGGCGGGATAAATGACCGTGCTTTTCACACCTGTGATATTAATGATGGTTATTTTATACGTTTTATGAATGTATGAATTATCAATATAATTCTTACTGCACAAATCCCGGGTGGGCACAACCTGAAAACTGCCGTAAATATTGTTAATAAACTCAGTGTCAACTTTCAGGTCTGAGGTAAAATAACTAGGCTTCTTGGCAGACTCCTCCGATGACGTTGTGGCCACATCGCTTTCCCGGTAAGCTGCGGTTAATAACGATTATAATATAAAGAACATTTTCTTCTATAATTCACGTTTTTATACCATTTTTCTCGAAAACAACAATGGCATCATCGGTTCCTAGATCCGGAAAAGTCCCAAGAAGGGATATACTTTTCCTAACACTGTTGTTGGTTAGAATGCGCTTCAGCCGGAACTTGGACAAGTCGTATGGTGGCGACTTTACCTCTGTGCTTTCAACTGGTTCCGACATTTTTGTTAATAATAATAATAGCTTGAAAGGTATATGTATTTTTATTTTCTTGCGGCTTTTTACGGAGGCAGCGTGACCGTGTCTGGCCTCTACAAAAATTCCATAAACATTTCATACTTCCAAAGTCCATTTAGCGCATACTCAAACCTTGGTAAATATCCTTGCTGAACCGGTTTTACCGGTTTTTGAATTGAAATTATTCTTTGGGGCCCAAATTGTAATTAAAGTTAAGCCCTTGTTAGCCATTAGATTAGAATAAACAATGATAGAAGGTCATGGTTACATAAAAGACATATTTAATACAATCAAAACATCGTTGTTGAATTCTCATTTATTGTGTACAAGCCATTAAAGTACTGTTCATGAACTTTACAATCGGCAACATCGTAACATTTAGCGCTCGCCAAACATGTTTAGAACATTGTTATTATTTTGAGCTTAACACGAGTTCACAATTTGTTCTTACATCTACAGCCGATGTACACAAAAGCATTGATATATAAAGTGATTTCCCCACCGGCGGCCACGTTAATTACACAATTACTCCCTTAGAGGGCTTGGCGCCTAGAATGTCCGACAGCTTTTGCTGATAGGAAGCCAAGAGATTGGCGTCGGTTATGCCAAAGGACTTGCAGGACAATTGCAAGGCATTAAGCAACTGCATCTCTGAGAACTGAGTGCCCCGCTCCAGCAACGCATTGAGTATTTCCTGTAGGAAAGCAAATTTCTAAGTGGATAGGTATATTAAAAAATTTGGGTAAATCACTCTTACATCTGGCTGCATGCAAAGCAGCTCATAAAAGTGCCTCGCCTGATCCAAAGCCACTTCCCTGGAGGCAGTTATGTTACTCAATGTTTGCTGCAGGGAAATCGCGTTCCTGCACATGCGTTGCACGGTTATTTGATCTATGTGCTCCAGATAATTGGAGGCCTGGATAAGAATGCGCGATGCCAAGTGCGCCAGACCCTCAAAAATGTACTACAGAGAAATACGTTAAAGCAAAATGAAGCTGGATTGATATATACACCTTACCCGGGTCTTTCTTGGATGTAGAGTGGCACTAAACGCCTCATCCATCTCAGACAGTCGTTTGGTCAGCACTTGCACCTGGCGGTCAGGCTCTAGGATGTCATCCTTGGAGCCCACATAGCTGTTGGTCCTTACACTCGACTTCGAGCGGAGATAGTGGAAGCATTGAACGCGCACCTCCAAATGCAATACCAGCAGGCAAGTGTTCGCCAGTTCATCAAACTCCAAAGCTAGATTAGTCATTACTTTGATCGTCCCATCCTTCACTGCGATGTCAGCGCCGCACTCAGCAGAAACGGCGTTCAGTCCGTTTACCAACGGCCGGCGTAAATCGTTGGCGAATTCCGACACGCGGCACGAAAACCACTCCATGCTCTCCTGCAGTATGGCCAGCTCCTTAAGAACACTGATATCGACCAAAATCTCTTGCTGGGTGATCCCACCCTCGCCTAGATTACTGGTCAACATTTCAGCTTCGCGGATGTTGCGCTGCTGTACCTGCAACGGGCTCTCCTCTTCCGAAGGCTCAAAGCTTCCACGATGAAGTTTTCGGTTGTGACGCGACTTCTGACTGGAGGTCTTTAAATCTGTCCAGTTGGGAAGCGTTCTAAACAAATAAAAATAAGTGGAAATTATATTTACATATTGCTTTAAAACTTTTATACTTACTTTAAAAACCTGCTGATATCTTCATCTTTTAGCCATGCGACGCTGTAAATTCTCTTATCCTCCGAATCTGGCTGCACGATTCCGCGGTAGGCCGCCTGACATATTTCTCGATAGGCCTTCAACAAAGCACATACCATCTTAAGCAGATCTTCAGAGTAACAGGGCAAGTCTTGAATGAGGTTCCTAGTTTCCATCAACCTTCGTTCGACCATCACAGTAGACTGCAACAACGGCCTGCTTAGATTAAGAGCCTTTATTTCCTCAGGACTTATAATGGTACGCCATGCATCTTGGTTTTTCGACAGCGACTCTATGGTCAGCTGCAGGTTGCGGTTGTGCCCTTTGGATAGGAATGTATCCTTAATGTAGTTGTTCAAAAAGTCATGTAGACTGCAGGGTTGCCTAAAAGTACGATACAAAGTTATTGTATTATGTATCCGAGCCAGAAGCTACAAGTGTATCAACTTACCCTGGCTTGCATTTCATAAAGTTTTCTATCTCCTTGATATATCCCATTAGTGGTAGATACACTTTGGTAATGATATTTTGATCGGGTGTACAAATAAGAATTTTTTCCCGCTGCTTTTTCTCGTGACGAAAGAGGCCACTGGTGGAGCCCTTGCCACTGCCACCAAGCTGGGCGGCCAGGTTGTCATCCACGGAGGCATCCGAAGCGTTGCGACGATGCTCCTTGAAGGAGTCGCTATTGCTGCTGGTGCCAACGTGCGATGACTTATCGAACTTGAACATTGAGCCCTTGGTGCTAATTATTAAAATAAGTATGTTAATACATTAAGTCCCATTACTGACGTGTTACTTACCTCGGCACCTTGCGCCTTAGAAAATAGGAATTTATGTTGCTGGTGGGCTCTGAAAACCCAGTCTGGGCACTTTCGTCCGAGGCAGCATTCTGTATATCCAAGTAGTCCGTGAGCAACAGTTGCAACTTAAATAGAAAGTTGGAAGCTGAAGTGCGATTCAGGGGAGGTTGAAAATCCACCACTTACCACTGACTGAGCCTGGGCCCAGAAATCGGTTAGGTCGTATGGTTGGGGTCCAACCACAGAGTACTTCTGTCCCACCGACAAATAGTTCTTCAGCAACAAGGAATGCGTTTTGGCGATTGCCTTGAACTGCTTAAATATGACCTCCAGAAGTGTAAGGAGCGGATTGGTATCCGCCGTTGCTCCATTCACAGACAGCAGATGCGTTGTGTTCCGCACCACGTTGAGCAATTCTGTTTGGATTTGGACGCGCAGTGTTTCCAGAGAGTCAGGCACCTTGTGCAGCATTCCGAACGACTCCACTATAATGGCAACGAAGTAGCTCATGCTCAGCTCCGGGTAAATGAGATCTGCGTCTTCAATAACCTCTGCCTTGTCCAAATCAAACCTCTGTGCCATTTCAGCCAGCGCTTTGCGCACTCGAGCATTGGCCTCGATGCGATCCGTAGAGCGACGAGCTTTTATTCCCCGAGTAAAGCTGGAATTTAACCGACTAGAGTTGGTGCGTTCGAACGAGGAAAGGGCTTCGTTGGCCGAGTTGGTGTACACCTGGGTGACCAGTTCCTCATGCAGCCGCAGGTACAGCTGCTGACGTCGGGTTTGTAGGTCGGTCCGCAAATCTGACAAGCCGTCGACGGCCTGTAGGGGTCCATTAAGGGTGGCCAGGGCATCAGTTAAGGCCTTGCTGGCATGCAGATACTGTCGTTTGGAGGTGTAGCCCACCACCCTTTGAGGCACTTTGCGCAACTCCTGGCTGGAACGGAATTATCTAGTTAGCGCGGGTCAATAAAAAGCAAAGGCAAAGTGACCTACATTTGCTCCAGCATCTCCAGAACGTACTTGTGCTGCACTGCGTCCGTCCACATCTTCCGAAGCTCATCGCGCCGGCACTGCAGCAGCCGTTTGCAGACACCAAGGTTCTCCTTGACGGCATGAATCCGTTCCCGGCTGGCCGTCACCTCCGAAGACACCTGACTGAACAGGGGCAGCACCTGAGTAAGCTGCTGGTCGTGCCGCGAGACCAGCTCGTTTAAGCGTAGATCCGAGCGCTTGAACTCCGCTTCAATTTTCTGCTTCTCCTTCTGGCGCTCCTCGGTGGTCTCGCTGAATCCCAGGGACTTGATAACGTTAACCAGAAAGCCACATCCTGCGGACTGCAAAAGTAAGCCGGCCACGGGGAATTACTCATGGTAAATCTAAGACAATATCGCTAAGCTAAAAGAGGGCGTGCTACAGGAACAACAACCTGATGGTGTCGTCATCAACTCTGGGCCCGCACATAGGCAACGGCCCAAAGAAAAAACCATTATCTACGAAGAAAACACAAGCAGGCGCAGTACCAGATGGCTTTATTGCTTGGAGAAACTTTGATGCGAGTCGAACACCATTTTCAGCGAGGGTTTGAAGAAATTTACCTCATCCTTGCCGTACTTCACTCCCCTCGGAGGTTTCGTGGGCGGTGGGGCGTCCATGTAGACGCTGTTGAAGGCGAAGATGTGCTTGGCTGTTTGGTGGGCGACGGGTCGAAGAGGGAGACAGGTTAGCTCAGTATCAACATTATTTTCCAGCAATTGCTCATAAATTTGTTGTTAAAATAAGCACTTAAGCACCAGAGTGACCGTTCGAGCAGTGTTATAAATACCGAAGGCTACTTAAACTATCGATAAGATTAGTGATGGACACTTTTGTAGAGATGACCGTTCTCTTAAACTATTTTTGAATTTTTTAAGCTCAAAAATGTTTTGCTTATAGTCACGCACAAAAATGAAGTTAAAATCTCTAGTTAGGAGTGAGAAAATAGACGACATATTTTAATCAGCAAATTAAAACTCGGAAATTGGCGTTTTTATTTAACTTTATTGGGTAACGGTGTAGTTGCATCTACTTAAATGAGTGGCTTGGTCGACTTAAAGGTCTTCACTAAAAGTTAAGCTAAAGCCAATGCGATAAAACAATTGTAATACTTGCTTTAAAAAACGCATGACGCCTACGTTGCATTTAAATATTCTTTGGTTTTGTGGTTGCTCTTGGTTTTGATTGTTTACACATACATCGTGGCTTTGTTCGGTATAAATACTTTAAATAAGCTTTTTTCGCAGTGTGGCTTTTAATTTACACTAATCAAACTTTGTATAGGATTTTTATTTATTTTTATTTTTATTTTTTGCTAAAATAGCAACATTTCAGAAAGTTGAGGGTGTCGGAGTAGAGAATGAGTAACATCTGGGATTTTTTCATACTAGTTTCTACGTATTTAGGTACAGTTTACTATTCGGAGGTATCATATAGATTGCGTTTTTAAGGTTCATGTTTAGCAGTTGTGAAAAGATCGCAAGATTTAGATATGGATGTTTGGCCTTTGTTTCAGATTCTCAGGTGGGATTCTTGGGGTTACATATGTACATAAGACTAATCCTAAGTACACAGTGTAAATACAATGTTTGCTGCTCTTTAAAAACTTGAAGCGATTACTAATTAAAATTTGGCTTAAAATTCCGATCCCTCGACTTAGAAACGAAGTTACATTTGGGATGATTGTTTGGCTCTGGGTTCCGACTAACAGTATTTCACTAGTTTAAGTAATTTAAATACGCAACTAAGCTTAATCTACCAACGCTGCAGGCGCACTTTCGCAGCTGAAGCCGTGGGCGTGGGCGTGGGCGTGTCGTGGTTTCGATTACTCCTTCTTGGGCAACTCACTGTTCATGATGCTGAGCCGGCGGATGTTGGGCTTGTCGTAGTCCTCCATCGAGATGCCGCGCGACAGGCGCCGCGATCCGTTGGCGCCCTCGAAGGATCCGGAGCTAGCCGTGGAGAAGGCGCGTCCGCGGTCCACGCCGGGCATTACCACCGAGGTGAGCAGACCCTGTCCCTTGCAGAACAGCAGTATGGATTGGGCCACCTTTCCGGGCTGCAAAATTTGTGGATTTCCAACTCTAATTATCGCATAATCAATTTATTTTGCAAGTTAAGATAAGTGAATCTACAAGTATGCAAGTGAATTTAAATTGCTAACCAAGTATACAATCTTTTTAAAAAGATTTTACCGTTTGTACTGTATTGCCGCTGTTTTATTAGCAAAATCCGTTTTTGTTGCTTAAATTTGTCATTCACTATCTACCACTTTTTCCATATATAAAATATGTGATTTTTGTGTTTTGTTTCATATTAAATATACGAAATATACTCCTAATTCTAGATTGCTTTAGGCATAAAAACCACACTTACTGCATCGGCGAGGACATCACCAGCCCGTTCGATCTTCAGAATGGTGACCCTTTCCTTCTCCACGTCGCGATGCAGTTTCTCGACCATTGATGCATAGGGGCTCAGCATGCCCGTGATCAGGATGACATCCACCTTGCAGCCCTTGAGCGTAAGGTCCTTGCGACTAGAGGCACAGATATGTGGTTAGTTTGAATGCAATTCTTGCATTGCGAAACCTACTTCATAAATGCTTTGACATAGAGTCCGATGTTCTTGCTGTTTAGGGATCGGTGAAGACGCTTCTGGTACTCGGCCACGATCTTCTCCTTGTCCGGATTCTCGCCCACGATTTGCTGCAAGGTTCGGTGGTTCACCGGATTTCGGCAGCAGAAACATTTGTATGAGGCGGAAATATGGTAAGTTAAAGCGATCTATAAATTAAAGCTACTATCTACTAAACGTACTAACTACTAAGGGTAAGTTCGTGCACAAATCATATACATATGTAATATTTTCTTTCCAATTTTGGTTGCAAAGTGGCTTGGGTCCAATTCTTGAGGGGAAAACTATGTATGTACATACCCAGTTCTAGAAGAAAACAATGAAAAATGTAACAAATAAATAAACAAATAAACATGCCGCAAAATAGGGAAACCTAAAACTATGAGGGTTCGAATTTAAGCGAGATTTGAATCGAGGTTTGCGAAATGGTTTCGATTAGGAAGGGACTTGTTTAAGAGACGTTTGATCTGTTTACCTCCATAACCTGAAAGCGCAGACGAATAGAATTCGATTCGGCGGTTTGTTGTTAGGTTCAAACATAAAATATAAAATAGAACAGAAGGCAATGAGTACGACACTGAGATCAAACCAACGACAACACGCACTCCACAGCAGCAGACCAATGGCCACGAAAAGCTGGTGAGGATGGGAACTTTTCACTACTTACGTGTCCGAATTTGTGGTACATCAGGAAGCTCTCAGCCGACTGGGCCACCTCGTCGCTCTTCCAGCTAATGAACTGCAATGTATAAAAGGCAGAATAATATAATAATTATAATAATATAATAGTCCAGGAAAAAATAATATATGGATATGAAATCTCTGTGTTTGCTAAATATTCCGACGTTTTAAGCTTTTACTCTTTGGAGCAACACGTCGTATGAGTAATGTAAAGAATCATGAGTACTTGATTGAAGTTTAATATTAATATCCGATTTAAGCAATTTAACTTTACCATCCAAACTTTACATAACATATTAATATACGATTTAAGCAATTTAATTTTACCATGCAAACTGTACATAACATTTATCTGAATGACTACATTTTGGAATTTATATATTTTAATGGCACTTTTACATTTGAATGATATTGAATTTAAGAGTGAAGCGGGTATCGCTATGCTGAGGAACCCTTGCCCAAACTTAATCATCACCAGTGTTTAAGAACCCTAATGACCCGAATCTTGGGCAGCCACTTACAAGGAGTACCATGTATCCTACTTACCTTGTTCTTGAAGGACTGCAGCACACTGGCGGCGCTGCCAGTGGCGTTGATCAGAATAAGGCCCAGCACCCGGCTGGGATGGGCCAGTCCGAAGCGGGCCAGGACATTGGCACCGGCACCCTCGCCCAGGCCGATCACGTACTTCACGTGCAGGTAGTCCAGCACGGTGACCAGGTCCTCGCCCAGGGATTGTAGCGTGGGGAAGGGAAACCCGTCGGCCAGAGCCTCAGCGTGGTCCGCATGCCCCGGAACGTCCACGTGGATGAAGCAGGAGCGCTCCTTGATCTCCGTCATGCAGGGGCTGCTCACGAACTCTTGGAACGAGTTGTCTGCGGACGTGGCCAGGATTAGTCAATTAGTTCTACCGGGAGTCGGCTACTTACGGTTGCAGCCCAGGTCGTGAACCGTGATGAACACGGCGCGTTTCTCCTGCTGCGACAAGTCGCCCTAAATCATAAGAAAATAATGGTATGGGGGTAAGGTGATACTCTTTGAAAAGGACGACGTGCGAACCCAACTCACCTGCACTATAACCGTCAGATCCCCGCATTTCTCTGTGCTGATATTGTATTTCTGCAGGAGCGGTAATCGAAAAATGTGAATAAATTGAAGTATGTGTGCGGAATGTGGTTATTTGTTAGAGGAAAACTTGAAAACTTGATAACTGGCAAACTTTGGTCATAGCAAAGTAAAAGGCAAAATCATTTCCACGTTGCCATAAACATAAACTCAAGCGTGAAAAATTACAGGCATGAAATGACCAAAAAATGTGAAATGTTTTCCCCTGCATTTTGACTTTGTGAGCGCTTGCTTTCGGCAGGTCCTTGATGTCCTGGCGGCCACCTGGTGTCCCTGCCTTGTGTAAATTTGGATTTGAACCCCGGCATTGTAAATATGTGCGTGTGCATTAAATAAATACCCACTCGTGCAACAGAATACGAAATGGGAATTTAAGGACACGCCAAACTGTTGAATGTTTCTAAGGTCAGGGGTATTTTTGGCATTAAACACTTTTTTCTAAATGGAAAAACACGCCCGCCTTCCACTCTTTAATAACAAGCAACTAAGCATAAAGTAAATTAATACTGTCTACCTACAAACCTGTGCCTTAAACTCGCTTTAAGCGAACTCACGATACTCACATCGATTTGTGTAACTCAAACTCTGCAGAGAAGTGTATTGTGCTTGGGCTATCACTTTCAGACAGAGCCCATTTCGGAATTCAATTCAGTAAAGCGTAAAGCAAATAAGCCTGCGAAGCTCAAATTGATACGGAAGCATCGGCAGCCTCCTTTGTCCTTTGTCCTGCGAGTCCTGAGCATACGCACACCCACACGAAGACAACACACACACAAGAACAACACACCCACGTCCATCGAAGAACACTTATTGAAATTGAGCGAAACTATACAAGTGTCAAAAGAGCAACGGGGCCAAGAAACTCTTCCGGCCAAGAACTTGCCTAAGCCCCTTAATGTCCATTCGGCTTAAACCGCTCATTTGGGTGGTTTTGGGGGGGAATGGTGGGGTTTTGTGTAAGCCAGTAAATAGATAAATAAACGGAATGGGTATTATGTAAATGCATTTGTTGAGTGCCCGTCACAGCATTTGCAAGCCTTCGCTTTACCTGCGGGTCTGCCAATAAAAAGTTTTGCATTCAAATTAGCTGCATAAATAAATCACTCAAATTGACTATTTATGTAACTGCCTTCCGTTTGCTGACAGAGCTAATATCCCCGCCCAAGGACATGCAAAAAGCGGATGCGGATGTGGATGCGAATCCAGGATGCTGGATCAACCAGATGCAGTTGGCTGTGCTCGCGAATTGTGGAAAGTGGCTGGGGAGGATTGGCCGCAGTGGTTGGATGAGGCCAGTGCATAATGGACAATAAACAAGCAGACGTCACAAATCAATTGGCATTAATTGGTGTAAGTGGGTTGGGTTTCTGCCAAGGACAATAGAGCGCAGTGGGCAAAGAGGACACAACTATGCGTTCTGTTCAGAACTGTACTACTATATTATAGTACTACTATTATACATAAATGACGTAACCCAAATGCTCAATGTATTATTAATTAATTTCAGTGAATTTTCAACGTTATAACTGTGTTTTCTCTTGCTCATTAATACATTTTGAACTGTGTAACATTTACAGCGATAAATCCATCTCGCGGGCGTGGGAAATTTATTTACTTGATGCATTCCAAGAATGCTCGCAGTTCAAGTGTTGACAATTGGTGACAAAAGTAGAGGAACTCTGTCAATTGTAGGGGAATTGACAATAGCCTGCTGGTCCACCTGTCCTCCTGGCAGAGTGACCAAGTGTAGAAGCATGGAAAGCGCTTATAAATAATGAAATTGCCAATAAATGGCACGCTCTCAACACACTTTGTGGGCGAAAGTGGAAAGGTGTGCGGATCTGGACGGTGCCACCTGTGACGGACTGCAAGGCACTTGGCTGACTGCACTTTACGACCTGCCGAAGTCCATCCATTTACCTTCCCCCAGCGGAATCCTAGCCATTTGACCTCACTCACATCCCACATCCCACGGATCACGGATGACGGATGTCGTGCGGTTGGCTCCGGCAGTAATTTACCTTGACTAACAGTCGAATGCTTCTAGTACGCTGACGTGCACTGAACAAAATGAAGTGCATACAAACTTACGCAAATTACCAGACTGAATCCTATGACTTAAAGTTCTTTTATAGTTCCTGAGACCGAGGTGTACATATTCTGATTATGAATATATACATTATTTGGTCGGAAACACTTCCTTCTGCCTGTTACTTACGTTTCAACGAATCTGGTATACCCTTTTACTCTAACGGGTATACAAAAAGTATGATGATAAAAGCGTTACATCGTTATCTTATACCAACGAGCTCGACGATATGGGATAAAGTTGATGCGACTGCCCACGAAAGTTTTCATTCGCTTTCGAGTATTTTCTTTCCAATTATAGGGCGAACATGTTTACTCGTTTTGCGTCAGAAAAACTTTTTGGCCCCTTGTATGTGGATCTTGGCATTGCCAGAGTCATCAGTCAATTAAAAAGTCATTTGGCTCAATCGTTTGATTTACGTGAAAAAGTCTAGCCCTGCCCTTCTGCCGGCTTTCAGTCTCCGCTCGTCGCACTTTAATTGACTTGCGATTGGGTCACTGCTTGCACTCTGCCTGGTTTTTGCAGCCATGAGCATCTGATTTCTTAATTGAGGCACACGACTTAATAACTGCCATGTCTTTGACTAAATTTTTCTGTGACGGAAACACGTGTGAGCAATGATGTTGATTTCTAGAGACCAAGTTGAGGTCAGTTCTTCAATTGATTCGTTGAAAAGTACGAAAAGCGATTGCTGCCCTTATGAAGCATATATGTATTTTCTTGATCAGGATCACCAGCTCACTCGATCTGGCAACGCCCATTTGTCCGTTCGTCTGTCCGTCCGTATAAACTTCTAGGGAACATTAAAAGCTAGGACGTGGAGATTGGGCATGCTGTTGCAAGATGTTTCAGAACAGTGCCACGTCTTTTCTCACCGCCCAAAAAGCGTTTTTCTTTAACATCAATACCGCCAAGTTATTCCTTAAAACGCACACAAGAATGTATTTTCCTGTTGGCAAATACCCTACTTGTTTGACATCAACAAAATAGAGCAGTACAATTTGGCGAAACACGAATTGCATTTTCATGTCCGCAAAGTTTGGTTTTCATTTCGAGCATTTTCCGGATATATGTTTGAATATCAGTAACAGATACAAATACTATATATACGTTTCTGTTTTGCATCGTAGAAGCTATGTGTGCCCAAAACGATGTCCTGGAAGCGTGGAAAACATGCATAAAACTGTATCACTTGCTCTCCACAGGATAACAAAAGAGAATGAGGTCCTTCCATAAGAGTAAGTGGGTGGGAGTCCTCCCAATGCTGCAGCTTGCCGGAATGTCGCTGTGCTGAGAACGTGTCAACTCATTGACCTCCTTGCTGCTGCTTTTCCGTGTTGCCATAGCTCTTGGTCGTACGTGTATCTCCTCCACATCCTCGCATCACCTTATTCCCGATTTCGTCGACGTTGCCAGTTTTTCGCAGATTTTCCCCTTCCTGCCGACTGACTGTGCTTTTCCATTTTCCGTTCAGTCTCGATTACGATTCTCGATTCCTGTGAACCCGTGAACCCCCTGACAACCCCATTTGCTCCGATTCCCCTTTAATGTCGCAGTCATGTGGCAGCAACCAAAGTGGTGCCCATCACACACGGCAGCCCCTGCATCCATCATCCCAGGATTCATAGCCTTGTGTTCAGTGTGCAGGATTGCTGATGGATCTTGCAGTTGATGGCTTGGCTGATACACTATTTCCGCAAAATTATGCAATATTAAAGCTTATTTTAAAACTTCACCCTCGCTCGGTATATAAAAGTCGAGCAATGAGGCTATGGTGTTTGCGCTTGTTTATTTTGAAGTTCCTAAAGACTTGAATTTATATGGCGAAAAGTTACAATCATATACATATTTATATGATTGTTTTAAAATATAATTAGACATGAATCCAAGTCTTCTTTATGTTTCTAAGCTGCCAAACAAAACGGATATCTTTGAGCAGCTCTAAGAGCAAATACGAACGGCAAACAAACTTTTCAAATCGTATTCTACCAAGAACGAGAAAACTTGCTGTACCCAGAACTTGTCATCTGGTTGAATATTCAAAAAATCATTGTACCCAAGTCGAAAAGTTTGGCTCACACCTCAGTACTCCATCCATTCAGGCAAAATTTCTTTGTTCTTGTTTAATTACCCATCAGGTATACACCAGCTTTGAAAGCTAGTATTTCGCAGTTCCAGTTGGATAATCAGCGTTTGAACTTATTAGCCAGGATGGGGATGCAAAAGATCAGACAGAACAAAGCCGGGTCCAAGCTGAGGACTCTTGAGGGCCAAGTCTGCTGCAGAAGTATTCGTCACTTGAACTGAAAGTTTACTTAACAAAGTGCTTTCCATTGAATCCAGGCCACAGACCGTCAACCAAATGCCTTGTTTTCTCGCCGTGTTTTCCTTTCCGCTAATCAGCATTTTCTTCTTTGCCGTACACGCCTAATTCAATCGGTGGGATTGCTCCCCATTTATTGCATTTGTTATTTAAGGGCCTTGTTTCCCAGTTTGTTTATGGGCGAACTAAAGGTTCAGATCTTGACCTTCCCACTTCAGTTTGTCCAACAGCAAATTCAAGTGTAAATGGATTTCGGCTCATAACCGCACTTGCATCGAAGCACTTTGGGGATCCCCCGATGCCCCAAAGTGCCCAGCCTGTGAATTTGATTGGTTTCTCTCATATATTGTTCTATCTATATGGGCATCCATATAGATATACCTCTTGCCCTGCTCATTCAAAGGATGTTATGCCTCACTTTTTAATGTTCTTTTTTTTGGCCGTCGTACATGTGTCATTTGCCAGTTCGCTCTATAAACATCGCATTAATCTCAATTAATATTCCGAATAGCCTGCGGCGAACGTAATGTTTCAATTAGTAATTGCCAAGTATGAATATTGCAGGGGCATCGTGCAGGCCACATAATTGATAGGATATTTGATTTCCCAGCTGATTTGTCTGATTAAATCCTGCTAATGCGCACAGTGCGTATACTTGATGTCAATTTCATGCCCCGACACTTTTCCAACAGCCTGCGAAAGCCGTTACGAAGGCACTGAAAATGTGGAATCTTTGAATTTATGAAAAACATTGAAGGGAGAGCATCAAGGCGGAAGCCCCCAAGTGATGCGAAAAGTTGTGGAAACAAAATTTCATCACACTTTTCTGGCGGCCCAACCGCATTGCCAGGGAAGTTTTAATAGACACAAACAAATCACAAGGACATGTGGGCCTGTACTTAAGGCCACCAATTAAATGTTCTTAAAGTTTGCGACCAGAGCCGCAGAATTCTGAGCCGACGGGCTAACGGGGCGTATACGCAACCTTGCCTCAGAAACTTTGACACTTTGCCAATGGCAAAAGTCTTACGCCACCTAGCTGAGAATAGTGCCGTTTTCCACTCACTTTACAATGCATTTTTT
The DNA here is from genome assembly GCF_016746245.2 of Drosophila santomea. Classification (NCBI taxonomy): domain Eukaryota; kingdom Metazoa; phylum Arthropoda; class Insecta; order Diptera; family Drosophilidae; genus Drosophila; species Drosophila santomea. The sequence goes on from NC_053019.2 coordinate 17,572,901, forward strand.
ATATAGAAAAGAGCAATTGGAAATACTACAGACTTCGAAGTCAAGCAGTTTTCCAGTAGTGCAAAAACACGCCAGATGCTCCGGTGAAAACTTGGCTGTGTGGAGCAAAAAACATAAACTTGAAATCCGAAAAGTACTTCTATCCTTTAGTGTGAGTGTGGAACAGGAAATAGGTTGGGCCTGCGACTGCAGCAGATCATGTATAATGCAAACCCCTATATGGACAGCCCACTACCCATTATGCTTTCGTCCTAATTAAATCCCATCGCATTCAGAATTCGCCTGAAGGGATAAGCGAAACCTGCGGAAACTGAAATGGGAAACAAAGCGAGTAGGGCAGGAAACCAGCCATATATATCGCAGAGGCTTATTCCAGCAAAGCCCTTTAGTCAGCGTATTTGAATTGGGATTGCAATCCAGGACAAGAGGGTGCACCATGTGCTCGGGGTGGAAGTAGTGATGTGGACAGGATTTGATGAGCTCCGTGGAAAAGAGAAATGTGGAAATCATGACCCAGCCAAATGGTAAAAGTAAGTAATAGCGAATAAGTGAAAAAATGCTAGCTGGCAGATATTTATTTAATGGAAGTGCTGTTGCCAAAAGTCTTGCTCAAGATTTAATTTAAACATTTTATATAATGCAGTACTCTATTCCAACGCTCGCATTTAAGTTGCTGCACATTACCAAGTAAATGTAGCATTTCAAAAAAACAAGAAACATATATATATATATATCCTTTAAGAGTCCGTACCAATTTGTCGCCATATAATTAGCTGCCTAATAAAGAGGGGAAATAGCACGCAATAAAGACCGAATGGACGCTATAATTTTGGCCATTTGAGCACCTAGATTCGTTTTGGCCCGCTTTACGTAGTGGCTGTGTGCCAGATGCGACCGCAAATGGCACGTTAAAGGAAACATCCAGTTCCAGGCTAATGGTAGAAGCACACCCACACCCATAAACATACCCACACCCACAGAACCCCACAAAGAGTTGCACAAACAGCGACATGGAGGACGACAATTATGCAATTTTTATGAGGCGCAAGTCAGAAAGTATGCTATGCCCTTTGAGCCCAGTTCACTGAGCACTAAGGGCCAACAAAATAAAAAGCAAATATCAGCCAACAATATCAGCCTACTAAATTCTCTACTCGATCGCGGTGGCACAGCGTTCACCTTTTTTATTTGGAGGAAGAAAAGGGACGCATTTAAGCTAGAGAAATCCCCAAAACTGTCACGGAATTATTTGCTCAGCCTGAGCTAAATTTATAATTATTTGCCAGCTAGAATTATTTGGCAACTTCTTCTCAGCCTGAGCTAAATTTATAATGCTACATCGTTAAAAATAATAGATAATAATTTATAGAATAATATTCCACCTCCGTGCTATTAAGCCTTTTTTTCAGATGGAACAAAAACTTATTACATTTTCGTGGAACAAGTATGTTTAAAACATTTTTCAGCACGCTGTGACAAATAATTCACTCGTCTGCAATTTTATCACCAAGTTCCGTGCAAATATTTATCCCTACTTTTTTTTAAAAATGAAACCACTTGAGATGTCGCACTTGAAGCACGGGGCACTACGAATATTACGTATACGCACAGTGAAAATTCTAGAAAAGTGAAAGTGTGACGGAACATGGTGTTCTAGTGCGCTGCATCTCAAATCAACCAAGATGCACTTGTCGAACAGCTGTCCGACTTGGTTACCAAGTAAACTGGTAACTGGCGGTAAACTGGTGTGTCGGAACTCACGCTAATCTTCTCGGTGGCAGCGGCTGCTGAGGATGAGCCGGCGCCGTGCCTAGGGGTTCCCGGCTTGGACATGGTGCGGGATCTGGGTGTCGGTGGCTTCACTAGGTTGCGAGGCTCGAACGGCGTTCTATCAGGCGCACAGTAGCACTCGCAGATGGACACCGAAATCGGATGCGAAACGTAGACGAGCGTGAACGCGTTTTTTTTTTATGGGATGCGCAATCTTCGAACGCCTGGCGACGACTGGGAAAACTGGCTTATCGTGGGAAAATGCGAGGCCATCCCCATCGCCGGTGAAAAGCCGAGCTTTTCCGAGCCGAAACGAAACGAAGCGAAATGGGTAGCAAAACAAAATGATGGAAAGTGAAATAGCCTTCTGCCCACTCTTTCCCTCTCTACCCCTCTCTCTCTCTCTCTCGCTCGCGCCCGCAGGGATGCTGAAGTGTAAAAAGAAGCGGTTGGGGGCGTGGCAAGTGTTGAAATGTTGCCGTAGGGCAGTTTGTTGGGAAGGTGTTGGACGGAGCGTGGCCAGATGATTGCCCACAAACTACGCATTACGAAATTGGACCATAAATCGAGTTTTGTGTTAAAAAGTAAGAAAGTTGTTTCTCATTCAGATATTGTAATAATTGTTTTTTGTAGCTACAATGCATTACGATTAGTTAAAATATTCATTTATCTAAAGCGTTTTCGCTTGCTTATTATAATCCCTTACTTATTTTGTTTATTTTTCCTAAAAGTTTCTGTTACTTTTACAAAATGTTATAGCAGTTCAAGCATTCATATACGTTTTTCTCCATCTGGCAACGCTGATACTGCAACATACACGCACACACACAAGCGCAGCCACAGCTTCTGACGACCGAATTCCGTTGCCTACTTTTGGGCGCGCTTAGTTTTTGCCGCCCACACACATTCGGCACTGTACGTGGGTGTTTCTGCTGCCCGCGTTTGTGTGTATTATTTGCGTGGGTTAATGTACAAATCCTTTTGTCTTACTTTGTGTTTGGGGGGCATTGTTGAACAGACACTTTATTGTCGGCGGGTTCTCGCATTCCCAGCCGTTCCGTTCTTCTCATTGCTCTGAGCCATTTTTGCCTTTTTGTTTTGATGTTCTAATTTGCGAGCGCGCGGAAAATGCGCAAATTCGCCACCCCATTTGCACCCACACTTCTCTGGCGAAATGCGCATTAGAAATATGCGTGTCCTAGGTCAAGCCGGCTATGCTCCCGAGAGGCTGTTCGTGTGGGTGTGGGCGTGGCAAACTGGTCGAACAATTTCTGATATGGATGGGTTACAAAGGGGGCACAAAGCATAAATATTCATGGAAAAGGAGGGCAGTGGTGCGGCTGGTACGAAGCTATGATGGAATAGATTATTATTATCAAAACTACCGATGATGCAGCTCCAAACTGCTGCAATGCTGAATAAAGTCAAAGTAATTTAAAGTTGGGTGGAAAAAGTGCAGAATACCGAAAGCAATTAGGGGTAAGCCAAACTGACGCCAGCTTTAGCTTGGCAACTTGATAGTCCATGCAATTTGAAATTACTTGCATTAACACAAGCACAAAATGAAACAGTTAAAAATATTTGGAAAATTTCTTTTTATATCGTAAACTTTTTATACGTTGTGCGAGAGCGTTTCCGCAATTCGCTGATCTCCTCAAAATGCGTATGCATTTCCCCCAAGGCTATAAGCAGACAAGTGTCATTATTTTTTGTGTTTTAATTTCGACAGCAGCTTTAATTACACAAATAGGGATATGTTGATGACAGAAAGTGCATAAACCCGGCCGTCGAACAAAGGAATCAGCGAAAGGCGAACATGCACAAAAACAACGAGCAGCAACAAACACCATTGTCAGCCACAATTATCCAGGCAGGTGCCTCAGAACCCACAACAAAAAGCCGCGCAGGAGTGGGTTTTATGGGCGGGATGGCGAATGGCGTTGGAACAGGAAAGGCGAATGGGTACATGGCTACATGGGTAGATAGGCGTTACTTAAGCGGTTAGCTGATGGTGTAGGTGTGGCAGACAATGGGCTGACAATATAATGGGCTAAGAAGGGGTGGCTGCAATTGAAAGTCTGTAAGCCGATTGCCACAGGCGGCGAAATCAGCAGAGCACGAGTTCAGGTGGGCCAAGCTGCGGATCTGAGTAGCTGGGTAGCTGGGTAGCTGGATAGGTGGGTAGCTGGATAGCGAGGTATCTGGGGAGTTGGCAAAGCGCAAACATCCTATTTATGTCAATTCGCAAAGTTAAGCGGGAGAGGAGAAACTCAACTTCAAGGTTTTCCCGGAAACAAGCGCTAAATTCCAAGATATAAACGGCGACTTGTCGACAGCCAGCGAAACAGGATGCAATGGCTCTTGGTAAACAAATCCAATCAATTTTTTTTGTGACTTGGTAGTGGGTGCTATATACATATATAGCGACATTGCTGAATAAACAAAAATTTAATTTTGGTATGGGAGCTTAAGAAAGAGCCATCTCAAGGGTGCAGTTTAAAGGGTAAAATTATTAAAAAAATAAATAAAAGGACTTCATGTAAACTGTTGAGGATTAAGTGTACATAGTTTTATATCAATTTTAATACACAATGTATTTTTTCGTATTTTATCTACGAACGTATACCACAAATTAGGCTAATGAAAAGACTTTACGTTTTGAATAAACAAATATTGGCAACTGAAGTGTATTTTCTGGATACATTAACGAGCCTCGGCAACTTTAAACACTTGCAACAGTTTATGTCCTGGCATTCACAAGAAATTCCTATGCCCGCACGCATCCGCCCGCATCGGCAGGATCAGCCCGGAACACTTAAGCCCAAATGGCAACCCAAACACACGTCCTGGAAGGGCTCACAACCGAAGGATGACAACGGCAACACTTGAGCCCCTGCCACGCCTCTTGTGCTGGGCGCCAAGTGACAAGCAATCTTCAGAAATTCTATATATATATTTATATGTATATATACATTTACGCTCGATATTTACGCATTTATTTATGCCGCTCTTTATTACCTTTTTATCGTTCACTTATATTGCTCGATACTTCAGCGTCGTCTTGGTCGCGAATTTACGCCCCACAACCTATTTTATTTTCGCGTTTTTTATTTTTGGACTCACAAGCAGAACGATAATCTGAGTCTGAGGGGAATATGGGATGGCTTATGGGGACATCGATCATGCTCCAGTCAAAAAGGTCGTGCAAATTGAATGCAAATGAAGCTTTGGTCAACGAAATCCCCTCGCTGATTGATAAGCGCCATCATCAGCATCATTACCACCATTATCATCCGGTTCCACTCTCCCAAATTGAAATGCAAAGTGTAGCCAAATCCGTTGTTACGCCATTCCCCCAAACTCACACCTGGACCCGACTGGACCCCACTAATGATGCCATTAGCTATCTCGTGTTCCACCCTCCTTCCACCTAAAACAGAAATTTAATTAACATTTTTGATTCCCCCACTTTCTTTGAACACCTTTCTAAAAGGGGGTACATTATTAGCACAGCTTTATATTCAGCAAAAAAATCAAAGTATTTGCTTCTACAAACGAAGAAAGTGATTCTATATATTTAAACAGTAGACAGGTATTCGAATTGGAAATCAAATACTTAGCAATAAGCAAAATTCGCTTATCTTTCAAAAATCAATTTCAAATCAAGCAGTATATGGCTTTGAATTAAATTGAAGTAGCATAAGCTAGACAACTCGCACTGACGGAGCATTTATGATATCACAAAAAATAATTATAGTAGGCCTACTGTGGTTAACCCCAAATCAGATGGCTCCCAACCACTGACAAATTCGCTTGGGGCTATTCTGCTGAAAGCTATCGTGTGGCAAACCCCACAGTCCCACACAGAAGCATACAGCTACGATGACCGTGCACTTTTGGGGACACTTTGCTTGGGGACACCTATTTTTAGCTCGACAGCGGAAGAATCGCCGAGCAATGACTTTTTTATGCCCCGCGGATGCGAATATGTCGCTGGAATATTCGAGGGTAGCAAGCCGAACTGAAAGTATATGATGCCATGTCCTACAAGTATCAGGATCAACCTCAATAGGTTTCAGAGCCAGTTACTTGGAGTTCTTTAACATACTTGGAGTTCTACATAGCTGAATGCTTCGTGGTGACCTGTGTCACCTATAACTTGGGTTCCTAGGGTCAAAAAGGCCGTTCTTTCCCCTCAAGAACAGACATACACACATGCATCTGAGAACCCAAAGAGCTGCCCTTTAGAACACACACATTTGGGGGAAGAACCATACCCATACCCATACCATAAGTGGCAATCGGTCTTGTGATAGGGAACACTTCGATGACCTTGATCCGAGCACAATTTGGCCCCACTCATTAAGGCGATGTGTATAATGTACGAGTGTTTCAGATTAATTAAAGCAGTCGGACCAAGCCAAACAGCAACGCCATCATTCGAGAAATGCCCCGCCACCCACGGCCACTTGTACCTAATCAGATATGTATGTACAATGTGCCACATATATCGATGCTACTGGGCTGGGACTGGGAAATGGGCAATAGGGAATGGGGACCGTTATGTTTCTACTGGGGAAAGTGTACTACTGGGCAAGGGTGAAACACATTAAACGCCTCGAGCCATAATTTACGAGCCGTACCAGCAAATGCTGGCCACATAAATCTGAATCAGCAAGCGGACAGCAGGCAAGCAACAAAATGGAGTATCGATCTCACGATCCCTGGTCACTTGATGCCGGTACCTCGTAAATGGTATTCATAACTCTCACCCGCTCCACCAGGGATTCGGCACGGCGCGCGAAGGAGGCACGTTTGTCGGCAATGGACATGGTTTTGCTAGGGATCGGTAGCTGGGACTGGACTATCCGGATAATGGGAGACCCGATTCGGGAACCGACAAGTCACTGGGGGCAGAAATCACAGGGCAACGCAGCTGAAACGAAAAGAGGTAGAACTTCAAACAGGCTGTTGCTATCTAAGGCACTCGATCGATATGGATTTAAGTTTGTAATAAATAGGCAAATATCACACGACACACGTTGCGCTCAAAGTCAAAACATATGCAAATACGGTAGATATCGATCATGGACACTAAGACCTTTTATTTCTATTCTTAGGGTTAGGCAATTTGTTCATATTTCATTATAGCATTATATGTCTCTCAGTGAAATGCACCAGTGTAACTCTGGGTGCCAAAACGCGCCAAAGAGATGTATGTATCAGGGGATCATTTATATTATTTTTTGACGGACACAGAGAACGATCATGAGAAAGATCATGATCAACTTGGCGCTGAAATGCAATCAAATTGCAAGTATCGCTCAATTTAATGCTACTTTGGTATATTACCGTGCGAACCGATTCGAAACTAGGGCGCAACTTCAACTTTGGGCTCGAAAGTCTCAGCCACCAAGTTTGGCATAAATATTTGTGCGAAAGTTGGCAATAACTGGCATTAAAATCGGAGCGGGAAAGACGCGACTTCGCGGAGACGATCGCATGCGATAAAAACGCGTCCAAATCGGAGGAATACCGCCGTAGAACTGATGACACACCCGGTCCGAATGGTCGACTTTTGTAGCGCGGCGAGCATAAAGAGAGTGTTGTTCAAATGGAAAATTCATTATTTTATTTTTAAACGCAGTCGCCCTCTCTTTCCTCGATTTGCTTTTCTTCCTTGCTACTTGTTTCGTGGCAGATTGATTTATGGATTTCGGTGCAACAGGTGGTGGTCAGTTGACAGAGCGCCGAAACACTGCTTGCATTCTGGAGAACTGATTCGGGCACAAAAGCTGCATGCAATTTGCATAATGCTATCAAAGAGCACTTGCTCCCAATTATTATAATTTTGTGTTGACGCACTTGGCATGACTAGCTGAAGTGGGAACTGCAGTTCTAATTCAAAATCAACGTCACGAGAAACTAAAATTAGTCCATTCCCAATCATAACTAATTGAGAAGTGCACTTCCATATGAATGGAAAACCATCTTAAAACACAGTCTTGAAACCAGCACTCATCGTCCAAAAGTCGTAGTCGGAAATGGTTTTATTTTGATGAATTTATTTTTATTCATAATGGAGAATACATATACAGTTATATTTGCTAACTAACAGCAATATCTGCATTTTGTTTTAACTTGTTTCAGAACTAATAACACACTTATAAAGTAAAAGCTGAAGTTCTACATAAGTAAAACATACATAAGAGTAAACACAACATTAGCAAGGTTATACACCTCGCTTAGCAAGGTTATCCTCCCAAATACATTTTTCCTAGCGAAGCTAGCCACCACTACCGCATGGCCAAGTTATTCAAATAGCTAATAGCTAAAAAGACCCACCTTGATCTGGATTTTCAATGCCAAATAGAGTATATTTTATTATTAAGAAACACAAAAATTGGTATACTAAAACTTGGGGAATTTCCCCACACTTTGTAACGGTTACTTGCTCTCTTTTTAAGCGAAAGTAATTGATGGTGCGTATCGATAGGCGCCAGCTTTTGAAGGCATCGATAGTATCGGACAAACTTCGGTTCTGGTTCCAGCCCTAAATTTTGTGCAATTATTTATTAAAAATAAGCAACGACGTGAGCGAACGACACGACCCACGAACGAAGGCAACGAAATGGCAACGCGCGGCGGACCAATGGTCGCGGGCACCGATGGCACCGACTTCGAGTTCAGGCAGCGCGTAGCTGGCACATATCAAATTAGGTTAATAACACTTTGTCCTATCGACAGCTCTCTCCCACACAAGAAATTATCTAATTACTGGGGCGCCTGTGGCAGTAGATGCAGGTGGCACCTACCGCATCCGAATCGTATGTGGCCCCCCCAGGCTGGGCGACGGAGCACCCTGGAGCTCCCACCCACTTGCTGCCGCAGGAGGCGGGTGGGCAAAGTGCCAGCTAGACAATAAGCATGTGCGCCCCAGTAACGGGCTCACTCACACAGTTTCCCCGCTCAACGACCACTTTCTCTGCTCTTTTAGCCTGCTAAACAAGTCTAGGTTGAAGTACTGCATATTCTTTCACGCCCTGCTCTTCTTCGTGATGCTGGCCAAGCTAACGTCGGACATCCTTGACCGCCTAGATATCTTTGTGCTCGAGATCGAGGAGCTGGAGGTCCCACCGCCCCTGTGGTGGGAGTACGTGTGGGCCGCGTCGTTGCTCACATCCTTCCTGGGGCTTTCGGCCGCAAGGGGCAACAAGGTGCGCGAAATGCAAAAGTATATGATAGCCATCCTGCTATTCGCCATCCTGCCGCTCTTCTACTGCTTCGCCTACTACTTCTCTGACGTGTGGGAGTTCGCCACGCTGGACAAGTCGGTAGAGCTGGACGAGACAGACATCTTTGTGTGGCGCGTAAGTGTGGCCGGGCCAGTTTACCCCTTAAGAACCTTACTAATCCTCCGTTTCCCTGCAGGGCTATCCGTACGGTGTGTTCTGGTACGCCTTTTGCTTTGTGGGTTTCCAGGTGCACGGGTTTACGCTGTACTTCGCCTACAATCTGGTCAAGGCCTGGAAGGCCAGAACTGCCACGCGCAAGTTCCAGTAATCTAAATACTCGCCAAACTAGTAAACGCCGGAAAGCAGGGCTAGTTGTAAATAATTTGGAAACTTGAAACTAACTCAAAACACTAGTGCACAAAAGCGTAATGAAACTATGATAAATCTAAAATTATGCAGCTGTTAAGGTATCGCACACTTAGTTATACAGGAAGGGTAACATATGGTCGAAACTAAACGAAGCGGCGGTAAATTTATTGTTAGTTGAAAGTTAAACCGTTCAAATTGATTAAATAGACTCTTATCCATATACACATAGACATATATACACACACGCAGCCTTGTGAGGTCAACTAAAGACAAGAAGCAACTGAAGCCACCAAATTTCCCCGAGTCGGAATAAAAACTGAAAACCAACCTAGAGATCACTTCATTTTTGCTGACTTACATTTCGACGTGCCTCGTGTTTGTTAGAAACGTTTTATATATATTTACACATGAAAATATGCGTACATCAGTCTATGTTTACGTCCGCGAATGGTTACTTCCTCGCTTAGTTGATAATTAGTTCACTTTTCAACAAATTTCGAAACCGTTTCATTTTTGCAAGTACATTAATTTTGAATTTTATTCATTGAACTGCACAGTGCCATGCTGTGAGTCGGGTGGCGAATGTTTGAAAACTGCCCCAAACTATTTACAACTTTCTGTCACTGTTTACACACTACTATAAATAAGGATTCAAATGCAATTTGAGTGTTAAAGCAAAGTTTTTCAATTTCTGATCGTCAATAATACTGTGTAGTGACAGGCATGTCGCCAAACTAAACTGAGAATTGAATTTCAATGTAATAATGTTTTTTAAATCGTAATTTATTATTCGAATTTTTAAGTAGTTTTTTAAAAATCGATTAATAAAGATGCATATATATTTGTTCTTCTGAGTGGGTTAAAAATCGCATTTTATTTTGGGCTGTGAAGGTTGAAGTGAAACAAAAATCGGCAGGCATAAGTATTTCAGAATCTAATATGTTGAACGTAAAATAACTCAAGTTAAAAAGTTTATTTATGCTCATATACTTAATATTTTTAAGGAGGCAGATGAATATTTCCCAAGCTTTGTATTCCGAAAAACACCACCCAATTGCAACCCCGAAGGACATTGCAATGCGGCTGGCAGGCCGAGTTGGCCACAACAATCCAGTTTTTAGTGACCATTTGTGCATCGAGGCGAGTGGAGGAGCAACAGCAAGCGAGCATTGCGCAATTGTTTACAATTGCCGACGGAGAGCTAGAGTTCTCTAGAGAGAGAGGAAAAGCTGTGAAAGAGAGCCAAAGCTTTTCCGCAGCATCCTTTTCTCCTTTAATTCCCTTTCGACGTTGCCTGTGCGAAGAACGGATGCCAAATTTTCCAACACATCATTTCGGACCGAAGTAAACACGACAGCTAACAACAAAAAAAAAATTGTTAAAAATTCAAAATTACGAAATTAGTGAAATTAAATTCAAAACGATTAGTAGTGCAACAGAATGCGGGGCGAGGAGGCGACCTACAGGCGCACCACGCGCGAGAAGATTGTGCTGCGAGGGAATACAACCATCCGCACCGTGGACTCCACTTCCACATACCTGCCCGTGATGAGTCCTGCGGGGTGAGTGCCTCGCGAGGGGATGGACGAGGGGTGGCAGTTGGAGGCGCAAGGCGTGCCGAGACACTTGAGCGTGCCATGACTGTCGCCCCGGAATCGATTTTTATCTCGAGCTGCAGCTGATTTTCAGATACAGATATATGTACGTGTGCGCATCCGAAACGGCCTTCGCTTGTGGCTCACCTCCGGATTATCGGATTTGATTTTGAAAAACCACTCCAGGCCCTCTAAGCCATTATAATGGCGGTGCTCTCAAATGTATGCTATAGTTTCTGGGTTCAACTCAAGAACCGGCTTTTTTCGCCCGCAAGCAAGCCATTAAATTATATTACCGGCACATTATTATTGGGAAACCACTGCTGTTTGAGTAAATACTCGGGCACACATAAGTGAGCGGAAGGTTTTGCTTTCCCCAGAAATCGATGGAATCTTGAGCCAGAAACTAGCGTGCATTGACCACAGTCCGCGCCGCGTTTGGTAACACAAGGAGTTAAAAGTCTTGTGGGGTGAAATCGAAGCACGAATGTCCTTTACGACATTAGATATACAACTGCGATCAGGAAGTAAACATTAATATAAATATACTTTGTTATCCCTATATTTCTTTTAATTTCAGTTAGAAATTGTAAATGTGAAATTTTTTTTTATATCAAAAGCTCTTTACAAGAGGCATTTGCCACTTAACAAATTAGCCAAACAATTTTTTTTCTTTAAATCACAAGAAGATGAAACAAAAAATCAAATATCACCACAGCTGTAGTACCCTTTGCCCGTAATTTACCATAATTGAAACCGCCCCAAGCAGCGCCCAAGCGAAACTTCCTTTAACCTCAATTCGCAGTCACACGGACACGCCGGCCAACTGGGAAGGAAAACTACCCGGTCCGGAATGGTAGTGGTAGTCGCTTTGTTGTGGACGCGTCCAGTCGAGCGGTCAGTTTCAGTTGGTCTGCAACCCTCGAGCTGTCAGGTGGAGGCTCGCCTGGTCGGGTCGCGTTCTCGAACTCCTTGTTCCTTGTGGGAGCTAATCGAAGGCTCCGGGCGCAGACTGTCAGGGAGCTAAGTTTTCGCCCACGTACATATCCGCTTGTGTTTTCAAATTCAAAGTGAAGTGTCTGTGTCTCGTCCTTAACGCTGGGACAACGCCATGTTCAACACCAGTGCCCAGAATTGGTTCGGCATGAGCCAGACACCCGTGGATGCGAGCGGCGGAGTGGCCCAGTTGCTCAACAACAATTCGAGTCTCTACAATCAGCAGCAGCCGCAGGCGGCACATTCCTTCATGCGTCAGCGATCGCTGACCAATTCCAATCCCGCCATGGAGCGCTCAAACGCCTTAGCCACGCGGCCCCAGTCGCCGCCCAACGTCCAGGTGGAGTACGAGGTGGCGGTGCCCTTCGTCTCTACCTACCGGCACACCCCGTACCACTCGCTCTGGGATCTGCACCAGTGGTAAGAGCTAGTGGAGATCTGAAGCACCAGAAATCCACCTATATTTGAAACCACTTTAAATTGGTGTAAGCTAGTGAATCTTTGATTTTCGTAAAAAGGAATTGTATTTGAATTCCTTGACCTGGCAGTTAATAACTACCTCCTTTGTTGCATACAACGCCAATGTTTTCCAAGAAAGCTGACCCCACCTTCCTGGCCCCATACAGTTTCCTCCGCGAAAGTATTTTTGCCAGGCATAATTGCCACTTTGCTGTAATTTGCATAGGACGAAAAGTCCTGTGTTGTGTCAATGGTTTAACCGAGTGGGGAGATTGGTGGGGATTAGCCAAACACCTCTTCGGTGCACGATTTTAAAGGGGGCCCATCATAACTAAGAGTCCAAGAAAATGCGCCATCACTGGACTTTCCCATGCCGGCGCTTTTCCACGCTCAATCCGCCCTTGTAACACTTTGCCAATCAATCAATTGCCCAGTTAAAAGGCATGTATTTCCTAGATTATGACCCATTCATTCGTGAATAGTATATAGAACAAATAAGCTGTGGCCTAGTTTGTCGCTCCACTAATCATTCCCACCAGAAATCAGGAATCAGGAACCAAGAATCGGAGTTCGTGGGCGCGCACATAGGAAACATTAACCCAAATTCGAACGAGTACAAGTATAAATACGAAGCGGATGTGCCAGGAGTCAGGCAATATGGCCGGGAATTATGGCTGCACTGCTGCCAACTTAATTAGCCTGGCGTAAAATATATTGCGGTCCACTTCCCAGATTGAGATTTACAATGTTGCCGTCGGAACGCACGCCCTTAAAGGCTTTAATGCCTTCCAGATGACGCATGCAAAGGCGAAAACACCAAAAATACATTCATAGTTCGAATGCGAATACCAAAGTTAACAATTGTCGCCGGCACGTCAATAACCTGGCCAAGAGCCAGCGAGTTTATTGACCCCACCTGCGACTCGAATAGGCACCCCCTTGGGAGGCACCACAAACACATCGTTCCCGGAAATTCCCGAGCTGTGTCTGCGGAGGGCAGGGCAGGATGGGAGGGAGGTCCTCCGCTAGGGCTAACTAATGTTAGGCGGCTAGACACGAGGATTCCAACCGGTGTATGGTGTGCACACACCAGCACACGCGAGGCACTTGTCCGCGGCTCATAAAGGAAATGACCTTTGCGATGTGGCCAAGTTGAATGGCAGCTCCATGGAGCCACCAAACAGTTTTGGGGTTACTTAAAAATGAACCCTTGACTTTTATTCTTATCAGTCATATGCCATGTTTTTACATTGATAATTTATATTTATCGCGATAAAGAGTTATAATAAGCTATAGTATAGTATACATATATTATATAGTTCAGCCAAAGTCTCCCAAAGGTTTTTGAACCTATACGATCACTCTTTTGCTTTTCTTAAAGATCATGTTTAACTAATTATTTCGAAGAAGATAGAAAAAAGATGGAACGCTATATATAATATTTGTGGAACATTTGTACAATATAAACAAATACTGCTCTTAATACATAAATATGTACTTATTTATGTACATGGAAATGGTCATGTTATGTTATGCTATTGATTCCTCTTTCCTATTATAATATTGTTATATTACTGCAGAAGGACAATCAATAGATTCCTTTGCCTTTTCCAGCTCATCCACACCTCCGACAAGCCTTTCGCACATGGCCCGGATGATGGACTCCCTGATCCTGGACTCGCTGTCCCCATTTGCCTTCACAAAGATCACGGCCACCAGTCGACCATCTCGTAACGCCAGCTTGAAGAAGAGCTCGGATGGCGGACACTCCTCGACAGCGGAGCGCCATCGGCCTATCAACAACCTGGGCTCGAATGCACCTGGAGGATTGGGCATTGGGGGAAGTATCCCCTTGCGCAGCAAGCAGCGGCTACCCACGCAAGGTTTGTGCTCCGGGTGGCTTGGTTTCCTATATAAATATAAGCATTAAAATGCAGTCTCCGCAGCAGAAGTGGCACCACAACCCCGAGCCAGTCAGACGGCCCAGATGCCATTTCCATCGCAGCAGCAGGATAATCGATGGGTGTCCTCCCTGCGCCGTCGTGATCCCGAGCTGCAGCCCACACTACCCTCCATCAACAGCAATGCGAACAGCAGCAGCCTTAGCCAGAGTCACCACGGTAGTGCCGGCAACGTGGGATTGGCGGGAGCAGGAGGAGGAGCACCTACACCGGCCGTCAGCATGGGCGCGGTTCGCCTGGGGCGTCCTGCAAGGGCATCCGCTGTGACCGCCGCCTTACGGAAAAGCCGATCCGTGGAGCGCCTGCGGGCCAGAAAGCTGAGCACGAACACACAGCTTAACTTGAAGCACAAGCCAGTGAAGAAGAACTCGCTGGACGAAAACTCAAACTCGGATGACCAAGACGCCACTACATCTCTGGAGGACAACTCGCATGCCCAGTCCCTAGCCACCAGTCACAACACGCCCAAGTGCTCGCCCAAGACCAAGGCCAAGCACTTCTCGCCCTTGGGCTATGAGGTCCATCTGGTGGACACCCTGGAAAAGGACATCCTGCAGCGGCATCCTTGCATTAAGTGGACTGATGTGGCTGGGCTCAATGAGGCCAAGACAATACTCCAGGTGAGATTTTTATATATGGAAAAATGTTTGTTATTTTTTGATTTGATTATATTGTTACAAATTTTCTAATATGCTCCATTTCTATAGTATGAGTACATGTGTTTATGTGACTTCTTTGAAAATTTAAACCCTAAAATATGAAATTGCAGCCACGAGGACTGCGTATTAATTTATTCAAACAGAAGACCTAAAATAAAAGTAGCTAAATTCATACTTATTTTTCGCCCCAAAAAGGAAGCAGTGGTGCTGCCGGTAATCATGCCGGAGTTCTTCAAGGGAATCCGGCGACCGTGGCGTGGAGTTTTGATGGTCGGTCCGCCGGGAACAGGCAAAACAATGCTGGCCAAGGCGGTGGCCACAGAATGTGGAACAACCTTCTTTAACGTGTCGTCCTCCACCCTTACCTCCAAGTACCGTGGAGAGAGCGAGAAGCTGGTCCGGCTTCTGTTTGAGATGGCTCGCTTTTATGCGCCCAGCACCATTTTTATCGACGAGATCGACGCCCTATGCGCCTCCAGGGGCAGTGACTCGGAGCACGAGGCCAGTCGCCGGTTCAAGGCCGAGCTGCTCATCCAAATGGACGGACTAAATGCGAGCATGCAGGAGGAGAAGGTGATCATGGTACTGGCGGCCACCAATCACCCGTGGGACATCGATGAGGCCTTCCGGAGACGTTTTGAAAAGCGCATCTATATTCCTCTACCAAACGGTAAGTGGCTACAGCCTTTCCTACAGTGAATAATAGTGTTATTCTTCTGCAGAGGACACCCGATCGGCTCTGCTGAAGCTATGTCTGAAGGACGTATGCTTGTCGCCCAGTCTGAACACGGGAATGATCGGCGACGAGTTGCAGGGCTACTCGGGGTCGGACATAAGCAACGTGTGCCGTGACGCCTCCATGATGGCCATGCGGCGCCTCATTTCGGGACGCACTCCCGATCAGATTAAGCAGATACGCCGCGAGGAGGTGGATCAGCCGATTACTTTGCAGGACTTCCAGGACGCCCGTCTGCGCACCAAGAAGTCCGTGTCCGCCGACGACGTTGCACGCTTCGAAAAGTGGATGGAGGAATATGGGTCTTGCTAGTTGTATGGCCTGCTGGCCCAGCACCCTCGATGATTGTATCCCATGTGTACTTCCAAGTCCCGATCGCAATAATTTGTAACCTGTATAAATCGAACTCGTTAGCCGTATATACGCTTATTTGCTCAAGTGCCCCACGCCCAGCATTGCTCCTCTATGTACGTGCACACGGTAATCTGATATCTTATAAATACATAAAGTATACACTAAAAATATATGTAATTTTTAATTTTTATTCAAAAGAATCCTACCATAGGTTTATAGCAACATATTGTATTTTGTAATCAACATATTTGAAAACAGAGAAACGAAATAAATTAATCAACGCCCTTTGGATCCACAGACCCTACTAGGCCCTCAGTTTGGCAATGGTGCTCTGGTAATCTTGCTCAACCACACTGTATTCCTCCTGCAGCTGCTCCATGCGTTGTTGAATCGTTGGCAGACGGGCACGCAGCATTTCAGTGTCCATCTTGAAGCGTTCCATTTTCTTCAAATCCTTCAATTGCTTATAATAGACCGCGTTAAGCCTTTTCTTAACTTCCAGACGATAGGGTCGGTACTCCTTTTCATCCTTCACATTGGTGTAGAATAGACGCAGAAGCTCGTACACTTTACGCACCTGGCGGGGATTGAGCTTCAGAGCCTCGCGAGCTTCCCGCACCATCTCCTTGTTGAAGCCCTTAACGATCTCGCCTCGGGCAAACGACTTCAATTCCATGCAAGATCGCGCGTCCACAAAATTCCGCAAGCGCTGAAAGTCCTCGGATGGATCCTCCACTGTTATGTCCACAACATTCTTTTGCGACTGATAAAACTTGTAAATGCTCTCGACCAATTGGGTAGCCAGGCCGAGTTTCTGGAAAGGCGGCAGTATCAGCATCTGACTTATCCTAGGCCTCTTGTTTTGAGGATAGGCGTAGTACTCGTATACAGTGGTGTAACCAGCTGTGGCGTATTGCCACTGGCCATCGGTGTTCTTGTACTTCTCGTAGCTGAAGGAATGCAGAGAATGAGAAGTCGTTGTTATTAAAACCTAAACGTATAAGTTCTTTAAGACTACAAACTGATAAAAAAAAGGAAATCATCTTGTCCTAGAAAACTTACCACAAGAAGTAGCACCACTGTGGATCATCAGTGTCGATGTAGGAGGCAGCGTCCACGAACCACAAGATGAACGTCTGCAGCCGAGCAAAGAACTTTAAGAATGCAGAGCTCTTGTAGTCGCACTGGTAGATCTCGAAAAGTCGCTCGCTGCCGTCGTCCGATACCCGTTTGTATTCGCTGATCTTCTCACCGAAAGGCTGGAATTTGTCAGCCTTGTCCAGAGTCTTGAGAAACTCATCAAGATTAATGAAGTAGCAACCGTCCGGCAGACTTTGGGCAATTGTGCTGACAACGTCGTCGGCCTTGATCTCTCCGCCAGAGATCTCGTTCACCCGTTTGCCGTACTCAACACCCAGGTAGATGTGCAAAGGTCCTGCCGTGTACATTACACGTACGTGCAAGTCCTGGTAGCCGAAGATGGTCTCGGTCTCGCCGAAAATCTGGTGGGCCATTGCGGGATGGAAGGTGAGGGCGTCATTGTTGATGTCGGCCTTGTCACGGACTAAAAGCAGAAACATTGCATGGGGCTGCCTCAGTACCAAACAAGGATACTTACTCAGCTTAAAGTCTACCACTTCGAGAGCATCGATTACCAAGTCCTGGTACTTCTCGATTTGTGCCATTGTGTGTTACTTCAAAAGGCGCCAATCAAATTGCCTCCGCAGATGCTGGTCCAGAAGATCTTTCCGCAACTTATTGCTTGTGAGTGTCACGTAGCTAACTTATTGCTTTACAAATCCGAAAGCACGTTTTAAGCAAAACCAGACAGTTTTTTGCGGGTGTTCCAGGCCAATTTTCGCGGCTAAACAAAGTGATTGGCTTTCGAACAGTGTTGGACAACGCAGGTCAGCCAACACTAACCGCGGATAGGGCTGTCGATTAAACTATCAGTGCCGTAATGAGAATGCATATAAAGATTTTGTATGAAATAGGTAATTTCATAATTTTAATTAATCATTGTAGCCACATAGCTCACCTGTAGTCACTTTCTTGCCATACAAATATTAGTGTTAGTTAGTTAGAGTTGTGTTGAATCGCAGCAGCCAAAACTTTCCGTTCTTTTCTGGATTTTTCAGTCTTCCATTTTTCTAACAAATATTGCGCCATATTTTGATTTTAAATTATAAAAAACCTCTCTGCACGATTATTTTTTCCTTACATCAATTTGTTTGAATGTGACACTTCTAGCGCTGGTACTATCACTTCAAAATTCACCCTTTTCAACACTACAAAATCCCGCAGCCAACTTAACACAGCATTTGTAAGCAAAAATTTGTGCGGAGATTATTATTAGGAAAAAGCCGCTTTTGCATCCATCTACTTTAAGAAAGGAGCAGGCAAATCTACCAGGTTGAATACAAGACGGCGTATATCATTTCCCATAGTTAAAAACAGTTAAAGGTGATACTGCAGCAGGACAAAGGCGAGGACTTGGTAGGTATGAAAACTGCCTCGTCATAGCGGCAAAAATTTTAGTAAACATTGTTTTGTAGAACACAATGGACACCTATTTGTTTGATGGCGGCCGCATCACCAAGATGGAGGTGGACTACGAGCCGGCGTGCAACGAGAAAATCCCCCTGGCCAAGGAGCTGGCCAAGAAAAACCCCGACGCATTTCACGAAGCTATCGAAATGATGCTACAACTGGAGAAGCAGACACGCATCGGCGCCGACATGGTTTCCTGCTCACGAGTTCTAGTGGCCATCTGCCAGATCTGCTTTGACGCGTCCAACTGGAACGCCCTTAACGAGTACGTTTCCCTGTTGGTACGCCGTCGCTCCCAGCTAAAGCAGGCCGTGGTCAAGATGATCCAAGAGTGCGTCACATACGTAGACAAGACGCCCGACAAAGAGACTAAGCTGAAGCTGATCGACACACTGCGCTCGGTTACCGAGGGCAAGATTTACGTTGAGATTGAGCGAGCACGTCTAACTAAGATTCTGGCCGACATTAAAGAGGCCGATGGCGATGTCGCCGGAGCTGCCACCGTCATGGAGGAGCTACAAGTAGAGACATATGGCTCGATGGATAAACGCGAGAAGGTGGAGCTCATCCTGGAGCAAATGCGCCTTTGCCTGCTGAAGGAGGACTACGTATCCACGCAGATCATTGCCAAGAAGATCAGCATAAAGTTCTTCGACGACCCGGCTCAGCACGACCTCAAGCTAAAGTTCTACTATCTGATGATTCAGTTAAACAGAGACACCTCCTTCCTGAATACTTCGCGCCATTATCAGGCCATAGCCGAACCTCCGCGCAAAAAGACTGGCCTTACACCAGTGGACTCTGCCGCGTCCACGGATGAGCAAAAAAAAAAGGACGAGGACAAGAAAAAGAAGGACGAAGATGATAAGGATAAAAAGCCAGATGTTGCTCCAGAGCCTGAGGTCGAAACTGAGCTAACCGAGGAGCAGAAGAAGGAGCTGACAGAGAAGCTAGTTTGTGCTGTGCTATATTGCGTTTTGGCTCCCTTCGACAACGAACAGAGCGACATGATGGCCCACCTGTCGAAGAACAAGAAGCTGGAAGAAGTGCCAGCCTACAAGTAAGTATTTTTGATTCGAGCGCAATTGGTTAACGTTACTTATTTTCCATTTAAAAGGGAAATTCTGCGCTTGTTCATGTCAAAGGAGCTCATCAACTTCGAGACATTTAATGCAGACTTTGGGCTCGTGCTGGCTGAAAATGAGATGTTTAAGGAAAGCACAAAACACGGCAAGAAGTGTATCACCGAGCTTAAAGATCGTCTGATAGAGCATGTAGGTTTTGTTGCTTTAAATTGCTACTAGTTCACACTGATTGCTAATCATTATTGCACAGAACATTCGCATCATTGCCATGTATTACTCCCGACTGCATTTGGCGCGCATGAGTGAACTCCTGAACCTGCCCACGAGCCGCTGCGAGGAGTATCTTTCTAAGCTGGCGAACACCGATACCATCCGCGTAAAGATCGACCGTCCCGCCGGCATAATTTACTTTACCCAAAAGAAGACCGCATCCGACATCCTGAACAACTGGGCCACCGATGTGAACCAACTGATGTCCCTGGTCAACAAGACCTGCCACTTGATTAACAAGGAAGAGTGCGTCTACTCCGTTATGTGCGCTGTCGAGGATTAGTCCTGTACCATAGGTGCTTAGAATAGTGTTTTCCCTTTAAAACGTCTACTCTCACGCAACTGTAATTGTACTAACCACTGAACTACAATTATTAAATGAATCCCCATTTAAAAGTCCATGCAATTCAGTGCAGTTTTTGCTAGTCATTGGTGATTTCTGGCGGCATTGCACAACACTTGAGGGTGTGTGCAGAGTGCTTCTTCTTCTTCTTATCCAGGGGAGTCAGCAGGTGCGTAGGTCTAAAAAAATGATTAATATTGTATTTAAAAGTTAATTACAAATAAATATACAATTTAGTGAACAGTTTATAACTTTTTACGAAGGGAAAATATCTGTGCTGTATTTTTAGTATTTTCTATAAGCCCCGTTTATGGTAAAGTATTTTTGTCAAAGGTGTGCTAATCATCCCCTTTGGAAGTTTAGGCGGCGTCACTGGAATTCATGATTGTACTTTAGCAAACCGCACATTTCGCCAATCTGTTTGAAATTTGTATTGTTTTTGCCTAAGAATGCCCAAAGAAGATTGTAAATACTGGGATAAGTGCTATCAGCGAAATCCTGTCCATTTGTCAAAATACAATCATCCGGAAAAGCAAGATGAAAAGGAGGACGGTGCAGAAGGCGAAAATGTGTTAAAAAGAAGTGCATTCTCGGCATCACGAGAAAAAGAAGAGGGAAAACGCAGCGAGCAAGTAGACAAGGATAAGCCCAATACGAGTACCTTAAGTACGGATATTGTGAACAAGGAAATGGCCAAGGGCAATTATGAAGCCGAAACCGCGGAGCTTCATAAAGAGGCCATGAGCAACATAACCGGGAAGAACTATATGGAGATCCTGGAGAAGCGCATTCGCCTGTCCGTGCAGAAGGAGTACGACAATCTCTGCGAGTCCAACGAGTTCATCCGACACAAGTTCCTTGTCGAAATGCCGCCGGACTTCTATGAATTTTGGAAGTTTGTGGTTAGCTTAAAAACTGATCCTGTAAACCCCAAAGTTGCTGGCTTGCAGCACCTAGACAATGTATTTCAACTGCAGTTGGTGGGTCCCTTTGAGTTCCTAGCCGGCAAATTCCACGGCGCCCAACTAGGCGAACCGGGGGACTACCTGCGCCACTGGCGTTTCTACTACGATCCACCAGAGTTTCAGACGATCTTCGTCCGCCGAGGAACAGGGATTCACTACGGTTACTGGCGTGATGTGCCGCAGGACAAGGAAAATCTCTTAATAGCCCGCAACGACTCTGCGAAAGGCTGCGAGTTCCAATTTGTGGCTGGAAATGCCTTCGATGCATTCCTCTACTATCTGGAACACGATTTTGTGGACACTCCGTTCTCAAGCGGGCAGTTGGCGGGAACCAAAAAGGCGGTGCCGAAATACTTGAGTGACAATTCCCTGGAAACGGCCCAGCTGGAACAACTACTGCGGGAGCGCAACAAGCGTGTTGTGGCCAAGACATTTCACCGAGCCGGCATTGTTGTGCCCTTTGACCGGAAGACCCAACTGGGCTACCGCCCGCTGGCCGTCAGCGATTCCGAGCTCAAGAAGATGCTGGCCGTGCTAGAGCGGAAGGACGTCGATAATGGAGCGGCCAAGCAGGCGGTTCTTGAAAAGCTGCAACCGGTGGCCAACGCAGCCAACATAGCAGTTGATGAAATGGACTTTGGCAGCGCCCTGGAACTAGGCATCGATATGTTTTGCAGTGGGCACAAGGAGCTGCACATGCTTGCCTCATCGTTGCTGGTACCCGCCTATTCAATGCTTTCCCGCCCACAGTTCATAGCCATAGCTAAGGCGCACATGGAGCAACGTAGTCGGGAGGTGAACCTCAGCATTTTTGAAGTACTTAAGTAGTTCGTTTTTTATTCCGCAACCGCACGATTTTTACAAGCATTAAAACTAAGAAAAACATTGCCAAATGTAGTTTCACATGTACAGATAGGAGTTCTCCTTGCGCGGTGGGATGTAGCTTGAGCTACAGGCCACGCCCGCGCTTTGAAGTACCTCGATCACCGGCTGGGCAGCTGTGGCGTCGAGGGGCAGCTTGTCGGTGTAAATAACGAAGGAGGTAACGGGAGATTCCGCCTGATCACGCCAACTGGCAACTGGAAATAAAGGTGAACAAAAAAGGAATCATCACACCGATTAGGCCCTCTCCTTTTTTCAAGACCACTCACTGCCTGCTGCAACTCCAGCAATAAAGTTGGGAGCCTCTAGTTCAGTGATATTCTCTTGGTTGGCGCCTATGCCGCGGACAATGGCAATGTGATCTCGGTAAAGCTGGATATCCTCGCTTTTGAACTCGACCTTTGGCTTAAGCGTGAGAGTGATCACTTTTTTAGCCACCTTGGCGTACGGCAGTAGGAGCACCGCAATCTCGCCGCTACTGGTTAGGTCCTCATTGATTATGGCCAGCAACTGTTTGGACGATGGACTCCAGTGCAGGGACGAGTTCTTGGCAGGAATGGCACACACGCGTTTTGAATCCTTTGACAGCAGAGAGCTGGCGAAGTGAGTGACATTAACTCCCTCAATGACCACCAGGACCTCACTCTCCACAGGAGCGGCTTCTCCCGCGGACTCATTATCGAACTGCAGCTGCAGCCTGCAAATGCAAATGATAAAAATACGGCTTAAATAAGTTTAGTTCACGCACTTCTCCACAGGCTTCAGGTTCTCCAATTCATCCTCGTCGCAGTCGTCCCAGAAGGCACGCGACGAGGGTATATTAAGTTCTCCAAATCCTGGACAGCTCATCGTGACTTTTTCGAATAAATAAAAAGGTTAAACTAATATGATGAGCTTAATTCCAGTCACTATGTTTTTTTTCAAGTCATCAGTGTGACCATGTGCTGAACGCCAAAATAAACTTTTCTATATTTGCAGATACGTATTAAACATGTATGGCACTTTTTCAGTGCTGAATAAGGTATAGCAGGTCAATTAAAGATTTCATGTATTGAAAATATCATTTGAGTTATTGAAAATGGGAGTTAAGACCTTTGAGTAAGGGAGGATAGTGGAATATTAAAATATTTAATATTTTTCACGATTTGAATTTGATCATTTGAAATAAAAAAGTATAGCCGCACAAATTCCTAAAAATACCAGATCCGAATAGTAGCAGAAGCAGCGCTCCAGCACGGTCATACTGAATACAAAAAATGCAAGATGCAGGTTCATATTCGAATTGGAAAACCACTTTGATCGCGAATTAGGAACTGATTACCAGTCGCACGTGGCTTAAAATATTCTAAACGGCAGCGCGCTGGGATAGATCTCAAGTTTGGTGATTAGCAGTGGGATAAACCGCGCAAAGCAGCGCCATGAGGAAGCGAAGCTCGCGTTGTAACTCTGACACTTTCAAGGAGGAGCAGATGGACCACAACGGTGACGACATCAGCCTGCTGCAGCGCCCGTTACGCACCGCCCACACGGGATTCGAGGAGGCCCGTCGGGCCTATGAGGATGGCACCAGTGAGGTGAGTTTCATCTGTGTGGAGTACGTGACTCAACTGTGGCCCGCTATGGCGGAGGTTCCTACCCCCAAAATTTGTTGAATCCTTGGATAACAATCCGCTTTTCCCACAGGTGCGCCAGCTTCTTAGTCTGGAGTGCAGCCTGATCTACGAGTGCAAGGTGTGCCGCAACATGTTTCGCAGCCTAGCAAATTTCATCAGCCACAAACGCGTCTTTTGCTGCGTCAGCGCTCGTTCCGCGAATGGCAGTGGATACACAGTGAGTGGGCAGTAAAGACAACCTCATTACAAAGCCTCTAGTATCATAGGATGTCAACTAATCGCTGTCAATTCTTCCCCAGGATCAGAATTCCACTATGATCATACAAACGGGTGGTGGTCCATCGCCGCAGGACATCGAACATATGCTCCGCAGCAGAAGTACGGGATGCTCCCCAGTTCCGCGCGACGTGCGTCCTTTACGAGGAGGAGGTGGCAGCATAAGAGACCTAAGTGGTGTTATTGAGCGTCTGCGACGAGAAAAGGCTCCATCGCAGGCCAAGCGAAGCTCCTCAACGGTTCTGCAGCTGGAGTCTGTGCCCAACTCCAGCCAGGCCGTTTATCAGACCATCAAAGTGGACCAGGATGACAGCATAAGGACAGAACTTGACGAGGTGCATCGCATGCTTAATCCATCTGAAACCATTGTGGGACCTGACGGCAAGGCCTTGGCATCCGTTAAGCTAGAAAACAATGGAGGCAGCGACTCTGGCGAAACCGGCGAGCAGTCCATCAGCGATGAAACGGAGACGAGTATTTTCTGCGAGATCTGTATGACTACTTAACTTAATAGGCTTTGGAATCAATTAGTGACTGATGTGTTTCCTAATCTCGTTCACAGGCAATCTGACTTTTCAGACGCACAAAACGCTTGAGGTGCACATTCAGAAGCACCACTCATCATCGGCGTTTGTGTTCCAGTGTCCAGCCTGTTCGCTGACCTTTTTACAGGCCGCTGCTGTCATTCGTCATTTATCGAAGGATCACAAGTAAGTTACCCCAATATTATACTATTATACTACTTTAAGAGGCGATCCATCCAATTCTTAACTTTATTCATATGTCAAAAATTAAATTACTCCAAAGAAAACTAGATACAGAGGCATTGCCTAGCTCTCCATGTTCCTCTCTATTCAAATCAGATATTTTAAGCCCTAAGAGCTTTCGTATAGGTAGATAAATCATAAATATAATAGAAATCATTTTCATAAAATAATTTAATAGCTAGTTTTTATAAGGATAGTGGTTTCAGTAAAAATAAGCAAAATATGTGAACTAATATTTAATGTTGCGTCTTTTTAACATAAATTTTTCAGAAAACCAACTCGGCGCATTCGAATGATGCGGAACACTATCCTTAAGCGACGCATTCAACAAGGAGATGTTCAGCCAAAGGGCCCCTGCCGGGAGTTGAAGCGGCTACAGCTCTCCGACGACGTGGTGGGCTATGAACCTGAGCCATTAGATGGCAGCGGTGAGCACCGTAAGATCATGTCTCTGTGTATCTATTGCGAAAAATCATTCGAGCGTCGCGCTGCCTTGTCAACACACCTGCTCAATTGTCGGGCGAAGCAGGAGGCGCTGGCCAAGCCGGCTCCTTCCGTCAAAAAGCTGAAGATGAAGAGCAATGATTCCGGTTTGGATGCAGCTGATGACGATCCAACTACATCCATACGTATGCCGAAAACTGAACCTATCAAAACCGAGGAAATTACACTGAATGAGATGTTCGCTGATCTACCAGAGCCGAACGACTCATTTGCACCTGGTCTGCACACAGTGTCATTGGATCAGCTCAATTTGGGCAATGTAAGTGACTCTGCTAGTGATGAGGCCTCTAACACTGATGACGAGCACGAGCTTACATTAGGTGCCGAACCCGAATCCACTGCCGATATCAAGGGTAAGGCCAAAAAAAAGCGTAACGTCCCAGTTGAGAAGCAGCTGCGATGTCGCTGTAAAATCTGCCACAAGCAGTTCAATGCCCTCGGAAATTTACGTCGTCACATATCCATGTTCCATTACCGCGCACGCCGTTTTGGCTGTAATCTTTGTGAATATCGCGCATTTAGGCGCTACGATATTGTAAATCATTTGGGATTTACTCATAAGATAGAAGGAGACCGAGACCAGCTAACGGAGCAATATGTGTCCACCCACGAGTGCGAGTACTCTCGAGACGATGTTGACGGAGATATCATTTTGCTGGATAGGGAGGAGGAGCAGCTTACAGTGACGGAGAAGGATGCCAAACCCCCTATTAAAACATATGAAAGGCGCTTGAAGCGTCTTAAAACCGTAACAGAATCTGTTGGTGAAGTGCAACCGAAATCACCAACAGCGGCGGTTAAAGAAGAACCCGGTCAGGAGCCGCTGGAGAGCACTCCGACGTCCAGCAAGAAGCGCCGCAAATCTCGGACCCAAATCTCACCAGAATCTGGAGAACATTCCCAAGATAAGCGTCCTATTCGTAAGCGCGTTAAGGCGGTCAACAAGGACTTTGTCTACGATTTGGTTAGTTTCAAACCAGATGGATCAGGCCAGCAACCTCCTGGAGCGCAGGCCGTAGAATCCATGCGGGCCAAGCTGCGTCGTCCGGCGACGTCGGTAAGCAATGATGAAAGTAAGCACAAACAGTGCGAAGCCTACATTACGGAAGAGAAGAAGCCTCTTGTGTTGGGCATCACACGACGAATCATGCTGGAACTCGTGAGCCAGGGTCTGGCGGTGTCTGCTACTTTACCGGAATTGCCCTCGGAGCGACCCCAGATACGACCTCGTCTTATTTCGCACTCACGCAGCGATAGCGGTTCGCAGCAAAAGCAAAATATTGTAGAAACTACAGTGGATCCTGCTCCGGAAACTGAGAGTTTCATCGAGAAGATTGCGAAGCGAACAGCAGCTGCTGGCAAGGATAACGCTGTCATCAGCAACCTGTGGAACAAGGTCAACACTGCGATTGCCCAGCAGAAGAAGGAACAGGAGCCGATTCATGAGACTCAGCCAGAAAAAAAGTCGGAAACAGTAAAATCAAAGAGCCCTCTGCCAACGTCACCGTCGCCGTCGCCGCCCAGCATATGCGAAGACATCGTGCCCGAAACGCTGGCAACCACTGGTATGGATTGCCTGCGCGGAAAGGGCAGTCAAGCGGGAGCTTCGACAATGTTTCCGGCCCTGCCCAAGCCGCCATCCGTTCTGCAGGCGGCTGCCAATGGGACGATACAGTTCACCCTGGACAGTCTCCTGCGAGCCGCTCTGCAGAACTAAACGGAACCGGAAATGGAAGCCACCGCCACCATCATCGTTGCAACTTTTACAGCGTTTATTGTCTGTCCTACTGGTTTTTTCCTCAAACTTTCAGCTGGTCGCTTTGGCATCAACCGTTTTGAATGTAATTCACTAGTGTCCTTATTGTAAAACCAACTAAATAAGAAACAGAATCCCTTGAAGATAAATACGCTTCGAGTATTACGCGGTAAAAACCACCAAAAGGACTTGAAAAACGTAGCATAATTTTTGGCTATTAGCGAATGTTTGTTGTTTGTGTGAAAAAGTACAGATTTTTTAAAATGTTATAGTTAATACTGTGTATGTACCTAATATTTTAATCCCGTAATAAGTAAGTCACGCAAGTGTGTACGGTTGTTGTCAGTGTATGCGTCAGATTGCCTTGTACACTCGAATCAGTTTGTACATTTCATTAAAATCGGGCCAATCCTGGTTAACCCATACTTTTAAGTATTAAGGTGGACCGATTTAAACAGTTTATGTAACTATTTTTCATATAAAATACGTATAATCTTGTGTACTGACGATAGAGCTTTTTTTTGCTTATTAAACTTAAATGTTTAATTTATTCTTATTTGTTGCACTTTTATTTGTACGTTCGACTTTTTGCACTTGTAGAAGAGCCACAGGTCGCTTCTAAAGCATACCATAGAATTACTCTTTTCGACTAAGTCGGTACACTTTAATTCGATCTCGGATAATGAAAGAGCTTTGGATATTTAGCTTGTTGACGCATCATCTTACCATCTATTATTCATCTATCGGCCCCCCACCTAATTAGCATTATTATATTCAGGAACATCACAGATGCGGAGTCGAGAACACGACGACTTCTGCATGATGTGGCATAAATTTGTTACACAAAATGTTTTATGGCAACTAGCCGAAAGTCAGAAGAAAGTTGAACAAGGCAGTCTGCTCTACACACACAGCCCAGATACATGTTTATATATATTTTATACATAAGACACGTCGACTTGGCAAGTAAGTAAGGAGAAAATCACTCGCAGACTTTGGGCGTTGTCCTGATCTAGACGAGTGGTTCAATGTATTTATATATCATTGTAATGTACAACGTAGAGCCTTAAATCAAATCACCAAATGATAATAAATCCTACGATAATCACTAACAAAATTTGCTGGCACTGTGAACCGATACCAGAAAGGGGAAACAACAAGTGCCCAATTTCCGACGCCCGCACCTGTTCGTCCTGTTTTGCGCCAGGACTGGCGGGCTGAAGCTCCAGCTGGATGGAGGAGCACCCGTGAAGGAAAACAGGTCAACAGGCAGCTGTGCTCCTACTGCCGTTACTGCCGTTACTGCGGACACCCGACAATTGAAATTGTGTCACGGCCAGGAGTATGGGCGTGGACATGCGGATTTGGGCAGGGAGTTGGGTTGAATAGGGTTTGCAGTGATGAAAACCCGAAACTGGGCCACACTTTAAAGCTAAGCGTATCTGTGTATCTGGAAAATAGAGAGGCATGGAGCGTGAGAGAGCGAGCTTGCGAGGCGCGACTGTTTGTAATTGGAAACCGAAAGTGAAAACGCCCAGGCCTTGAAATCCTCGACAGGAGCCGCACAGATACGAATTCCAAATTTATTTATCAGGGGGTAACAGCGCTTCAGGCTATGCAAATTCAATTTTTTAATTCTTATTTACTTACTGCGAAGGTAAACAGGATTCTGTGCAATATATATTCAAAAAACCATTTAATGGAGCAAGTGCTTTAATTGATTTTTACCTATACCCCTTTTTGCTCCTTTTTAAAGGTATAGAAATCTGTTTAAACTCTAGCGAATTTATACAGAAATATTTAAATTCCGTTGATTTCCACACAAAAAATCGAAACACTTGGTTCTAAAAAAGTTAAATTTCGGGAATAATAAAATAACAATTTAAGAATGCCACTTGCAAAGGCTTTGTGTTCGAAAGCCAAAGCGAAGGCAATGCAAAATACTAATTAAACCTTTTACCTATACCAAGCCCACTTTGCCTGGGCAAATTTGTGCTGCATAAACTGATTAAGTGATTTTAGGTTCAGGCTCACGAGGAGGTTGGGCTTGGCCACCTCCCATCCAGCACATCCACGTCGAACCCAGTACGTGGATCGTCAACAAAGCGCTGGGAAGGCAGGCAGCTCGCATTGAAGGGCGACATGAACTACACACACATACCACAGGTAAATTGCTGGCAGGTGGCAGTTCTTTGCAATCGGATCCCTTCTCAACAAATGGAGGTACTGACTCAGAAAGAAACGCGCCAGCAAACCGGGAGTCCTGCAGCTGCCAAGGGCTAGGATGGCAAAATACGAGAAATAAAGAGATTTTTCTTAAAAAAATTGGTTCTAAAAGACGATTACTGCTGTTGGACGGTATACCTATTTAATCGGCACGCGCTTGTCAAAAAATTTGCCTACAAAGATTGCTCATATCTTAAACCAATGCTATTCCTAAGAGGGATTTATAACTACTTATGTGCTTAACTTGGAGCTTAAAGTTTCCAAACTAAAATTGAGAACGAACATAAGTACCTGTTCATCTTAACATCTAGTCTTAATGTGAAAACAGTAGCACCAGTATGTGTTATATGATTTCCATCGCCATATCCCACACATCGCTCATACGCCGTGTGGAGACACTTTGGATCGCCGTTGGGCACCACTTAAAATCAAATGAAGCTAATTAAATCGCCGTGGTGCAGCCCAAGTAATTGGGTGGGAAATTGCCCACTGCCCGACAGCTCCACTCCCGTCAGGATTCCTTTTTTTTTTTTGCGGCGACAGCTGCGTCCTGTAAAATTTTCGGAGCTCAGAAAGTGTTCAAACGGTGCTAAGTACTGTTTATTTACTCGCCGCCCATTTGAATAGTGGCAGAGCGCATTATTACCGATTATCGCCGGGCGGAACAGATGCTGCCACCCCATCCGGAGTCGCAGTGGGTTGCCAAATAAACATGGACAGCGATGACAGGGGAAATGGGTGATGCTGGCTGGCTGGGTAACCTACTAACACGGACGCACCATCAAAAAAAAAAAGAGAGAAAGAGAGGTATGAAAAAAGCTCGGGAGAAAGTTGGGTAGATGAGTGAAAGAAGCCACGCTGCCTGTCATCTGTTGGTGGGTTCGCTTATGTTGTTGCTGTAGGACGTTGAAGGACACCACCAGCAGCATCGCCGCCTGCGTCTGGCGCTCAAGTGTTGTCCTAGTCCTAGCCGAACCGAACCAAACCGAACCGAACCGAACCGAAAGGCGAGCTCTCGGCAGGAGGAGTTCGTATGTGGCTCGGATTCTCGATGCTTGAATTCCAAGCTCGCCAGTCGAGTTTCGGCCGTCTAACCCAGCAGAGGTGTGCAGCGGGCAGCAGTTGAACCACCGAAACCTACAGCACCATCAGCAGCAGAGCAGAGCAGACAGAGTAGCTGTAGCCACAAGAAAACAGGAGCCCTGCCCTTTGATCCGCAGCATCCAACAACTACAACTACAGCAACTGTCACCACAATGCTCCATTGCTCCACTGACAACTGACCCAGCTGCAACCGATTAACTGGCCAACTGGACAGACGGCGGAGCATCGCTATTCATAAGGCGTCCATGCTCGTGGTCCACTTGGTGGACGCGGATGCGAGAGGAGCAGATACCTCGGCGGCAGAGCAAAAAATCGGAAAATCGGAAATCTAATTAGCGATGTCAGTGTCAGTAATGCAAATCCATTAATTTCCAGCTATCGCAACAACAACTTCTCGACAAACAGTCGTTGCTAAAGTCCTAAAGAGCCACGAGAATCGGGAAAATTTAACGCAAAAAAAAAGAAAAAGGGAAAGCACTTTCCCTTCGCTGTGTGTGTGTCTGTGTGTGTAGGTGTGTCGCTGTGTCGGTGTTTCGCTGTGCTGTGGTATTAGTGTGCCGCTGTGCGTGAGAGTTTGTGTGGGTGTGTGCGAGTGCCTGATAACTCGAGCCTGGTGCTGACATCACTTTCACTGCGAAAGCGAGCTCGAGAAAGCAACCTGGAGCCCGGGAATCTGCCAATCGAGCCGCACGGCAACAAAATCAATTAAACTACCAATACTGCACGACAACCGCCAGAACAACAAAGCTGCCAAGAGCCAATTATCAAGGAAAAGCGAAAGAAACAGAAGAAACAGAAGAAGGACGAGCCCATCGCAGCCAAGATGTTCTCCATGTGCACCAAAGTTAAGTCGCGGAGTGAGGATCCGGACATCTCGTTCATGCACCATTCGCAGTCGCAGCAGATGCAGCAGTTGCAGCAGCCCCAAGTGATGGGTAAGTGGGGAAAGCAGGAAGATTGGGGGAGAAAGTGAAAACGAAATTCGCCCCGAAGTCGGCAGTCGGCGTGCCCTCATTTAGCGGAAAACCCTTGAACTCGTTTTTGCTGCCCCACCCCAAAAGCCCCGTCCCGCCACCCTCTCCACCAGCAGCATTTTTGGCCCCTCCCAGCTGCTTATTTTTCTCAATGAATTCGCACACAGGCGCAGCTGCGCGCCCGTCTGATACTTTCTCTTGCACACCCCCTCCCTTCATCCCTGCATCCTGCGTCCTTTCAGGCCACATCCTGACCCACTCCTGCGTTTAACCTATCAAGCGAAATCCAGTATGCGGTTTCATTATGCTGCAATTGTTGACAGTGCCACGCCCATTACCCAGCGCGTGGGTGTGTGTCTCTGTCTCTGTCTCTGTGTGTGTGTGTGTGTGTGTGTGCTCTGCATTAAATCATTAAGTAGAGACCACAGCAGAGCCCATATCGCCCCAAGCCCCCAAATGGGCATACGTACGAGTATGTGTATTTGCTGAAAACGAGTCGAGGGCCAGGATGCCAAGCTGATGCAGTTCGTCGCATGCATAAGATATGCGCCTGCACTCGGAGAAATCTCTATGTGATAAAAAACACAACTTAATCGTTTATGCAGCTTGCATTTCCAGCTGGTTCTAGATGTACTAGTTATATAAATTCTCTCAGATATAGGCATATATATATATATAGGTTCCCTGTAAACCCTGATATTACCTTAAAACAAGAGAGAACGCTATAGTCGAGTTCCCCGACTATCTGATACCCGTTACTCAGCTAGTAGAAGTGCAGGTTTGTGGGCGTTAGAGTGGGCGTGGCAAAAAGTTTTTTGGCAAATCGATAGAAATTTAGACGACTAATACAAAAATGAAAAAATATCTAAACATTTTTCAAAAGTGTGGGCGTGGCAGCTTTGGGCGGTTTGTGGGCGTTAGAGTGGGCGTGGCAAAAAGTTCTTTGGCAAATCGATAGAAATTTGGAAGACTAATACAAAAATGAAAAAATATCAAAACATTTTTCAAAAGTGTGGGCGTGGCAGCTTTGGGCGGTTTGTGGGCGTTAGAGTGGGCGTGGCAAAATTTTTTTTGACAAATCGATAGAAATTTACAACACCAATACAAAAATGAAAAAATATCAAAACATTTTTCAAAAGTGTGGGCGTGGCAGTTTTGGGCGGTTTGTGGGCGTTAGAGTGGGCGTGGCAGCATGATTCGACAAACTTGCGCTGCGTCTATGTCCCTGGAGTCTGTATGCTTAATCTCAACTTTCTAGCTTTTGTAGTTCCTGAGATCTCGACGTTCATACGGACGGACAGACGGACAGACGGACAGACGGACAGACGGACAGACGGACGGACAGACGGACATGGCCAAATCGACTCGGCTATTGATCCTGATCAAGAATATATATACTTTATATGGTCGGAAACGCTTCCTTCTGCCTGTTACATACTTTTCAACGAATCTAGTATACCCTTTTACTCTACGAGTAACGGGTATAAATAGTAACATTATTCATACGTAAACACATACATTTTTCGCGAGTGTCCGTGCTGCTTTAGTGTATATCCCAGCCCTTTATTCACTTTATTCACTTTTTTCACTTTTACATCTAGACAGGCCAGCAATTATGTCTGTACACGTTTGTCGCTGTCCTCGCCTTCGGATTCGTCTTCGGACCACTGCGAACGGTGGGAATCCGAGAGTGGAGTGGGCAGGGTTTCCTTGGCTGTGGCAGCCACTTGCAATTCTAGCTGATTTGTCATGTGGATGTGGATGTAGCAAGGATGCAAGGATGCCAGCATGCAGAATGTCCACAAGCAAGTGCGGCTGTGTGTGCGCGTGTGCATGCATGGCTACATGTGGTTGGTTGTGTGCGTGCACTGAAGTGGCGCACATGATGATATCCGCTGCCTTGCATCGCCTGCCTTCTTACACAAGCAAGGCGGTGTCCTTCGGCGAGCTCGTCCTCTCACCAATACCAATGCAACAAATATGCCAAAGTCCCTTGCCCCTGGCAGCCCCACTTCCGACCTTATCCTTTCATCATCTCCGTCGACACTTGGACTGCGTCTATCGTAGTCGTCTGCTATTTGTTTGCTTCTGCTACACTGGCAACATATTATAGCGACTTGCTATAGTGACTTTGTAAAATGTCTTTAAGTTACATACTTGGTTGGTTATACCCGTTTACTTGCCCGTGTTGCTCTACGAGTAACTATCAACTTGATTCATTGAAAAGTATATAACAGGTGGAAGGAAGACCTCCTTTAGCTTGCCAATTACAAAATTCCGAATCATTCAATTGCAGAATCGGACTCCCATTAGCAGAATAACAGCTATCTGATAGCTTAACTTAACTATACAGTTCTCTTTTGTTTTTTTCCATAGCCCGCGTCTATTATTAACGTAAATAGAAATTGTTTAATGGTTCATAAATAAGCATACAATAGAAAATATATTTCTTAATGTGTATACAAATCACATAGGTCGCAGGGAAGGGATGTTCAGATGCAGACCATTTTGAGGGCAAGCGGCGGTTTTTCGCAGGCCGAGCCTCGAGAGTTTTTCAAATGTCGTAGAGGCCCATTGCATTCACTTTGGCCGTAATCAGTTTGCTGCAAAGGCAACTTTTCGATTGGTCGAGTGCGGAAAAAGTGCCAGAGAGAGGTACTTCAAATCCGAAATTACAAGAATATCACCCGGGGCACATTTAAACGCCTATCAGATATTTGCAACAAAGAGAAATTTAAGAATTTTTACAATTTTACTTATTGCAATGAAATCATGAAAAATTATTATGCTTAACGTATTTATTAAATATATTTCATATCAGATAGTCGGGCAACTCGACTTCATTCACGTGCTAAAAGTTGTAACAATTGGCGAGTTAACTTAGCTAGGTTTTTGTAATACAGTGCATGCAGATTATAAAATATATTTATTAATTATAAATTAATTGAAGTAAATTTTACACTTTGTGTTAAACTCGCGTCATTGATGACAAAGGTGTGAAGTGGCTTCGGATTTGTTACCTTGGCCATCTTTATTGAAATAATTAATTCAGTGCACCGCAAGCTTTGGTTTGCCACTAGCCCAAATCCTGCAGCAGTCCACACCGCTCCTCCGTCTCCCAAATCTCCACTTCGCCTGCTCCTGCTGCCCTCGCTTTCGCCTCTCGATACTTGACCAAATAAATGGGATAGCAACGGTAATGAAGTTGAAATGAGAGACCAGGCCAACAGGGCAGAGGAACTGCAACGGGCTGATTAAGTTGCTGGCGATGAAAATCCGTGTTTCGTTTTTCGCCATTCGTTATCCGGCGCAACCAGTCGCAACCTGGACTCGCCTACACTTGAAATTCGCAACTCCGGCAATTTGGAATGGCGACGAAAGGGGAAGAAGCACCTGAATGGGAAATGGGCTCCAGCTGCAGACCTTGATTCTGGTTCAATTAGTGGCATCGTGTGACGACTGGCATCGGGGTACAGGATATTGGGCTATGGGCGCCGGCCATTGGATGCGGACTAGATGGACTAGATTCCCTGTGATTTGCTTGCGAACTTTCCCCACTTGGCACTCACTCCATAAATTCCATTCTTTTCGCAGGCACTGGCGGAAAACAAATCAAGGGAGGCTATCTACTGCGCTACAAAAGTAAGTATCTCCTGACTTTAGTATAGCTAAAACTTAGTCCTGACTTTAGTATAGCTAAAACTTAGTCCTGACTTTAGTATAGCTTAAACTTAGTGAACATAATAACACAAGACAGATATTTCGATCAAACTATTATTATTATCTGAGTAAGCGATATAACAGCTATTAGCCGAGTTAAGACCTTTTATTTCTGAATTATGCTTTTATTGTATATTTTATTAAATTGTCGCAATCTAAAGTTAATAACTGCCCTTTTAAAGAGAAATTCACCTGCGGCAAGAGTAGTAGTAGTAGCATTTACAGGACCTTGAAAGCACGATTTAAACCCTTTTTCTGACTGAGGTAGATAGGCTCTGAACCAGAACCCTTGGAAGAGAAAACAATCTGTCAAATCAGCACAACAGCAGCAGGCCTCGCAACTCGGACGCAACAGAATGATGAGTTAGATGGATGTGGTCCTTGCATAGGGAATGGGCTGTAATCATTTCGGGGTCACATGCAAGCATAATTACTCACGATTTGGCAGCGGCATGGATGTGTCATTGTCATG
The DNA here is from genome assembly GCF_016746245.2 of Drosophila santomea. Classification (NCBI taxonomy): domain Eukaryota; kingdom Metazoa; phylum Arthropoda; class Insecta; order Diptera; family Drosophilidae; genus Drosophila; species Drosophila santomea. The sequence goes on from NC_053019.2 coordinate 17,608,542, forward strand.
TTTGCTGTCCTGGATGGAGATTCATGTCCTAAACAATTTGTGTGGAGTTCCTGGGGCAAATTAATCGAGAACAATATACACATAAAACACAGGAATAGCGACTAAGCTGCTAAGGCGCACATTTTGATACTCTTTGAGTTAGAATAATAATTAAAATAATTATTATTTATGCCTTTACAGAGCAAATGTTCTGGAACCGCTGGGCGGAGGAATGGGTGGTGCTGTACGACGACTCGACCATGGCCTGGTTCACGGAGCCGGGACGCTCCTCGCCGACGGGAAAGATTCTGGTGAAGGAGGCGCCCGAGATGCTGGCCATTGCCCACTGGACTGGGCAGATACCACGTCGTCCGCCGTTGCCGGCGGGTGTGAATGTGTCCCAGTTGATTGCCCTCGGATCGCAGCGCAAGCGATCGAAGGTCTACTGGATGCTGGCCAAGTCGGAGGAGGAGGTGAGCGACTGGATCGATGCGATTACCAAGACGCTGCCGCCGCCACCTCAAATCGAGCTGGTGGTGGACAAGCCGCACCTGATGAACGTGCTCCGACGTCCGCTGGTGCGCATTCGACGTGAGTATATCCTCCTATTATATGGCATGAAAGCATCATAAATATATAAAGTAAAAAAAACTAATAATCTTATGCAGCGGCCACCCAGTCGGAGGTGAAGCAGCGCAAGGCGGCGTCCCACGGAGCCAGCGGCAGTAAACACCACCGCTGCTCTACGGCGATTTCCACGAAGTTGTACCGGCAGACCCAGGATCCGCTGGTGAAGAGCGACGCGGCGGTGGCCATTCTTAGCAAAAAACCGGACTCAAAGGCCTCGCTGGCCTGCGCCCTGCCCTGGGGCCACGGATGGGGATGGGCCACACTGCCCAACGGCGTTTGGAGCGGCGGACTCACCTGGTCGCAGTGCGAGGACACCTTCACCCTGCACGCCCTGCCCACCACCCACTGCACCAACCTGATCGACACCTCCTGCAGCGGAGCAGTGTACCACACCGACATCGGCGGCTTTGACTTTCACTCGTCGGGCGTGGATGACATCGGTGGCGAGGATTTCGACTATGCCATGGACTGCGGTGATTTCATATTCTAAACTTCCTATATCACAACATATTCATCCACACGGCGCGCAGGACCCATTCCTCCTTGCCATTTGCACATTTTTGTCTTCGATTGGAGGAAACTCAGCAACTGGTAGTCGCTTGGGTAGTATTTAATATTTAACGATGCTTTCGTTACCCTCAGAGTTTTAGGTGCTCCTAAATGTAAGGGAAACCGCACGCCCCATCTTCCTTGTTCCAGTCGACCTCATTGCACAACTAACCGCGATTTTCCTCAGTGTGCTGAATTATATATACATAGTTTGGCATATGTAGGTGTGCCTACAGCTGCGGCCAGAGAAGTAACCAAGCATATTTCGATTCGCCATCATGGCTACATGAAATTCGAGGAAGTGAGAGTCAAGATTCCAATTCCTCAAACTTTGGAGTTATATTATTTTACAAAAAAAAATAATTCTTTAGTTCGCCAAAAATTTGGTATACATTTTTATAATATTAGAATTTATTAAACAAATTAAAAAAAATTTTTAAAACGACCGAATTGAGTCGAAATTTATTTACAAATTAAATATTTTACAAATGCCAGTACTATTATGGCCGCAGCTGTGGTTGATACACGTGTGTCTGTGTATTTCCCATAAGCCGCATACTCGCCAACTCCCGACCCACATATGCCAACTGCCACCCACCACCCACCGCCCACTGGCCACAGCACCCCATTCAGCCACCCACACAACCGCAATCAGCCGTCGCAGTCGCAATCGCATTCGCAGTTGCAGTTGCAGTTGCAACAACAAGCATTTGAAATGCGAAAACATTTTTGCATCGCGCATATAAGTAGGCTACAAAAAATATTTTCGCACTCGACGAGCGAAGAAATTACAATAAATAATGCAGATAGACAGACACAAGGGGACAACTAAATTAATAACGAGAAAACAACAACCGCAAGAGATTGAAATACTTTTGTGTATTTTGAGACTTTTGAAATTTATATTGATGCAATTTGTAATGAAAACTCTTTTCAAATTGTTTTGCCATGATTTTCTAGAATTTTTGAAATCGATAATATTAACCGCAAACCGAATTCGGAAACAGAAGAACAACCCACACCCCGCGTTCCCAGCAAAACCCATTTTTGTGTGCAAATTTTTGAAACATTTATACAGATACAGTGCGCGTTAAATAAGTCGATCGAGAAATCGATTCAAATTTAAAATAATTGTGTAAAAGATAAACACACAAAAACCAAAAAAAAGGGAGACAACCCCCGAGAATATATTTAAAGTGGCGCATAGCAATTTTTATATAGCATGTTAAACAGAAATGATAGTAAACAGGAAAACCAGGTAAATAACAAGTAATTAACAAGGTAAAAAACAAACTCTATTCGTAAAACAGCCACACAGCCTAGTGTAAGTGCTAGCACCTAAGGCATCCGATTGTTAGATTGGTTTTCGAAACTAACTCACTCAGATCGACATACCCACCCGTACTGATGTAAAGTTTATAAAATAAATCAAACGAAACACAGAGACAAGTTAGCAGCCCAGGAAAAAGCACCGAGCATAAGGCAAAAGATGTGCAAACAAATGTGTATGCACGAGTAATTAGTGTTAAGAGTCCATTAGCTATCACGGACATTTGGGAGCGGAATCACCAGTAATCACCCCCATCGATTCGATTTTGAATTTGATTTTGAGAAACTTTCGACACGTCATGTGCGAAAGGGAAACGCCGCTACGAACACCTTGAGAAAACTGTAATTGTAACTATGTTAGGGTATATAGAATCTAGGATAAGTCGGGCGCCCGTTAGAGCCACACATAAATGATAAATATGATAGATGTATGTATGTACATACGTACCGTAAGAAAGTGCAGGTTTTCGAAATGTTGCATAGCGCTGAAGCATAGCATCGCGAATATTATGTAAAATACGGGTAAAAGGACACTCCAGTCCCTGCGCATCTGTTGCATGTCCTTGTACGTGTGCGTATACTTATAAACCACTATATATTTATGTACAACAGTAATCAAAGTCAAGCTACACGAATCGAAATAGGAAACAAAACCGGAACCGGAACCGTTACCGGAAACGGAAACCCTAACCTGAGCCCACAGCCTTAGCTATCATACTCATCACCCGCTACAAATCCTTTATGGTGTCTACGCATATGTAATGTATCTGCATGTATACAAAACACAATACACAATACCTATAGCTATAGTCGGGAGAGGCGATCGGCAGCATTAGAAACGTACGTAATATAGAACCCGCCACGTAACATAATTATATGTAGACTAAAAGACTTAAGCAATTGTCGTTTAGACGTTAAATTAGAGCGCATTGAATGTTGGCTTATAGTTCTAGATACCGAGCGATTTAGGAGCGGGCGTTAGGATTCAGGGGAGCGTTAGGAACATATTAAGGATATCCTCACCACAATGTTTTAGTCTGAAGCCTAGCCGAATCGAAATCGAAACCGAATTCGGAATTTGTTAGCGAGCGAGTTGAACCGCGAAACCAAAACTAAAACCAAACCAAACCAATACCAAAAACAAATGGAAAACAAAACGAAAATAAACGTAAAGTAAATCAACCTTGGACAATCACGCATACGCATGTAGGCAAACTGGATTAAATAATGTATGTAAATTATTTAAGCCCTGGGTAGGCAGCAAAACAAAAAAAAAGTACCGAGGATGGCTTGTATGGCATAGTCCTAGCACGTCCAGCATAGAATCCTTAAGGGCTCCGTGAACTTAACTAATCTAAAAAAAAAAAACACATACAAAACCAAACAAGTTCACATTCGATTGAGGCCAATAGCCAGGTCAAGCTTCAATTAAATGTCAATCCCCAAGCTCTTCAGTTGTACCGAGAAGTATTTTTGTAAACTTTATTAGAAACACCGAAATCTAAAGCGAAACTATAGTAATAGCAAAAAACATGGATGTTTTAAAACGGAAATTAAGCAAACGCAAAACCAAAGTATACTTTAGAGGCAATTTTTGTAGCATAATTGTACACTTAAACTGCATTTCCGATGTTAGCTGAACAACCGTATATATAGAGTATATGTATATGTATATGTATATGTATAGAGTATAGAGTATACAGACACCCACTTACGAGCGCGAATCGAGCGAGATACGCCCGTTTTTATTGTGCTGCGCATTTTCAGCGGTCGGCTGAACTGTGAATACGAGTAGTGTCCTAGATATAGGTATAATCGGTACAAAGCAGGTGTGCAAGCCGAACTTGATGTTACCGAATTATGAAATTGTAGAACGGAAATCAGACGATCCGAGGACAACCGGAAGCGGAAGCGGGCCTCCCGCCATCCGGACATCTCGGCAGACGTTGCGTATACGCCCCGGCGGTCGCAGCAGCAACTCACAATTATACTAGTAAGTTCGCGTTGCTTGTTATCAGTGTCGTTGATGTTGATGTTGAATTGAAATTGAAATTGATATTGAATTGCCGTGTCATTGTTAACCGTATTCAAATTGTAAACCGACTGCGTCGGAATTAGCTGTTATTGGGAACCAAGCGAGGCGACTTAGCACGGCAGCGCACTTATCGACCTACGCAGGAGACAAATTATACAAATTATACAAGCATATTCATAGGTGTGTGCATAGTACCCACATATTTACATAAGTTGGTCTAAGTTCTCGAACCACCTCCACTCCAACCACCAGCCAAGTGGCCAAGTCGGGATCTTTTAATGCGCATCCGGCGCGAGGCCTGGCCGGATCGAGTACCTCCAGTTTCCACACAGAACAGAAACTAGCGAAGTAATCACGTTATTCTATAGATGTGTCTGTGTCTATAAATATACTTTGTAGACGTTTACTCGCCAGACGCCGCCGAGCTCGACAAAAAAACTAACCAACTAACTAACACCCATTCAGCCAGAAGCACAAGATCTCTTCAGATGCGGGTTACACCCACTCGAGCCCGGTGCAAGTGTTGCCACTCTCTTGGCCAACTGCCCAACTCAGTTGGCCAAGTTAAGAGAGCGGCACAGTTCGCTCTCATATGGTTTCAAAACCGCAGCCCAAAACAAGCGAACAATGTACGAAAAATGATTATGAAACGTTGAGCAAATAGACGCTAAGCGAACAGCAATGAAGCCATTAAATGAATCAGCCAACGAGCCAAATGCGAAGCCTAAATACCCTGTACAAATGAATTTCAATGAATTTGTATCTTAATTTATTTCAACCAATTAGTTCTGGCATATCACATAAATCATTTTTCGTAATGGCAAGTCAAAATTGTAATTGTATACTGTGTATCTGCCTAATTATGTTTAATTAACAGATAGAAAATTTGTTCAATATGAAAGCTGTAAGCAGATTGGGTAATCGTTATTATATATATTTTGCGGGATTTTGCGACCCTGTGTATCATTTTATTAAGCTCAAAATGTTAAGATTTGCATATTTATTACATATGTTTATTTATTTATTTATGTATTTATTTATGTATTTATGTATGTTTATTAAATATGTACATTTTAAAGAGCATTCAAACTGAACCCCCAACTATGATTAATTATTCTTTGTTATTGAATGCTAAAAATACACGTCAACCATGTTTTGATTCGATGACTTCAAAAGGGGTTGATGAAGAGTAAAAGGCGGAAAACATCTGCGAAGCGTCAGCGTTGATAAATGTTAAATAAAGCAGAAACAAATAAAGTTTAGCAACAACATCTGAGAGAAAGAAACAAAAAGCAGCCATTAAATGTTTCTCTTTACGGCACGCACATGTGTATGTGCAGTGCACTGGATTTCTGGGCTTCTGGGCAAAGGGCGTTTAAGAGGGGCTCCTACCCGATAGTTAGACTTACCCGACACGCCATCATCCACATCCACATCCACAACCAAAGCCATGGAACAGATCAGTTGGCGGTGCAACAGTCGAGTTCCCCAACTTCGCCACTTGTTCGGTTCGGTCGGTCATCGGTTTGGTGTGTAGTGTGTGGTGTGTGAGTTTAGAATCGGAATCTTGTCTCAGTTAGCGCACAAACTTCTAAGCAAACAGTCGCCAGCGCAGAGCTCCTCGCAGACCCTCGAGACACACGGCGTATGCGTAATTACAGGCCATCAACAGCTGGCCAGTTGCCCACAGAAGAGCCACAACCTATCTACCTTCGGTGACCCAATTCGCGGTTGGGCTCTAAAGTTCAATCCTTGTTTAAGTGCCTCCATTGTGTGTCAATAAACTCGCGTGCCCGGTTTTCACTCACCAGTTCAACGGCGAAACTCTCCAGTTCCAGCTGGCCCAGTCCGGAGCCATTCAGCTGCCAAGACGGTGAGTTTGATTCCGCAGGGTATGCAAATCGCAGCTCCAAACACAAACAAAGTCGGCGCAAACTTGGGATTAGTCAGCGCGAAAGTACGTGTGTCACAAAGCCGAAAAATACATAAATTAATGGTATGGTATAAGGCGGCTTTTGTACACTCTTACCCATATAGCTTTGGTATAAAAAGAATCATTTTAATTTAATCCAACTATGTTCATCAACTATTTCCTTACCTCTTTGTCCAGAGAACTCGAAAACTAGTTGACTAAGGAACATAATTTTATAATTAATTTATAATAAGTCATTTGATTAGGTCTACATCAGTAGGAGCTCCTTGCTTATTCAGCCAGTTATTCAGTCAGTTTGCCTTTATTCAGTTGTCAGCCCAAATTCCATTCAATCGAAAGCAAACGATTCAGATTTCGGCACCTAGTGTATAAGATCTACTGACAAATTTCAAACACATTTTCCTACCTTTCGCGAGTTATTTCGGTCTAGATTTGTAGTTTTATAAAATACTCGTAGCGATAATTGTTGACTTTCATCGAAGTTGTATGTTTTTGGCGAGTTAAAGTGAATTCAATTAAATAGGTTTGTTTATTGATCGCACCGTATTAGGAGCGCCCATCGGCCCACAATTGTCTGTTTGAGTCTGGCTCTGGGACCTGATCTGGGCACGATCTCAGCGGTTTCAGTGGTTTTATCGGCTTCCACTACCACTACCATTTCCACTTCCAGATTGCCACCCACGTCCAAGCACATCCACTGACGCCTTCTGGCGGCCGCTACTGCCGACGATTTGTTTGCTTTGTGCCAACTTTGATGACTCACCGGAGTGTCGCCGACTTGAACTGAGTCTGAGCCGGGTCTGCGGCAGCCAAACACTCTGAGCCAAGTTCAGTCGCGTCATTATCTCTGCCGAATCCCACACACGAGCTCCGCATCGAATCGCATCGAATTCAACCGACTGCCATCTCATCAAACAGACTCCATTTGGCGATGGCGTCACAAGGTTCCTCAAGGCTGGCGCAAATGCAGGTTAGTCATTTATAATCCCAAATCGGAATTAGGGTCTGTATTAATCCGTATAAACTAAAAGTTTATAGTTAAAGTTTATTCCAGCAAAAGCGTAATATATTTGGTCTCTTTCGATAAAGAGAAATGCTTTCGTTCATAGCCGTCCTTCTAAAGATTAAATTCTAAAAATAACCTTTCTTTTTGTCAATAATAATAATAATAAGGTAAAAACCTAGTGAGGATTCCACATTCAACAGACAAAAGTTCTAATATAACGTTTGTAAGGAAATATGCCTATACAACAAACGACGGACTCGGCTATTGACCCTGAATATAAAAAATATATACCTTATATGGTCGGAAACGCTTCCTTCTGCCTGTTACATACTTTTCAACGAATCTATTATACCCTTTTGCTTTACGAGTAAGGGGTATAAAATACATATACTTAATAGCATAGCAAGCAGAAAACTACTTTAATTTCCGTGAGGAACCCTATATGGTCTGTAGCTTTTGGTGAAGTTCTGTTTCTGTTTCTTTCGATTTCCAGGCAAAATGCCAGCTAATTTAATTGTATTCGCCGCTGCTATTAATTGGTAATGGAAACACTTTGTCGCCTTCGCATAAAAAAAAAGACATATGGTGCACCTGGAGTGCCATATGTTTACTGCTAATAGAGAGCTCGACAGCAAAAAGGAGCTAGACCACTTTCACACAATTGGCCGTAATTAGTGTTGGCCACAATACGTCACTGTATTAGCGCTCAATTTCCAAAAAGGGTTGACATTAAGGACGAAATCATGCACATGTGCGCGTTCGTAAATCGAATAAAAACCAAAAAATATTTATATGACATTAATGATTGCTTGCAAAAATGTATTAAAATATAAATATTGATTTTAAAATTAACTAAACTACTTAACTTATATTAGAATACATTTATAGAGGTTTTGTTAGGCTCCTGTGTTCCTTTAGGATGATACATTGATTACATATTGACCTTAAATTGTATATAAAATTTGTATATATATGTGTTTTCGAGAGTTACGAATTTTCTTAGAGTGCAATTCAGCAATAGTAATTCATTAATCATAAAATTTACCTGGGAAAATAGTAGCGCGCGATTTTTATCGCTAAAGGGGCGGGCGGATAAAGGACAATGCGAAGGTCCTTTGCCACCTGGTCGCAGCTCTTCCTCGGCGGCATTCAACAATTGCTGAGAGCATTTGTTATAGGTGGTTCTAGGGCGGTTGGGAGTACGTATGTATTCCCATGTGGACCGTGTCCTGGCAACGTTGCAGTCATTGATTTTTTGTTATTGCAAGCCAATGACAACAAAAACAAACGGGCAGCTAAACAAAAGGACAACCAGCTAAGATTTCTCGAGTGTCCGATATACACAAAGGACTTGCATTTTTTAGCTCGGACAACTTGCCAGGTGGCCATGGCAGAGCTCGAAGGCCACTACCAGGACACCAGAGGCAGAAGACAAGCGTACTAGTTGCGAGAGACAACAACGGAAGGAGCATGCCCACAACCACTTCCACTTCCACGTCCAGACCCACACCCACACCAATCGCCCCTTCCTCCACCCGTTTCCGCGAACAGGATAGGGTTTCCTTCGCACAGGCGGGTCGGGTGGCTAGGGGTTTTATGTACTGGCGGCACGTAAGTGGGCAGGGATTTATTCGCTAGGGCCTGTAGGTGGCCCTATAAGTGGGGGTGACACACCTTCCCATCGCCACAATAGACGAGCAAACACATCGAAACCTGTGCACTTAATGACTCCACTATGGGGGAAGTGGGAAGTGGACGCGCTAATGTCCAGCCCCAGTCCCGTGCGCTTAGTTGTCACGCGCTCGCCGGCCCGGAATGTTGCGAGCGACGGACGGGAACGAGGACGGAGACGGAGAGCTCCTTCAGTACGACTTCGAGTCCGAGCTCGGCCAGGATCACATCCTGCCCCTTAAGCTGAACGAGTCCTGGGCAGCCAGGCGCCTCATGGAGGCTTTGAGTCACCTGCCACCTAGTGGCAATAACAGCACTTATTCTGCACCCGTAAGCCGAAATATAAACCAATTAGAAAGTATTTTTAGAAAAGGGGAAACACACACAGTATATATTACAAAAATTTAAATTCTTGGAAGTAATGGGTTAATTAAAATAAGGTTTTTAACAAAATCAAATTACTGATAGAAAGACTTTACAAAGGTTATTAGGTTTTTAAAACGGTGTATTCTATTAAGAAGTGCAGCATCTGGAAATTGTAAATACAAATTTAACCCATTTCAGATGCGTTTCCAGCAGCGCACACAGCAGGAGCAGGAGTTGCGCAGACGGGAGCTGATGAGCATGAAGTCGAGTGCCGAGAATCTGGCCACTGGAGCGCCAAGTGCCGCCACCACCAGGTTGATCGGGAATGGGAAAGTGCGGCAGATGTTCGACGAACGTCGTCGCGGAGCGGGCATTGATCGCAGTAATCCCCTCAAGCCGATCGGCACTCTGCCCTCGCCACCAGCCCCATCGAAATCTCGCCCAGAGCCACCGATGCAGCGTCTTGTCAAGGGCGTGTCAGACATGACCGTGCGGGATGCACCCAATGCAGGCAGGAGGATTACCAGTGACAGCAATAATAACAATAAGTTCGCCACTCCAAGGAGTACAGTGAACCGGAACCTGAAGCCCGTGGTCACGCGGAAGACACCGCCAGCTCAGGAGGTCACGCTGCCCCAACGTTCTCCACCTCCACAACGGAGTCCCAAGACTCAGACGACCAATCGATTAGCTGGAGGAACCGCTGTTGCGCCGCCAGCCACTCGTGTTTCACCGCCAGTTATTCGACGGGTGAGTAGCATCAACGTGGCACGGAGGTGTCAATCTCAAGCTTAACATATTTGGAAATATATTTAATGTCTGTTTCCAACAAGGCGGAGCCAAAATTCCCTGTTAAAAAGGTCAACATGGTGAGTAACTTTGAATAGTTGTGTGTAGTAGGCGTATAATAAGGATACCCTTCGCTTCCAGGACACAACGTCGGCAATCCCAGAGGGCACCGCTTTATGCCGCTACTGCAGACGCCACTTCAACACGGATCGTTTGGCGAAGCACGAGGCGGTGTGCCAGCGCATGGTGAGCACCAAACGCAAGATATTCGACGCCTCCAAGCAACGGATCGAGGGCACCGAAGCCGAGACGTTCAACAAAAAGTCTAAGGGCAATCGCACACGTTCCACGTACAGTAGTGCTGCCCAGCAGAAGGGTCTGACCACAGGGGTGAAGAAGAACAACTGGCGCAAGAAGCATGAGGACTTTATTCAGTCGATTAGAGCGGCCAAGCAGGTTCAGTTGCACTTGGCGCGCGGCGGTAAGTTGAGCGATCTGCCACCGCCGCCGCCTTCGGAGAATCCAGACTACGTCCAGTGTCCCCACTGCGGTCGCCGATTCAACGAACAGGCCGCGGAGCGTCATATCCCCAAGTGCGTTAACATGGTGCACAACAAGCCCCGGAACGGTCCCGCGACAAAGAGGCGTTGATGGGTGATTGGGAATTAGGTATTCGCTGATCTCTGGCTGATAACAGTGATCATGACCATACTTTTACTTGTGATAAAGAAGTTTGATGATTGAAACGAATATAAAGTAGCCTATAACTATGGTCGGTTGGGCATGGGGTTGGACATGCTAATCGGAGAGCACCTCTACGTCGTTATCGGTGGCAGAAGGCACGGGTGGCGCGGCCGTAGATCCAGACTTTTCGCGCTCTATAATGGCCTTCACCGCTTCGGCAGCCTTATTCATCTCCAATCCCTCTAGCATGTACGCCCAGTTGTCCAGAGTGGCGTCGTCGTCATCGGATATCCAGTTTGTCAGCATTTCAACGCAGGCCACGTTCGCTGTAGGATGCTCCATTTGAAAGAAGAGGAGTTCGTCGTTGGTAAACCCAATCTTCTTTCCCACTTTCATCCATGGCTCGCCTATCAATGGCGCCACCTCTTGGATGTGCTCTTTTGTAACCATAAGGGGTTTCTCGTGCGACGGTAACTCATCCACCTCTTCCACCACAGGTTCGTTGTCCTCTACCTCCAGATCCTGCTCTGGTTCACCGTCCTGAAGGGCGACTGTAGCATCCTGCTCGCCGTCCGTTTGAGCGTTGTTGGCCGACAGGCCAAAACTGTTCTCCGAAGAGTTACTGGATAACAGGGCTGCAGGTTTGGGCTCCTTGTCCCGGATGAGACGTTTGCGCACTTGCTCCAGATAGTCGGAGATCTTGCTCGATGGTTGAGAGAGCGACGTAAAGAAGTGCGGAGTCTGGCGCGCAAGCAAACGCAGTGCTCGCCACTCAAATGCAGGATCTACCTTTTCGTGCGGCGTTTCTAAATATGTCTCTAACAGCGGTAGGAAGTTACGCTGTTCGCTTTTGCAGGCCTGCAGGTTATCTGGAGAGTAGTTCCACAAACGTGTTAGGTTGTCACTGGAAATGAATTATTTTAGCACTGATTTTGCTTTACCTGCTATCGGTACTTACTTTCCCAAAAAGAACTTGCCGCTGCGGGAAGCATCGCGCAGTGCATCGCCCAATGCGCGTCGTGGTCTTTTATTCGGAATTGGCTTCAAATCCTCTTCGCTGGGAGTTGGTTCCTCAGGCTTCTTAAATTCCTTGCAGCCTTCGTTCTTCCAGTTGTTCCACATCTCTTCGCGAGCCAGCATGTGGTGCACTGTCCGCGAAAACCGCTTACCGTACGGTGGTGTCTCCTCTAGCAATTTATAAACACGGGTCTCTGTTTCCTTAATAAAGTCCGATTGGTCTGCAGTCAAAGTATAAGTATCACTGAAAGTACAATCATTAAAGTTTGACCGTAGTCCCTAAACTTTCTTTATTATACTAACCTTTTAAACTTTACACTGACTTGCAGGTACTGAAATAGTATCAGAAATTGCACCAGAACGGCACGTCGAAAATTTGCGTCAGAGAGCTGCAGAGCTAAAAGCTTAGGATTGGTTAGAAACTTGGCAAAGAAGTGGTTCGCTTTAATGACGGTGGTCACCGCCGTAGTGTCAACGGCCTCTTCGTCCACATCCATTGCTTGGTCAGACTCGCTCGCATTGTCGCTGCTACTTTGACGCACGTCCTCAAGCTTGAAGCTCGAGAAGGACTGTAGTATATTCTCAGCGTGCTGGAAGGGCAAAATTGCAGATTGCAAATTGTGGTTATTCGCAAATTATAATTGTAATTTAGGTTTCAAATATCTAATTTAAAACACGTCAATGTGCTACTCACCATCTGGAACATCTTCCACTGGGCCTTATTGTAGCACTGGTTGGGATTCCGGAAAAAGTCCTGCAGCGACCAAAACTTGCAGTACAGGTCGTAGTCGATTTTTAGAGGAATGTCCTCAGCAGTGTCCTCCAGCTCCTTGTTGTCACTTTCGTCGTGGTCCTTGCTGTCTAGACCGTACTCCGTAAAGTTGTCCAGGTTGAACTCGGAGACGATGTTTAGGCCAGAACGCTCCGAGAAGGGAAAAAACTTTGAGAGGAAGAGCTGGATGCGGCCACAGAAGACAGTGTTCTGGGTGCGCGAAAGTCGCCGCAGCAGGTCGTTGCACATGCGAAGGATGTTGTTCTTGCACGAGGCGAAAAAGATCTCCTCCTTCCACACCTCCACCATCTCCTCGACAAACTGGAATATCTTCTGGCACTTGTCCAAAGTGACCACGTCGAAGGTGTCGATCAGGAGCACCACGGGTATGGTGTTAGAAACAATCTCGGCCCGCGTGGCTTCCACGGAGAGGCGCACCAGCTCTCCAATGCGATTCACATCGTCATCCAGCCGATTCATCAGGAGCACCCGGAAAGCATGGTCCATGGGTAAGCGCTTGTCGTGCTCGGTGTTGGCTGGAAAGCTGTTGTACTCCTTGACCAACAGTTCTACGTTGCCGTCTGTGATGGCCAATTCAAGGGCTTTCTGCAAATTATTATTAAATATCAGATCCGAACTTTGCCGGCTTCAGGGACGTTCAGGGACAATGTTTTACCTCGAACGACGTCTGTAGCGCAAAGTAGTTGGCCAACTTTCCCGGAGCCGTGTTGGCCACTTCTACGGCGGTGCTCATTTTGGTTTAAATAAAAATTGTGCCGACAACAGCTAGAAAACATAAAGTAATTTGTTTTTTCAATCAAAACATCACCCTTAGTGCTGCCAGATCGTTTTGTTTAGTATATAATGCAGCGCAATTAATACTTTAAATACCAAAATATCGATGTCAAATCGATACATTACATTACATTACGTTACGAAACGTTACAGTTTTTAAAAGAAGTCTTTTAGCGAAATTCATAAACGTGTTTTTGAGACACAAATTAGGTTTTGACGATTTTTGGGCGCCATTTATAACTTAATACGCTGTTCAATCAATACCCAATAAAAAAATATTTTTTTCGAAAAGGGTTTTGTCACGCGTCTATTGTCTTATCATTAAACCGAAAGTCATTTAAAAAGCCAAATTAAAGAATATTGTTGTTAAATTGGCAAGACATTTTATAAAAACTATAAAAAAAACAACAATAAATTGTATTATTCTTTACTGTGACATGAAAATTGCATTTAATGCTTTTGCCAAACTTAATTTTCTCAGCTAGCAATTATTCCTTGTACATTATTATACATAAAAATCTCCATATTCAATAAACTTGCTTTGTCACCATACATCAATTCAAAGACCGAAGGTTTTGTTGATAACAATAGCATTGAGCCGGGGCACTCGAATACGCTATCAGCTATTCAGACAAATACGCATAGATTCCTACTGTCCCACTGTGTGCGAGTTCGGAGAAGTTTCATAAGTAGGCCAAATACAATGCAAATCGGGTATTATTCGAAATCTTAATCTCTGACAGGGTGGCCATGCGCAAGTCGATTATATACATTTTGCTGTGGATTCTGGCGCTAAGCAGAGTCTCCCTCAGCTCTGTGCTTAAACAGCTTTTTCCCGACTATAATTACCAAAATCCTTCTTGGCCCCAGTGGTATCCTGACTATTACAACAGAGGTTATACGCAGCCACAGGCAGAACGAAAAGTTAAATCTGCGCGGTCATATAAGGACATCTGCAGGTTGGTTAACACCAATGGATTTACAAACCCCGGAGGAGTGCCTCGATGCCCTTACTAATCTGCTGTGCATTTTTTATCAACATATGCCTATATTTTAAATAAATCTATATTGCATTTACCTTAATATACTAGACTGTGTTTTATACTATCGAAACCACGTTAACAAATTAGGTAAATCACTAGATAATATAAATAAAGGAGCTGTGCTTAGAAGGTAAGGTCATGTGCTAAGCTTAATCTAGCTTTTCCAAGACAACAGAAGCGACAACCTTAAGCTATTTTGGGAATGGGGGTATTTGTAGGCTCTAGAAGAGTCGCTTCTGCACGATGTAAAAGACACAGGCGAGAAACAATGAGAAGGCAAAGAAGAGCAGCATCTTGTCAGTGCACTCACGTCGTCCGTACTTCTTGAGCAGCTTGCCGGACATGGTAATGGTGCCGGCCGTGTTCTGCAGTTCGTCGTTGGTGGCCTCCACATTCTGCGATGAGGCCACCAGCGTTTCCAGGGTGACTGCACTCTTCTGGGTGGTCTCGGAGAGGTGCCGGGATATGGCCAGCATCTTTTCGGTCACGTCGTTCTCCTGTGAGACCAGGCTTCCCTGGTTGTGCCGTGTACGTGTCGTGGTCCGTTGTCGCAGTTCACTCTCGCCGGTAATGGCCATCAACTCCTCTCGATTGGCCTTTTCGATCTCTAGCATCGTGGACACGTTAGCCTTTCGGAACGCTTGCAGCGTTTTGGAGAACTGATCACGGTGGGTGTCCACTTCCTTCGCCAGCGCCACGTCCGCCGTGTCCCGCGCCCAGTCGTCCAACCGTTCGATGCTTTTGCGGATAGCAGACAGTTTGGAGCGACCCGCTTCGTTCAGCTCCTCCAGTTCGGAGATCGAGGTGCGGCTGTTGAGGATGTCCTAGAATTAGAAGCTCGGTCTTTAGGTTTTCTTTTCAGATAGCGAACACTCACCTGTATTATTGCCTTGGCCTGCAGATTGTTGTCGATCAGGTCTTGCCGGATGGACTGCAAAGTAAACATATCTCTGTCCATGGCTTCAACTTTGTTATGTTTTTAAAATATTCTATTATTTTGCAATGGTGACGTGCATTTAACGTTAATTCACGCAATTTTTCAGCACTAGCGCGGCACGGTATTAATCGATAGGCATTCACTTCGAATGAAAAATATCGTTTAAATTGTGCTAATATAGTTTTGTGATATCATTTAATACTCTTCTTTGATTCAGTTAAACATACATATATAATCTATAATTCCTACAATAATTTTATTTTCCAAAATGTCGCCAAAACCGATTTTTATTAATGTAGTTTTTTAAGCAGATTTAATTTTTATTGTAATTTTTTTTTTCAATACATTTTTGTTGAATTCCAATAGTCCTTCTAACCACTAAAAAATATTCCAGATATCGATAGTCCGTAAAGTGTCATCTTTAAAGTAGCCCAATAGCCGCGTAAAAGGAGCCAACTAATTTTGAGATTTTGGCCATTATTCCGATTTACACCAAGCAACCTTATATATATATGGGTTCACCTGCCTCTTTCTTTACTGGGAAATTATTTCATAACTTACCTCTCTTTTCCTAGCCCGAATAATGTCGGATTCGACTATCTTTCCTTTTGTAAGTATTCCCCAGACCTTAAACGAGTTAGATTCGATTTATGTTTCATTTGTTTAGTAGAACTTAACTGCTCAATTATCCATCATTGGTCAGTCAGCGGAAAGCAACGTATCCAGTTCGAGCTCCAACTCAAGTGTATCCGAATCTTCTGCGGAATCCCATTTATCTCAGTCAGCGGACAGCAACGTATCCAGTTCGAGCTCCAACTCAAGTGTATCCGAATCTTCTGCGGAATCCCGTTTATCTATAGCTTCCAATTCATATTTCGGATCTAATACATCCGTGGAATCTCATTCATCTGTTAAT
Source organism: Drosophila santomea (assembly GCF_016746245.2). Taxonomy (NCBI): domain Eukaryota; kingdom Metazoa; phylum Arthropoda; class Insecta; order Diptera; family Drosophilidae; genus Drosophila; species Drosophila santomea. The sequence continues at coordinate 17,624,993 of NC_053019.2, forward strand.
TCTAATTCGTCCTTGGATAACCAATCACCAGAGGAGTCTTATTTATCTGTGGAATCAGACTCATCTCCAACACCCAATACCAGCGAAACTTTTTCGGCCGGAGAAGCTTCAAACCAACTGCAGTCACCGCAAAGCAATAGCTTCTTGAATATGAGCCACAATGAAACCCACTCTGCGGCTAACTTGTCTCTCTCGAATGACGATGCTCACTCGCAGATCAGATCACTTACCCAGGATGTGGCCCAGATGGAAGCAGAATTGGATAGCAGTATGTAATTCTGATATCAATTTTTGCTAAGACATTTGTTAATTGTTTCATATTTCAGTAAATCGCTACTGCGAAGAAGTTGTAGCACAGATTGACACCTTACCCACGAGTACCTCAACGCCAACAGTAGTGCGTGGAAATCGCCGCAGAAGTGCCAGTAAGTGCAGATTAAAATGAAAATGATTAAAATGAAATGAATTTTCTCATAACTAATGGCAAGACGGGGATACCAAAAGTTTTAATTCCATTTATACTGTTAATAGCCAACGACTTTTTCCCAGAACTCTAAAAGCTTACTTTCAATATAAATATAAATTTGTTAAAACTTTTTAAGGTAAAACCGAACTCGTCTTTAAATGTACATTTTGTGAAAGCCAGCTAGCTTTTGCCTATAGAACCAGCAATAAACAGTATACCATTTCTTGCTTTTTTTGTAGTGAATCCAATAGAAATAATAGATCTGTCCCATTTGGAGTTTGTACCACAGGTTCGATCTGCTCGGAATCGTGCGCCCGATGCTGTCATAGATCTGTGCACTCCCGACGGGCCAAGAAGTCGCCCAGTCAATCTTCCCTCCAACGACTCCTTCACCATTCCCAATCGTCGGCGCGTCTTGGCTCAGTCAACCGAAAATTCCCCGGTAGTGGATCTCGACGATGTGTCGCCACCAAAACGCGTTTATCGCGATATAGATCTGTCCCATAAAGAGGACTCATACAAGTGCCCCGTCTGCATGGACAGCGTAACGAAGCGCGAGCCAGTGTCAACCAAATGTGGACACGTCTTCTGCCGGGAATGTATCCAAACAGCCATCAGCGCTACGCACAAATGTCCAATGTGCAACAAGAAGCTAACTGCACGTCAATTCTTTCGCATTTACTTGTGAGTTCTTTATACTATTTTTTATTATATTTGCTCTGTGAGCCATACCTTCTTATAAATTATATTATAGTTTTATTATATTATAGGCTTAACAATGTAAAAGGCGGCAAATAATGTCCGTTCTTCATTCATTCAATGAATTCAAAAACAATTTTTTATTTAAGTTTTCTTATGTAATCAGTTATCCCCAAAAATATTCCTAATACACGTATGCGAAGTAAAAACTTGACTTTCTCAGGCTAGAATAGGGTAGATAATTCATAAGACTATCAAAGTATTATGATGAAATTATTCCAAACGCTATTCAATAATGAAACATATACATATAATAAATAAAATGGACTCATAGCATATCAACAAGCCCGTCCCAATCTCATTTTTCAGTGTTTAATTTTCGGCAACTATTTCATTTGTGATAGAAGTCACCCATCATTATATTGAATGCTCAGAATTATCAAAGCATCGACACAACAGGCAAATAATATAAATTCAACAAGTGAAAATATGACGTAGATGGAACATATGCAAGAACTTCGCTATTTTTAAGATTAAAAAGAGTCTCTATAAAGAGTGTTTGTCCTCAAGTTTGGAGAATGTGTTGCCAATTAAATCCAGCGGGATAAATAATGTTTTGTTTTATCAGATTATAAGCATAAAAGTACAATATCTGCTTATATATGGAGTGAAAGGTTTCTACGAATCTGAGAATCTTGTCGCATGGTTTTCTTTTTATATGGCGGTATAGAACGTTTAATAATTAATAATAATAATGTCCAAACCTCTAAGTATGCTATGCAAAATCTTTTTCTAACTATGTAAAGTCAATCAACACAGTATAAATGTTTTTCATTCATTGCGCGTTCTTGTTGCTCATTTGTATAAATTTTCGATAAATTTCGTAAAAATAAACAAAATTTGATGATGAGTGAAGAAATAGGTGGCAAGAAAACCTCATTATCAAGCCTTATCTACCCAAAGCGCATACCAAACATTAAGTTTGGTCCTATCAAGGACGAAATGGGCTTCACACTCAGCGAAAGACTGGCTCTCAGACAGGCGTGGAACTTGATCAAACCCTTTGAACGGCGCTACGGTCAGGATGTGTTCTATAGGTAGGTTTCCTTTTGACAAGGAAAGGCTTCAAACCTATGTATATTTGGCAGCTTCTTAAATGATTACTCTTGGGGTATTAAAAAGTTTGGGAACGGAACTGAGCTCGACCTGGCAGCCCTGCACTCACATGCTTTTCGATTTATCAACTTTTTTGGACTTCTCATCGAGGAGAAAGATTCTGTAATGTTCCAGCTGATGATAAATGACAACAACCAAACCCACAGTCGCTGCAAAGTGGGCTCCTTTTTTGTTGGGGTGAGTAAGTGTAATTTCATATACGATTGCTTACTTAAATTTTAGATTAACCCTGATCTTATTGTTTGACAATAATATGCGATCATAAATGTGTCACTCAATATTTAGTTACATTTTATTTAAAAACAGGATGTTGCTACTCATTGAGGCCACTCATTGTGGTTGATTGAGGTACATTCATCTGTTAACATTAAGATTATAGTCTCACACCTTTTAGTTTCGACAATTTGTTTTGATTGTTTTTTTAAGCGAATTATCACCAAAGTCAAAATTGTTTTCCAAATTATTAACCATTAGAAATTGCTAACATTGGCAGTTAAAACTATTTTTAGTAATATACAAAAAATTATAACACGTTATTCTTAAAACTGTTGTTTCGGTTTTTGTTGCTGAGTAAAATATATATATTATAGGTTTGAAAAGGTTTCTTCTTCCTCAGCAAGGGTATAAAATAAAAATATGGTATTTTAGAAAATGAATAAACATCTATAAACTAGTCTCTTTTGCCAAATAAATTGAGAAAATGCAAAACTTAGGTATTGAGAAACATACATCTTTACAAAAACTTATAGTAGTCCAAGTTTTGTATTGTTTTTTATGTCAATATTAATGATGTTTCGGTGATGTCAATATTAATGATGTATGTAAATGTGTAATACATTTATTTAATATGAGTAATGACAAAATAAGATTATTCACTCTTCTAATTAAAATTGTCTTAACTCTCCTTTAATAAATAATAGTGTTACTCATAGTCCTGTTATATTACTCCGATGTGGGTTTTAAAAACAGTAAAAAACAGGTTTTAAAAACAGTAAATATTTTTTTTTACGTTTACGTGATAAGTTATTCAATTACATTTTCGTTGTACCCTTCAGCATCTAGCCCAGGCCCTGGCGGACTATGTGCTGAAGGTGTTCCACAAGGTCAGCTCGCTATCACTGGAACGGGGCTTGGACAAACTCGTGGAGAAGTTCCAGAACTACCAGGACAATCCGTCGATTACCTCCGCACACAATCGCCTGAGCAAGATGAACTCTGATCCCCGCCCTCCCAGAGGAAACGCTGCCTCTGCCACCGCGATATCAGGCTTCTAGTATCAGCCTCTGTCGCAGTCGCCGACGCAGTTGCCGCTTATTTTGCTTAGCTGCTAAGCGATTTCCTTGGAGAAATTCAGTTCAGCTCGGACGCTCATCGCGTCCATATACACGTTTCGATAGTTAAGGCTTTCGGAGAACTGAAGTGATCAGAAGTGACAGTAACAACGTAAACATAAATAAATTGTACATATAACCTCGCATTTGCGGGCTAATCGGCAAATCGACTAAAAAGTGCTGTTTAGAAATTTGTTGAAACATGGTGGCTATCGAGAAACTCAAGATGGTAATTAAACTATCAAATTTTCTTATCGCCTTAGTTGCCACAAAGGGCAAAAATGAATAAAAAAAAATTATTACGTATACGACATGCTGACCAGCGTATTTGGTAATATTGGAGCGAACATAGCTATTAATAAACTACCAGTGGCGCATAGCTAAGATTAGATATTCATTTTAAATGTAGTTCAATATGGATTGCTACATATTCTTTTTCCTTAACACCGGAACATTTTGGTTCCGATTGATGGAAAAAAATAGCTTTGTTTATTCAAAATATTTGACCATTTCCTAAAAATGTAACTTAAGGCATAGAAATCGATTTTGTTCTTGAAGCCTCTTGAGCTTTGTTCTTAGGCACTTACTACTTTTCAATTACCATGCTAAATACGTTTGCTACCTCTTTAATTAGCCACTTAAATTTGCATTTGTGGTCGTAATCTTGCCCTCAATCAGAGACATAATTTATTAGGTACTAATTGCGAACCATTTCCAAGTGGGCAGCAAAAATATCTAATCGAACTATAGCTCCTCCATAAAAAGTGCACGCAAAGTTGAAGATTTATAAAGCCCCCTGAACAGTTTTGTTTACAATTCCGTATGCTAGGTTACCAAGCTCTCCAGCTCCTATCGGTAGCAATAAACCAATGATTAGAGAGGGCCTAGGGCCCCAGGATCGAGAGTTTTGTACTTGGGGGGTGGCACACAACCCTATCTTGCCCTTGGCAGTGGAACAGATCCACTTCGCCGATACAACGGTTGCCACTCGACAAGGCCTCTCAAGTGGCTGTTGCGAGGTGATTCTATGAGGTATTAGGAAGTCAAGGAGCCGGGAAGATCGTCAAGATTTCGGAGGGAGTAGCAGCTGCGATCGGCGTGCGGTTCACGTAGCCACTAACTGCTTTCGATAATGGCCAATTAGCTATCACCATTGGACGTGACGCTGGGCTCTTTGGATTCAGATTTCCAAAATTTCGGGTTCTAGACTGCCAAATGATTCACTTTTCGGCTGAAGATAAGGCCACGTGTGTTTGGGTTTTTGGGCACTGCTCCAAAATGCCAATATTTTATCAAATCGTCTAGTAAACAACAGGCAGCCATCATTGCAGCTATATAATATAATGTTCATAATTCCAGTCGCGTGCCAATCACTTGTTGTTGTTTCATGCTCTCTGACATGTTTACTCCGGGTTTATCTGCCTTGCACTGAACTGTCGGGCAATCTGCAATATAATATTTACATATCAATTAGTTGTAGCGATTCATGGCCAATCGCATCCGGTGAAATGGATGTTTGGTATGGATGTAAATATTTCGCAAGCTAAAAGCTAAAGGTTCGACTCTTTATATTCATTCAATTTGATTTTATACTCCTTTATAATAAAGCCAAGAAAAGAAGGAAGGTATCCCATTTCTATATTAATAAAATATTCATTGTAGCTCCTTATGAGATATAATTTACACATTTAATAACCTTATTCTAAGCGCTAATTTAATGCAAATGCTTACTTAAGGCGCGACTTCTATTGGGGTAAGTAATAAATTGGACGTCGTATCCCATTGAATAAACGTCCCAAAGGAGTTCATAAGCCATAAGAAAGAAGCATTTCCGTTTTCACTGTCTACATTTCGAGCATTTGAATACCAGGCGCACCCTGCAACAGTAGCGGCATCCATGGGCAAACAATATCGCTTTAATTACCGCATGGGCAATGGGCAATGGACTTGAGCAAATTAAGGGAATTGCGTCAATAAAAGATATTGTCTACCGACCGAGTGAGCTGCAATGGCGCGGGCCACGATAAAGCCAAGCAAATTGTGGGTGGAAGCATCGAGCGTAAAGCCCTCGTGAATGGCCCCAAGGCATCCATCCATTCGTGAATGGGTATGCGACTCGGAAAACGGGGCAGGTGCTTGGGAACAGGCCTCCCAAATGCAATAGCTCAGAGCACATGGCACATGGCACAATGCACTGAACTTGACATCGGAAAAACAGCAGAAGGAAAACAGAAAACGGAATGCACAGCAAACGACACGAAGCTTATTGGCATGTTTTTGGGTTGGCGCCCCTATTCGTACACTGTGCGAAAATGCAGCAACTTTTACTATCCTGGTGTCTTAAATAAACAGTCGCTTTCGCGCTATAGTAACATAGTTATAGGCTTACTATCGCTAGGAAATCTTTATTCTTCTATTTATTATTAAATTTTAACGCTAGTTAAATGAAAAATGAAACTCCCTGTTTCTGACACACCATTTTCACAATATGTGTTTACAAAGTTTTTTTCTCACTGTTTAGTGGGTGTGTCAGTCGTATCGTTCTGAGCCCCTCTCGCTGTCTCCCTTGCACCCTCGGACATCTCGCTCGCACCGCCGGCGAGTGATCGACTTGTTTGGATGCGAATGCGGCGACAGGTTGCTTTTAGCATGCACTTGACGCCATAAAGATGCACCTACGTGTTTCACTTTATAATTAGACATTCCGTTTTAGTAACATCAAGAATCCATCAAGAAATCAACTGCGCAAGGAACGATCTCACGTGGTATCATCTAATCGATGACCAGCTTCCTTTTACGGCCGGAGAATAGATCCTGATTAACTTGGCTTGTGTTGCCGATGAACTTCCAAGTCCAATTTTCTTGGACTTTGCTCAATTCGCTTGCGGTGGCGTATGTGTAATTTTTGCGTGTAATCACATAAAAAGTCAATCGCTAGGCAATTAATATTACAATGTACATCAATTGGCATTGGGAGATCGATAGCGAAAATGAGTAGATTGGCGGGAGAGCTTAATGGTACTTCCAGCAGGTGGTTTGCTTATTTTCAGCTCTTCATGCTCTTTTAAGAATAAATCCATTTGCTTCTGAGGTAAACAAAATGATTCGAATGCATCTGAGTCGCGTAATCTTTTGGCAGTCGTTGGGAATGCCGAAAAAAAGTGCCAGATTAAATAAAACTTTTATGCACAATAGAAGAATCTTCGCCAAGAATCAAGATAAAAATAAGTTTTTTCAAAGATTTCAGTCTTCACCGATTCAGTATTCTCGAGGTGTTTGCACGAGACAATCCACTGCCCCCGAGGCAACTCGTAAAATTAGCGGAAAAATCAAAACAAGAAATAGAATTATATATAGGAACGCGCTGCGAAGATAATTAAGGAGACGCGATTGAAATAAGTGAAATAGACTATTGGATATATACAAACCATAAAATAGTGTTTTTTACACCAACAAAGGGGCGTCAAATTTGGCGCAGTGCGTTCTTTCTGCGATCGTCTTATATAAGGCGTTGCTGAAGAACCCGGAAATCGGCCGAATCTCGAATGGATTCGGAAAAAGTGGTCCGCGCCATGGCTCGTTGGTGGCAGGTAAATTGTTTGTCGGATAAATGTGCCAAATGTACTGTAGGTTTTATTTTTAAATTGGTTTTAAATTGTGTTTTTAAATGAAAAAGGGTTTCAAATCATAATTAACCATTGAGGATGTAAGTTGGACATATCTTAAAAGTTTATTGCGTGCAGAATTTAAAATTTATTTAACTTTTCTTTTAATATAGTTTTCCCTTTAGCGAGGGAAAACTCCTTGAATTGAGCCCTTACATCGGAAAATGTTGGTGTTTTCCTTAAGGTCCTAGCAATTTTCAGAGTTACGTATATGGTTTTCAACAAAGTCCACAGAAACACTAGACACTTGCCTATTATTAATACCAGGCCAGTGAGGAAACCGATCAGGGCAGCAATCGTAATCATTATAAATGGAGACTATTAATTGTGAAATAATCTTTTGAACAGTTCCTAAAGAAAGTTCTTCTTTTTGCAGACTGTTAGTCAAGAGGATGGGGATACACGCAATCCAATAACCTACGATCTTCTGCAAGAAAGCGAATCGAGGACTTCGAAGACCCGGCAATATGTGGCGGCTATGATTAGTGAGAACAACGAATTTATTTATTGATTTATTTATTCATTGACCAACCATTGATTCCTTACAGTTTGTTTGGGTGCGGTTGCAGCAGGAACTGCGTTATCCTGGACGGCTCCTGTTTTTCCGCAGATATCTGCAGAAAATGAGACCATTAACCAAGGCAGTTTGAATTCCAGCACTGGAGTTATTTCCAATTCGACCTCCAGCAAGGACGACATTCGACTGACCGATTCGCAAAGTGAGTACCCTTCTTATAACGTTGAATTGTTAGATTATAGACTAAAGTGCATTTCCACATTGATAACATATCTTTTTGTATTTTGATTTCCATTCAAGTTAAGGGTAATAGTGTCCATTTTGTAATTTTATAAATCTTATTGTAATTAATAATGTAATATTGTAATATTGTAATGTTAATATTGTAATTAATAATATCAAAAAAAGTCATTTAGGCCGTTACTTTTATTTTTTTTGTCGGTCCCTCTAATTGATTAAGTTGAACTTGACCCTCTGAAACTATTATGCCCATTTTGCTATCTCTTGTGACAAGTGGTTAGGATTTACGTGATAATAAACACTATAGATAATATTGATTATAGACTGATTACAAATTCTGGATAGATTGGCTAGTTCCGGGGCTTATTAAACAACGTTTGTTTTCCAGTAATATGGGTGAGTTCCATGTTGCCCTTGGGCGCCCTTTTCGGAGCCCTGCCCTCCGGATATATTGCCGATACGATCGGGCGACGTTATACTGCGATGGTCATGGACATTCCCTTTATCTTGGCATGGATCTCGATCAGTTTCGCCAATTCCGTCGGCTGGCTTTACTTGGGAAGATTCTTAATCGGTAAGTGATGGAAACTGTATAGTTGGAATCCGGTTTGAATGTGCAGCGTTTCAGGTATCTCAACTGGCAGCTTCTGCGTGGTGGCTCCCATGTACATTTCAGAAATAGCAGAGACTAGCATTCGTGGCAGTCTAGGCACATTGTTTCAGTTGCTCCTCACGATCGGCATCCTGTTCATTTACGTGGTAGGAGCATTGGTCTCATGGAAAACCCTGAGCATGCTCTGCATACTCATACCCATCCTGCTGCTCTGCGGCCTGTTTATCGTGCCTGAAACTCCAGTATATCTACTTAAAAGGGTAAGGAACTACACAAATTTTATAAATCAATCTTTAGTTTTTCGATTGGGATTTTCTAATGATTTTATTAACAATTTTGATTTTTTAATTCCAGGGTAAGCGCTCCGAGGCAAATCGCGCACTAAAATGGCTGTGGGGAGATTACTGCAACACCAGCAACGCCATCCAGGCCATCCAAAACGACTTGGACCAGACTGGAGCGGATGCTTCCGTAAAGGATTTGTTCAGCAACCGCGCCTCACGTAACGGCATGGTGATCTCTGTGCTGTTGATGGTATTCCAGCAGTTTTCCGGCATCAACGCCGTGATCTTCTTTATGAACCAGATCTTTTTGTCAAGCCGTACACTGAATCCTGACGTCTGCACCATAGTGGTGGGTGTGGTGCAGGTGATCATGACCCTGACCTCCTCCCTGCTGATCGAAAAGGCCGGCCGCAAGATCCTGCTGATCTTCAGCAGTACGATTATGACAGTCTGCCTGGCCATGCTGGGTGCCTATAACACGATCCAGCGACACACCGATATATCCGAGGCCATTGGCTGGTTACCCCTCCTCTGCATAGTGCTGTTCATCGTTAGCTTCTCGGTGGGCTACGGCCCCATTCCCTGGATGATAATGGGTGAACTCTTCATGCCGGACGTCAAGGGCATCGCCGTCTCCCTGAGTGTCATGATGAACTGGGTGTGCGTGTTCCTGGTCACCTGGCTCTTTGGTCTGCTCAATGCTGCTGGTGCTGATGTGCCGTTCTGGTTCTTTAGCGCCTGGATGGCGGTGGCCACTGCTTACGTGGCCATTGCCTTGCAGGAGACGAAGGGCAAGAGTGCCAACCAAATCCAAAGCTGGTTAAGCGGGCGCTGAGGATCACAAGAGGACTCCATCCCATAGTTTATTTTAGCTGAATGCCATTGAACTCGTAGTTGAATAAGTAGCCAAAGCCAAAAGCGTTTGTCACTATTGCAATTATACTTTTCAATACTTTCTATATTTCATTTTTTATTTACAACAATTTACAAGCCGATTGTGAATCAGGCACAATTGAACCTAAACCCATCGAAAGCCAAGATATGTAATATTTTTTTTAGTTTAATACAAATTGCTTCAGAATTAAGACGATAATGCGCTAAATGCACAACATAACTTATGATGTTCCACAATGTTCAGTTACGTAGTATAGATCAACTAGTTTCTAAGTACTCATTGTCAGCCGAAAATATTCAGATAAGATTCGATGGACTTCCACCCTATGTACGTGCTCTCCTTTTTGTATAAACCTCCTTCTGTATTTCAACATACTCTAGAATTGCAAAGACATATACCTAAATGTATACTTATGTGTGCTAGTTTTAAACAAATGTACATATATTTGATAATAAAAGTAAACTGTAGAGCAACACGCAGTGTTTGCGGGTCAGATTGGGGGCGATAGCCCCATTCCCGGTTACGCCCCTTAAAGTGCGAAATTGGATCACTATCAGGCCACGACAGGCCACGCCCACTCCTGGCGCCAGTACTCGGCGATTGCCCACCATGGTCAGTGTGAAGGTCATCATCGGTTGGTTGATTGATTGATCGACATCGAAGTCGGAATCGCCAGATCGATGCACAAAATGCAAATTGAAATCGTGCCAGCCAGCCAGCCCACTGCGTTCGATTGCCGGCGCTTCTATGCAAATATTTAACGCAATTACAGGAAGCCCATCGAAGCTCATATTTGCTTAGGTATTTTCTCCGCTATTTGCTCACATGCTCAACAGGTTGGCGACAATCAGCAACAAAGTAAATAGTAATGGCAAATATCGCAGAGGGTGGAGAAGTGCGGATAAAGGAGATCATATGGCATATGTGGTTTCCAGCTAATTTCAATTGGCGTTCTGGTATATACATATATCGCTGGGATACGATACGATATACGAGCATAGTCCATATACATACATCAGTACCTGTAAATGCACTACTTAGCTTTAAATTGATAAATAAGGTATTAATCGTCGATACGGTTACCATATTTTACTTTGAACTTTAATTATTTAAAAATGTAAAACAATTAAATTTAATATTCAAAAACAAATCCCAGCACCCCGCACCACGGACCCCGGACCCCGGCCCCGGACCACGGACCCCGGACCAATACAAAAATGAAAAAATACCAAATCATTTTTCAATCGACAAACTTGCGCTGCTTCTATCTCTCTGGAGTCTGTATGCTTAATCTCAACTTTCTAGCTTTTGTAGTTCCTGAGATCTCGACGTTCATACGGACGGACAGACGGACGGACAGACGGACGGACAGACGGACAGACGGACGGACAGACGGACGGACAGACGGACATGGCCAGATCGACTCGGCTATTGATCCTGATCAAAAATATATATACTTTATATGGTCGGAAACGCTTCCTTCTGCCTGTTACATACTTTTCAACGAATCTAGTATACCCTTTTACTCTACGAGTAACGGGTATAATGAATGTATTGATGGGTTTTATCAGTTACCAATTAATAACAATGTAATCACATTCTATATCTATATAATTACTATCTATAGTAATTTAAAGTTCAAGTGTTTCTTAAATAAAATGAATGTATTGATGGGTTTTATCAGTTACCAATTAATAACAATGTAATCACATTGCTTAAAAATAAGCTGCAAAAAATGTAAAAATACTATTCAGTTAGTCGGGGAACTCGACTTTCTTGTTTTTATATTTTATTATAGCCAGAAGCGTAATAAAATATATAATATATCTAACAAAAGCTTATGAAAATTTAAGTAGCAACTAATTATTGACTATTTTTATTTATGAAAATAATATTCCTATATTATATAGGAATTATATATATACTATAGATTGCACTAAGGGTTTCCTCTGCCGAAAAGCAATACATTAAGAAATGAAATAAATAAAATTAAATTAAACATGAAATCCTAAATGTTTTTAATGGCAAAACAAGCAATGCCCAATTTGCAAAAGATAAAAGATTCCTAGCTAGCTTTCCCATTTGTAACGCTATTTAACAAAACAAACATTGTAAATACAATGCTCTTATATGCAATGAAAATGAACAAAGCGCAAGTTGTTTTTATTGGCATCAGTACGAGCCTCCTGTTTTACCATTTTGGTACAAATCAACAAATCTCGAATGTTATTTTGTAATAAAAGTTTGTTAAGACCTGATAACGAGTTTGTAAACATGCTCATTATCAATATTCAATACCCCGACAGCAGTTCACTTTCCCGATTTAAATTTAGCAGATCGTCATTAATAAACGCACTGATTTCCATGTATTTCATATCGCAGTGCCGGTTCCGGATGGTGTTAGCCAGAATAACCACGTCGATATAAGGCACTTAAGTGCCTACACCGGAGACATTTTAATGAGCAAATGTGTGGGGCACGCACAATTCGGACCGACTAGTCAGGCAAATTAATTGAGTATGTACTAACTGTATCGCTAGGCCATCGGAATAAGTCAGCTGCATGCTAATTAACTTCCTCTTTGATGGTGATTCACATCGATCTGTATCGATGTGGCTCCAAACTTTCCACACTTCAGTCCGGAACTAGAGGTCTGTGAACACCTTAACCGTAGACAAATGTGTTTTTTATGCGTTCGTCTGTTTTTCTATGCCAAAAAAAAAGGCTGCGAGAGTATCGGCCAATTGCCGACTGGGCTGAAAAAAAAGCACACAAATTCAGAATTCAACTCTCTCAGTCGAGCTTGGTTCAACGGTCGGCGTTTAATTCGCTGATATGGCTGCCCCTGTGTGTGATAAGTCTGGATCTCTACAACCTAACGTAATGTGTGAGTGAGCTTCCCCTGTGGTGTGTGGAATTCGTATTATCTAGCCTCACTTGCGACTAAGTACGAGTATAAATGCGTCTGTCATAATTTGCCTGCCTCACATCTCGTGTCCCGAAGGTCCTGTAAGTTCCTTGATCAGCTAAAAACTAATTGAAAAAAATTGTAACCTGTAAAAGCTTTACATAAAAAGATTTGCTCCATTGCAACTATCTTAAAACTATATAACTTTTCAAAATAGCAAATAGGTAGCAGAAACTTAAAAACTTAGGAAATGTATGTTTAAAAAACGATTAATCATGAAAGAAAAAGAAACAATGATAGATCCTATTTTTCCCTCACACATTCAGCTTTAGAGTTTGTATTTTTCTAAAAGTTGTAATGCCAAGCAAACAAGTGGTTGGCTACAGTCAATGAAAACTTTCCACAATAACCATTTCGTAAACAAGTAAAAATCCCCCAAAACTCCACGAATTATTCGGATCAGACATGTGTTCCTCAACATATCAGCTTTTGATGCCAGACATGTCTGCGAAGGTTACCAACATTTTTAATCGTATCTTTACTTACTCAATCAATGAAAGCACCACTTAATTTTGGAGGCACTGGAACCCTCTCTTATCAAATCGATTTTAATTACATTTTTAAAATGTGTGTCCCGTTTGTTAAATAGTGCTGTGTGCGAAAAAGTGATCTGAGCGGATGTGTTAATTGTTAATGACACTTTAAATTTTTTTTAATTACACTTTATACTTGAACAGCTAGTCTGCTTAATAAGTTGCTTTCTATTTGCGCCCTGATAACAATTTTAAAAACGCCCCCATTTGTCTGGTGGGCTACAAAAATAAACATATTAACCAGAATGCTCTCAGAAACACATTTACTTAGCAAGGGAAAACAAAAAACCAAATGCTAAATGGAATTACGGAAAGTTTTGCCATAGGCAGCCGTAAATATAAAAACTCATTTTCGTTGGTGGCAAGCGAAAGAGGAAAATGTTAATAAAATTAGCTGTCCGATTTATTCGAAAATCTTATCAAAAGCTGGGTACTCCGCCCCACGGAGGATTTTTCAAGAATGTCAATAAATTGGGGGAACCACAACTAAAGTATTACCTATTTAGTTTGGTTTTACAAAAACATAATACAGTTACATATATAAAGTTCTATGTCAGATGTGTCGTAACACCTTTACGTAGTAGTTGTGTCAATCTCAACGGCGAGGCTTACTTTTCCATTAAGTTTAATAGTTGGAGGATATTTCTGAAGTGCTCAGGTGTTCCCTGACCACCAAACTTGTTGAGATACTACCCCAAGCAGATATGACAATCGGCGCCATTTCGAGAGCCTTCACACCCTCTTCACGTGTCTCGCCCGAGTTGCAGAAATTGTGTCACCACCTTCGATTTGGAACCAACTAAATAACTCCAAGGACAGGGTCGTAAAATGCATCGGAAATTACTCAATAGTTAACAGTCGTAATCAAAACTTGTTTACGCGTTTGGTGGTGACATTTGATTTTATTTAGGTATTCAGGAGGTTGTGTGAGTGGCAGAAGGCACTTGTAGATTAGTGCTATTTGTTTGTTTTTTTTCAGCCCTATACCTATATATAATATATATACTCAGGCAGAAATAGTTAGAACCTTTGCATTAATATAATGCCGGGATATAATTTATTCCTTCTTGGCTATGAAAATGTTGTAACTTGTTTAAAAGCCTTGTCCTGCTTTGGAACATCCGTATATTATAGGGTATTAAAGGGCTACATTCTATTGTATGTAAACAAAGTTGAGATTGGGGCATCGTTTTCGCTGCACCTCCTTATCACATTCCATATGTGGGAATACGTATATGAGCCAGTTCAAGTGCAAAATTCACACAAATAGCGCGATTTCGACCGAACAACAGCGGAATATTGAGATGGCAGAGAGTGAGTTTCGACTGGGAGATGGCAGCTCCGATGATAGTATAGTATGGAATGGTATAGTATAGCCTATAAATGGGATTGCCGTGGATCGGGAGGCGCTTCCCTGATAAGATTATGCACGTGTAAGAGCACTCGTCAAGTAGAGTGTCAGTGAGCATTATTGAAGGTGTATGGATTTCGAACGCCTGCCATATAAGGCGGAAAATCTTTATATTCGCGCGATGCGGCGATTCGAACCGCATTACCCTTCTCCAGGTGGACTACGTCGGTTTAAGTTTCATTTACGGATCCTGCCAAAGTGGGATTTACTCGGGATTTCGGTTCGAAGGATTTTTTTTGTAAGAATTCTATGTGAATAAGCTAATAATTACAGTGCATAAATTCCCCTTATAATGACTTGGTAATCATTACAAAAATCAGCTAAAAGTGTCAACGGTGATTACATAAGTAGCAATCAATAAATTAATTAGCAGTACTAATGCGACAGACATTAATTTGTCCACAGTGCAATTATAATAATTTGGTAATTTTACCACATTAAATAATGAACCGATTGCAGTTCCGCCTTCGTTAAATTTTTTGTGGAGCTATTAAGTCCAGATATACTGGCTAATGGGCTGATAACGTGATGATTTAAAAACTGCAGATAATGTGACAAGTTATTTGGTGTATAATGGGAAGCTTTCTGGCATCCATTCCCATGTGGGGGCATGCGTCATCCCGCATTTCGGAGCAGTGTCGAGCTCTGACCGTTTGAACTTGCACCCGATTGAATTACAAATGGGGATAGCATCATTAATCCCAGTCCGCTGAATTGCTAATGAGGCACTTTCGCTTTTCCACTCTTGTGCCATTGCAGCTGCTTGTGTACACTCCAAGTCGGCCAGATGCACTCAATAAGCCGGACAGAGGAGAGCGGAGTACAGTACTCCTACACGGAAGTCAGTTCGTTCCAGATAAGCGAAGGAAACACTCGAAACATGTCACCCGAACCGGTCAAGTCCGGTCGCATTTTTATGGCTGCCGTGGCAGGTGAGTCAATATTTTTCAATATTCAACATAAATAGAATATAACTAACTCATCCCAAAGTGGTGACTGAAATACATATTGTTCTTAAAAATAATTTGATTCATTATTTTTATGTCATATGTTTTGACTCATTTCTATACCCATTACTCGTTGAGTAAAAGGATATATTGTTGAGACTTAGCATACAGCTTACCATATTCCCGATTATGTTGAGATTTCTCGTTTGCAATTCTACTAGCTAAATCATTGACATTTTTTGTAGCCAACTTGTCCGCCTTTGTGGTGGGAACCACCCTAGGATGGACCTCCCCCATCGGCCCAAAGCTGAAGTCGGTGGACACTTCAGACTCGCCGTTGAGTCGGCCCATTACTTCCGATGAAGATGCCTGGATTTCGTCCCTGATTGCCGTCGGTGCTCTGGTGGCTCCATTTGTGGCCGGTCCGTTGGCCGACCGCATTGGCAGGAAGTGGGTGCTCCTCTCCAGTAGTCTGTTCTTTGTCCTGGCATTTGGCTTGAATATGGTGGCCTCCGAGGTGTGGATCCTGTACATGTCCCGCCTCATCCAAGGATTCGGCGTCGGCTTCGTGATGACCGTGCAGCCCATGTATGTGGGTGAGATTTCCACGGACAATGTACGCGGAGCCACCGGATCCCTTATGCAGCTCTTCATTGTGGGTAAGTATATAGAATAGGGGGAGCATAGCGAAAGTGGGACTTAAATATGTCTCTTCACGTGGTTTCTTTAACAAAAGTGATGGTGGACCAATTTCCTAGGAGAGATAATTATGTAACGATTAATCTTATATCCTTAATCTTCAGGTGGCATTCTGTACGTCTATGCCATTGGACCGTATGTTTCATACCAGGCGCTGCAGTGGTGCTGCATTGTGGTGCCCGTGGTGTTCGACTTGGTCTTCTACACGATGCCCGAGAGTCCGTATTTCTTTGCCGGAAAAGGTCGAAAGTCGGACGCACTGAAGTCGCTGCAGTTCCTGCGCGGCCAGAGTGCCGAGGGTGTGCATGACGAGATGGCCGAGATCCAGGCCAATGTGGAGGAGGCGATGGCCAGCAAGGGTACTGTGATGGATCTGTTCAAGAACGCCGGCAACCGCAGGGCCTTGTTCATCTGCGCTGGCCTGATCTCATTCCAGCAACTGTCCGGCATCAACGTGGTGCTCTTCAACAGCCAGTCGATATTTGCCAGTGCCAACACTGGGCTGGATCCGGCGATTGCCACCATCATAATTGGATGTGTCCAGGTGGGATCCTCGGCATTGACGCCTCTGGTGGCCGACCGCCTGGGCAGGAAGGTGATGCTGCTGACGTCTTCCGGTGTGATGTCCATTGGACTGGCGGCCCTGGGAGCATTCTTCTACATGCAATTGGTCAAGAATGACATCTCCAGCGTGGTCTGGATGCCAGTTCCTGCCCTGATCATCTACAATATCGTGTACTGCACGGGCTTCGGACCGCTGCCGTGGGCTGTGCTCGGCGAGATGTTCCCGGCGAACATCAAGTCGGTGGCCTCCTCGGTGGTGGCGAGCACCTGCTGGACCCTCGGCTTCCTGGTCACCTTCTTCTATCCCAGCCTAGATGCTCTGGGCTCCTACTACGCCTTTTGGCTCTTTGCCGGCTGCATGGTGGTGGCCTTCTTCTTTGTTCTCTTCGTTGTGATGGAGACGAAGGGGCTCAGTCTGCAGGAGATCCAGGATCGGCTCAATGGCAAGCGCAACTAGAGAGCAGGTCCCTTGGTTGATAGTGCCCTTGATTCCATAATGATAAGGTGCCTTTTGCAAGTATTTTATTGATTAGTGTTGTAAGTCAAACTCAATTGTTACATGATATTCCTGTTAAGTCGTAAAGAAAATAAAAATCTAGTAATTACAATTATTATAAACAAACAATTTTGTTTCACTGTCCCAGGCACTCAGGTCATACTGCAGTTATATTGGAAAAACGTTTATCAAGTGGTGTTAACATTTTTAATCAGAGGATTTATTGATCAGAATTACTGTCTCTCATTATTAATTATTGTCTCTCAGCGTAACGTAAAGATAATAAATATATAGCAATTCTGCTGAAAAATAATTCTTATCGGCTTATGGTAATTACTTTAAATAAATGCCACCAAAAATATGCAATGTTATAAAACTGTTGAGTTAACACTGAATTCGCCGTAATACTGTATAAGTTAACTACAATCTGTTAAATATAATGTTAATGTAAACGAATTTCTCTGTAACAAGCTTCCTCTATTTTAATTTAATATTATACAAGTTAATATGAATTAGTTTTTCCAGGGGGTAGAAACAATTGATAGCTTTTCCAATCTGAAGACTGGAAAACACAGTAGCTTTGCATGAGTTAGCACTGCAATTGAGTTACGGAAACACAAAAAAACATAAAAATAACTTTTCCGCAATGGGAGAAAAAACACAGGACGCCATGTTGGCCGAAATGGATTTGATATTTCTGGACCACATATTGCCCAGGTGCTGCAAGGATATCACCACCACGCAAGCGTTCTACAAGGACTACACCGCCGATAAGCCGAAGCGAACGGTCACCGCCTTTCGAAAGCAAACGGATCCCGCACTGATTTCCGGCCACTATGCGAACAACTTGAAAGTCCGGAAGCAGGAGCTGAAGACGCGGACTTGGCCACGATCCATGGACTGGCGTGAGGAGTACGCGCAGTTTGTCAAGCGCAACAAGTGGTGCAACGAGGAGATCTACAAGCTCTTCTTTGTGCACCCGCCCATCGATTATTTCCTCATCAGGGATTACCTGCAGGATCTGCTCAAGACCACCTACATCTCGGACTACTCGCCCAACCATTACCACTCGCTGATCAGCCAGCGCAAGCATAGAGTGCAACACGATGCAGATGGCATTGACTATCGGACGACTTATGGTAACTATCACAATCGGATCCAGGAGGAGGATCCGTTCAAGTCGATCATTCTCCCGGAACCAGGACCTAGTGCCAGGAGCATGGAGATAGGAAAGTTTGCCAAGGAGATGCGCAAGCTGTTCACCAAGTATAATCTCACCACCTACTACGAGACCATCTGCCTTCCGGCGCTGATAAAGGCCAAAGATGGTATCATGCCATCGGGACCGATCGATCGCTACACACTTCGTAAGCACTGAATCGCATGGTCAAGCTGACCAACTCACAATTACACAGCTACTGCAGTACTGCAGTTGGGTTTATAAAATTATACTGATTGTAGCTTAATAGGTATTATTGTACTAATTATACATTCGGAGTCTGCTGTGGTACTAAGTACTGCTAAGTACTAAGTACTATAAATAGGTTTATTTAAGATAACAGCAATCATAGCTATTGGGTCATTTTCACATTGAGAATGCATTTATAGCGGTTTTACAAATAACATTTATTAAATCACTTCAACACATAAGTTCAATGAAGGAAGTACAGGGCCTTTTTGTTGCAGGTAATTACAATATGTCATTGTTTATGGATATAACACTATGTCTGTATAAACACCGATTTCATTAAGTTTCTCACCTTCTGTATCACAGTTACATGGTTATTACAAACGTGAGCGTGTGTATGTTCTTCTGTTTTTAACGCATACAACTAGGATAGACAACACATATCTCTACCCATATAACTATCGTATAAAGTAACTAAATCTAGCTGGTGCCAACAATGCGGCCCAACAACACCTAATATAAAACCAGAGTAAAAATAGTTTTCATTACAGTTAAGAAACATATACAGTGTTGAAACGTTTGGCTAAAAACTAATAATACCGTCATCTTACAGTACTACCGACAAAGACGTACCCAGTACCTCCGCTAATTGCTTCAGTTTACAAATCGTATTCACTTGGCTGGGGGCATCAAACATGCAATAACGAAATAATAAAAGCATATTGCAATCGTCTGTAGTCTTTTGAAAATAGCACACTAAGGAGAGTTTAAAAGATTTCGCTTTGCTTAATCCTACCAAGTACAATTACACATATTTCTAAGGTATATCAATGTAGAACTCGCACAACACGTACATATGCCTATGCCAGCATATTTTAAAACCAAATATGCCGACACAGGGCTTGTATATGTATATATAAATGTATCTTGGGCAGGCTTCAGAGCCGCCGTACCCTGTATAAAAATTCAGTTGCCTGATTCTCCCTGGCAACAACAATGCGCTGTCGTGCAATAGTAACTAACTCAATTGGATGTAGACGGATACGTTTGATATTTGCACTCGTGCAGCATCTGGAATGAGTGCTCGAAGTCCCTCGGCAGCGAAGACAGTGCGTGGGCGCTCTCGGTGCCCGAAATAGTTTTGATCAGGCTGTTGGAGTTCAGGGACTCCAGTTCGTGCGTCTCCGAGTTCGCCAGCTCCACGATGGCCGAGCTTGTGGGGGTCAGAAGCTGCTCGCTGGCGATCACTTGGCTGGGCTTTCTGCAAAAAGAAATTTGGTTTTTAAAACACATGACAAATTAAAAGGGTCAATACGATAAAAGTCTTACCGCTCGTAGAACTTGCTACTGCCACTGCTTCGCTTGTTCCACAACTGGAACTTGAGTTCCAGAAAACCGTGCTGCGGACCAGCCACCCGCAGCAGACTCATCAGGAAAAAAGTGGCATAGAGCCAGCTAACGATCATCACAACGACCAGGAAGACGCCAATCTGTATGTAGGGCAATATGTTGGACGCCATCATGATCCCGCCAGCCAGACCAGTGGTGGTGGCCGCCATCACTGTAGGTCCAATTATTCGGGATAGTACAAACTGTGTGGCTGCCAATCTCTCCTTGACCGGGGACATCCGGTAGTGAATTCCGTAATGTAGGCTAAAGTCCACAGCCAGACCTATAGCCGTGCTCACGGCAATACTCTCCAAGATGTTCAGTTGCCATCCGAGCAGGATGAGCACCGCCACGGTGTTAAAAATGCTTAGCGATACGGTTAGCACGGCGAAGAAGGATATCAATATGTTGACAGTGAAGCATAGAAGCACTGCAAGAGATGCGGCCATGGCCAGGCAAATGGCAACCAAGGTGTCATGCGAAAGGGTGTCCTGCACATTGTAGAATTTCAGGTCGCTCGTGAACCAACCCCCCTGAAGTTCCGGAGGTGCCGTTTTTAACTGCATCTGAAACCACTGCTCAACAGACTCGTAGAACTGCCTAATATTTGCGTAGATGGTGCTGTAGGCCACGTTGGACTCGAACTCGATGACCAGAGCTTTGACTAATAGCGGTGTAAATGATCCGTTTGTGCTGTATTCTGCACTCTCATTTCCACTCATTCCTGGATAATCCTCCGTCTCCAGTCGAGGAGCATCTGCAAACTTGGGTCCTGCCACACCAGGCCGGAAAAATGTAGTGTCATACATGTTGGATATGCTTTGTGGTAAGCAGTACTCAAAGATGTGCGGCTCGAAGGGAAACTGTGCGTCACAGCAGGGCGAACGGTCTTTCCTTGTACTGTCCATATCATCGATGCATCTGCAACATGAACAAAACCTCCTATAGCAATCTAAACCATTGCAAGTATATGATTATATATGCTCACCTGCGTTTCATATAGTCGATAAGATTTTCAATGAAACAATTGGGCAAGAGCAAGCCGAGCGTCTCTTTGTAAAAGGGTTGCTGCCGCACACTCTGGCAAAAGTTAAGAATCCAGAGTTGTGCCGGCCTGCTGGATACGTTAAAATTATTGTCATAGTGCAGATGGCCGTATGCATTGGGGTTCGTATAGTCTCCGTCGTCCACCGCTTGAACTCCCCAAACGAAATGCATGTGCATCTTGAAGTTCTCGTACGCCTGCAATGGTTTTTCAAACCAGAACTGCTGCTTGAGACTAGAGTAAACTTCAAATGGATGTTTTGACCCAAAGAGCTGGAAGTGCGATTTTTCCGGCAACTGGAGTCCAGGATACCAGAGCACAACGACGGCACTGAAAGCGCCTAAAGCCCCAAAAATCATCAGCCATAGATAGGCATAGTTCATAATGCTGTGCGTGATGCACTCTTCAAATATCTGACAAAATCGGTTAATTGACTTTTTGCAAGCGTGTATTAGCTTCATCGACATCGGATGATGGCAGGATATCCTGGTGGCAAATAGTCGTTCCATTATAGATACCGACGCGGGCAACCAAGTTATCATAAGTATGTAGTTAGTCACCACGACAGTTCCCGCAAAGATCCTGGAAATAACGTTGACTGAATGAGTGTCTTGTTTTATAAACATCTTATTTGATATTAATTTACCCAAAGCACTTGATAGCTGTTATCGAACTGCTGTAGGAGGCATAAAAGGCGCCGGCAGTGGTAAGCGAGGTAACGAACATGGATGCAGCGGCATGTCGCATAGTTAGCGACATTATGTTCTCCAGCGACTCCGTGTGATCACTGTTCTCCAGGGGCGTTGGAAGAGCACTCTGGGACTGAGTGTTCAAGGTACATCGATTGCTGAACCTCTCGGCCAGCACACATTGCCAGATTTTAAGAAATAGAAATACGTCATCTGCTCCAATGCCAATTATTACTACCACGGCCAAAAGGTTCATATAGGGGAAGAACTCAAACTCCAGCACGATGGCGTAAAAAAAGTACGCTAGACCCAACGAAAAGCAGATGGCTACACAGGACATTAAGGTGATGAATGCCGATTCCGTGTACAACCACACGCTGGCCAAAACAAATGCCCCTCCCAGCGAAACTAGCCACACGTCAGTCAGCAGCAGCTCATTAAAGAGCTCGTTTTCGAGACCCAAATCCATCGCAACCACTTTCACAAGCTCGTTGCTCAGCTCCCTGAAAAATCAGTCAGAAAATTAATATCAAACAGAAATCACCAAAAACATTTTAAATAAAAAAATTAAAAAAAAAAAATTGCAAAAATGGATCCAGTTCAACGGGAAAGGGAATTGATTAAAATGGAATTGCCAAGGACAAGGGTGCTCTTAAGCACTAGTAGAGCGGACTATCCAGACCATACTGGAAAAGCTGTTTACAATCCTCCGATCAAGATAAGTCAAGAGGATCCCTCTCTAATAAGTGGTCACTACTGCGCAAATCTAAAGGTGTCCGGTATAGAAAATATAACAAAGACATGGCCCCAAGCAATGAGCTGGCGGGAGGACTACGCACAGTTCATCAAGCGCAACAAGTGGTGTAACGAAAAGATCTACAAGCTATTATTTATGTATCCGCCAGTGAATTTCCGAATTCTAAAGGACTTTGTGAGGGACCTTCGTCGATCGGTGTACATGAACGATTATTCTCGTAACGATTTCGTTTCCTTTGTAAGTCGACGACGGCATAGGAACAAAAAAGGCTACTCTCTCAAGGATGAGGACTATCGGACCACATATGGGTGCTATTATAATAGCTTGCAAGAAACGGAACCGTTTAGGAGCGCCTTCTACCCAGAACGTGTGCTAAAGGACACGACTCTGGAGAGAATCGCCAGTGATTTAAGAAAGCTATTCAGGAAGTTCAATTTGACCACCTATTTTGATACTATATGCGTTCCGGCATTGATGAAAGCTACAAATTCTGTAATGCCCTCCACACCCATCGACCGGTATCAATTTCGCAAATATTAACAGGCGTTCATACTTACACTTCTTCCCATTCATGGAACAGCGGCAGCAAGCGGTTGGATTGTGCTACGGGTATAAATATCATGGCGTATTTTAGGTATACACTCGAGTCCTAAAAAAAAGACACGAATATTTGGTCGAATTAGATGCAATAAGAATAAGGCAACAGATAAATACAAATAATAATGTACAAAACAAAAACTTGTTTTAATTCAACAACTCACATTTGACTTGATGAAACCAAAATCGGTAAGAAAATTCAGGACGTTAAAAACGATATTTTGCCGCTTGCACTCTTCAGGAGCTCGACAATGCGGTATTTCGTTGCAGTGGTTGTCTATCTTAAGGTCGTGGAAGTACTCATAGCAGCCCAACAGCAGCGTGTGCAGCGATGTAACATCCTCCGTGGTAAGGTCGAAACAGGAACTTTTGTTGGCCAGCATGGCGGCGTAGTTGGGAAGTGACCACGGCCGGCAGCACTCGGTGGTGAGCATCTCCGGTTCGCAGAAAGCCCGGTAACTGGGCACCTCAGTGATTTGGTCCTGTAACTGGCACATGGCCAGCAGGCCGTTCAAATCAAATAGTGAATCGGTGGCGTTGGGGCCGATCCGCTGGACCACAAAATGGGAGTACTCCTTCCGCGGTGATGAGTCGCAAAAGAATCCCTCGATGGGTTGGCGACGATGCATGTCTGCCCAACCGTCGGTGGGCAAGGTGGCGGCTTGCTTTAGAAGCCGCCACGTACTCTTCTTGGTCTGGACCCGCTGCTGATGCTCGTCCTCGTCCACTGAGGTGGTGTTGTGGCCATACTCGATCTGCTCAGTGCGTCGAGTGGGTTCCAAGGAAGATATAGCGCTGTCGTTTGTAATCTCGTAGTCACGGAATACTCCGCTGTCCCCCATCCAAGTGTCAGCACCGAGATTTGGGGAGGGAGAACTAGTAGCCTTCAGCCGTTTCTTGAACTGCTTCATCTTCAGGGTCACATCGTGATGCTCGTGACTGCTTTGGTTTTGTTCCTTACGCCATTTGTTCTTGTTTCTGTTTTTGTGCTTGTTTTTACGTCGCCTGTGATCGGGATGCAGCCTAGACTCTACATAGCCCTGCTCCACCCGTCTCCTCTCCCACAAATCCGATGGATTTGAGAAGAGCCCTCCATGGTGGTCAGTCTCTTGTAGCAGGTTGTACCAGGCCGTCAGTCGTTCTCCAATCTTGGTGCCACGGGTTTCAAAGCCCTGAAGTGGATAAATTATTAGAAAGGAAATTATTTTTGAAAAGTGATTTAAATCATGGAAAATGATCATATTGTTAAGTGTGTGGAATTCATCAAATTGGTCCTATTACTCATTATTGTTATTTATTTAGAAGTAAGTAATTAAGTGACAAACTTTTGAAATATTATTATACAAGGCTTCTCCTAAATATTATATAAATTGATTGTAAAAAAGTGATTAAAATAAAAGCATTCTGAATAATATTAAAATCAAGCTGAGAACATGTTTTGGACAAATATTTTAAATGACAAACCAAGGTGGGATCGCTGAAGTCCGGCAGCTTGTTCAGGATAAGGGCCACGATGATGCAAGCGACACAGTAGACAGCAATGGAGACGACCACCAGGTAGGGACGCCTGGCCAGGACGTGGTAGTACCAGTTCATCCTCTCCGAGTCGAAGCACAACATGTCAGTAGAATGTGATGCCTGAATCCTTTTTAGCCTCTTCGCATAGTGGGAACATCAAATGCTCCTTCTGTTTTCGATTCCCTTCAGTGCATCCTTGGCGGCTGGAAGTCTCGTATAACCTTGGGCTGCTGGGTGCTCTTTGGGACCAAGCCAAATTCTATTGTTGTGTTTCTATTATAAATACTGACTGCTGGTCAGGCCTCCCCCGCAGAGATCGGTTTGTTGGAATGCATTTTTTGTTTGAGCGGACGCAACTAACTAACTAAAACAACACAAAAACAACCGAAAACTGTGCGAATAAGGATAACGCAGAAAACGGTGAAACAACAACAAAAAACAGTATGAAGGATACACTGAGTTAATACAGTGTTAAACAAGTCGGTAACCAGTGATGATGGCCTTAAAGCCAGACAAACAGCTGTTCTCCGAAGGAGATTTCTGAAGAAAGCCAGTATGAACTAATGTTATATTAACTTCAATTTATATGACAAACATATGACCGTTAATGCATATGATAACCGTATGGTAATGTACAAGCTCGAAAATCTTCAGGTACAGCCAAAATTAAATATAATTTTCCGCCATTAGAACTTGACAAATTTGGCTAAATACGCTAGGTTGCCAGCACTATTAAAACATATGTTGCAGCAGCAGTGCTGCAAAACGCCATCTATTTCCGCAGCTTGTGCAATGTTTTATAATCGTATTTATAAAATTATTCAATTAGTTAATTATAAATAAAAAATGATACGCCGCGCACAATGTCTGCTGCGTCTGCACGGCTATGGAGGACACTCACTGGTCAACCGCGTTCGATGCTACTCCACGGACGAGGGGTATCCGAAACAGAACCCCAATCCAAATCCCAGGGCACAGAAACCGGGCACCAAAAACCTGCCGGCTGTGAGGAACCCCTTTGCCGCCGCCCAGGACAGGACGAAAAACAGCTACCTGACCATGGTGGAGATCTTCCAGGAGCGCGACGTCCACCGCCGCAACCATGTGGAGTTCATCTACGCGGCGCTCAAGAATATGGCTGATTTTGGGGTGGAAAGAGACTTGGAGGTCTACAAGGCACTGATTAACGTGATGCCCAAGGGGAAGTTCATACCCACCAACCTGTTCCAGGCGGAGTTCATGCACTACCCCAAGCAGCAGCAGTGCATAATTGATCTACTCGAGCAAATGGAGGATTGTGGGGTGATGCCCGACCACGAGATGGAGGCGATGCTGCTAAATGTTTTCGGCAGACAAGGACATCCACTGCGCAAGTACTGGCGCATGATGTACTGGATGCCAAAATTTAAGAACCTCTCACCGTGGCCCCTGCCCGATCCTGTTCCGGATGATACCCTGGAAATGGCCAAGCTGGCGCTGGAGCGGATGTGCACGGTTGATCTGCGGTCCAAAATAACGGTGTTCGAGACCAGCGAACTGGAAGATGCCATCGACGATACGTGGATCGTGAGCGGAATAAGTCCCGAGCAAGAGAAACTGCTGCGGGAGCACTCTCGCCAAAAAGCTCTGTACATCGAGGGACCCTTTCACATATGGCTTAGGAATCGCCGAATCAACTACTTTACCCTGCGCGCCGATGCAGATACCGAGTTCCTGTCTCAATTGGATGAGCGGCAGCTGGACGAGGACGATGTCTCCCACATCGAAGTACCTTTCTTTGGTCGTGCTCCACCAAGGCGACACAATCAGCTGGGAAAGCTGCGCTCTGTCCATCAGCAGGACGACGGAACCATTATGGCAATCTGTGCCACAGGCACCTCCACAAAGGACTCGTTGCTCTCGTGGATTCGTCTGCTGGAAGCGAACGGAAATCCCTCCATAGGAGAGGTGCCCGTCCTCTTCCGGTTCACATCCGAAGTTCCAGCCAAGGCGCAAGAAATTGACAGTGGCGCCAGTGTCCCAGCAACAAGTGATAGCAGTAGTCAAGAAGAGCAAAAAAGGAGTAGACCGAAATAAACAAAGTGTTGAGCATATTTTCGTCTTTCTATACCAGAGGATTCGGTTTCGATAATTTAGCATACTTATCGTTAATTATTTACACTCCCTCTTGCTAAGAGTGAATTGAAGGCAACATTGTATACGATTTGGGGTGGTTTTTAATGAAATTAGGTTAATTAATTATCAGATTGTGAGCCGAGCTTAAACGAAAAATCACAGAACCCGAAACTAAGTGTACAGAAGATCTGCCTAAGCTTTAACGCCTTCTAATTGCTAATTAAGTATATGTACATGTCATCCTTGTTTGAGATATAAGTTATGTCATTGGAACATTACTTTATGCCTGTCTTGTTGACGGGAAACACCTGCGTGACAACTCCGATTCCCTTGCTGGTGCCCTCGCGAAACAGGATGCGCATTCCAGGACGCACATACTCCGGGTGGCCGACGAACTCGAACATCACCGAAGCACAATCGTTAGTGCCCAGTCGCTCACCGCCCATAATGCCCCGAATGACGGCCGTCTGGCGAATGCTTCCTATGTGGACTGTGGTTTGGAAGCCGACGTAGATGGCTGTGGCGTGGAACAGCACGGACACCTTGGCCTATAATTATAATTAGCGATAATTATACATATGGCACTTAAATGAAAACTATCAACTTACTTGGAAGAAAAAGGTCCCGTATGGCTCATCCAGGCTATTTCCAATATCACCCAGGAGGACCATGCCACTTCGGAGCGTGGGCAGGTCCTGATCCAAACTGAAAGATAGCGAAGCGCTCTGGCCAGCTCGAACAACTCGGCAAGGAGCTTTATTTCGGTGGATAGTATTAACGGTAACGGGATGAAAGCTTCCATCAGGCAGAGGACCAATCTTCATGGGCATGTTCTCGGTTAGCACGCCCTGGACAAGTAGACCGCCCACAACGGGTCCGACGTCAGAGACCCGGAAGATCTCGTCCACCTGGAACTCGCAAGACTCCTGCTCGAGCCGATCCTTTTCGGCGTTGCTGATTCCGGGCGAAAGGACGTACAGAAACTTTGTGACTAGGTTGAGGCCCGTGCCCGTGACATTCGACACGCAAAAGATGGGCACAATGTTCTCGGATATCTGGTTTGATCCGGCGGAGATTGCCTCATCCGTGTTGGTCACTACGAAGGGAACCTTACGGCAACCAATGGTAGTGAGCAGGTTGCACAACTCCTGTACAGTGGCGTCTGGCGATGTGATATCTGTTTTTGTGACCAATACAAAGAAGGGCATGTCCAGTGCCCGCACAATTGCCAAGTGCTCCTCGGTGGTGTCGTTGCAGCCGCTGCCCGCCGATACCACCAGCATGGCGTAGTGGGGTGAGTATCCACTCAGTGCCTGCACGGTGGTGCGCATGTAGCGCCGGTGTCCGGCCAGATCCATGAAGGTAACCAGCTTGCTGGACCTGTCGCTAATTTCTTCTGCCGTCATCATTTCATTGTACTTATAGTTGACCACATTGCCCAGTGCATCAAAGCCGAGGGTTTCGTGTGAGATGCAGGAGGTGCGGCCTTAAGAAAAGAAAGAAATCGGTCATTTATCAGAGGAAAAAAACGGACATTATAAAAGATAAATGAATGTCCTACATCTAGATACCTTTTTGATGACAATGGATGTCAAACATAACTTCTAACTAACTTCTATTTGCTTAACGACATATTACCCGACTGAATTTCGTGCATGTGCCTAAACATATTGAGCCGCGCCCGGCCGTGTCCGTTGTCCAGCTCATCCTGTGTCAGCACGCCCAGCAAAGTGGATTTGCCTGCATCAGCTCCGCCGAGCACCGCTACCCGCACTTCGATGTTGTGCTGGTCGTCGGGGATCTTTCGGACCAGCACCTCGGCGACGGCGCGTCGTGCGGCGATAGTCTTTCGCCGCAGCACTGATGTACTGGCTCCCAGGCTGTGGGCCATCTGCTTGAGCGTGGTGAGCGAGGCATTCATGTCCTTGTCGCTAAGGCCCTGCAGATAGCCGGCATCGGAGACTCCAATTTCGTAGATTGCCTCGCCGTTTCCTTCGCGCAGACGCCACTTCATCTGGGTAACCAGGTGCTCGAATCGCTGTTTCGACGGATTAACCAGCTTCAGCTTGTACTCCACATTTCCGAGCTGCGGCTCTGGTGGCAGCATTCCCTGCTCGAAGTCGAAGATTAGGTTGCCCCGTTCGATGGGCATCCCGCTCACCAGGCTGCACTCGTTGGCATTGGCGTCCGTCTCATAGTCGCTGCTGCTGCTTCCGCCACCGCTGCTATTGCCGTTCAGCTCAGGCTCCTCCTCGAATCCGTCGTCCTGATTGGGATCAAAGAGGCTCAGGAAGGACTCCATACTGAGTTGCTGGAAAAGAGAAATCCGTGAAATAAATACACATGACTGGGGTAAATAGATGGGGTAAATTCTATTAATTCTCTATAAACAAAGGAACGCTTTGTCTCAAGAAAACATTTTTGGGCCAATTGCGACATTGAAATATGTACATATATGTGTATGTGTTTATGTACATACAAAGAGATCTTCGAACAGCAGTAAGATATGTGTGTACATATATAATATTATATATACATTATTTGATTTGTTAACTCATATACTTCTGTATTTAGTCTGAGACTGCAAGCAGTTACATATATTGTTTGCTGTTTTTGGCGGAAAATAACATTAAACATTGAACTTTAGAATTGTTACTTTTATTTCCAAACAACGCAGTTTGTTTCACTTTAAAAACAATTCTTTTTGCTGCTAGTTGTTGTCCGCAACAGTTTGCTTATGTGTATCCATTAAAACTGAAAATTCTCCCCATTTGTTTTTTTGGCCGTCCTCTTTGCCTTGCAGCGACCTTGAAAAATGCTTGTTTATGTTTGCCACGACTCTTGCCGTTATTCGGAACACACGAAAGGAGGGAAGGGGGAGGGGGGGGGGGGGGGGGGGGGGGGGGGGGTACAGAAAGCGCGCGGCGCTGGCACAAAATATCGATTTTGGCTGTGCTTTTCATTTGCCCAGGTCGAATTTGTTGTTCGGCTATCTGGGTTCTGTGTAGTTGTATGCGTACTTGTACTCTTTGTTTTGGCTGCCTTTCGATTTTGTTTATAACCTGCGCTCAGTCGAAAGCTTCTTTTCGTTTCAAAATCCGGGGAGTAACTGCCGTGTTTACTGAACTCATACAGGGTCCCAGGAACCGAAGAAGAGGAAGCAGGGCAAGCAGAGTGTGAGATTTCACAAGAAACATAAATCGCACTGCGATTTCATCAGACAAACAAAATTCGAGTCAATGCTCTCCACTTACGCATAAAGTTTATTCGGAGAACTCGTTTCTGATGCAATAATGCGCAACAATGCGAAGATTTCCACGATTCTCAAAGTTCTCTGTGTTTGTTGTTATTCACGATCAATTCACGTTGCCATGGCAATTTTTCACATTTGTTGGTTGAGCACCCTCAACACACACTGCAAATTTCGGGTGACGCAAATATTGCGCCAGCAAGCCAATCAATTAGCTCGATTAATAAAACCTCCTACATTTTGTGCCTCCTTCAAACAGATGTTTATGCTCGCCACGCGTTAGTGCTTTTGGCAACTGTGCGCTCTTACCAACACTGATTGGCGCGGCGTCTAGTGTGAACGGCACACAATTCAAATTCAAATAGTAACGTATCATTAACAATTAAGGGCTTCAAGGGTATAACATTACTTGTAAAGTGACGTGCGAGGGCGGTTCTTTGTGTTTCTATGCCACATTACTACATGATTATACTCGTTACTCAGAAAGCAAAAAAGGGTATAAAGGATTCGTTGAAAAGTATGCGCAAGTAGAAGAAATTGTTTCCTTTTGGTAACAATTACTTACTATTAAAAGGGTGAAGAGAATTAGTGAATACCATGTGTTTCTCAGCGAAAGAAAACAACTCGAATTGCATAATTTCAAACTCAATGTATTCTCATTAATATATTTACGTTTTATTCCTTTTCATTAACATTATTACTTTATCACAAATATTTTAAGCATTTTTACATATGTAGTCAGTTACAATGATGTGTTTGTTTTTGTGTGTCTGTTTCTGGGACTTGGGCTTGCATGTTTGTTATGTACATCATTTACCTCTCTGAGGCTCATAAAATAGTATCTGCGGATCTTGACATGGGTGTGGTGTGATGCTACAGGGATCGTTTTAAAATTTTCACTACTCGCACTCGATTTTGGATATCTACAGCAGGGACTTTGCCTATGAATAAACTTGGAGGAAGTTTACGATTTCCTTTACAAGTCGCCTGGATGCTATAACTTTTATATTTAAATACAATATTATGACATTACATTGATTTCACTAAACGCTATCGATGATTTAGCATAAATATTTGATTTTCCCATTATGGTTTTTGTTTGTTAGAAAGTCAAGTCAGAATTGCCCAACTGATATGACAAACGTTTGAACACTTATAGTCGTTTAGCCCTTGCGTATGATATATGTAGTTTTATAGCATTTCTGATGTGCTAATGCCTTGATAACAATTGCCAATGAAAGTGGTACGATCGACGGTTACGCACCCACTTGAACTGCCCAAAAACTCCGAGCGGTGCCGGCACCCATTTAATATGCAATAAATAAATACTCGTAATGCTCAAGAATACATTCGTTGTGTGCACTCAGGTCCGACTGGTTAACGTCCGTCAATGAGGTGTGTGAAGTGCAGGGAATCGGGCGGACCCATCAAATGGCCATTTGGAAGTGGAACTTGGTGCCTTTTATCCCTCTGCTCGACCCCGCATAAATCATTTTATTAGCTTATTAAAAACTTTTCCATTTATTGTCATCGTTTTGCGCTATCGTGCGCACAAAATCCACAAATCCGTGCCCGTGCCCAGTTCTTGTTCATTGTGTTCCATACCCATTCAATCGCTCGTGAGCTTATCTTCCGGCATGGTGGCGGGGTATTCTGGATTCGGCAGTCTGGACTGGGACTGGATTGGGACTGGGATATTTTTCTAAACTTTTCTTTATTGCTCACTTGTTGGCCGCTGTTCGCTGCTGTTCGCTGCTGATGGCAGTGTTGGGTGTTTGGGGATGCCAATGGAGAAGCTGAAGCTGGAGCGGGAGCAACTGCTGTGACCATTAAATTCAAATCTGGTGCTGTGTTTGGTGCGTGTTTAAAAGTTAAATAATGACCAGCACTGGGCACGCAATGGCGCAAGACGTGTCCAATATAACTTTGCCTTTTTTTCCGGCTCCGCCCGACTTTGATCTCGATTGCTAGAGGGCAGTTCAAATAGTGCGGCTCCGGCTGGAGGGGATATTCCGGGGATTTTCCGGGGGATATGTTCATTCGTGAAGAGGCCTGCTCCCAGCACCTCGGCATCTCGACGGGTGCAGGGCCTGGAAGATTAGTTTCACCTTGTGGATCGGGTCGCTCCCTAAATTAGGGACTGAGCCCGAGCTGGAGCTGGAGCTGAAGCTGGGAGGGGCTCCGACTTACAGCAGTCAGAGGATATAGTATACAAGTACGTCTATGGTTACACTTAGCTTAAACATTTACAAACGAACGGAGACACAGACACACGCATTACATAATACATATACATATTCGTACTTTAGCTAATTCTATAAATCTAGTAATTACTTCTAAGCGACGTTGTCGAACAGGGTTTCCATATACAACTGCGGTCAAGTTGGTAGTTCAAATTTGGTAAAGGTGCTTAAAACCAGTTGAGGATGATTACTTACACAATTTCAATACATTAAATCTAACTCAACATTTGCTTTCTTAAATATGTTTTCATTTTACAACAGATTTAACCTAAACAACTTTCGACAATGATATTATCCATTTCATTTCTAGTTTAAAACAATCTTATATTAATCAGATCATAGAGCTTAGAAAACGCTTTACAATTAATGAAATGTGTTTTTTCGAAGCAACAAATGATTTTGTTTATAGTTTAATTCGTGAACTTGATATATGTTGTTTTGCCAATACAAAAGTTTAACTTTGAATATATTTCTTGAATTTAATGATATATTTTTAAAACAAAATATATATGTATTTTATAAACTTTAACTAAAAAAACTTGACCGCAGCTTCACATGACTAGTTAGTTGCTCACTGTCACTCTGATTCGGCTGTGTTTTGGGCTACTGCTGTGCGCCAGTCTTTTGGTTTCCATGCCAGGATGATGGACAGGACAGGTTCTTAGACACAGCTCTCCGGCCCGGGCAGTGTGTCCGTGATGATGTGGTTGCGTCCTGCTGCCGACTTGTGCGTGATGGTGTTCAGTTGCGATGGCGACAGGCTTGTGCCGGCGGCCATCGCGGATGACATGCCCATTCCAGGACCCACGCCCACTCCTGCTCCAACGCCCATGCCCATGCCCACGCCCATCCCCAGACCCAGACCCATGCCCTTGGGCAGCGTCATGTGGGCAGCGGGCGGCTTGTTGAGGCCGTAGTCTATGAGGCTGCTGGTGGTCAGGTAGTCGGCCAGGGAGAGCGGATCGTGCGGACCTCGCTGTGGAGCCATGTTATGGGGCAACGTGTGATGCAGGTGCGCGGCGTAGCCACCCGACCCTGGATTTCCGTTGGCGGCCATCGCATTGCTTACCGTGCTGCCGGCGGAGCTGAGGGTGCTGCTGCTGCCCCCCGTGCCCGCCGTGCCCGCCGCTCCGGCGGAGTAGCTGGCCATGCTCAGGCCCAGCTGCTCGTAGCGACTCAGCGTGGGCATGGCGTCGTACAGAAGCGGTGGATTGCTCCCTCCACCCCGGGCACTAACCATTCCACTGCTCGCCGCCGGCTCACTCTCCAGCTTCAAGGTGCTGGACTGCGAGGGCGGGCTGTTCAGGTGCGGCGCATTGCCATCCTGCAATCAACATAGGGTTAGTTAGTTAGTTAGTTAGGGGATGTACTGGATGAAATTGATTGATGTACCCGGTAACCAGTTTGTTTTAGCAAAGTTATTAGGCGATTTAATAAAAGAAAAATACTGCGTTCTCTTTGCATTGCATTTAACGTGTAATGTTCCCATTAAAGAATTGACACAGTCAAATATATTATAGAAAATGTATGAGAATAACTCAGTATTGAACATAAATCCTCTTAAAGCAGTAAACAGCAGTATATTTGAAGTGTGAATTTTATATTATTGGAACATACTGAAAATAAAAGGCTGAGGATGTCTATAAAGTCCAGCCAGTTTACCATAAACGCCTGTGGTACCGACTACATACATAAATGGCATGCTAAAAGGGCAACACCTCCACCTGGCCACTGGCCACTGGCACTTACATAATCCGTGGTTTTGTGGCCACCAGTGCTGCCCGTCATGGGAGCGGCAGATGCACCGCCCGCACCACCACCACCAACTCCTCCGCCGACGAACAAACCACTCGGCCGATTTCCCAACGGCGACGAGGCGTCACCGCCAGTTGGAGCACTCTTCTGAGCGCTCAATATGTCCGGCTGCTTCTCGATGCCCTGCTTCAGGGTGTAGGCCACCACGAGGCGCTGGTGGCCCGCTCCCGTTTCCAGGGGCGCCGTCACCGTCACATCCATGCCTGTCACGAGTGTGAGAAACATTAGCAAAAAAAGAGCATACAGGGTTTGGTTCGTAACTGTGGCGTTATTAATACCCTTGCAATTTATCATCCTAAGAACTGATCTTTTTTACTGGCTAGATAATAATGTAAAGCTTGATTTTTGATAGCAACGTGATAAATAATGCTTATTGTAATTAATAGAAAGTATCAATGCAGCATACAACGTCCTGGTAGAAACATTTTGATTGAAGGGTTAGATTGTGTTAAACCACGTTTAAATGAATACTTCATAAAGTCAAGACATGTGCAGAGACATATGCAGCTAAGAGAATCTGGAAACCTCTACTATCTATCTACTCTAGATGACTCCCTGCCTGGGTATTTGAATACTCTCCACTGGCTGTAGTGACTCACCCAGGTGCTTGTCCTTGTCATCGCACATGTTGCGGGCTCCTTGGCCACGGCGCCTGCGAACGGCGATGACCACCACGGATAGCACCGCTATGCCCACGGTGAACAGTGTGCCGGCGAGGAGAGCAGCCAGGGGCAGGATCGACAGGCCCATTCGACCATCTGCAAAAAAGCGATTAAGAAATGGTAAGGATTAAAAAAGTGTTGCGGGAGATGTGTATTTATTATTGATGCTGGTCTGTCATGTTTGAGCTTTCAATAAAAAAAGTATACAGCATATAGAAATAATGTTACTCATGCAAACTACGCCCACAAACATCCAAAGTTGTCAGTGTGGAACTTTCTCCTTTGCACTTCACTAGCTGGTAACGGGTATCAGATAGTCGGGCAAGTCGACTATAGCGTTCTCTCTTGTTTTACTTGTGCTGTTCTGTTTACCTATTTATTTATATTTCCTTTTATCCAAACTTAAAACACATATATTTTACTACTTTTCCATTGATTTCAAAGTTGAAATATAATTAAATACAATTTGAGAAATACATAAAACGTATGCATACGCATGCACGTTATTTTCCCAGTTTGTGATGATGAAAGCTATATTCCATTTCTTTGTCTGACTGAACTCGATAAATAGCCATTGGTCGGCGAGGGTCCAATAAACTGGATGCGGCGTGGGCCACTTGACTGCTGCTTGCCCAGCTCTTTTCCAGCCAAGCCAGCCATGTTCCCCATATTCCCCCATATCCCCCATATATCCATAACCCATATCGGCCAATAGCGCCCCGCCCCTCGTGTTTGCGCCCATAAAACGCACGTCGCATGTCAAGTGGCTGCCACAGGCAGCGGTTCTTCAGCCAATCGCTCGCTTAGTTTGTTGTATTTGCGATTGCGATTGCGATTCCGATTGCGATTGCGATGGCTTTAACATCAGCGCTAAGCATTTCAATTAAAATCCGCTTGCCTGCTGAATTTTCGAACGATTCGGCGATTCGGCGGGGGCTCGTAATTGAATATGCATTACAAGGCCGCAC
Source organism: Drosophila santomea (assembly GCF_016746245.2). NCBI lineage: Eukaryota > Metazoa > Arthropoda > Insecta > Diptera > Drosophilidae > Drosophila > Drosophila santomea. The sequence goes on from NC_053019.2 coordinate 17,660,953, forward strand.
ACACTGCGTATACGCAACCTGAGCAATGCGATGCGATGCCCACCTTTGTACTTTGTACACTGTTTATACTCGACATTCAACAAATTGTGCGCCTGCGGATATGCAACGCAGAAATTCAATAGGCAAACATCAGAACGAACAGCAGGAATTAGGAAGCGGAAGTACAGTGGATGCTAAATAAACTAAATCATACTTTGAGGAAATCGCTAAATCAAACTCGAAAGAGGATTTTAACTTGTTAGCAACATTTACTGCAAACCATGGTTTGAAAAATTCATCAAATATTTAGGCTTATTAATTGTTTTTTTTTTTAATTATATATTTTATTTTTTAGTTTTTTGCTATGTTCAATTTATTTTTTGTTAACTACGCATATACGATGTTATAAAAAGTGAATTTATAGCACTGGCACTGGAATTGGAATAGGTTAAACTAACAGGCAAGGAACTATTTTATATTTTTACAACAACCCCATTAAGCCAAAGCAGTTAAAAATCTTTATAAAAGTCGATTCATAGGCAGTACACACTGTTATAACCAAACGGCATGCTAACCACAGGCTGTAATGGGATGGTAATGGATGGATGGATGGATGGATGGTAATGGATGAATGGTGCAGACTGTTGCTAATTTATAAACCTGGTCTTGTTGTCAGCCAAACGCTAAAATTGCAAATCAATAAATATTCTTTGGCTGCCGAATGTTGCTGTGCCAAATGTTGACGAAACTGCGCCGCTGGCGAAATTGCTCATTTATGCATGGCTGCTTCCCGGCGAATACATCCGTGCAAAACACACACTACCACTCCAACTGTCACCCACTTCTCACAACCACCCACCCACAACCCTCCCACTAACCACCCACTAACCACCCACCACCCACCGCCGCTTACGTCCAATTTTAGGTGGGTTGTAATTGCTGGCACATGACTTTTGGGAAAAGTACAAATATATACGCTCGTAGTTGTGTGTTTAAAATGCGAGGGCCGAAATTTTTTGCTATTTCGATTTGTATAGTTTATCGAGCTTTAGCCGGCTAAAAGCATTTCAGACACGCGTTTTATTTCGCTGGCAATATATATGCAGGGTGGTAATAAAAATGAATTCCGCGGAGAACATTGAGCGAATTATAACATTTCATTCAAAACATCCAGCAACTTGTGAAACAATGTATTTTAATCGCGTATAAAGTTATTTAAACAATGGAAAAATCCAAGTGCAGCAAATATTGAAAAAATGTTAATTGAGACTTGTGCTACTGTGTATTGGTATTTTAGTGAAAAAGATGAAAAATATGGGTTAAGCGAATAACAATTATTGCAAATTCAAAGCTTCTCCCAAAGGGTCGTTTGCTTGTGAAATGGTATACCAAAATCAGATTTCGTAGTGCGGTATGCCATGGAATGAGTTATAAACTTCGGAAACTTTGCTTTATTTGCGTAGCACTCGACAAAAAACTAACAAGCTGACTTAAAGCATTTTTAATTTTAATTAGATCGAGCTAAATGCCTTGCAACTGCAGCTAGGCAAACAAATCATGATTTGGGAACACGGCCTCAATCGTGGAACCCATGTATTTGCATGACCTAAATCTCAAAATCTGGACGGTTTAACCAAATTCGAAATTTGACATTACGCTGGACAAGTAGGAATTAGAAGAGCTGGTGCTCTATTAATTTCTTAACGCTCATCCGAGCAGATAAACAAATGGTTATTTAATTTCGTTATGCTCATGTAGCGTTTAAATGATTTATGAATCGATGCGATGCGATGCGCATATTGGCGAGCGAGTGAATTGAATTAAATGCCAAATTTATTCATTTATTCAATGTCATGCCGGAGTGGGAATAATTCATTATAAATTCATCATTCCGTTTGATGCTCACATGGCGGATACGTAATTCACCATTCTCATTTATGGCTGAATGTAAAGAATTGGCACTCACTAACCGGCACACACCTTTGCATCTTTGCATGTGGGCGGTAACATTTTCAAATTATCCAGTTGGGCACATACATCCAGATACATCCGTATCCTTATTGTCCCCAAATCCCCAATCGCATAAGGCAGCCCAAACACACAAAGGGCATAAAGGAACAAAACCAAACCGAACCGAAGCGAAGCGAGCAATCGCTTGCCAAATAAAATGTATGTAAAATGTATATTTGGCAACCAGGAAGAGGGCACTTGAAACAGAAACAGAAACCGAAACAGGGGCACACAAGTCGAGATGAGATGCCAGAAGAAAAAGAAATTTAATTTAAATATAAGCACACTGGCGTAATGAAATTTTCACACTTGTGCAAATATTTACCAATAATACCACCTGGAACGGCCCTCGCCCTCCTCTATGCACATGCCCCCCCCCTCCAGACTTAAGCGGATAAGCCAGACAACCGAGCAGGCAACCAGGAGCGAGTCACTCCGTGTGGCAAGCAGGAGCAAACTATCCCAAGTATCGCAACCACCAGAATACAAGGTACCAGGAGTGCGTGCCGCTCATAAGCCAATTGTTTGCATGGGCTTCATTTGGATGAGTGCAGGCAGGACAGGACACAGACAGGACCTGGCTGTGCTCCTTCCGGCTGCCTCTGCTGCTCATAAGCTTAATTCGATTTAATGCTCCCGTTTGAGATATAAATGATTCGATGAGATGATGAAAAAGTGGATTGGTTAAAATGTATTGGGAATACTCGTACCAAGAGCACTGTGAGAAAACTTCGAAACAAAGTGCTTATAAAATGCTTGGACTTACTTACATTTTACATGATTACATTTACAAAATTTAAAATGTATGACTAATATATTGAGGGGATTGCTTAAGATTCAAATGATATTTCTATTAAAGTAGGGCTGTACCCCATGCACTTCTGGTATGTAGTATTACTAATAAAATGTTACATCTCTCCTTGGAGTCTTTTTCTTATTACTTTTTTCTTATTGCCACATAGTTCTGCTTTTTCTGCCAGTGTACGTTCACGTGCCCATGTGGATTTCAGGGCAGGAATGCGTTTACACAAAGTAAGCATAAATAAAGAAAACGCTGTCTGCGTCTGGCGCTCCATTTCAAGAAAACGAGGCAGACAGTGGTACATGGTAAAAAAAAAATAAAAAATAAAAATAAGTTGGAGGAGCTGGCTGTCATCTATTGCAATGGCGGTCACATTTCCCTACCGCCCGCCTTCGATCCGCGTAGCATATAATTTTATTTTACTTTACTTCACTTTCTGCACTGTTGTCTTTTGGGATATTGTATTCAGATAAGACATGTTTAATGTATTTTTCCATGTCGTACAGTAATCGTTTATATTTCGTGCGCCTGGGCTTTGGGCCCGAGCTCAACGAGGCTCTGTATCAGGAGCTGTAGCTCCGGTGTCTGCTCGCTTTTCTTTGCCGCTTTTGATACCTTGTTACGTTGCGACCGCAGAGTGGATGTGTGTGTGCACTGAAAAAAACGCACTCAAAAACTCGCTTGAGAAAATATACATACATATATACAGCATGCTCACTCGGCAAGCACTGAATATTGAAGTAATTATCTCTATATATATTTTTAACTATTTTGCTTGCTTTGGAAACTCGTGCAATTTTCTCTCAGTGCACGGTGCTGTATGCTGGTGGAATAATGTAACTCCTGGGGAATCTCTGTGTGTCAGTTTAGCATAACAAGATATTTCTTTTCTCTGTTGGGGTTTTCACGTTGCCATCGCTTTTTTGGCTAAAACATGAAATTGATTATATTTACATTAATGTGGCATCAAGTGTTGCCATTGTAAAATGTTTCTGCCGCACATCCCATACACCTATACACCTCCTCCACCGCTCACCTCACTGATTTTATTCGTCTGTTGGCAGAAAAGCTTTTAGATTTACCAAGGTGCAAATATTGACACCCGGCAGGCAGGTGTATAGGTGGATTGCATGCTCGCAAATTAAGTCGCCCACACAGGGCCATCTTCTAAAATATCCCAACTCGTAGCTAGTAACTGCTAGTAACTGGTAACTGGTGTCTGGTAATCGAGCTGTGATATAATACGCCGGATAAGCTATCCAGCACTCAATCCATCTCACGCTCCGGATAATGGAGCCTCCTCCTCGAAGGACTCCAAGGCTGTGTGTCTGGAGCGCATTAGGAGATGATTGAGTGGATTTGTTGTCCATGGCGTTCAAATATGCAATTGAGCAGATAAACATTATTGGCTGACCAGGTGCGGACAGTACCCAAAGCAGTAAGTAATACATAACTCTCGTAATAATGATGCTGGTCAGGTAGTGTTGCCATTCGGATTGCCGATGCAATAAATACTGGGATGCTGGTGCATAATTCGACTGATTTAATATGGGACAACAAACGATGTAATATCGCTTCTCCTTCTCAAAGCAAAGGTAGTGGGCTAATTAAAACATTAAATTCACTAGAAAGTAATGCAAATTGTTTAAGTGCCTAATGGGAGTAAGTATTTGCAGTTGTGATAGCTCGACATATTTACTTAGTTTGTGCATTTGGAAGATGAAATATGGAAATCTTAGGTGGGAGAATTTCAGTTTTGGTCTCGTCATCTGGTAATCGGATTCAAACAATCAAATTGTGCATAATAGTTAAGGATATTGAATTATTATGGTATGGCCATGCCAAACCATGAGTAATTTCTAATTCTGTATTAAACATATTAGATAAAATCGTAAACTGTGTGTGAAGTACTGCTTTTATAAGCACTTTCCACGTATTTTCCCCCCAAACAACAAATTCGCAGAGCACAAGCATTTTCACACTTTTTACCTCGATTGTCGCGAGAGCGGAAAAACTTTTAAAGAAAATTAGCGTCATAGTTGAATAACAAAGCATGAATAAGAAATCTTGTGTCACTACTTCGGCCAGCCAGGGATGTTGGATGAAGTAATCCGAATCCGAATGGGGAATGGGAGTTTCTTGGGGATGAGTGGAGTGGAAAGTGGAGTTGCAGTGTCGCCCCAGCGTAAACAAAACTCGTTAAATAAAAGAGCAATTGTACTAACAGCGTCGGCAAAAACAACCACAACAATGAAATGAATGAAAGAAAGAAACTAAAACGCTTAAGCGGAATATGCAAATACTTGAATGACTTTTTAAAGGTGAAATGGTGCTTAAAAAGCCATGAATGCTTCGGTCCTTTGGTCTAGCCAAAGTTTCCCAACCCCCCCTGCCATCCGTGCAGCCGGAAAACTTTATAGTAGTTTTCCACTCCATTTTTTTTGTACTCCTACCTGAGCGCTTGTCCGCCTCATTGATGGGCACATTCTCGAGGACAATAGGCTCCGAGCGACCCTTCTGATTGACGCTGTAGACGACCAGGTGCAGGGCCGGATGGGCATCGGGATAGTAGTCCATGGGCATTAGATCTGTGCGGGGACGAGAGGGAAGATTAATTAGTACCATGATTAACGGCAGGTGATTAACTCAGTTTTCGCTCTAAAAGATGGGCATAAACCATAGATAATTTAACAGGAAACTCATTGGTTTCCTTTCGAAGAATAATCAATTAGAATACCAATGAAAGGCGTCTAATTATTCAACAGTTTTACCATTTATGTACATCCTTTACTTATATTGTTTTTAAAAGTTTTCTTTAAGATCGCTGCCCTAATAAGACTAAAGAAGTTTTAAGGCAGCCTAGATGTACACCTTAGGCGAACAAATTTGTCCAAATATAATACATTCCCGCCTTAATTTTGGATGTTTTTATGTTTTATTTTAGTGCAGGGATGGGTCAGGTCATCGGTGATCATTAATTTAAAACTTGAAGTGCTCTGTGCAAACTTCATTAGGCAAACAGGCATTTAATTAGCACGTCGCGGTGCGAAACTTCGGTCGCATAAAATGAAAAGTTCCCGGCTGCAAACTGCGTGTGTTTTTTCCCCTGACCCTGCCTCACCTCACGGTGTTTTCTGATTTTCCGATTTTCAGCTTTTTTATTTATTTTTTTTCTCTTTTTTTCTGGTTTTTTCTTAATGCGCGCATCAAAAGTTTTGTTTGCTCTCCTTGCACCGATAGCAGCTCATTAAAATGGCAACTACTGCACAAGGGCGTTTGGGCAGAGTTGGGGGCGTGGCAGGACTAATACGCATACATTGGCAGGCCGCAGGAACAAAAACAGCATCCCAAATCTCGCCCATTAACCCCCACCAATCCACGGAAGAGTCGTTAACACGCCTGTCTAACTAATCGTGACTTTACGCTTCGTTTGACTTTGCAAATATCGCCAAAAACCCCAAAACCCCTTGAACCCCGAGTCATCGATATGGTATGGAATAGCTGGCTGCAAAAGATGCCACTGCAGCACTGAGCAGTGAGCTGGGAACTGGTAACTGGTAACTGGTAACTGGGATCAGATTTGGGGCCATCTCGCCCGTTGCCAAGTTGCCAACTTTAATAATCCGAAATGTGGCTCATTAACTCGCCTCATACCCGCAGAATCAAATGTAATATTATAATTTTCGGTTCCCTGTTAACCCCCATGATAAATCTTGCTTTTTCAACAGCTCGATTCGAGTTTGGATTTTCTCCTGCCTCCCGAGGCAGCCAGCCACGCCCCCTCCTTGTGCCCCCGCCTGGCAGCATTCTATTTCATCCAATTCCCCACCTCAAAACGCCATTGGCATAAAAGTTTTGCTGACTAGCTAAAATTCATTATACATACAGGCAACAGCATGTGCCAGCAATGGCTCAGGCACAAGGATTTGGTGGGGGAGGACTTGGTGAGCTGAGGTCCTGGCACCCTCAACTAATTAATCTGCGTAGTGCTAGCTCGCTGCCTACACGGCAAAAAAAAGCATCTCACAATTATAGGATAAGCATATAAGTCTTTTTAAAAAAATTATAAAAATTTGTACGAGTTAAAAAGTTATATTTTCTCAGTGAAACTTTTTTGAATGTATTGGCTATTTAATAACATAGTTTCAGTTTGCACTAGCAAAACTCGATTTCACTATCAAGAGCAACTTTCATTGGAAATATATTCCTTGAAAAATGTTGTAGTATTTTTTATGTACCTCTCGACAAGGCAAAAATGCAATACAAGTGCAATAGTCGGGATAAATAGGCATAAATATATCTGTCATCTTAGAAAAGGTTTAGTTTGGTATCATTAAAAGTATTAAAATATTAATTGAATTAAAAATTCCTCCAAAAAGAGTGTCCATGCAAATTTGAAACCCCTTAACCACCAAATTTCTTTCACTGCTGCATTTCCTCGCCGAGCCGCAGGATTTTCTTCTTGTCTTGAAGCCAACGCGCAATTTCGCCAGCTCAACTTTTTGCTCAGTTTGTTACTTTGATTTGTTTTTGTTTTAGTGTTTGTTGCTGTTGCTGTGGCTGTTGCTGCGTTTCTGCTCCTTCCAGCTCCTTGTTCCCAGGTCCTTGTTGCTGCTGGCCGCATAAAAGCCAAGTCCTTAGTTTGCGGCTTTCGCACAGCACTGTAAATATTGTACGACCAACACCCTGGCCTCGTGATTTCTAAGCCAACCTCATTTAAATATAATAATACATAAGCGTCGTGTAATAAAACATTGCTCTGGGGCAGTGAGAATCTGAGAATCTGCGGAAATATTGAATTTCCCAGGAACCATTAAAGGCCAAGCAATTGAGTTGCCCGGATTGAGTTTAACGGACTATTTGAAACAAGTTATGTTCGCGAAGATTTTGTTTGCGATGTAAGCCACACAATAGAGGAATTAAATAAAGGTATACTATAAAATACTATATAAATATAAATACTAATAAATAATTTTGCAATGAGGAGCAAAGTCATGGAATGTTAATTATTTTGACCAAAAAGTGCAGTCTAGGTTCTAGGATACCACAAATATTTGGTTATATCCAAACTAATATGTTAAGTACTTAACCTGAAATATATGCTATTGGCATTGATAGCATACTTAACATGTAACATATATGTATGTTATCTTTACTAGTAAATAAAAGTACTTTGAATTCTCAGACCCCCTAAATCAGTTGGTTAGTTTAGAAGTTAGGGGGACTCACCTGACAGATCGATCCGAAAGACGGGCACATCCGTGTAGGTGCTGCTCATGTTGAGCCGGAGCTTCTTGGTCTTCGAATCGTAGGCCTCCAGGAAGAACTGCTGCTGCAGTCCGCCATCGTATCCTGGCATGCACTCGAGCTCCATGGTGGAGTAGATGATGTTGTCGTAGTTGTCGAAATTTATGGTACCGCCGCCAGCAAAGCCGTCATGTGCAGACCCCGTTGCCGAGCCACCCAGCAAACTCTGGGTGACCACTCCGTTGCTGAAACTATACTCCATGCGTGAGTAGTCGAAATGAGGAAGCTGCCAATCAGCAGCGGAGTCGGTGGCTTGGCTGGTTTTCTGCTCCCTAATGTGAGGTCCTTCTGTTGTCCGTTGCAGCGGAGTGGCGGCTGTGGTGTCGGACGTGGAGAGCGCCACACTGGCAACGAAGTCATCATCGCTAACATTGTACATATCATCGACCTCGCCCTCGTCTTCATCGCCGGCCTCCTCCTCCTCGACGTTGTCCTCCAGCGATTCCAGATCCAGCTGCTCCTCCAGGGACAGCATGTGCACATGTTTCGCCCGCCTGTCCCCGTCCTCCTCCACAGTATCGTAGTCCTCCAGTTCGCCCGGACCGTCGGCCAAGTAATCGGCATCGGTGGCCAGCTGGGCAACATCTTCATCCAGGTCTGCGTCGTCATCATGTGCCCCTCCATCCTCGTCCACTTTCTCGTCCACATCCTCGTCATTAGTCTCTGTTTCAGCATCCATCTCTGCTCCATCTTCGTCATCATCGTCGTCATCGTCGTCGTCGTCGTTGTCCTCATTACCATCACCATCATTGTCGTTGTCGTTGTCGTTGCCAGTGGAGTCCTGCTTGGAGGACGACGCCTTGTCCTTGACTTCCGCTGCAACTGCACCTTGCGCCGATGTCGCTGCTCTTTCCCTGACATTGTTGCCGCTAATTGCTGCTGCTACCGGCTGGTTGCTTATTTGCGGAGCATTGGGTGGCAGCAACTGTTGCTGCTGCTGCTCCTTCTGCTGCTGCTTCTGTTTGTCCAGGATGGTTAGGGACTTGCGAGACCGCTTATTGTTGCTGCCACTGGCAGCAGCAGCAGCAGCCGCAGCAGCATCAACAGTATTAACAGCAGCAACATCCTGCTCGATTTCCACCGCCGCCGTGGCAGTGGCAGCCAATGAGGCAGCCGAAGAGGAGGGCGGGGAGGATAATGATGCCGATGTGGAAGCCGCCGCCACAGTTGCCAAGATGTCATTTGCTGCCAGTCGCTTCCTTCGCCTCAAACTCGAACTCAAACTCGAACTGGATGTTGCATAATGATGGATTATATTGCTGTTGTGCTCGTCTGTTGTTCCCTTCAGTTGCTTTTCCTTTTGCTTTTGCTGTTGCGATTGCCTTTGCTTTTGTTTGTGCATGTTTTTCTGTCGCTTATTAAAATACTTTGCTGGCTGTTTGCCATTGTTACTCTTGCTGTTGATGTTGCTGCTGCTGCTCCTGCTGCTGCTGCTGCTCCTGCTGCTCCTGCTGCTGCCATTGCCTAGATGTGGCGTTGATAAATTTGATTCTGCCTGCTTCCGCTGGCTGCTGGTTATTGATGTTGCTGCATGCAGCTGATGTTGCTGCTGTTGCTGTTGCTGCAGTTGCTGCTGGTCTCGGCTGGCACGCCGCATTCGCTGCTTCGACGACTTGGACGACTTGGAGGACTTGGAGGGCGATCCATCAGGTGTGCTATCGCTACCGGACATGGCAGCAGTGGCCTGGAGCTGCTGCTGTTGCTGCTGCTGCTGCTGCTGCTGCTGCTGCGATTGCTGCTTTCTCTGGCGCTGCCGCTCGATGGCCGCCAGTGTCTGCGACGGTGTGAATGATGTCCGCTTCTTGAGGCGCTGCAGCTGCTGCTGACTGAGCTGCTTATTATTATTGGATTTGGCCTGGCTCCTCATATTTTTATTGGCCACATTGTTTCGGGCAGTGGCAGGAGCACTACCATTGTTGCCGCTGCCACTGCTGTTATGGCGCTCACGTACGTACTCCATGTGCGGGTAATTCGACTCGTGTCTGCCGTATTGTGTGGGCAGCAACTGATTGGCATGCATTGTCGTCTGATTCGATGAGTTCAGCGAGGCGGAGGTCACCACATACGGCCGGAGTGTACAGTTTCGCAGTGCCCCCGGCTTGGCTACAAAGATCGAGTAAGCGAAACCAATCAATGCCAAACAACGTTCGCAACATTCGTACGTATCATGTTGCACGGAATACATGCGATTTCAAAATACAGTGTTACTAACTACGGTGAATGAATGGTTTTCCTAGCTTAATGCCAATTTAAATTTGAAATCTTTGGACAACTATCTAACAAGTATATGCCTTTGTTTTTGTGTGCTATTTCTCATTGTTCTGTATTGATTTCATACTTTAGTATTTAATGATTGATTTAAATGATTGGTAATAATTGAATTAATTGAACTCACCTGCTGGCACCACCTGGAACACACACGGATCCGACTGCTTTCCGATGGCATTACGGCCGTAACAGGCCAATGTTCCGTAGTCCCGTTCGCCTTTGGGCGTGTAGATCAGCTCGCTGACGGTTTCCACTGTAAGCAAATTGGTAACAGAATACAGGTGCAAATTGCAATTCGTTTTGGGCGCTTAATAAATTGGCCTTTTTTGGCAAAGTTTAATGAAATAAGTTCTGCTTGCCCAAGCAGCTCAGTCAAGCCAACTGGGCCGGCAGAAGATAATCCAATTTGCGAGCATGCGGTGCGTGTATGTGCATGATATTGATAAAAGTACGAGTATCTGCAGCACATAGCTACAGCCCCTATTGTTCAGATACATATATACAGGTGTGTCTGCCACCTCTGGCCGCACTTAGGCCTCTGCGAAATGCTAATTTCTAAAGCCCGCTCAAGCGCAAGCACATGCACATGCACCTGCCTCTCCATTGCACTTTCACCTAAGGCTGCTCTTAACATTTATCCAATGGCAGAAACTAGAGTCTGTAGACTGTAAATTAATATTGATATTAAGGCGATTAATAAGTAGGCTTTCCTCAAAATTAACTTTTGCTTCTCTTAAGAAACAAAGTGCAAGTTTTTACTCTTCCTAATTTAAGACATTTGAAAACTTCAAGGGGTAACTTTTAGTTATAACTAAAGTTATACCAGAAGAATGTTAGATGTACTTTTAATCAGGTACGACTTATAGAAATATTATTAAAAATAATCAGTGTTAAGCGTTTTAGTTGTAGCAGCCTATTTTATAAGTAGATTAAAATGAATTTTCCCTCAGTGCATGGACTCACCGTAGCTCTCGAAGTGCGTCTCGTTGGACTCGACGACAGTGCGCCTCACATCGCTGGTGGTGGTCATGGTGGGGTCCTGGATGGTGGCGTAGTGACCCGAGGGCACCTCGAAGTGCTCGCCGCTGGTGGAGAAGGTCCATTCGAAGTCGATTTCGGGCGGATCCGAGTTGACGCGGCACGGGATGGGCACCGCCTCCTCCAAGGAAGCTCCAATCACGGTGATGGAGCTGCTGCTGCAGACTGGCGCATCTGTTGGCGACACGATTGCGAGGAGATCGAATTTAGAATGGAACTGAATGGAACTGAATGGAACTGAATGGAACTGAATGGAACTGAATGGAGATTCAGATTGGGTTCGGGGCAAATGCAAAATAATGAGCAGCTGCAATTGTCCGATGCTGCTCTGTCTACATCAAGTATTTATATTGCAAACATTTTGTTGACAGGCCAGAGGAATGAATTGACAGTTCAGATTTTCAATTTAAGTAAACCAGCTGGCGTTCGTTTTTTTCTCAGGTATGGGTGGGTGATAAATTGAATCTGCCTAGCCTGGAATTTATTCTTAGTCAAGGGTATTATGTTACTGCCCTGCTCATAATAAAATAATTAAATTAATAGACTTAAATAGAAATACAACGAAGTGGTAATAGGATATCAGTTTCAACAAGCCACAACTAGTTCCCTTGCTTATAATTGAATATATATAGTATCATTTATTTGCTTGAGCGATTGTTTCTGAGATTTTAAGCTGCAAGCCACAGGTAGCAATTTCAGAAGCCTCGAACACAATGCCAACTTGCCACAGCTCAAAGGAGGAGTACTGCCCCGACTTCAACTCATGACTTATTCAAAGTAAACTCATTTTGCGTTTTTGGCTAGAAACGATTGAACTTGAAATTTTATGTCATACACATACATACAAGGCATGGCAAATATGCTCCCCAACTCCGCCTCAAAATTCCAAATTCAGGGAAAAAGTTTTGGTAGCAACTTTTGAAAACTGTGCGCCAAGTGTGCGATGTGGGTGGCACCGGCACCCTGCTCCTTGGTTGCCCCGTGGCAACGTGGAATCCTGTCATAAACAACATGGCAACAATGGCAACAAAGCAACAACCAACTGACAACAACCAAAACAACGCGGCAGACAACACACGCAGCCCTCTAAGCACCTGAAGGCATTTATTACCCAGGCCGCAACACTTTCTGCTTTTTTTTTTTATTACAAATTATTTGAAAAGTTTAAGTGTGTGTGTGTCGCAGTGGCAGAAAATCGTGTAATGAGTATGTATACAAATATTTGTACAAGACGCATAAACTATGTCCTAATCTGGAATCACTGGCCTGGGAATTTCGTTATGAACCTTGGAAATTTTTAAACAAGCTACAAACTGCTGTTTACTAAGAAATTTTGTGAATATTTCATTCTGAATAAGTAATATAGGATATGTATGTTTCACTGTTTTAAAGCAACTCCTAAAACATATAAGTATCTTTCATTTCTGCTCTTTAAAGTGCCTCCTATTTTGCATCATTCCACATTTCGGCTACCCGTGAATGTCGTTGGCTCTAGAATGGCCATGGCCGTACCTATTCCCCGGAGCACATGGTGCAATTCACTGGGAAGTGGGAAAACTCCGGCCACAAACCAATTAGATGACCAAAAGGAGGAAAAGCGACAGCATTGTTTGCAGAGCAACGACAGTGCCAGGCGAAAATTATGAACTCAAGCGCATGCCACCTTACTCGCGATGCAAATTTAAGTGCCATGATTCTGGGGCACAAGTACGCAATTCGGATTATTATAAATATCTAGGGGGGGATAAGGCTGCAGCTGATTGCTCAGTTTTATTATGCCATAGAGCAGTGCGTCCATAATATTTTTACGACAGCATCAATTTCGCAATCGTATAACGTCGATTGTAACCTCGGCTGATTAATTTCTGCAAAGATATGAGCGAACTGCTGGCAGCCGTAAATCAATTAATCTCAATCGCGGTCCCCACAATAAAGAAGCCCCATACCCCAGGCATGTGGCGCTATCCCACACCATTCCATGCTATCCCAGGCTATCTCATCCGTATGCAATCAACCATCGCGGTATATAAATGTTTACGTGGCGTATGCGCGATGCCCGTGTAAATAGCCCACGTAGTATTTGCCCAGCAGTCGGTGGCGGTGTATCCTTATGCATTGTACTCGTATTTACTTTCAATTATCGTAATTATCAAAAAGGGTAACGGGTAACGGGCATTGGGTATTCAGTATACAGAAAAGGCAGCGCAAACGTTTGCTGATGTCTTCGTTTTCGCTTTTCATTGCGAGCTTCATTTTTTCGCCTGTGTTTTTGATTCATTTTCAATTTCCATGCTGATGTTGCGAAAATGTTGTTTTCGACAAACTCAAACAGTTGTAGCACTTATTTGAGTTTGCAGGTCGGCATCCTGGCCAATTCAGATAGGCATATCTCTAATCGCAGATAATTGCGTGTTTTTTCGGCATTCAATTCACTATGCAAACGAAAAAATATTCGAAATATTCACTTTCCAGGGACAAAATAATGCACAAAATAATATTCACATTTAGATAACAAGTCGATGGTTAACTAAGGTTTTTTTTAGTTTTTTAGATAATCAGAAATGGTAACTAGACAAAAAAGTGTTGAAGCCTAAAGTCCCAAGCAATTATTTTTAAAATCTGTTCAGCGAAGCGCTCAAATCGCAGAAAATTACATTTTTTAGTTTTATTAACTAGCCATGCAAGTTTGGGCTTAAATGGCATCAAAATATTCATTTAACGGGGCAATTAATTAAATAATATTTGTTAACCTGCCCTCTGTGCTTATTTCACTTTGGTTTTCTGTTGCATTAAATATGCAAAATACAAATTGAATTCAATATCCCCGGCGCACCTGCTGAACGTGTGTGTGCAGTGCACCCACCTGTCCGCCTGACCTTTCCCATAATTATAAATGGTTTAATAATGACTCTGGGCTTCGATAATAAAAGCAGATCATTCATTTTTATTACCCTCATGGTGAAACCGCCCCCCCCAACTGAACAACTGACACGTTCCAGTTCGGGGGCAAAAACTTTTGGCCTCGATGGAAATGAGGAGCGGAGGGATACTTTATGGTAGCATATGCATATTTATGCACAGCCAACCCAAACATATTCATAAACACATTCACATTCAGAAACGCAAACACAAACACATACCCCTTGAATGGTTAGGTATTTAAGCATCATTAATTATTTAGAAATACAGTCGGAAGTAAATGCTCTGCAGCGGTAATTGAGACATTTTCAATATGTGCACACACAAAGGCGCCGAGCGGCGTTTATCGGCCATTTATTTTTGTGTTTTGCTGCGCTGTGATTGCTGTCCTTGTTGTCCACAAATTATAATTATAATTACACACACTTTTTGGCTCGAAGTGTGAAAGTTGGCTTTCCTGCGCTAACAGGCCAATGGAGCAATGTGTCAATGGGACAATGGAGTGGAACATGCTAGATGTCCACGTCAAATCGGAGCTATGACAATTAGAAATCAATTGAACTATCAATTGATTGGTTTCAATTTACACTTGCGGCCCGCTTTTGTTGTGATCAACACAAGAAGCAGCAGTTTTCCTTAGAAGGTAATTGGAGTCCATTAAAATAGCTGGTGATTCAACAAAAGTATCAATTAAGTGGGATGGAGCCATGGGAACTATGACAGGTGTAGAGTATTCTACTCCGGACACTTGATTAGCTTTTATTAGGGCAAGAGTTTCAGCTTTAACCAGTCACTGTGAACTTCAATTTAATACATTTGTAATAGTTCTTGTCTTTGAGAAAAATTATAATTAGCACAAAATACGTGAAAAATACATCTTTTAGTAAAATGTGGACATAGGAACTCACACACACTTTGTAATACATTTTTAAACATAAGAAAAGCTTATTTGAGGTAAATAAGAAATAAGAACATATATGTACACATCCAGTTCAAGGGAACTATTTTTCGATATGATTTTGTGAATTTGCATTGAAATTGGAATATTTACTTTTTGTCGACCAAAAAATTAGAATGTTGCATCGTTTGTTTGATGAAACACGAACTCGAAACGCAGCTGCGCTCAAACACCCGCATATTTAATATATATAAAATATATTATCTATGTATATAGTGTGTGCCGATGTAAACGAATGACAGAAGAGCGCCAAAATGTACATACATATATCCGTTGCATAGTGCACATTACGCCTTTTTGCACAAAATATTTTCGGTCATTTTGGCATACTTTAGTTTTGGACATTGTTGCCATCCTGTTTAGTTTACGGCTTTCCAGTGAGGACATTGTGCGATTTTGTCAAGTGCACAGCCGCTCTTGTTGTTGTTGTTGTTGTTGTGGTTGCCAATATTCCGTGTGGGCGTGGCCCCGCCTACTAATCGGTGTGGTGCGGAATAAAATAGATTTCCGAATGGGGACAACATCCTGCCCATTTTCTCTCGGTGTGTGACAATTTGCGCATAAATTTATGCATATGTATTTTTAATGCTCCGCTCCACTGACATCAACTGTCAGCATAATTTTTGTGCAAATTTTCGGTGTCCTTTGTTTTTGCTTAATAATACTAAATGGGATTTTTATAAAGTTTTTAAAGCTCCATTGACCTTTTGTTTTAAATAAGGAAATTATGTATATTTTTAATTGTGCTCTATGTGCCCTTTTCCACTGCCCAGAAACACTGAGTTGCATTTTAAGCAAAATAAAGTTTGTATAAGCCATGATGATGGCTATGGTTTGAAGCTTTTCTTCAATACTAGCAGTCATTTCAAATTGGCGTCATCTACATATATGGAAAATGACTTAAAGGTCTATGTTACTTACATCGAATCCTCAAGTTGACCGGAGCGGACTGAGTTTCCCCGCGGTCATTGGCCGCCGAGCAGGCGTAGAACCCGGAGTGAATGCGTCCCACTCGCTGGAGGACCAGGGAGCGGGTGGAGATGATGATGCCCCAGGATACATTCTGGGTGACCGGTTGTCCCTGTTGCAGAATGGTAATTCACCCAGTTAATGTATGCAAGATAAACATATTTTAGTTGGCCAAGACTCACGTCGTGCGACCACATGATGCGATGCTCCTTGGGATTGGACTTGATGTGGCACTCGAAGTAGACGTCGTCGCCCTCCTTGATGTCGTCCGGACGCAGTGTGGAGCCCAGCGACAAGGTGACCTGCGGCGGATCTGCAATAGCATTAAGTAACCCATTTTTTAATTGCCTGCGCTAATGTGCAAATTTCACTGCTCAGTGCGCTTTTTATACATATATGTATATTCAAATTACCGTGCGGCTGGCGGGCTCATATAAAACATAAATCGAAAAATATTATTGCATAATAAAGCGCCGCGTTGTTGTCGTCATCAATCTACAACGCCGCAGCGCAGCCCATAAATGCTAACAACGCAGCAAAGGATCTGGATCCAATGGGTATGACAGAAATTTTTAAATTAAAATTGCTGTGCCGCCGCCGCGAGCAACGCCCCAATATCAATGATGGATCATATAAAATATTTAGTGTTTTCCCATCGTGCCGCCGATTTTACAACATCATGATTGCCCCGCCAAGGAAAGTGGAACCCTCTTGCAGGGAAAGCAACAAAATGTTACTGTTATGGTCGAGGCAATGGCTGTGAAGGGGTTAACCAGACTGGAAACTGTAAAGCAGTCGATTTCAGGTAGCTACCACGGATTTTCTTTGGTGGGGAAACATGATGAATCGCGGTCCCCCCATTTGCCCCACTCCATGTGTCCAATCGAAAGCGCGGGTCCATTAAAAGCTTAAGCCATTTGCGCTAATCCTTTAAACCAGCTTTTCCTTCTGTATTTGTACATATTTTTTTTTAATTTCATATTTCCACGTTTGACCGGGACAAAGGGGCGGAGAAAAAACTTTCTCCAACTTTCAGTTTGCAGCTTACGCGAAGGCCATTCAATATTTATGCTCGAATTTTGCACACATTGCTGGGACTCTATGCGTGGCTTTAAAATTCAATAAATTTATGATTATCCAAAGGAAAACCCTTGGCAAAACAAAGTGACAACACAAAATAACTAACCCAAAGGAAAAGCTTAGTGGAGGGAGGGACGAGCACAAGCTCCTCATCCTTACTGTTGATTCTAAATTGATAATCATATAAAGTACAATTTATGACATTTGGCAAATATGCGCAACGAAGCCAAACAGGCAGCAAATTTCGCTACAGCTTTTTTATGGCCACGCTAAAAGTCAACGGAATAAATATTGACATGTAGGCGAACGGCTTCATTCTGGGCAAAAGCCAATGAAATGACAGTGTGCTGCGTAAATAATGTCATATAATTTAGACTTATTTGCACAGGCGACGTTGATTTGTGTCCTGCCTGCCTGCATTTATGAAAACTCCAACTCCAGTCCCTTTTTAGAATCGCTCTTTTCTATGGTAATTTTAAAAAACCTTTACCTACAAAATTGTTTTTGCAATTTCAGCTGAAAAGAATTATAGATATAAAACCAATCAAAGATATTGTACTTCAATATTTTATATGATGATATAAGGTACTTATTGAAGTGAGCCACCTAATTGAATTTGTTTCTGTCAATTATATGTTGCTTTTTTTGCATTTAAACATTATTCGCCACATATTCGTTTGTACTCTTATTTCATTCATAAAGCATTCCACTTACAGATGACATTCATCATGAGCGAGTCCTCGATGGCCGAGTTCTGGAGCCGTGGGTTGGAGCCCTCGCACTTGAGCATGGTACCATCGTCCTCCGGCTGTGGATAGAATGTCAGTGTGGATATGACTCTGCCGTTGCCCTGGCTCGTCGACAACTAGATGGCATATAGGAGAGATTGAGAGATTGAGAGATGGAGAGAGATGGAGGTTGGAATCGATTAGAGCAGTGCCTGGCAAGGAACTCATAAGTGGCGCTTTCGCCTGGCCAAGATTGAGTTAGAAGCCCCGGAGCGAGAGGTATAGGAAGCTTACCAATCCACGTTTGAAGGGCCGATTATTCTGCGTCCATTTGATTTCCGTGTCCGGAACAGAGCCGGCCACAATACAGGTGAGATTGTACTGCGTGTTCGAGGCGAAGACTTTCAGCTTATTGGTTAAATTGACTGACGTCGGTTTGACTGTGGGAGTTTAAGGTTTAGGGATTAGGCATGACTGGCCATATATTGACTGCCCGTAGTTCACTCACGTAACATCTCGATGCGGATGCTGCGCTCCACGGGTGCCACCAACTTCGTGTTGGACGCCTGGCAGCGGTACGTGTTGTTCAGGGCGGAGCGCGAGATTTGGGCCACCTCCAGCCGGTTCACGGTCACATGGCGGCCCATCGAGACTCCGCTGCCCGACTCCAGGGTCCGTGTTCCGTTCATCCAGGTCACCGTCGGCTCCGGACGACCTGTTGATAGAGCGGCTATTACTACAACTTCTTTTCTTCGTTTGTATGGTGTGTGTAAGGCACAAACATTTTATAGCTCAAGTCTATTTTTATGTGTTTAAAATCAACACCTTTTCAACAATAGTATTTGTATGAATTATTAAACATTGCCTTTATCTTGACCAAGAAGATTTATTTTAAATAAATCATGAAAATTATGCTTTTATTCGCGTCAAACTAACTAACTTAACTTTACAAAAATTTGAATTTTTATAGGACGCAGAACTTGGGCAAAGCATGTAGCTTAAATACTTGCTTTGCTATTTAAAATTAAACAAAAAAAATAAAAATAAAATGAAATATGCAAAATGATGTAGCCTAATTGTTAGTGAGAAATATACAGTGAATAAGTAACAATAAGGATACGCTCTTGTCATAAGCTCGCAGTTCAAATCTGAATTAATATTTAATGCATAAATTAATTTTAAATTTCGTGCCAACTGTTTTGCGCTAGCAGCAAACTTTTCCACTCATGCATTATTAACCCGCCCGTCTAGGGAGAGTTTTCCCGAGGTGGTTTTCTAACGGAAGCGGCGTGACCACAGAGCCGCGTTCGAAAATTTATGACCGAAAAAAGAAGCAAACTTTCAACATTTTAATGATAATGCGCATTTAGCAGTGTGTACCCAAGGCTTTTAAAAAAGGCTTAGCCAGCTTAACTAGCAAAGTTCGGCCATTGGTTGCCCGGGCTGGATAAATGGATGGATGGATGGATGGTTGGATGGATGGAAAACCAGGAAACGCATAAGCGTGAATATTGAATTAGTTGGTTTGTGGGGCCAATGGGGAGACTTGAAAGTTTTGGCGACATGCGGAGCACCCCAACACGAAAAACAATAAAACGCGAGGGATGATCGGATAAAGGGCACATTTCAATACATATTTACTGGCATATTTTTGGTGGCTTTGGCAGGGCAAATTATTGTATCATAAGGTTAGAGAATTTATCCACATATTAAATAATAATCCAAACAGAAAATAATTTCCGAATTTGTGATCCACTAATTTATACTTTAGTTCTGGTTTTAATTTATGAGCTAGTTTAGTTTTGGTTGTAACATGGGCAAATGCAAAAATACGTTGAAAACTAAAAGAGATTAACTGTAGAAGCGGATAGGATACAACAGCTTCTCAATCGCTTGGTCAATTTAGTTAAATGTAGTAATTTAAGCCAATCCGATTTGGCTGCTCTTTATTTACTAAGTTACTTCTTGTTGGGCTGTAAATTTAATTAAAAAAGAAAGCTACTTCAATTACAGCTGTTAATTCGAGTAGATCAACCACAAGAAGGATGCTCAAACGAAAATGATTCTCTTATCCACACATCCATGGGGAAGCCCCCATCTCTACCTGCCTCAATTTGCCAATGAGTTCGAATATTAAATTAATAAAATATGACTCGGTCATATGCGGGATTGACTATCGATTTACTCTTCAGAGAGCCGTGGTGGAAGTTCTCGATGCAGTTCTGTGATTCTGCAGCCCGGCATTTCAATTGAAATTCTGCAATCACTTTTTCGCTTTGCTGCCATCGCTCAATGGTCAGAGAAAGTGGTAGGAAAAGGCATTGCCCACGCTCACATATCAAATGTACAAAAATATTTTTAATCCGTTTAAGTGCCCAAAGCCCAGAGCCCGAAGCCCACAGCTCAGACATAGCCATTGGGTTTGGGTTTGGGCCATTAAGAGAGCCAAGTGAATGCGGCGGAAATGAGCAACAATAGCAACAAGCAGCTGGGGATTGGCATTGGCCGACTTGGACGACTTGGGCATTGGGGTTTCAGGATTCCGAATTGGATTCGGGGTTGGAGATTGAAGGGCGAAAGTAGCTGATAGCTGGAGTTGGGAGTGTAGAGTGTGGAGTGTGGACTTGGGAATTTACTGCCAGAGTGCGGGCTGATTGCAAAGGATACTCGGCGACAATAAGCCAGCGAGGACAAACGCACACACGCCAAATTGCTTGGATGGGATGGGATGGGATGGGAATGTAGGGATAATAGACAAATAACAGTTTCCCTGCGGCATTTAGCTGGCTCTCACCTCCCCCATCCGCAAACGCCAGCCACTTTCTTTCTCTGCCACCCAACTCGGGCATTGAAACCAGCCCACCACCCACTTCCTTTGTGTAATGAAGACAGCGCGCTTGCCATTTGCTAAGCCATACTTACGCTTGTTGACAATTGCTCCGCCGGACAATGCTTCCGTGGAATGGGTGGCCAAATATGCAAAGGACTGCGGAACTGGACACAGTGTATAACCCGGGCCCTTTTATGGGGCAGCCGCCTAGATTAGCTTTTTATTGCCGGTATTAATTGCTATTAGTCGAAGTTAATAAACTTGATAAAGCAATTTGGCATTTGCCGTTTATCGTTTATCCAGCCCGATGTCCTGGCTATGATTAGTTGCCGGCCATAAAAATAGCGTCAGGATTTGCATTAGCCTTAATCAGGATGCGAGCACCCACCGTCCGCAAACGCAATCGCAATCGCAATCTCTCAAACACAACTCAGTCGACGCCATGTGGCGTTGAAATTGCGATATTAGTTAATTTGGCTTTGAGCCCTTGCCAGGAGCCAAATGAAATACGAGCTTGCATTGCGGTCCTTCGAGCAGGCAACTCATACACTGCGATAATGATCTCTCTATTCATCGAAAATATAATGATGGAATGGGGAACTAAGGCATTAATGTCTATAGAAATAATGGGGGAATGTGATAGTATTTTAAAATAATTTCTACATTATATCTCAGCACTAGAAAATCAGTTTGGCTCAGTGCACGGGGTGGCAACTTGGGGTTGTGTGGGAAATGTTGCATACAAATCAGAGGCAATACCACCTGCCAAGAAGCGTGTCGCTCAGCAGGTGTCAAAAGGGAATGTTGTCGACGTCGACGCAGTTTCACTTGGAACCTCCACAGGACCTCCTTTTGGCACCCCGCACCCCGCTCCCCGCTCCCTTTTCCACTTGCTGTTTAGCTCATTCACATGCGGTTAGTCAAAGCGGCGACGTGCCGCACTGCTGGCACGGCAAACCAAGAGGCGAAATGCCAAGGCGTAAGATGAATCCTTGGGCAGGGAATGCTGCACCAGCAGAGGAGCACAGCTTGCAGCGGAGTCACCTGGAGCTACCCACCTGCCATTCGAGGCATTCGAGGTGAGGCGAATAATGAGCTAGCATTTGGGTGCAGCTGCACAAAGTTGAAGATCCTTCAGCCGGAATTGGGACACTACTTCGGGCCTTTAAGCTTGTTGGAGTTCAAGAACAGCCTCAAAGAAGCTTATTCACGATTTCTCTTTGGTATTCGTGAAAAGGAAAGTTGGCTTTAGCAGCGAAGTTTTGTTTTCTCATAACAGCTTCTACTGCTACAACATCCCTTTCAAATTACTTTAACAAGTATTGAGAGTCTAGCTTAAACTACTACTTAAACTACCATAGATATATATGTATATACTTCATTTCAAATTTTTTATCTGTACCGCTTTACAAGCAAATTCTGTCAGTTCAATGAACGGAAGCCACTGGCTGTCTGTAATAATCAACTAATTCCACTATCTAGCGGACTTAAAAACTTTTACGAGCATCAGTAACCAGTTCCAGCCCATCAGCTGCATTTCAGACTTTAAGCTCTGGGAAAAGCCACACTAAATGGCGAAAGGAAAATAAAGACCGCAAATCGCGCTGCTAGTTGACATGGAAAACGTCTGGGTTGTGCGCCGAAAATATTGTTTTCGCAAAAGTTAATGATTTATATTGCTGATGTCGGGCATTCGTCGCTTGGTTTGGGTTGGGTTTGGGTTCGGTCTCAGTTCGTATCCATGGGGCTCAGTGATGCAAGGAGAAGCCCTCAAGCCAAACCAGTGAAGCGAGCAACTTGTGCAAAATTTTTCACACTTGCCAGCTGCAAAAAGGCGAGTAAAAAGGCGAGTAAAAAGTTTCGAGACTGCGGTCGGGGGTGAGGTTGTGCTTTCCCTTCACCTTGGGGACCTCTTTAAAGATTTACGATGCCGCATATGCCTACAGGTCATAGCTGCTTGGCCAATGGATGTGGATGTGGATGTGGTGTGTGCACAACAAAAGCACGGCAGACGCTTCAAATTGTTGCATTTTGCCCAGAAAGCTGGCAAAATGGCACTGACAGGGCCGGAGCCGCAAAAGGAACCTCCGCAGACGATGTCCTGGCGTCTGTCCTTGCGTCTGTCCTGGCGCAGCGGCGCTGTCACCGCAGACTTTGACATACATTTATTTTTATTATTTACGATGACTTAGCCCTGCCCAGAACCAGACTCGGTCACGGCTGGGGCCTATCTGGGGCTGCTCATCTTTAATTCTTTAAATAGACTCGAATGGATGCGAACGAGGCTGAAGCTCTCAGTAAGGATTGCACGATGAAAAAAGAGCCCTTTGGTTTTTCTTTCCGAAAAGAACTAATTTAAACTCTTAAGTTTACATATATATATATTGCATTTATCAGCGCATCGAATATATAAGCCAAAGATATTTTAAAAGAAATTTAAGTTCTGTTGTTTTTGACATTCCAGTTGAATTTAGTATTTATCACAGTGCACGAGTGGAATCAGTTGCGTTTTTGTGCCTGCCTCCACAGCTTGATAACCTTTTGTCTGTGTGCCACATTTATGTGGCAGAGGGTACGTGTATGCATTGGTGTCGTTTATCATGATTTACTTACCGCCACGCACTTCACATGTCAACACAATATTATCGCCCTCGAGCAATGGACCCACAGCTCCGGCAACATCGCGTCCGGAGGCATCGTACACGAGTATCTGATGCGGAGGAACTGCCGAAAGAGAGGAGACGTTATAACGAGGATGCACTAACAAAAGTTAGATTCAAGGGCTTCAGATGAAGGACCTTACTATTAGCTACAACTACCAGACCAAATTACTCATAAGTGTGGTTAACCATTATATCTTTAACTTGATGAGTTCAAATCAAAAGCAATATCCATGTGAAAATTACATATATTAATTGCTCTTCCAGGCAAGAGTGTGTTTTTAGAGTGTATTTGATAGTGGGCGGGAAGATGGCTTCCTTAAATGGCGGCACACTGGGTTTCGGGTACTCACCAATAACCGTTAAGTTAATTCTATGATTACGCGTGGGCGAGTTCTGAAAGTCGACGCGGCAGCGATAAACCTGTTGAGGAGTCCCAATAAAAAACAAACAATAAGAAGGCGCCATTTTCGGGCAGAGCAATGGAGCAATGGAGCATTGGAGCAGTTGGAGCCACTTACGCCCTCGTCGTCCAGTTGAATGTTGTCCACCGATAACTTGGCCGGCTGCTGTCCGGTGACGAAGTACGCACGTGGCCCAAATGAGTTGGTGTCCGACCAGTAGAGCGCCTTCTCGAAGGGTCGTCCCCGGACATCGAAGCTGGAAAAAAAGCGGAAAAACGGAGAGGAAATGTTAAAAGTTGCCTAAGTAGTTCCTCCTTCGTTATCTCTAGCTAACGGCCGCAGGGGAACGCAAAAAATAATCTGAATAAATGTGAATAAAAATGTGAGTAAGGGAAAGTAAACACAAAATATTGACGATAAGTAGTGTCAGCAAGCGTCTCCCAGACCATTTCAAATGTCGCGCCAAAGGTCGTAAATTTTAATGCGATGTGAGAGTTTTCACGGCGTGCGACCTCGAAGGTTGTGTCCTTATGTTTTAAGCACTTCAAATGGATCGTCTTTGTGGGGGCAAATGACTTAATTCAATGCTTTTGGCACTTTTTGTATTCAGTTGTATGTAAATACTTTTTTTTAATGCCATATACCCAAGGAAGTACAGCCACATACGACAGATAGCAAATATGCCAGCCCGAAGATGAAACGATATGTATTTTCCTTTTTAAATTGTAGTTGTGACTTAGTTGCTTAATACAAACTAAGCCAAATGCAAATCAGAATAATGCCATAAACTTGAATACACCTATGGCTCTGCTATGCAAATGCTAAGTAGCCATAAAATGAAAGTGGAATGAGAGCCGAGCTAGACATGCCACTTAACACATAAGCTGAGCTAAACTCTGAAAAACAGAAAACATAGTAGCACGCAGTGTGGGCGCTCTGTATAAAGTCTACTTTAAAGCCTCCAAGGAGGCCACTAAATAAGGCCGGCACACTTATTGGGGGGCCAGCTTGTGCTGCCCTTTTCCTACCAATTTCAAACCATAAATACTGAATGGAAAATTGCAAAACCAACACACTCAAATGCGGCCTGGGCCTGGGTTTTCACGCGTCTACAAAATGACCCTTTTCCTGTCCCTCGCTGACCCCGCTGACCCCGCGGAACCAGGGGTCGACAAAACGAACCCCGAGCATAAATTTGCACGCAACTAATTTCTTCCGTTTAGCATTATTTTCGCAGCCCAGCGAAAGAAGCAGCAAACGTTTGCAATTTTGCGCATTAAAAAGCCTGACGTGCTATCTTTGTCGCTTTTATTGTATTTGTTAATGTCCGCCGAAGGACTCTGGACGTACTGAAGAGCTGGGGTTGCCACGCCCCCTTGCAATCCCCATTCCAGCTGCCCCCCAGTGACACGCCGTAAATGACTTGAGGTTGGCGAAGTTTTCCCACAATTCTCTTTATGGCACTCAAAGAAATATATGTATATATAAATATGCCCGGGAAAACGTATTTGTACAGTAAGACCAATCAACACTATCTCTCTCAATTACTTGGTTTATAATAAGTAGGAATACATAAGCAATATCAAATGTATATTTATAACAATATTTTGAGTCTTTACTAATTACAATTTATTGCGTATACGCCCAGTTGACGCCTACGTTTAATTTTAATCGTTTTTGTTTGCAATCGTGTGTTTTGTTTGGCTTAAAAAAATAAATAAAAAATATTACTTTCTGTTTACTGATTTCTGATAAAATAAAAGAAGAAATATCGCGAGTTGGTAAGTTTCAGTCACAAGTTAGTAAACCTGTTTGTTCTGTTTGCATTCCTAGGGTTCAAAATCATGTTTGCCAAATAATATGGTTTTGAAATGGCAATATACATATTTAAATTTGAATTGAAATCATATTGCTTTGGATTTTAATTTATTAACTTATCAGCAATCGTATATTTATAATTAAAACAGCACTTTAAATTGAAGCAGTTGAGCTCGGTCAATTTATTAACAATGCTGTTAATTAACTTATGCTGTTTTTTACATGCAGTAGTTTTAGATCCTTTTCTTCGAGTGCTCCTTGGTGACCCGCACACCAGTACCATCGTCTTTGCACAGTCATCGCCAGTTGTGTCCTTGTGTCCCTTTGTTGTTTCCGCTGTCGTCGTGCAGTCTGTGCTATCTCTGCCCCTCACCCCCCAGTCCTCCGCCGCCCTTCCGCCCTTCCCCCCTTCCCCCCTTCCCCCTTTCCCTTCCCAGTTGCGGTTAGCGGAGCGGTTTGTCATTGTGCCGGCTGGCAGGCAGGATTCTTCGCGGCCTCCGCCGGCGGCCGTATTGTTTGCGCCTTTAAGTGGTTTTTTATCATTTTGCCGCTGACACAATTTATATCCGGTGCTCATATTTCTTCTGCTTATCACTGGGGCTCTGTCTCCGCTCCTCCTCCGTCTCCGCTCCTCCACCGTCTCCGCTCCTCCTCCGTCTCTGCTCCTCCTCCGTCACCTTCTCATGTGTTTGGCCATTCCTACGATTGGAGCTCGGAGTGCAGTAAGCCATGCGGCGAATAAATTACGGATCCTAAGCCTTGCCCAAAGCCAGGGCACGTTCCCTAATTAGCCTAATTAAATATATGCGCGAAAATGTAAACATAACGGACTGCAAAGTGCGGAAACTCCTTGCGAGATTTCCTTCAAAGAACTGCGCTCCAGGTTCGCGCTGTTTTCGCTTTTCCACGCTTTCCCAGCTTTTGCCGCTTTTAATTTTGCGCATTTGCAAACAATAGAGAAATGCCGAATAGTCTACAAAGGCGGAGGAGCAATAGCGATAAGGAAAGGTGGAATGGCATGGCATACGGAGTGGAATGAAATGGAGTTTCCTCCTCACCCGTCACCCAAATATGGCCAGAATACGCCGGTCTTAGCCCGGCTTGCCCTCTGTTGACGTTGTGTTTTCTCGTTGTTGGCCTTAGGAAACAATAATGCCGAGTTTGCACAATGAGCACAGCAGCAGGACAGCAGGACACCAGGACAGCAAGGATACTCCCGGAGCAGGGGGCGCCAAAAAGAAAGGGACAAAGGGAGAAGACGAGAAAAATAAACGCCAAATGCTCGGGCAGTAAAAATTGTAAAGCAGAAAAACAGGGAAAGCAAACGAGTGGCAAGGAGCAAAATAAAATGGGCCAAGCCAAGAAAAGAAGACAACATTGTGGCAGTTGCAGAAATGTGGACTGTCGTCGAAGAACAGGGCCAGGAAAGAAGGCGGGGGTTCGGGGAGAATGTAGACCAACAAGGCCAGAAGATGAGAGAAAGCTGAGGAGAAAGTAGGGGGAAATTGGGAAACCGTAGGAGACAAGTGGACGCAACCACGCGACTTCCGTTTGAGGAGCTTGCTCTGCACTCAAAAAACATGTTTAAATAAAGAATTAAATGTATATTGGCTGTAAATTATAGTCAACTGCAATTTTGAATGTAATCGAATTTTACGAGCTAAGGAACTTTTTTCTACAAATTTCGAACTTCCTACAATAGAATATTTCAAATCATTGCAAAAGCTTATAAGTTATATATTATGTTTCAATGAATGCAATGCTTTTCAATATATGGTCCAAATACCTAATTGACTTGCCCTAACCACCTTTTTTTTTTTTTGCAGTGCACTTGTCTCATTCAAACTGACTTTCCTCGCTTTCTTTGTCGATGGTCTGGTTTTTTCCAACAATTACTTGAGTTTTATTTATTTTGCGTTAATTGGTAGCACTTTATCTTGGGCTGAATGAATGAGCTGCGTTCTTTAAACAAATCCCGAGACGAGGCGGACCTTGAACTGGACGTTGCATGGCTTGGTAATTACGTTTTGGCTTTTTCGGTGGCTTGGCATAAACTTTGACCGCCACAGCCCCTTGCCCTTTCCCTTTCCCTTTCCCCCCTGCTCACCAAATTTAGTATTCCCAACCGAGGATCCCCGCCCCGAAATCCAATATCAGAGCAAGCTTCTCATATTGCCATTTAATGATTCTCCTTTTTGTTCGTCCCTCAGTTTGTAACGCTTACAAAATCCTATTCAAAAAGATTGCAAAAGGGCTAAAAGGGGACGTGGGTGGGAAGCTTGAAAAAAATATATAATAAAAAAAGGACCGAAAACTTTTGCACTCACAATATCCATTGAATAATTTTATGACAATATGTGTCAGAGCGTGTCGGTGTTTCGTGTGTGTGTGTGGGTGTATATGGGTGTGTGTGTTCATGTGTTTGCCGGTATTTTCTGACAGTTTAAA
The DNA here is from genome assembly GCF_016746245.2 of Drosophila santomea. Lineage (NCBI taxonomy): Eukaryota > Metazoa > Arthropoda > Insecta > Diptera > Drosophilidae > Drosophila > Drosophila santomea. The sequence goes on from NC_053019.2 coordinate 17,689,171, forward strand.
CAGATGCTGCTGTCGCGTGGGAACCTTTTCATCCGAGATTCTCTGCCCGACCGAGTATTACTCATCACAATCGTTGGGTTCTGCATAAGTATGTCGTATCGTCAGATTATTTTTAATTGATTGGGCAACTTTTCTATTCTATTTTAAATATTATGAATTAAATTTTGATGCTTCATAGAGAAAGTTCAAAAAGTAAATAAACTTAAATAAAACGATTTATTTAAAGCTTTGAAAAGAGTTCATGTAAAATAAGATGTAAATGTAAAATCAATGTAAAACAAGATGAAAGGTTCAACTTCCAAAATAATTTGAGTTTTGTCATACATCGCATTTTCCAAGCATTACAAATAAAGTTTTGTACACTCTTGTACAAAAAGTGTTACAAAGCTACAAGAAAAGAAAAAATCCATTAAATTAGACACACGAGCTTCTTATTAGCTGCATCGATAAAGATATCTTACTTACATTTATATGAATAAATTTCATTGTTTAGCTGCATCGATAAAGATATCATACTTACATTTATATAAATAAATTTCATTGTTTGCAACTTCCCCTCTCACCGCATTATCCCCCTTACAGGGTACTTAAACTGTGCAATTCAACTATGCATCGCGCGGAAAAGGCAATAAACTATGAGGGCATGAGGTTCAGCCAACATCCACCTGTGTGGACAAAATTAGACAGGTGGGAATAGGCTCCGCACATTGCTCGGAGTTCGCATATTGTCTGGCGGCCCGTATAAAATTATGCATAAAGAAACCATATCGCGATGGGTTGGAGAAGGGGGGTTTTTTGGGGCGAAGCGCCAAAAAGAGTGCTACGTAACTCGAAAAAAGGTGGCAACAAATTTAAAATTGGTTTCCACACACAGCCACACACATTGGCAAACAAAAGAAACGCAGCGCGGAGAGAAATATGAAACAATAATAGCACCAAAAAGGGGCTGTTTACACGCCCCCATATATATGTACACACAAAAGTATGCAAATGGTTTTACTGCCCCTTTGTTTTTGTTCTGTTTTGTTTTTCCACACTTTTTTGCAGGCGAGTCGTCCTTTGTGCGGTATGGGTATGGGTATGGGTATGGGTATGGGGGGTATTGGTATTATTATGGAGCCATGCTGTGTAATATCTGTAAATTTCTTTTGTTATTGCCAACAACGGTTTTCCCTTCCAGTTTCCCGATCCCCACGCTTTTGCAGCGAACGGTGTTGACATTTGTTGGCATCTTTCCACACATTGTTGCCGCTGGTGTTGGTTTTTGTTTGGTTTTCGGTCCATCTTCTTCTTAACTTTTACTATATAATTTGTAGCATATGAATATATGAAGGGCCACTGGAATAAAAAAAAAGTCGGGCAGCTGCAGAAACAAAAAGGGCAGACATCGCCGTTGCCATTTTGCTCGGTAGCCAAGTTCAAATTTATGCAGTGTCGCCCAATAAATTCCGCAATAAATTCAAAATAAAACTTTTATCCTCGGCTCGCCTATTTGGTTTTCGGTACTTTGTGTGGATATTGCCGCAAGTTAGGGTTACCAAAACGGAAAGCCATTCAGACTTCCAGTTGAGAGTCCGAGAAAAGATTTTAATATTTTGATTGGGATTAAAAATTAGCTCGGAAAGGGTTCTCTGATGGAATTTCTGACTGATTTAAGCAAACAGAAATGAGATTCCACATATTTTGTTGGTTTCTTGTAGAGAGATAGTTCTATCAGAAGAAGCAAACGAATTTCCTTAAAAACAACGAATATAAAGATATGTGTAGAAATTCATTTACTAATTTAAAAAAGACTTTAAACTATTTCTAGAACACGATTTCTATTACACTTGTGGTATATTATTTTATGTTGGATCATCAATTTTAATTGCCAGGCAATTGATGAACCAAATCCGATTTGGCAACTTGGCAACTTGGCAATTGAAATCAGATATTTACTCTCCGGTCCATTAAATCGCATATAAATACTTAATTGTGGGAACTTAAACAAGAGCAAATTGTTGAAATATACAACTACGAGTATGTTAAGCTTACAGAATTTTCCAATTACTGTGAATTCCTTCCGTCCAATTACTGAAATCGAAGTCATTAAAACTTAATTACAACGATGGAGAGAAGTTTGGTAATCGGCCTCCCGCCTTGGAATGCGCAATCAGTGGAAGGATTGGACCACCATTTCCGAGTGTGACCAAGTGGCGACCCAACAAAGAAAATCCCCACGTTGGCATTTCCCACGTCGGCGGTGGAAACCAGAGCTTAGTGTCGGCCAAATCGATTTGCATGCGCCACTTGCATTTCCGCTGCCACACACGCACACGACTACACACGCCCGCCCTCACACCCACACACTCACACACCCACACACACACACACGTTCACCCACACACGACCGCATATACATTTGAAACTTAATTACTGTTTTAAATATCCCATCTAACGTGAAATTCGCGCAAAGTGCGACTTCAGGCCGCCTGCCGCTCGTAAAATGGCCCGAAAATGCACTCGACTTAATTGCCTTTGGACCACGACTTTTGCCTGATGTCCTGATGGGCACACTCAGCAAAATTATTCAACGTGCTTTATTAAGATCAGAATTAGATAGCCATACGATTTTTGCAAATTATTCTACTCTATTCTGTTGTATTAAATGATGTTGTATAAATAGTAGCATAAATGGTGAAGCTAACATATTGTAAGCATTAATGTTACTTTTTTATGAACTTTTTAATTATGACTTTCTCACAAGGGACTAAATAACATTTTTCGACTCCGCCGACATTTTCCATAATATATCCAAAAGTAATCCTTATCCTTAATTGTAGATCGAAACGAAAAGTTTGTTCCTAGAATCAGGCATGGAAAGTATACAATAAAATATGAGTATACTTAAGTTGAAAAAGCTTAAGAGTTAGTCTATTAGATAGTGAAGTCATTGGTTCTATAGGCCAAAAAAAATACTCTGTTAACTTCTAGTCTCAACTTTAGTATAAGTTATCGTCCGATGATGATTATAAGTTTTAGACACATATATTTTATTTGCAAGGCCTACTGTAGATACAACAAACTACCTCCAAACTAACCGCTTAAAACGAATTTAATTCACGTGTAGCTGTATTCTACTTCAGGTCGTGATTCTGCCATCTTCAGTTGCTCTTCACTTACGCTACCGCTTGCCGTTGGCCTTTATTGCCAGCCATTTTGAATACCATTTTGTGGCTTATTACTTCTGCGGCAGACCGCTCCTCAAGCAGCCAGATACACCGCCCAATACACACACACACGACCCGGTCTTTGCCGAGTAAATGCACTTTCGATTGGAGGGATTGGAGGGATTGAAGGGGCCCTCCATCCGGATTTTCCCACCGACTGTATTTATGGGCGGCTGGCGGCGATTATAGCAGTTAGCGTGGCACTCAGATTATCCTCTTTTGACAGCCAGTCCTCCGCCGAGTTGGGCTCAGGATGGAGCAGACGAGACCAGACCAGACCAGGCCAGGCTCTGCAGACCCATCCAATCCGCAGCGAATTGAATTATTCATGCCACGGAACCTACGGATACCTGGCACCCAGCAGCCGGGCGCCCAGGTGAGCTTTAAAAATCAATTAACCTTGATTGTAGCACGGGCTTAAAGTCCGCTGTAGGTCGCTTATACTTGGCACTTGGGGGTATATCTTGGTTTTAGCTAATCTATCAATAACAGAAGGAAGAACAACATCAGGCGAAACATGAATTCATTTCACAATAAATGAGGAATGTGCCCTATATTAAATGGATTATAAGCAGCGCAAAGCATGGTCTTCTTAATTTGTTATATACTCTTAATTATTGACCACTTTAAGGGTTTTACGCACATAAAGAGCGCGAAATGAACTTTAAATTGAATATACTTATGTCTTCACCTGAGCTGCTCATCAAGTGCCAGAGCAGTAATTGAATTTAATTCAATTTTATATACTTTCATTGCTTCATTTCGCCTGATCCCAGCGGGAGTCCCAATCGCAAGGGACTCGGCGGATGCATCATCCTGTTTGTCCTTTGTATCGCTTCACCCGTGCCACCCATGCCACCCATTTTCACCTGCCTTTTGTTTATTATGTGGGCTTTGCGTGGGCGGTGGGCGTGGCGTCCTCCTGCCAATACCATTGATGGCCTGCAATATTGAACGTGACAGTTGGCCTGTCGACCCACAGAGCTTCCCGTTCGCTCCTCGTTACAGGTGGCTGTCATGGCAAATGTTAATTTTAATAATGGCAGGGCAAGCAGCCGCCCCCTGACCCCTGACCCCTGACCCCTGTCTCCCTTTATCGCTCACGATTCATAACAAATAAATGTATAAAAATCTTATGAAAATCGCATTTCAAGGGTCAAAGTCAGCAGAAACAAATCCCGGCCAGCTATCCAGCTATCCGGGCCATAAAAAACGGAACCCAAAACCCGAAATAGCCTTAACCCTTGAAAACTGTCTGCTTGTCGGCCAGTCAAACAACAAAGCAAAAGTTAACATTATAATTTTTAATATTTTTGCTTTTAGCCTCCTGGGCAGGACAATTTTTTTTTTGTGTTCGGGGGCTTAGCTTTTGCCTTTGTATCTGGGTGTAAAGCTGTCAAATGCAGAGACCTGCTAGACAGCACTTTCCACAGGGTATTTGGTATTTGGTGTGTGGGAATGTATGTGGGTGTGCATGTGGGTGTTGCTGTTGGTGTGTGCGAGCCTGTTTAGGTGAGGCTGCCAGCTGTGACGTGTCTTTGGAAATGTGGCAAAGCCTGGTCCACAAAAAGGATGCTCGACACTGGGGGAAAACATCGGGATCAGCTGGATAATGCAACTTAAGGTATTAGTTGGCTTTTAGTTCATCAATAAACATGCAGTTTTAATTTGAATCCGACTGGGCAAATTTCTTTACTTAGTTACTGAAGCATATCAGTCAGTCATATTTTTGTTAGCATAGCACTGTGCTATAATTATATAAAATATGATGTAAGCATAGGCATAAAATCGAGCAATTTCTCACGGTGTACTATCTAGAAAAACCTTGCTCTATTTACCCCGGCTCTATTTTCCCGCCCTTCACATGCTGCTTTCAATTTCGGCGCCTTTTCGGTTTTAGCCTTTGGTTTTGATTCTTTCCTTAGCCCCATTCAGCTGCCGCTCTGTGTGTCCTTCGATTTCACGCAGAGCTGGCAATTTTACGCCGCAGCCAAGTCCTTTCTGCAGTTTTTCCCAGGCCTGGGAATCCTGTCCTTCGTCTGCGCACATGTTGATGTTGTTCTTGTTTTCGCCAGTTTTATTTATTTCTTTAAGTTTCATTCCAATTTCTTGTTTTTTTTGCTTCGTTGTTTGTGTTTTTTCTCTATGTGCACCGGCTTGTCCTCCAAGGGAAAACGAGTTTCGAATCACTTTCGGATATTTTTGGTTATAAAGCCGGAAATTTTGCGACATTATTGTTTTCCACATTTTTCTAGTTTTCCGTTGTTGTTTGCTGCTGTTTGTTCTTGTTGGTGAAAGCTCTCACCTCCCTGCTCATATTTTCTGCTCTTTGTCTGGTCTGAAATTTATTGCTTCCAATTGAGTGCACGAAGTGGCAGGAACAACAACAAATTCAACCAGGATCTGAGTGCTGGGCAACACTGTTCGTGAACACAGTTCGCGCTCGTCCTTAAGATACGCGTGTGTTTGTATTCGTGTCCGCATCCATATCCGCATCCGAATCCGAATCCATGTATCCATATCCATGTCGACGTTGGTGTCTTTGTCCCTATTCCCCAAAAAGCCGCGTCCACCCGCTGGTAACATATTGAAGGGAAGCACATGTAAGCAAAATTGACAAGGCTAAAGGATATCGATGTCTGCTTATAATGTGCAACATATTAAACCTAAGCACACGTTCGCCAGCGAGCTCTATAAATAACAGGCAGCAGGAGTTCGAGGACATCGCCGCGGGACATGGGTGTAGATGGAAACCATGATAGGTTGGCGATAAGGATTGAGGATGGGTATGGATCTCCGCACCCACTCGCCCACAATCAAAGTTGCCGCCAAAACAGTTTTCACTTTGGATACCATTATTTTGCTGGCCCGCTTTTCACCTCGGATGTCCTTTGCCTCGGGTCCTGCGGCTAATATATGAGCCCATGTCGCCCCGTTTGGCCTGCCTGCTATACCGTTGCTTTGTTTTGCTTTGACCCACTCCTGGAGCCATGTCCTGGCTCCAAGTTCCCGGACTAGGCTCATGCGGCAGCACACTCGAAGAAAATATATATTTTCTCGCTTCAAAAGGGGGAAAAGCCCATTTAGCTTATTCATATGATACATCGCTTTGCGTGCAGTGTAGTATCCATTCGAGAGTTGTGTTAATATTGATGATGTTATTAAAATAATAAATTATTTGAAAATTATGAACTGCTGCCATTTCTCATGAAGCTGTCGGGTCGCGTAAGTGGAGGAAGTTGCCATTCGAGGGCCTGATAAATCAAAGCTAGTCGGAATACGGACCCCAGTTGGCCATCCCCAAAAAAAGGGCGGAACTTCTGTCAACCGCATAGACAGATATCCACATCCACATCCACATCCACATCCCCATCCACATTCACCTACTTGGAATCTCAAAGAGACTATAAAATTAGCAAGTGGCTGCTAACCTGAATTCAAATTCGACTGCCTTGAATGGGGGGCTCCTGCTTACCTGTAAAGTGGCTTTCCGGCGCTCTCGCGGAACCAGAGCACCATGTACACCCGGTCGTCCTTCGCCTCCGGCTCGATGTCGCACGGCAAGGATGCGGTTCGTCCCAGAACGGCCTCCACGGACACTGTTGAAACTGAAAGAGTGAGTGGGGAGGGAAACACAATTATGAGTGCACTGCGGTAAAATAATCATATGTGGTATAGAAAGGCACGTACTAAAGCCATCAAATAGAAGATACTTTAATTACTCGTTTCATAGAAGGCTTTGAGAATATAATGCGGGCATCTATGAATGGTGTCATTGAAAAAGGCATAAACTAATGATATTTACAAGTTTCACGTAATTATTCCTAAATAAATGGCTTTATTTAAATATGCAAATGTTTGTTTTTTATTCTTTAACATTTATAAAAGAGCTTAATCAGAATGTAGAAGCGCCTAGACCAAATCTGTATGTGTATAAAACATAAAATACATATCCTACATGTAACAAATAGTACTATTTGGACTGTTTGCTAAATATTAATTTAAAACTTTATCATAATTAAACAACAGCGTTGAGTAGGCATTTTCTGATTTTAGCCCAAATGAGTGCAAGTTCTGCTCACGATTCTGTTAGTAATCCTTGACTCATTTTCCCTTGGTGTATCATTACCGTTTCCACCCAATGCAATTGAATGAAACGACAGGTGGGTGGCGCTTTTGAAATGTCATGACAAAACTATTGCCAAAGTCATTAACACAATATGAAAATGTCCTTTTTGCTGTGGGCTCAAGCACTGACTTACTGGGGTGTTGCCACAATTACGGCGACTCGACTCCTTCGTCGATTTCCTAGCAAATGTCAACAAAACGCTGCCTTTTAAGTGTCACGTCGAGACTGCCGTCCCACAACGCGGAGCACGCAAGGCGGCCAACTCCAGGCACGACAACCTCAAGGCAGCAAACCAACCACCCAACCCAAGCCAACCATCGAGCCACCCAGTAAACGCCCAGATCCTTTTAACCACGCAGCTCCTTTCGACCGCAATAGCCGCTGACGTTCATCGTTGTACTCGCATAATCACAACCAAGTACGTGAGTGGGAATATTAATGCCAAATTGGAGCTAACGACAACGATGACGTCGACAATGGTGATGACGATGGCCGGCCTCATCGTTTGCATTTAAACTGCCAATTGATGCCACTGAAAATAGATAAATGCCAAGGACATCGTCGTCGCTTGCGGACGCCAAGGACCCGCTACCAATCCAATCTAGTTCGCCGATTTCCCCATTCCGGCCAATCAATCCGGCAAAATGACAATGGATTAAAGCCGGCCGCCTGCCATCAAGTTAAAGCCCCTAATTGTCCTTTGGCGTGAGAAGGATCGCAGGGTGGCGTGTCTCGAATATTTGTTTAGTTCCGACTCCACAAGTCGTAAATTAATACGAGAAACATGTACTGTAAACGCATGGCCATTAATCAGCGGCCTGAATAAAACATTAATAGCCATCAAAGAGTAGCCAATAAGTTCCATAAATTGATTAAGAAAGGATTGGGCTGTGACGTAGACTAAACTAGAGTGACAGTGGGAAAATATATACAGTATATATCATGCTTGGTACCACTAAAGTATTCCCAAAAATCGTCTGTGCCAAAGAAGATGGTTAAGAAATTATAATATCCTTCAAATTCCCCACCCAAATCAGACAAACGGAGATATTTGCCAGCGATTGACGACCGACATACTCATCGAATCGATTTTTTTTTGCGGAAAATTGAAAATCCAATTGCTCACCTGTCCAGCTGTCAGAACCCAGAAAGTGGAGCACATCCATCATGGACCTATTTTACAGCCCGGTGCTCATTAATACCCAAAAGGGAGCCCCACAATCGTGTTACGCGTAATTTCATTTCGGCAGCCACCAAACGAAACGAGTGAAAGGAATAAAAATGTGGCGCCGGTGGAGGAGCAAGTGCTCTGCTTGCTGCAGACGATGCCAAAAATTGTTGACATTTATTTAATATGCGCACGTTTTATAGAAAAGCAATTCCCAGTCGGATAATTTATGGCACACTACAGAAATTTGCACATGAAAACGCCGACCCAGCGCCACCCACCGAAACACACTCGCCCACGCAGGAAAACCGAATGACAAACGGACAAACAGACAAGCAGACAGACACCCATACAGACATAAACGCGTGTACAGCGTGTATGAGTGTTGGTGGGCAGCTACAGCTGCAGCTGTATTGGTGAGTAGGCTGTCGCCGAACATGCTAGCAATTTTCGTGCGTTTGTAATTCCCATGTAAGATGTCAAATGCTCGACGGGCGAACACAGTTAGACCCTCTATATCACACGGATGAGGTTCGTGCACTGAGCGAAAGTCTAATCAAAAAGGGCAAAATATGTACATCCCACCCAAAGGCTCCTTGAATACCAACTGAACTTTGAAGCTGGTTGGTTTATAGAAACTATCATTTACATTGCTCTACCAAGTTTCACAAATATATGCAAATTGTTAGTAAATTAATTGACAGAATTGGGATAGTGAACCTAAGCATTTCTTGGTTCTACCACCTTAGATATTAAATCAGAAATTATTCCCAGTGTGCTGGTCCTGTTCTGTCACTGTCTCAGTCCCAAAGGCGGGCAGGCTGTTGCAGTAAATTGACATAATTTGTGATATGCGCCTCCGTCGCCGCCTCCTCCATGGTATCAGTCCTTCTGCTCCGCGTGCTCCTCCGCCTGCTCCTCCGGCTCCTCCGGCTGCTCCTGCTGCTCCTGCTGCTCCTCCGGATCCTTTTCCTTTTCCTGCTCCATCATCCCGCCGCTCGTCAGCGTCAGCGGCGCGCAAGCGTAAGTGTGCAATGAGTGATTTGCCTGTGGCAGCCACTGGGGAATCGCGGACGGGATGGCTGGCCTCCAATCCAGAGCCATCCGCAGACCACGAATCAGGCAGCCAAAACCAACTGCCTGGGTTTTGGACAAAGTGGCGCGTGCTGCGGCTTAGGTGGCAAGCTGCTTCTGAGGTCACCGAATTGGGCTGCCACAAGCGGCAACAGTTAAGTTCAGTTAAGTTCAGTTCGGATAGACAAATGCCACTCCATCCAGTCGCGTGTGTGTGCCTTCTGGTAAATATGTGCCTGAGTTCGTACAAGCGATGAAATAGGTCGATTGGGTATTATTAGTGCAAATCGAAGGCGAAAATATTTTTAGCAAATTGATTTCAGACACTGTGAACAACATAATCCCCTTTCGTGTTCTTCAAGGTTGAGTATCTGCTGATAAGAGACAACAGGTTCGTCCCATTCAATTATTTTGATTAAGCACTGGACAGCCTAAAACATATTTATGTCATTGTGGTTACCTCATTATGGCTAGTTTCAATTGAAATGGCAAAATAGTTAACATTTGAAATGCAGCTTGTACAAGTAATTTTGTTTCTAAACCAACAGTCTATAGGTATACATTTATAAGCTATGATGCAGTGCATGAATTGCTATGCAAACAGGCTTCTCGCATTGACTGATATTACGAAATATTTGAAATGCAGCCATGCATTGTGTAATATTGATAGGTAATGGGTATTAGGAACTAATCATTTACTATTCAACGTAAACGATTTAAGACTAGTGCCTCAATAGCTTGTTTCAGTTCTGTTCGATCTCCAATACTGAGTGATATTCTAGCATGAACCTTTACCTACATAAACGACATTTTGCACACAGGCAAAAGGGGAAGCACCAAAGCAAACATCTGAATAAGGGAACGGGAATTTCCTGGTGATTTCCGCTGGTTCAAGAACTATATGGTTCGGTAACGTCTTTCCTGCGCCACCCAGTGTCATTTCACTTTTTATGCTGGCTAGAGAGTAGAAAACAAACACAAATTTTATTTTGCTGCACGCCGCATTTCCCTGTCGTCCTTTTCTCATGATTTCCAGTGCTTTTTTGTTATGAAAATTGCCAACAGCTAGGCAACACATACTTAGCACGCAGCAAGGCAAACACTGCGATACAGATGCAGAGAGTGGATAGATAGCACATACTGACTGCGGCACGTCGTTTGCCGCACTTGGGTTATGCACATAGTATTTATATTTATATTTATATAGGAAAGTCGCCGTTCCCCACACGCCCCGTTGGCCCTATATAAACGAAAGAAGCTGTGAAACTTATGCAAATTGCATTTCAGTGTCTGCGCAAAAGCTCGACACAAAACACTGCGTGGCGAGAGGAGTACAAGAGCTCAAGCAGCGCGAGAAGGCAGCGGCATCAGCGCCTAAAAGTATGCAATGCTAACGCGCCTTGCTCCAAAAAGTTGTAGAAAATGCGCATAATGAAATCCTTGGCTAGGGCAGCTTCTTGGGTGCACTTCAAAAAATTTGCATGTCTTTAAAAGTAGTATATACAGAAACTAAATATAATTTGAGGATTTATTGATGAAACTTGCTGAACATACATGCATGTACCTTTGCTTCTTTTTGCATGTGAGTGTTTTAAAGCCTTTATAGTTATTTTGAATTATTAGTAAAGTAGCTTAAACTTTACTTTCAGTGTAAGACCACGGCAGCTTCTTAGCTTTACTTGACTTGGGCTGCTTGCCTTTTTCCACGTTCCACTTTCGCGGTAACTCTTTTGCTGCGCTTTGGCTTATTCATCTTTCTCTTTCTCTTCTTATTTGCGCTGTCGGTCTGTTTGCGTATGTGTGCGAGGGTGTGTGTGTGTGTGCGCGCTTGGTGTTGTTGCTTAAGAGAGCGCCAAAGTTGTTCTTCTCATTTCACGCTACAACCGCAGGGATGCCAGCGACAACGGCTCCTGAGCATGGTAATTTCTGCAGGTCTTGCAAGGCCGCTTGTGTGAGTGTATGTGCATGTGTGTGGTTGTGGGTGTGGGTGTGTATGTGAGCACTTAACTGTAGACACTTGTAAAAATATCGTGAGACTGTAAAGGCAGCCACTGATGTCGACCCTGGTCGAAAGCTGCAGTTGGAGCGAGTTGGAGCCAAACAGGTCACGTGTGGCATAAACGTGCCATTGCGTCGCTCGTTGCTGTTGCATTTATATTGTTATCTTGGGTGTAGAAAAATTCTTTAAATAAATACGTATGCACATACGAACGTGAGTGTGTTAGCGTCTTTCAAGGCGTGCACGGAAACAAATTAGATCTGATTTAAATCAAGCAATCAAATAATGAAATTGATATCTTCAATTATAAGGCAAACTTAAGTATAGACTTATACCAACGTTAGACTCCCATTAATTTATAGTAAAATATATTCTCTGATTACTAATGATAATTTATAAATATAAACAAATTTAAAGTCTTTCTGCACGTGTGTGTGTGCAATTGAGATGAAAGTTAATGGCCAGCGTAGCATACTTTCGAGCGCCCAAATCGTAAGCTGACAAAACTGCAGACAATGCCAACGCACATTGCAGCATCTGTGTGTGTGTGTGTGTGCGTGTCTCACATGGGGATGTGCGTGTGCGTGTGCGTGTGTGTGGGAAGTGAATGCCACTAAAAACAACAGCCCAGTGGCATTGTTGTTGCCCCTGCCGTAGTGCCTAAGTGGCACAAGGTAAAGTCGCTTTGCTGCAGCCTCATCCTCATCCCCTGTTTTCCCACTCAGTTTTCATTCTCAGCCTCGGGTTCTCACGTTCTCAGGTGCCCCGCCCTCGTTTTGTTTGTGGCGCGTATGCCATGGTGTGTATGCAGCTGTTTCTGTGTCTCTGCACTATTTGCACTAATTTAGTTGAAAAACGAAGTCTTTTGTTAAATTTTCGCCTTTCGGATTCGTAAGCCATGGAAATGGAAGAGAGATGGGGAGTTTGGTTACCGCACTAAGGAAAAAATATCTTAAGGTTCGTTTTTAAAGTTGATATTTATAATCAGTCTTTATTTACTTCATATTTCCCTTCTAAATAATAACAGCTTTTTTAATTTATACCAAGTTGAAAAAAAATGTAAATTCTAGTTATCTTTCTCAGTGCACCATCTTAAAATTCCTAGCCAAGGACTGCATTTCTGATGCAGCTCGTTGGAAAGTGTTAGCCCATTTTCTCTTTACAGCTTACGGCACACCTCACAGCTAACACTTTCCCCTCGCGTAATTAGCAAAGTAATTTTTCTGCGCTTAAATTTTGCATAGCCCGCAATTAGGAGCGCTTCATTCGCTCTGATCCTGCCAGGATCCAAAGGGCGAACGGGCATTTAGCATGTTTAGCATGTCAATTGACGGGCCGAGTCAACAAACACAAATTCAATTCCGACATGATAAATAAATAGCCAGGGCCAAGAGCAGTCGTGACAGTCATGATAGCAGTCACAAAAGTGGAACAATGGCAAATACTTTTGCTTCTTTGTTGGCCCCGAAAAACAACGAAAGAAATAACAAACTGACAGGCAGGCACGCTGGCACCGCTGCCAGTCTACTTGTACATTATTGTTGACCTTCGACCCTGTCGCAGATGCGTGGGCGTTCAGTTATTGATTTCCCACTCACGGCATCAACATAGCACCCAATCGATATTTGAATATGTGTGTGTGGCCTGAGGTGCTTAAAGTCAAGGGAGCTCGTCGCTTTAAGCGCTGGAATCTCTAGGAACCTGGGCAGGTCAAAGGGCAGGGGCAAGGGCACCGAGTTGCAAAAGTGCCGAGGCATGTGAATCAACTGGCAGGACTCCAGATCCTGACCGCACAAGCAAGGACCTCCGGTGTGTAGTTTGATGCCCGGGATGTCAGGGATTACATCAATTACAGAGCCGGCTTTTCTTCAAACCGACCTGACCGTAAAAGTAAGAATAACTAGTTGGGCAACAGGATCTTGCCCACTGCCACGCCCCCGCCCCCCAAACTACCTTACGCCTCCATTTTCGTTTTTCCACAAAAGTCGTCGTCGTTCCACTCGTTCGCACTCTGTACATTTGACCCGAAGTGCATTGGTCATCACGTGTGGCCATGTGTCTGCATTTGAGTGCACTTTGGTCAGCAATTATTTTACGTCGAGGTCGCATTAGAGGTGTGCGCCCTCGCTGCCAACAAAGTTGCCTTGGCCAGGACGAAAGCCTGGGCGAGGGTCGATTGATTAGAACGCGAAGAATGGATGTCCATTGTCGAAAAGACATTTCAAATTATTTGAAAAATATTATGAACATTCGCTAACTAGTCCTAATTTCTGTTACTCAAGGAAATGACTCCTTTCATCATAAGAATTAGAAAGGGTTTGTGTGAATTCACAAAACAAAAAGTTACAACTGACATTAAGCTGTTTTTAAATGGTAATGTAGTTAAACTATTTATAATTCTTTAATCCACCCTTTCATAGCCTGTGGCTGGAAAAAAAACGACTCTTCGGACTCTAGAACTAGTCGAGGCATAAAGTACAAGCGAGCTTGCCCAGATCTGCCATCCCACCTAATGGTGGTCTCGTACACAAGGGATCGAAGAGCAAGGAGTCAGGATAGTAAGGATAGCAAGGATGTTCGGAATGGAATGGGAATAGAGGCGGACAGACAAGGTAGTTGGCAGCCCGCAGGAGTTGTTTGCCGCTGGCAATGGCAATGGTGGTGATCCAGGACCTCGTCCTGGAACTGGGAAACTATGGCACTCTGGCACACTGGCTGGTAGCACATTGAAGTGCTGTTCGAAGCCAGCATTTTGCAGCTGCATTGTCATGTCAACCGATAAATTCACACATACGTGCCCGCATACCAGCAAACAATTGGCACCTTTGGCCATCCTTTTTTTCGACTGGTCCACGTCGCAATTGGAGCAGCTGCTCGGTGCTCCAAGACCCGAAAATCCCGAGTCGGAGCAAAGTGTGTGCACTGAACTGTTAGTTATGTTTGCTGGCAGGCAGCCGGCAGTCGGCAGTCGGCAGTTGGCACATGGGTCGTATACGTAACGTTTCCGCTGCTTGACTACTGAGCGGAATGTCTATCAACTCACTACGGTCCTCTTACTCTTTTTTTTTTTTTTTATTTTTTTGGCCAAGAGCGCTTTGTGTGCGTGAAATCGCGCCAGCTATGATAATGGCGGCAATTGACAGTCCTGGCCAAACTGTGTGCACCGCATAATTTAGTGGCTTCATAAAAACTGACGCGAAAAACAAATGTAACACAAAAAGAGCATGCGGGATATTCCGAAAAGAACGCTTTTTCAGCTAAACTAAAATGTATGCAGAAAAACAATTCAATTCAGCTAAACTATAATGTATGCAGAAAAACAATTCTATAGGAAGAGCAATGGCAAGAGGTTTTCTATATGCTCTACAGACTTTTGCACTTTAGATTTAGCACGAAGCAATTATCATTTTATATTAGGTATTACCTTCAGTGTCAATTTACCAAAATAGTTGTTTTTCCTAATTATACATATTTACTTACGCTGATGCTTCATTAGAAGATTGTTTTTAACCGCAGTATATTCTTAATAAATTGTTTCGGACAAATGTTGTTAAAAGCTTCGTCATATGCACCTTAGTCATTTTCCATTGGCATTTTATTTTAATTAAAAGGTTCTTTAGTAGTTTATACTATCAGTGCGCCATAAATATTAAACCCAAGTATTGCTGTTGTAGCAATTATGTAATACTGTGTAAAACTCTTAATAACTGATGACTTGACTTCTGAGATCAACACTGGTAAATTCACTATGCAATGTATTTGTGACTGCATTTGCAGCTAAATAATTCAATTAATACTAATTTAACTTCATTTGCTAAAACCACGATCGCATCACATGAGTGGCATATCTTTGTTTGCATGAAAAAAAGCATGCAGAAATGCGTTCATGCGAGGATTCACTGTAGTCGAATGACTACATTCGGTAAAAAATCTCGCTGATTCGCTGCACTAATTGAAGCCATGCGAATGGGCATTATACTGGCATTATTCCATTTATGGAGGGATTTCAGCTGTTGTTAATCAGTTTTAATTACTCCGCCCCCCTTTGTATATATGTGTGCGTGTGTGCGTGCGGTTGTGGGCGTGTCATAGATTACAATGCATTGCAATGTGTGCAATTTACAGAGCCGCATGCACTGTGGCCATATAAAAAGCCGCAGCATACTTATGCCAGAGCTTCAAAAGTTTTTGCCAGAATGCCTATGGCAAACATTTTGGCAAAGATTTTCGCCCAGCTCTGCGATTTGCCGACAGTTAGACACGGCAAAAGTTTTCCGCCTCCTTGGGGTCCTGTTACGCCCCCCCGCGCTTGTATGTGTGAGTGCCTGAGTGTGTAAGTGTGTGTGCGATGGCGTGTGTGCTGCAGCGGAATTTGCAATTATTGCCGCTTAGCACAAAAATTCCATGCATGCCTGCGTGCCCACATTGAAAGTAGCAAGTCGGCGAAATTATTGTCAAGAGTTGCCGCCCACGCCGTGAATGACAAAAATGAATTTTAATAAAGTTGAGCAAATATTTGCATATTTGCATATTTGCCGGGATGTCAGAAACTTTCATTGACTAATTTACGACAGGCAATAAACCAATTGGATTTCTCTGTCGCCGTTTCGATTTGCATGTGATGCGGGTGACGCTAATTAGCTTTCGGCTCCAAGGCAACAAAAAACTAAGGTAAATATTATGTTTAAACTAAATATTATGGTTAAATATTTGCCGGGTGCCCAGGTTCCGGGCTCATCCGCAATCCCTCTTCAAGCCGGCTTTAGGAAAATCAATTTCTCGCCAACGGACACGTAGTCGGGCGTAATATCTTTAAACTGTTTCAAAACGCGGCGCGAAAAATTTCATTACCTTCCCTTCCGGGGGTTACATACCCGAATGGCTTTGGAATGGCCAACCTTTTTGGCTGTTGTTTCCGCCGCGCTCAAAGTAAATATTTGACAAGACACAGCAGAAACAACAGGAGCGTCGTCTGCAATGTCCTTGCCTTGCCTTGCCTTGCCGTTCCATGGCACTTAAAACCTAATTAAATTTGCATTACAATTTTTTCAATTTTTATTTCGCTCGCCCACTCGCTGTTGTTGTTGCCTTTAATTTTGTTTTTGAAAACAGCCACGAGCCATAACTCAGGGCACCGCGGAGACAAAGTCTGCGAAACTGGGCTGGCTGGTTGACAAACAGGATATTCCGGACCAGGACCCTTCCAGCTGGTCAGGGAAACAGCTTCAAAGCCGGCCCAGATTTTTGAATTAAAAAATTGTATAATTTACGCTTTGAAGTAGAATTCAAGGCTCTCAAGGTGTACAATAAGGGATATATATGTTATGAGCCTCATTATTATCCTTTTTACCCGTTTGTAATAGTCGAGGAGAGGCGAATGAAGCACATCAATATTTCATGGTAAATAAATCACTTCATTTGATGTAAGATAGGTAGCTTACTTTTAAACACAAAGCACGAAAAGGTCTAAAATTTCTTTAAATAATTCGTATTATAGAATTTCAAATAATTATTAAAGGAATTTTAGCAAACAAACTGTGTATCCTTCAGTTTCAGAATTTAAGTAAACAAACTGTGTATCTTTAAATTGCAGCCATCGTAAATTTTAGCTTTCTTTAATCTGTTGTGTTTGATATCTTCTTAATTAAAGCAAATAATCACGATTTCTATGGACTGAAACTTTTCAGACAGCATAACGACCCTCTCGAGGTTAGTTTACCTATGACAAGTGCCCGTTGAATGTTCGACACCTCCGAGGACTGAAGAGCAGGAGAAATGGGAATTTTGGTCCACAATTGGTGGCATCCCTTTGAAAAATGTCGTTACCACTGGAAATCTTAAGTTGAATGGGCCAGGGAATGCATTTTTTCCGGATGTTGCAGAAACATCAAGCAATAAGTGCAAAAAAAGCAAAAAATGCTAAAAAGAAGTCCAAAAGCAGACAGCACAAATATGTATGTGCGCAGACGGCATGGTTGCATTTTTCACTCGCAGTTCCAAAGAAACATTTAAACTCGACTTTTGTGTTTCGTCTAGCTTTTTTCGATTTTCCACGTGTACTTTTGTACTTTTTGTTGCCTTTCAGCTTTTTGCGCCCCACCAAAAGGCTTTATTCACATGCAGCGAATGTATTCAATGTCCAACTGCAGCTGAAGCAGATGTTTTGCCCAAACTGAGTATTTATGAAGGATCTGTCGCCGCCTGGTTGGACTTGAATACCACACTAAGTCGGGTATTGAGCCCCTAAAGCGGGCTCGTAAACACGTAGAATATTGGCCATTAAGTGGAGTCAGAAGGGTAGAGAATCGAGGAGTGATGGGGCCATAGATCAGACCCTTTCTGAGGCCACCCAGGAAATCATTTAAAAGACATTAAAATTTATTTGGGACCTCGTTAAAATGCCCGCGCCACAAGTACACACAATGGGCAATAAAAGCTGCGTGCGTCACTCGGAAAAGGTTGTCCTAAAAGTAGATTATTTAAATGGCACAGGCCAAACAGGTGCTTACTTACACTCTTAAAGTCTCACTCTCAGTCAAATAGAGGATGGCTGTCGGTGAGATACTGAGTCGGACAAGTGTAATAAAGCAAAAACTTGAAGATTTATTTCTCCACTGAAGTTGCTGCGCCAGCTGCAGCTGCACACCCACAGCCAGATATATGTACATATATCCAAAGATACAGATACAGATACAGCGCAGTCCATATGTTGCGTGCAAGTCACAGAGCGTCGGCATGGAATGGTTTTGGGTTTGGGTTCGGTTTGGGTTCCTCAACTATCTGCTCCTCTGTCCCTCTGTCCGTCTGCCTCTTAGTCCGCCGGCTACTAAAGACGTTGCCAACAGGAAGTTTGCAAACCAAAAACGGAAGCGCAAAGATTTATTATAAAAATGCTCATAGCTCAGGCAGGCAAGCGGCAGCATATTACGTTAAAAATGCCCAACACACACATAGACTCGGAAAGTTTTACGTGCTCACAGCCACACGTAACATAATAGGAACACTAAGAACATTTTTATAAGAATAATGCATTAAATGTTATTTTATTCAGTTGGGTGTGCTAGCTTTAGATTATTTATTTCTTATGTATGTATCGTTTAATTACAATTTATTATTAGTATTTTTTGATATCGAGTTATTTACTTACTTATTTTATATTCTAGATCATGCATTTAAGATTTGTTTATTTAATAATATTACTCTGTTATATGTATTTAAATGTCTTGTTTACATTACATAGCTACATCTTTGCGACCTTTTTTAGTGTTCTATCAACAGCTATTGGAGAACTCTTCCTAGTATTATAGCTGCTTATATTTTATATATTTCCATTTAATAAGAAAATAAGAATATCATTCTATAATTTAACGACTTTTATTCTCAGTGCTTGCATAAACCTCATAAGTATTTAGTGGACTGGTCAGAAGTTGGCAGCAAATTGTGCGGCCGAACACTAAGGCGAGCAGCTCTTAATTGCACATTTATTTAGGATCGCCATGCAGCAAGGGGAAAGGACTAGGGATTCAGGCCAGGACCTGGCCACCAAACTCGTCGGCTAGTCCGCTGCTTAGTAGTTTATCATTCGCTGTACTTAAATTACTCCACCCCGGCACACTGGCACCGCCCACATGTGAGCAGGATGAAAAACTTTGTTCTCGATTCTCGATGGGTGCTCCTTGGGTTTTTCGCCTGCTTTTCCATTTTCCTTTTTCCCTTTTGCAGGAAGCAGAAGCCTGCAAAAGTTTTCGCCCCTTGACGCAGAACGGAAATCTGTATATTAAATGACTAATTATAGACATTTTATTACCTTGAGCAAGATAAATGGCCAACATGTGAGCAGGGCCAAGTGGCTTAAGTTCACTTCGGACCTGAACGCTTTTAGAAGCGAGTAAAGTATCTTTTTGAAGCCAACACATTTTGCCATTGAAAGATGTTTAAAAAGTTGTTTGAGCAGCAACTATTTTATATATAAATAATATACTTATATATAACAATAAGTTAAATTCTTCAATGTTAATTAAAAATTACAATTAATCAGTGTTATATTGGAATTAAATTCAACGATTTACTGCCCTGCTACAGCTTTTGTAAGTGGCAGTATCAGTAACAGCTTGTCATTTGGCAGTTGCCAGAACATTTTCAATTAAAATACAGCCTAACCTTGAGGAAAAGCGGAAGAGGAGAAGACAGTGGCATGAAAGGAAAATGGGAAAATCCGCAAAATTAAAATGACAAAAGCGAGGCGTTTTACTTTAAAATGCATTCACACAGGGGCGGCTGTACTGGCAATTTCCACGTTACGATTCGTTTCATTTCAGTTAGTGTTTCCCAGCTGCCGCTGTGTATGTTCAGTGTGCCCCCTATTCTATTTTCATTTTCCCGCCGCGCTTTTCCTCCACCTCCAGCTTTTCCCCCGACCCCCCAGCTGGGTGCATGAACATTTTTCGCAAATGCAGCAAATGAATTTTTTCCTTGTTGCTGTCGCTGGCGTCGCCGTTGCATTTAGTGGCATCATGAGATGCTATTGCAATTTCCCTGCTTGTCGCACATACTAATTCGCACACAGTCCGGATAGACAGTCGCCCTTCAGCCACATATAAAAAACATATATATACATACATATATGCACACTCGGGTCTGAGAATCTGGTAAGGAAAGTGCACAGTAAGTCCTATAAATGTAAGTGAACCTTAAAGGTTTTTCTAAAGGCTCTGATTACCTATTTTTTAAGTTGCAATTAAATGGAGATTCGCATTCTTTCTTCCCGCTGAGCTATTGAGTAGCTATTTCTTAACCCGAACTATTGTCTTGGCCGCAGCTGTTCGCAGCATGTTCTTTGGGGCACAACAGAAAACATAACCACAAACACAAACCAGCGCTTAAGCAATGTGAGTGCGCTCAAATGCTTTGCATAAACGGAAAGTAATAATTTAACGAAAAATTTCCTTTGGCTGATGCTGATGCTGATGCTGCTTTTGGGTTTCAGCTCCTCTTCCTTTCGCTTCAATGGATCCCCCTCAAGGATGTGTGGGTGGTGGTCGGTGGGTGGAAATGCCTTTACCGCTATTGCGCAAATTGAACTTTTAACTGTGCACAAGCTTCCCGGGCATCCGGTGTCAGCTGTGTGCCTTGCTTTGCCAACTGCTTTTGCTTTTGCTGCTGCTGATGTTGCTCATGTTGCTTATGTTGCTGCCACTTCTGGCACTGCTGCTGCCGCAGGAAACGAGAACATGACCTTCGGGCGATTGCCTGCCTTAAATTTGTTTAGCATCTTCCGCTTACGATATGCCAATAGCCCCCAGTTGCACATCAACCAATTGCAAAACTTCTGGCAGCTTATTAGCATTAGCTGCTTTTGGCCAATCTGCAATAAGCAGTTGGATGGTTTCTGGCCAACCTCTTATATCTGGAATTATTCATGAACGAGTTATATCAATTTTAGCTTGCGATTCTTCTAGAATGCACATCATAACAAATTACTCTCACACCTGATATTTATTACATTATTATCATATTATATTATTAGAATCTTAAACGTGGCTGAACATCTTTAACATTCTTAAACGGAAATTTTCCAAGTGAAATTTAAGCTGAATAGGGGAAAAAATGACAATTGATATTCTTCCATTTATGGCCAAGTCTGCTGGATGCAAATCTCTTTAAAATGCAATAACACGTGTTCCTATATGTGATCTGCTTCCTACTCTGTTTTCCCTTTTTCCGTTCAGGATTTTTTAGTGGGCAAACAATGCTGTTGGCCAGTGTTCTTCCTCCGGAAAACTGTTTCACTTAGTCGAATGCATGCGTTCACTTGAGATGAAACGAAAAACAAAAAAAACCAAGGCAGTCTCATGGGCGTAGTGGACACTGGTATGTGGCTTATAAGCAGTTAGATGACCCGTGGTCAGCTGTTTACCTAGTACATAGTTTACCTAGTACTGGAGAAAGGATTGAACCGGAAATTAGTTCAACTTCGGCAGATATTTAAGTATTTTCGAGTATTTTCCGAGCGGGGCTCTTTGGGGATCCTTTCAGCGCCACTGACAAATGCAAAAATTCATTTTCATGCTAGGCTAAATCGAGTGCGAGAAGAAAAACAGAAGCGCGGTACTCGGTACTCGGAACTGGGAACTGGAAAACTCCATACCGCAAGCAACTCCCAAGAAGATTTCAACATGTCCAAACATGCAAATTTTCCAGTCTGTCGCTGCCTCCCCCCTTACCCATCGAGTTGTTTTTCCTCTTTGGTATCCGCCGGCTTTTCTCGGCCACGCTGTTGTTTTCCCAAAGCGCTGGCAGGAAAATAAGTAGGAGAGCAAGCAGGAAAAATAGCAAACCCGGCAACCGGAAAAACGGAAAAACGGAAGCAACGTGCGTGCATGCGTGACACAATTGAGGCGCCTAAAACGCCGAAAGCTCAGGCAAAAGTCGCAGCTGAAGTCCAGAAATCAGCTCGTAGTCACTGAAAAAAAAACCATAACAATTCACGAATTCAAAACCTCGGTGGCCCTAGAGGTTTGAAAGAATCATGAATCAATTTAGAGAAAAACTCCGATGAAAACGAACATTACCAGATAGATTAGACAAGTGATCTTGATCAAGAAAATATATATAGGAGTGCTTCATAGAAGCAAGGGAAAAATGGGTAACGGGTATAAAAAAAGCCCTACAAATAAAGTGGCTAAAATAAAGATAATAATACTTTTCTTTAAGTGCCGCAACCAGTTTCTAGCCAAACTGAGTTGAGCTGAGCAGAGCTAAGAGAATATGCTTATCTCCGTCGTTCTATCCGCCGGAGTCGAGCTATCGGACCCGGAGGAATCGTTAGCCGGCCATTTTGGTCGCATCGCACTGGCGGGTAAACAAAACAAAATGAATCTCTGGGAATAGGAGAAAGCAGGGGGAAAGGCAACAATAGGCCAAAAAATGAAGTTGGATACCTCCAGCTGGGGTTTATTCACCTTTAGCTCACGACAAATGCTTCTAGGTCGGTTCATTGGGAAGCCACAGAGAATAGTTATAGAAATATTTAATATTACATATTGCATAGCCTTTGAATAAATAATTTGTATAATAATTTAAATTTATTAAGTGAAGAATCCGCACATCATAATATTGTATCTTAACATCATAGGAAGGAGAAATATACTTAAGAATTACCAAACACGTCTATCTAAGTGTTTTCAAAATCGTAGTATTTCAGAACTGGAATATATTTCCACGTTTAGAAAAAACATATTGTTAGCGTGGGGAAATCTTAAAATCACAAAATTTGTATATTTCAAACAATTAGCATATACCCTCCATTAGAGGAGTACCTATTGGCAGTACACGAAAGTTTCTTGGGCGGCGGAGGAGAACGCACTCAAGTGATTCAATGATTGATTTTGCCGAGCTTTCGATTTCCTTTTTGG
Source organism: Drosophila santomea (assembly GCF_016746245.2). NCBI lineage: Eukaryota > Metazoa > Arthropoda > Insecta > Diptera > Drosophilidae > Drosophila > Drosophila santomea. The sequence goes on from NC_053019.2 coordinate 17,712,164, forward strand.
AAAGGGTTTGGGAACGGTTTTGCCGGGTTCTTCAGCAAAACAAAACAAAATCTGAGTGGAGGAGAGTAGAAAGTGGAGCTGGAGAAGCAGCAAAAAGAGCATTGCCCTTGCACTTGGCGACAAGTGCATAAAAATACACAATCAAATGGGAGGTGGGGAGGGGCAGCCGTAAAATTGTTTGGAAAATTGATTTTTCTTGCATTTAACCGAGCATTCAATTGCTTATTTTCCGACAGACAAAGAGTGCCAAGAGTGCAAACAAAGAGCAAGCCATCAAGTGAAGTGGAAACATTGAATTATTTATATTCGTTGCACTGCGTTATGTTCATTCTTTTTTGCCATTTCCGTTTCCTCCCTCTCGTCTTGGTAACCTTTTGTGTTGTGTGTTTTCTTATTTTTTGTTTGCTAATTTCTCTGATTGCTTTACCAGTTTGGGGCATCTTGTTCGCCCGGCTTCCGTTTTCCGCTTTCCCTCGGTTTGTTTGCCAATGCGCTATTTACTCCTCACGCACAAAGACAAAGGCCACGGGTCTCGAGTCTCGGCGCACTTGAAAATTGCCTCAAATATTTATACACGGAGCAAGCTTCGTTAGGTTACCTGCGGTTATTTGGCGAATCCGCCGTCTTGGATATGGGCGCCATCATGAAGTATTCATAACACGGCAACTCAATTAATTAGGTTCAAGTAAAGCGCGTTGGCAGACTTGAAACTAACCTTTGTATGGAATAAGGAATATGGAATATGGAAGGCGCCAAGCCATCGAATGCTATGGCATACTCGTAATGCTAATTATTTTACATCGGCGACAAAGGTGGCCAGAATCGGGGCGGGTTGTAAGTTTCAATTACCAGTTTAGACAAGCAAGAAGGCGTGTGCCTTTTGACTTTTGCCCCTTGACATGGGTAATGTGTTGCCGAGAGGAAAATGAATTGGAAAACTGTCTGGGGAATGGCTGGCATGCATGAAAGGTGGTCTGCGAGCTCAAAACTCAATTAAGGGAAACCCGTCAAACTGGTGGCTTCCCAAGAAGTTGTCCTAAATCAAAATTACAACTGTTACCTGCAACTGACGTGCTTTCTGCCATTTAAATTAGAATACGAATTTCAAAAATTGTAAACTATTAAACAGAAAACCTATGGCACTTATCTATATAGCAAACAAACATGGATACTTATTACTTAAGTTAAATAAATCCTAACTTAAAAATACTGAGTATAAAAGGGAGTCTTAAAGTTGAACTAATCGCGCAGAAAGTCAACATAAATAATTTTAAGAAAATTACGACACCAATTAAGAGCTTCACTTGAACCACAACTAAAGAGAGGATTTAAACTTGTTTGACATCTCGTAAGTTTAACCACAATGTAAAGCTGCCAAAAATACGAAGCGTTTCGCCTTCGAAAAGTATCGCCTTACACCTTTCGCTGCCATTTGGCCACCACTCATAAAACCCATCCGTTTTGGCCACCTTTCACTGGGAACCCCCGTGGAATTCTTATTGATGGCGCTGCTGATAAATTCGATGTGACATTGTCCGTTGCCAGGAGATGGCAAGGAGCTGGGCGACTTTGTCAATGAGCTCCCTTTTTGTTGCCGCCTCCTTGTTTTTAGCAACATTATTAATTTTAATAGAAAACTTTGCTCGCTGAGCGAGGGGTGCGGGCTGCTAGGGTCCAAAAATTAATGAGGGTTGTCCACTTGGCGCTTGTTGAATTTGTAATTTGTTGCCTGCCCCGTTCCCATAGGAATAAGCGATGCTTTGTAGTTGCGCTACACTTGCAGAAAAGAGTCTTGCAGGATTTAGCATTTCAATCTAAATGTTAAGAAAATAAAGTTTGCTGGGAAGTGGATCACTGATCACTATGGATCATTAAATGAATTGAATAACTTTACGATTCCCGTTTTAATAGAACAATCTGAAAGTTTTAGGTTTTTTGGGTATGGTATATTTTTCTGAGTGATTTTCTGCTGTTCGATGTGGCTGCTGCTGTAAATGCTGCCCCGAGATAAGCGACAAAGTGTAAGCGTGGCAATTATTTGGTGATTTCTCAATGCTCTCACCGCCGCAAATCCGCAGGCGAATCTCTGTGCGAATCAGAGGTGCCAGTGGCAGTGGAACGAAAGACAAAAGGCTTGGCCAAATCGCAGGGCAGTAAACTTAATTTAATAGCGGCAATCGCGGGCCGCGAGTGCGCATCAATTTTGAGGCCACACCGCAGTCTTTAGTCAAGTGCCGCACGGCACATAAAATCACATAAATAAGCGTAATAACTAATGTAAACAGCGCGGTGAGCGGTCGCGTAGAATCTCCAATCTCCTGCATTCGCATTCGCATTTGCATTTGCATTTGCGCCGAGAAATTGCCGCAATAAATTGCCCGCCGTAAAACACATTGACGCGGATTGCTTGACTGAAGGTCCTTCGAGCCGCGAAAGGTCGAATTGACAAGGTGCCGCATTAAACGTAAAGTGCACACACAATTACAATGAGTGGGTGGCCAAATAAAAAAAAAAAAAACCGAGCCAGCGAAGTGAAATAAATGCGAAAACTTCAAAAAGCGCTCAAGGTAATGCCAGCCAAAGGCTACAAATGTGGCCAATATAAATTCCCAATAGCTGGAGCTTCCTTCGCACCCCCGGAATCCACCATCAAATCCTTACTCCGTAGCTGTACGGAGCGGTTTTGAGGTTTCCCCCTCGGAATATGTGTGTGTTTGATTTTTATTACGCTGACAAATGGCGTGGCGTATTTAAGCCAAAACCCCTTTTTGCGTTCGCCTCCGTTTGGCAGTGAAAAAATTTGAATTTCAGCTTACCGAACGGCCAAACATATGCGGCAGCGCCTTCGTCGTCGCTTGCTGGTTTTTCAGCACTTTGAAAAATTCAAAAATCATATTGAGAATTGTGTAATGTATTCACAATTTAACTTCGGACAAAGATGATAAATAAAAATAATGGTCAGTGAAAATGTAGTACAGATTATATTGAACTATAACTATATCCTTTTCATTTTTAAAAATATTTATTTCTTTCAATCATCATCAACCGGTAGCAGAAAAATTAGGAAAACAAAACTAACAAATATTCTCAGTGCAGTGCTACTGCAGCTTATGTAGCATGCTTTGGAGCTTAGCGTGTAAGGCGCATAAATCGTGCAACATTTTCCCTGCCAAGCCGCGACATGACAGCTCCAGTTCGCTGCGAATCTGCACCCACTGAAAACCCGAAATCCGAAGTCCTCACTCCCGTCGAAAATCCATTTATTAGCCTTGCCGCATAAAAAAATTGAATAAATCGCTGCGCGCAATTCACTCACCTAGGCTCAATTGATTTTTCGCCAAAAAAGCGGAGAAACTTCAAGGTTGCTTTAAGCGATGATATACAGATATACACATCCACCCACTTGACTTTTCCTGGGCATTTGTTTAATTTGGCGTAAGACAAAGGCTCCACGTTTCCATGCATCAAATTTAAAACAGCAATCCACGGGGTCATGTAAATACAAACCACGCGCCTGAGATTACGCTTTATGATACGTGATAACGCATTTCGTAGCCTTTTTCGCAGATAATCCTGTTAGACTGCCTACGCACTTATCCCGCGACCTCCGACCCTTCGCCTTACTCTGTGTCAATGTCAAAGGAGCCTCAGACATCTGCGAAGGTGAAAGGATGCAGGGCACGAGACCCTATTAGTCCTTGAGCACCATTGACTTTGTCAAGTTGTTTGCAACTCATCCTGAGTGCCCATTTTGGTGGGTTTTGTGGGACAACTATTGTAGATGTTTTATTTGTGCTATTTTTGGGTAAGCGCTCCTCATAATTGACTGAATATTATGGTTGACATGTTTGTAAGCTTAAAAAGTTGTATACCAATTTATACCGGTTTTAAATACATACTCGTAATTTAAGCAAGCAAAATTCCCTTTAAATGCCATTTTTTTATTTATATATAAAATATATTATATTAATCGATTACTACGCCATCGAAGACTCCCTGTGCATCGTGACACTTGCCACGTGGCAGGGTTTGAGTCTCCCCTTTGCTGTTGACATCTTAACACTTGCCGCTTTAACATTCCGTGCCACATTTGGCAATGGTGACAGGTGCCTTTAGTTGGGTCTGGCAGGGCATATGGCATAAAGCTCTGATGTCATCAAAAATGTCACTCAAAAATTTATGAAAAGAGCAAAATGGGCGAGAACGCATAGACGAGACGGCCAGAACGCTCTTTATGTACATACTTCTGGCCCCGAAAATCGTGTGGGTTTCCAAAAAAGACAGACAGCGTGGGAATGCGAGCAGAGGCTGCTAGAGCTACTTCTATCGCGTATAAACTCACTTAATACGAGTGCATATTGATAAGAGACAAGAAGTAGATAGCCGGGAGCGGGCGGGATTGTGGATTACGGATAAGGATGGGGGTGGGGGTGGGCCATATCAGCTACAGCTGCAGGAAGTGCGCTTAAATGTGCCGCTTGGGCCGGATAAAGCGTTAAGCCTTTGCGAGGACCATGAATTATTATTGTTTGGCCCAAGCGAGCAGTCACGTCTACTTGTAGCGATATCGATTACCGACCAGGCGGGCGCTGAAATCAATTTGATGCTCCGTCACCAGCACTTCCTGATTATCCGGCCTCTATTGTTGTCACCCGGTGCGTATACGCAATATTTTGCATACGTTTTTATTGTCGATCCCCGATTCGCGTCCGTGTTTTCCTTTCGGCTTCGACCGCGTACGTGCTTCGACAAGTGGATGAGTCCCTCCACCTGGTGGTTGTCATGCAAATATATCGCTCTCTGCGAGTCCCACAATCAAATTATAGCCAGGCCATAAAAAGTTGGCTGCTTAATTGCCAGCACTCCTATCTTAAGTCGAACAGCAAGTGTGGCACGCATGTGTGCCTATAGGAAACTTTTAAAAGCCGATCCAGGCTTTCCAGTCGCTTTTACTTTGCTCCCGGATTATCACATATTTTTCATAAGTGCGACGTGACTCCATTATTGGCACCGACTTTTTAAATGGTAGTGCACTTAGGAATAAGATTGTGGATGCATACATTTCACTCCAAATCGATTTAATAACACCCACTCTATTATCACATTAAATTCTGTAAATATCTATATTAATGCATTTAAGGATTCATTGGATTTTGCATTCTATTAAATTACGATAATAAAACTAAGCGTATCTGAATGCTTACATCTAAATATTTCTAGGAAATTTATGAAGGTGTACAAAAATCGGATAAAGTTTAATTAACTGCATAAGCGAGTACTTTGAATTTTAAGTTTCTCCTTATGGCCAGGATGTCATTTATAATACGTAACATACTATTGGAGCTTAAGTTCCTTGTCTGTGCAATTTTAAATTTAAATATAATATATTTAAAAATCGCTTTTCGCTAAAACTGCTGTATGCTATAATAGTTATGAACTTTTATCTTTAAGTCATTGTGAGCTATGGTTGAATCTGTGGCCTATTTGTCCGTGGCCATAAAGTCCTTCTGGAGACAGCAAACTAAAATATTTATTTTCATATCATATGCCATGAACAGTGTGCATAGCCCTCAGATGCCCGTTAATGCCTTGGCATTTTTCGACATTTTTCCGCATTTATTTTGTGGGAGTACCCAGTGATGAAAATTTGAGCAATGAGCTAGGAGCAGGAGTGTCTGGCTACCCGGGTTAATGGCCTGGGTCATCATCATCTGTGCAGCGCACATGCATGGCAAATTACTGAATATACAATTACAAAATACACTTTTGTAATTGTAATTGTAATTGTAATGCAGCGTCCAAACAGGACGGGCAAACAACCCGCAACCAGCAGCCAGCAACAATAATGCAAACAGTTTAAGGGGCGCCCAAGTCGGAAGGTAAAATTATATGCCTATGTACACACAAGGCACATAAAGCCCAAGTGCTCATGTGTGTTGACATATTGTCCTGGTCCTGGTCCTTGTCTCTATCCCAGTGCCAATCCCAGTTCCAGGCTCAGTCCCAGTCGCAGCCCTGTTTCCATGTTTATTTGTTTGCCAAGTTAGTGTTAACTTTAGTCATTCAGCCAGATATCCGTCGGTGGCACTTCAGACGACCTCCATTTGAGCTGCTGCTGCTGCTGCTGCTCTTGTTGCCGTCGCTGCACGTCGTCATTATTATAACGTGCCCGCCCACCCAAGTGACATTCTGCAGGAGCAGCCATTACGCCCGCTCCACCACCCACTTGCTGCTCCGCCTCCACCTGGCCAACAATGCCAACGATGGCTCCTGCCGCTTATGGATTGCCATGGCAGACGGCACTCGGAGAAAATGGCTTGCAGCCATATTACATGCCTACATAATTCCACTTTATCAGGTTGCAATAATATAGTAATCTGGCTTTTAAAAGACTGTTTTAACCTGATAAAACTGGGTGTTCCTACTTTAGCTTACGAATATTAACCACCAAGTATTAGTATTTTCTCCGTGTGTATTCCTGGCTAGTTCCACCAGTCATTGGCTTTTACACATGACCTCATTAGCCGTCGGAACGTGACTTGTTATTTGACTTGTTTCGCGAGCTGGCTGCGTCTCTTAGTAAGCGACTGTTCCTGTGTATTTGCGATGTGCATCTTTGCCCCAGAAATCGTCAAATTGAGATATCCACATATCCAGATATCTAGGTATCCATCCAGATACCACCCCCACATTTGTACAAACACGCATTTGTCTGCGGGCCAGCTCAAACTCTAATTAAATTTGCCGTCGCTGCAATTTAGCTGCGCGGAACCGCAGGACCTCGCATATGTTAGCGAAAAGTGTCATTTGCAGCGAACGAATAGCGAATGGTGAATAGCGAATAGTGAATAGCGAATGGCGAATGGCGAGTCTCGAATCACGAATCCCTAACGGAGCCAAACAGTTTTTGGGGCATTTGCGAACGGCAGCTTTGGTTGGCTGACCTCAACGTTTTTCCTGGTTCGCCGACTGGGGATTGGGATTGCAGGTTGCAGGATTGCTGGTTGCAGGTTTGCTGGCGGGAATTAGGCACAGCAATTTGCATTGCAAACAAAGTGAAAACAATCAATTTTATTGCAGTTGCATTTAGTTAATTAACACCAATGCGCTGCGCAGCACAGGGCTTACGATTTTCCCAAATGAAAATGGGTTTCATGGGACTTGGGAATCGGGATTCTGTGGATTTGGCTGCTCGTAAATTAGCCTGAATTAATTAATGCTCATTAATCAAGCGCAAAGACACAGCAATGCAAGATCACACAAAATACAGAAGGGCAGTAAAATTCAGCCCCAGCTTTATTTATTTTTTTGCTCATCAACGGGAAGTGTGTGTGTGTGTGTGTGTGTGTGTGGCATCCCATTCAATTTCACTTCGTATTGAGTCCGAGTCGCCCGAAAATCTGAACTTCAACGCTTGCCACAACTAATTATGCCACTAATTGAATTTTCGCATTAAGCGCTGACCAAGGGAGTCGGCATCGGAGTCCAACCCCCGCATCTATACCCATTCCAGATGGAGGCATCCTGATGAACGATACTAGATGGACGACGGCCATTTAATCGGCTTCGCTCTGCACGAGTGCTGGACTTAATTCAGTTGCCGCGCTATTCATTATTTCCCCTTTCAGGCGGACCAACTATAATTACAATATGTGTCATTATTTTGCATACATCTACTCCGTCAATGATAGCAACCCATCTAACCCATTGATGGTTAACTTTGGTCGAGTTATTGCAAGCATTTCATTCATATACTCAATGCAATAACTAATGCTTGGGAAAGCATTAATCCAAAGGTCATTTAAAGGCCAGACTGAATTAAAATTGAATGACACAAGTCGTTAGAGAATTGAGTTTCAAACGAATTCAAACGTTTGTCAAAATCCATCCTCGTTTCTGACGGTATTTACCAAACGAAAACCATGGTCGGTGGCAGAGCAAATGTTTGGATTTATATAGCGGTTTCAAATATTGAATTGGATATTATGGAATAGCTGCTGGTCGCTCCTTTCAGCTGATGCACACGACTTTGCTGTTTGCCTGTGCTGGCAATTTCACTCCATTTATTGGTATTGAGTTTAATTGACAAAACAGAACGTACATAAGTACTAGGATGGGATGAAGCCCCAAAATGATGCTGATATTAATGATATATATGAAATGAAATCACGAAATATATTAAGCTAAAATCTATCAAAGAGGTTCGGTTCTATTCTAAAAACTCAACGGGATACAGCACACTTAATCCGAGTGGCAAGCGGAGATGTAACATTAATTGAAAACTCTGATTGAACGCAAACACATATACAGTTTATACAGTTTATACAGGGCACAAATCAACACTCGGATATGTATGTTGTGGGCTAACCGAGCTGCCCACATTTTGGTCTGGCAGACTCTGTCTGTCTCTGCGACTTTGTGTGGATTTTCCTTTGCCATTTTCCTGGTCACTCCCCACCCTTCGCCCCTTTCCATCTCACAGCAGTCGGTTTTGTCGCCGGACAAGCGGCATTCATTTCCGTATGACTTGAAAATTTTGCGGCTTTTCACTTTGCGGTTATCCCCGAGCACAAACCGCAAATGTAAAACTAATGGCATTCCGAAATTTATGAATGCAATGTGCGCAATTTAACCGGAGTGTGGGTTTCCGAGTGTGCGAAGTCCTGTGATAATTATTTTGCCATTAGAATCCGATTAGTTGGAGGGCTTTCGGTGTGTGTGCGGTGCATTTGATTCATTTCCGCTGTCATGTGCGGGTTTCTTTGGTTCTCGAAGGCCGTTCTTCTGGCTGCAGTTTTTGCTTAAAAGTGTACAGCCCTTCGGCGCGTTTATCGCCGGCATTATGAGCATTATGGGGATTATGAGCTGCCTGATGAAGTTCAAACAGCGAAAATAAATAAGTTGCCACCACGCCACGCTGTTATCCAGCAGCTTAAATATTTTCAGCGTCAATACTGCGCGAGTTTCACCCATTTGGCATCAATAAACTATAAAAGCGGAATGCTTGCGGCCCCGTCTGCGATGTTTACACCCAGCCAAAGAGCGGGAAAAGCAAGGGGAAACCGAGGGAAAGCGGGGAAAGGGGCGGAAATAGGGGAAAAACTGAGATCCTGCGGGCTGTAGTAAATATAAAAGTAAACGCCAAGTACATAGACAAACACAGTCAGTGCAAGTCAATGGCAATGCCTCGGCGAAGGCAGCCGCCGCCAATGTACTGTAAAATTTATGACTTGAGCGCATTCCACAAAACATTTGTTTGGGTCTACACTGGAAAAATGGAATGTTTAGATATTTCCCTTGTAGAATTTTATTTTCAGAAATTAGAGATATATATCTGATTTTAAAACGTTTATTTTAACTTTTTTAAAGTTTTAATTGGTTTCATGGCGTATCTTGAAATAATGGTTATGAATTGGTTACCATTGCCTATACTACTACACTATTTTGTTACTGTACTTGCAGCATAAATAGGCAAAAAAATTAGAGTTCAAGACGAAGACCCACGGACAGACAAGCGCGGTAAAGTTTACTGCGGTGATGGAGTGTGGAGGAAGATCCCTGTTCAGCTCCTTCGTCCTTTGCTCCTGCTGATGGTGCAGCTTGCATTTAATGTTCTGCTGGCCGCATAACTTGGGGCATAAATAATGAGCATGGCAGTAACAATAACCAGATATTGGTTGTGGCTTTAAGTTTTACGCCACCATAGGCTATGCCGTAAAATCAATAGGTCTAAGGGAAGCTCGTCCCATATCAAAAAACATAATAAAACCATGCTAAACACAATATATTTATTAAGAGAACCATTTACTTTTAGCAGCATCTTTAGCATCAACCTGCAACTATATATTAATAATAATAATAATAATACGCTAAGTTGTGATATTACTTAGATCCTAAAACATACTTTAAACTTCCGCTGAATAATATTTCAACAAGAACTGGACAACTCAAAGGTTTCGAGGCAAAAGTCATCAGTATTTAAGACTGAGAGCAATGCAGAAGATGTTTGGCTTTTCTGTGACAAGTTAATTTGGCAGGTCAATCAATCTTGAATTACTCAGGCGCACTGATTACAAAGAGATGCATCATTAGTCTGTAATTTTCTTGTGTGCCGTTTTTACCCACGATTTGAGCCTTCAAAAATATATATATTGTAAAATGTCTCAAATTAAATGCAGACTTTGAGTGCAATTACTCGACTTCTACTGGTGGAGTTACGAGCTGCACGGTATAAGTTGTCTCCAAATTCCTTGACTTTAAATGCTAATTATAAGTTGTTTTTGCGCACAGACACAGACTGTGAAAGTTTATTCAAACTAGATATGCATATGCCAAATAAACAAATATATGCATATACACAAATACACATGCATATAGTGTAGTGCACATGCGATAGAAAAATTACTGAGTGTTTAATTCAAAAAGCATATGAAAAGTTTATCCTTCGGACAAGAACATGATGTCTCTTAATAACTTTTTGCCAGCATTTTGTTTGCTGTTTTCCTCGTTTTTGCTTGGCTCTTTCTTGTTATCCTGCCAACACACACACACAATTATATATACTCGACCGTTCTGAACATGAAAATCGGGGCGGTGAGGCTAAAGGGGGGGCGTGGCCCAGCTCTTGGCCATGTCTACTGTGTAATTGTCAGAGCTCCCCAACCATGACCGTGCCCATGATGCTGGTTCTGGTTCTGGGTCTGCGCCTGCTTGTGGTCCCCTGGAATACTGTGGGCAAATTAACTTGTTTCAATTAATAATCCCCCAGCAAATATGTCAACCACATGGGCCTCGGGCCAGGATCTGCATCCGGGGTAGCCTGGGTGGCCTGGGGTACTCGGGCCGTTGCTGAAAGTCAAAAACTATGCAAACTTTTAGCTGACTTTGACATTTATGGTTTTCCCCGGGGCTTGGCCAAACTTTTTCCCCACACCGCATTCGATTTTGCCGATCGCAATAGTCCGGCCTGGACGCTGAAAGTTTTTAGAGAATACGCTTAGTTTTGGCTACATTTGTCTACATTTGGCTAATGAGTTGACCCAGCTATTGGGTCTACTTGGCTGCTTTTAAAGCCTCACCCGTCGTCACGTGCATTCCCCGAAATTCGCACACATTAACGTATCGTCTGCCGTCCAGAGGGAAAGCTGGAAAAGGGCTTTTCCTGAGTTGCCAGCCAAATGGGATTGGAAAGCAAGATGGCGAGATGGCAAGTTGGGTGACATCGCTTTGGCCCTTTGGACGCGCTGGTGCCATCATTCTGGTTTAATCCAATTTATGTTGCTTGCAAAAGTTTGTGGAACAACTTAAAAGTTTTTAGCTTAAATAGCACCAAGTCGAATCGAAAAAACAAGTATGAAAATGAGTTTACTTTCTGAAAAATTCCTTCATCTTGGGATTTCGAGTGAAATGTACTCCTAAAGCTAAAAAATAAACACAGATTCTATTATTTATACTTATATTGACAGTAAATACATTTCCATGTTTAGTTTTTATTATTAGACGAATAATGTTGAATTTATTTTATATTTAAGAACATTTAGTTCTAAATACATAGTTCTAATACAAGTTTAGTTTCATTAAATGTATTTTTAGACGAAAAATGTTGAATTTTTCTTATATTAAAGAACATTTTTTCTGAAAGGAAACTGTAGTTTCTTTTAGTGATGGAATGAGCCAATAAAAAAGGGTTCAGTTGTTAAGAATAAAACAAATTGCACATTTTGACACATTTTGCCACGTTGACTTATTCGACACTTATTCGACCCCTCCTGTCGGTCGAAAACTTGTCTTTTATTTATTTGTTTAGAATTTTTCGCACGCCTCGCCGGGAAAAAACCCTTTTGCGCACGGGTCACTCGGTTTGGGCCGGGCTAATAAAGTTGTCGGAAAAATTGTTTAACCATAATGATATGCTTGGGGACAAGTGTTGTAATCCTTTTGCAGCATAACCCGTTTAATATGTATTGAAACTCACAAAAGAAACCACCATTAAGTGGTGTCCTCTTTACCCCCAAAAACTCCTCACCTCCGTCTGTCCCGATCACTTTGATAAGTTGTAAAGCTTAACAACGGTTGACGGCCCAAATTGCCGCACGGAAAGAGCCCGAGTCAAATATGCAAAAGCCAAAGCCAAATGGAGGCCGTTGATGCTGGTTTTTCGGCCTCAGCCTTCTATTTGGATGTTGCTTGATGGCTGATGGCTGTTGGCCATTTGGGCGGTTGGCTGGTTGGCTGGCTGGTTGGCATTCGAGAAAGCAATCAGGCCTCACAATTTGCATTGGCCGAAAGCAGGGCAGCTGCCCCAAACCCCAACCAACCCATCCACAATTAGTATACACATGTCCAGTGCTTTAGGGACTCTTTTGCGCCGCACGTGCCAAACAGCTTGTTGTGCTTTTCCTTTATTCCCCTGCTTTTTGTTTTCTTTCCTGCAATTGGAAAATGTTACACAAAGTGCACGGCACGCCACTCCACCCACATCCCACAGTCGCGGTCCGTTGGTGGCGATTTATCAAAAATTGTTTACTCCAAGTGATAGATGTGCAACATGGTACCGACTTGCAACCGAGCGTGCAAGTGAAAGGCTAAGCAGAGGAGCACATTTCTGACAGTTCACATCTACGGTGTAGATAGGTTTCTAGACTTTATCTTCCCTTAAACATTTATCATTTTCAAACGAGACTACAAATTTTTTGCGGCTCGTGCAAACGGTTTGTTTCTTTTATACATCCATAAAGCCCCAGCAAGCATTTTATAGAAACTCACAAATAAAATAAAAAAAATACGTTTATTCCACAAATACAAAATAAATGATTTCTTACTGCTCAAGCTTTTTCTACGTAGGAGAGTTGATATATGAAATGGTTTAAATTCAAACCAAACACTAAATATTAAAGAAACACTTTAGGTAGCAATACAATTTCACTGAAACTAGAAATTAAACCTATTGAAACCTACAGTTGCGCCCATTATCGTCTGCATATCAGCGTGCCATCATATTTACATGTGATATATAGAAAATGTTGCACTGGCAGGCTCTGTCTAACATCGCACCATTTTCCGGGCAGCTGTAGCTGAAAAAGCAGTTTCTCTTCAGGATTTAGCATTTTTGCCCTTTTTTCTTTTTTTTTTGCTAGTTTCTGAGCTGTCAGGGGATGGTTTGCAGCAGCAACTGTTTGACCATTTGTTCTGGACCAGAACCAGATAGCTAGCCGGAGGAGGATGGGGATCGAAATGGGGAAAAGCGACTAGAGTCGGACTGCACGACGGGCTTCGTTTTCATTTTTCCATGTCATGTGTCAGCGCAGCGTCTCTCGCCCAGCGGCAATCACAGACGCTGGTTCTATGCAAATGCGAGTATAAATGGATAACTCCATCATCGCAATTCATGCCACTGGCTGCAGCAGCCGCTGAAGCTGTAGCCGCTGTAACTGCTGTAACGCAACTGTAACTGCTGCAGTGGCAGTGGTGCACTGAGAAAATAAAAGTAACTACTAAAAGTAACTCTCAAGTACAAAAATGCCATTTGGAACCTAATGACCATACCGAGTTCCAAAAACAATCCTAAAGTTTAGTTCTAACAAGTACAAAATAGATAGATCCAGGGCTTATCAGAATCAGTGATTTCGCGAGATTTCTCTCAGTGTAGTGCCGGGGAAACTTGGAAATGCGTTCGCCATTGTGTTGGTAAGTAGCAGTCGAGCCATGACCGCGAAGAGACAGTCGCAATCGCAACAATTGTATTTGCCGTGGTCCTCAGCCGCCCCTTTCGAGCCCCGCCCCTTATCCTGCCCGTTATCCTTCGTCCTTCTGCGGAGTGCAATTTGGCCAACGGCAGAAATTATGCAAAAGCGAAAAAAATGGCATGCGAACTTGGCATAAATCAATAGAAAATTTATACGTTTCGCCAAGTGAACAGTTTTAGCGTGTCTGCTCTGCGACAGTCGGCAATCGGCAATCGGACCGGGGGTCTAGGATTTCGCGTGTTCTACCAGCTTTAGTTCTCCTCTTTTTTGACTTTTCCCTCATTTTATACATGACATTTGAAATGCTCTCCTTTTCCCTTTTTGTCTGGCAAAAGTTCCCCGCCGAGCAAAAGTCGTCGAAATCGCTGGTTAAGCACTCTGATGTTGTCAACAGCCAGGATTCTTGCCAGTACGCAAATCGGGACTTTATTGATTAGACGTTTAACTGTTCAATTAAGGGCTGCAGCGTTTAAGTTGCTTTCCAAAAATAAGAAAATGAATTAAAGGTACTATATGAACTATAAGTGAACTATGGTACTATATACTATACTATACTTGAACAAAGCAAACGTTCTATCAAAGTGTAAAAGGACTCTTTTCACAGATCGCATTCAAACTGACTTTTAAGTCCGATCCAATAAATAATAAAAAATAATACAAAATTGAATAAAAATACTATTTGAAACACATTTTAATTAGGTAATTCATTTGAACAGACAAGAGGTAAGGTAAATCACACAATGCTCTATGAACATTTTTACTACAGATTAAGAAAAATATACGATGCCCTTTCGCAACTCTGTACATTCCCTATTTGCAAAATAATTACACAAATTATACAATCGTGTATTCAAAGAGGAGTACGAAAATAGCAAATCCTTTAAGACCAGAGTGTGCGAGTCTAGCTGACGCAATTAATCATTCATTGATTTCCCCGTAGGCCCGCGAACGTGAAGTACGTAACTTGGCTGCTCAAATGGCCCAGAGGAGATTTTGGGAGCCAGGAGCCAGGGGGAGGTGAAGTCAGGCATTACATTGTCGGGAGGAATCGAGACACCTTGCCATTAGATGGCCTAGCTAATTATTAACTGCATTAGATTCTGACAAATGACAAATTGCGCTGCCACATCCCACATCCTGCTCCTTGTTTGTGTTTGCTCTCTCGCACACACATGTGTGTGTGTTATCGCCGTTACCGCTAAGTATTTTTGACACAAAATTAGTTACACAAGTTGGGTGGGGGGGGGTGGTGAAACACGCCCAGCACATAAACACCCGGGCGCCGTAATATTCGGCATAATATTCGGCATAAGCTGCGGGAAATTTCCAACACTTTGGCTCCGGTCATTTATCATTAAAAATAACCACACGGCGAAAAAGGCGAAATGCGTAATTATCGGGCCGCGGCCTTGCCAGCGAATGATTGAATGTGTTTCATCAAATAAGTAACATGAATTATAATTTTTACATATTTGCGGTCTGCTTTCGGTTTGCTGGTGGGACCAAGGAAAAGGAAAATCCATCGCGTGCTCCGAGGAAATCCAACATTTTTCAGCGCCTGCTGAACGACAGCAAAATAAACTATAGGCATCGCGTCAGAAGTGCCGATTTGTGGTCTGACTTCAAGCCGCAACAGTGTTTGATATCCTTATATCCTTTATACATAAAATATTTTTTAGAATTATAGAATATTTTTTATACATTATTTGGTTGATCAATAGTCTTGGCATAGCCTAACCAATGTATAGAAAGGGTTCTGTCTCTACCTACTTTTAGGCAACAATATAGGTTTCGTGCGAGTAAGATAAACTAAATATATGAATAGTATCAGTTAAAGTTTGGAATGGAAATACCTTCATAAAGTGTTCTTCTTACATTCCATTGACTTAGTCGTTTCATTAGTAGAGTAGCAAGATATTTATTTTTGCTGTTAGTCGACTTGTGTGCCAGCTATCTACATACATTGTGTGATATGGGGAGATCTAAAGTAGGCACACTTGTGCCGAACTGGAGCATAACGCACTCAACACGGCATAAATTAAAATTTTTATGTCCAACGCCTTCGCTCTTCCTGCGGGCTCTGGCCTCCAGTTCCCTGTGGTATGGGTTGGGATGGGATGGGTGTGCTTTGGGTCTAGAAATTCACAGCTCGGCATAAGGATTGCGGATTGCGTGTGGCAAGTGAAACAAGCACGCACGAGACAGAGCGAAATACGGAATACTCGACGCCAAATACGATTTTTAGTGGCGACCGCGCGAGTCACGTTATAATTTGCCAGCCAGCCAGCCAAAAATCCAAATCCGAGAATCCAGGCCGCATTTGCTAATCAAAACAAATGAAAACAACATGAATTATGGCCGGCATGGGCGAAAGGCTAATAGGGTTAAAGCCGCAGAGTTCAGCAAATGAAATAGCCCCAAAAAGCGTCCCACACATGTGGCTCATTTTTAATGAAATTGTTCGAATGTGGTTTTCCGTTCTGGTTTTCTGGTCCCCTTAGACGTGAAAATGGTTCTTGGCTTCGGCTCCGTGTGTGACACACGTAATTTGAATATATGGCACTAGGTTTCGGTCCTGGCCACAGGTCAATGTGGGGATTGCGGTCGGTTAGACGCCAACTATTCCGGGACACAGTGTCCTTTTGACGCTTTGACGCTCAAGCCCGGCCGTTTGATAAATAATGAAGTCATATGTCCAAAGTTGAATTTTATACTATCACGCAATTGCCGGGGTTCGCTTTTCTGAACCCCCAATCCCGAACTCGATGTCTAGAAGCACGGCGTACATTGTTGCGACGCCCACATTTTCGCAACTTTTTATGTAATCGTAAAAATATTTTTATGATTTCATAATTTTACAGTGTTGGCGGGACAAAGAGGAATGCTCCTTGTTTATAGCCTCAGCTACATTGGCGTGCCACGTTGTCCCTGCACTTGAAAAAAAATTGGTAGCTCTCAAAATTGCTTAAAAAAAGTCAAGCTGAATAGATAAAAATTTGTTCCGGAAAGAGGTGCAATAGTATTGTAATCTTTCCGAAAGCTGTTCAAGGCTAGGAACTGCATTCCTTTCTGAATTATTTTTATTTGTATTTTCTTTTCCAGTGCGAGTCGTGCAAAATTGCGGCATTTTATTTCGACTGCTTCTTGGATTAATTTTCATAATTTTCCACAGCCACATCCGCAGCATTCGGTACAAAACGGTGCTTTAAGATCATGCCTGGCTAATCTTGGCCTTGGCTCATATCGCAGCATTTATTTGCAATTTTATGCAAAACCATATTTCCCAGCTGTAAAAGCTGGCAGTGCCGTGTTGTTGGCCGGGCTGAAATGGAATCACGGCGGGGTGCCGTGTGCTGTCTGCTCCTATTTCTGCCCCAAGTACAACATATACACACACATGTGTGTGTACATACATATGCGCTGTGCTGGGGGAATAGAGCTCTATCTGTATTTGTTTAAGGCTCGGCTACCTTGCAACAAGGACAACACACAGCTCACACAGCTCACAGAGCTCACAGCTTGAAAAATGTTTGTTGTCAACATTTTCAGTTTGCATCGTTAGCTTAAAAGCGTGCGCCACCAACCGCCTCGCACAATGGGGCGAAAATCGATAAATGAGACAAACCGTGTGATTTGGCCCCCACCGGGCCACAAAGGACTTTCATGTTGATCACAAAATAGAAAAGTGTAGAGGTTACAAGGCCATTCGTCCGCTACAGTGGTGGGTGTGGCTCAAGTGCCGTGAAAGCGTCCTGCTCAAATAGAAATTAATTATTCCGATAAATTTGATGCGGGGTGAAGGAGAGAAGAATGATGTCGAAAAAAGACTGAAAACTCAAACAAAAGTTTATGAATATTTGTGCTAATGGCCCGGCCGCAGATTGAACTTTTCGCCCACAGCTGCTGCAAATAAATAAATTAAAATATGTGTCCAACAGGTATTCGCAAGACGGAACCTGGGCGCTTCCTTGAGCCTGTCGCCACAACAGGACTTATCCGTTTCTATAAATATTCTGCTCGACGCAGCCAAAGTTATGGCAAAACTCTTGCAATTAAACTGTCAGACTTATGAATTCATTAAATATTTTAATTGTAGCTTTTGAATAATTAAAATTTCATTTATATGGCCGCACACACAACTCAAGCCATAAATCTGCGATTAATTAAAAGACCCGTTCTCAGCTTTCCAGTTACCCGTTTGCGGCATCCTGGGCGTATACGTATTGGCATTTAAACGTAATTACAAAAACATAACCGAAACTCGATTGAAAAATGTTTCGACAGCTTTGAATCTTCAGTTGATTGAGCTGTCTGTTCGACAGCGATTTGCAATTTATGCAAATCACGGCGCTCCAGGTGAGCGAGAATAAAAGAAACCGCTATTCGCTGACTGGATTGTTTTGCCTAACTTTGAATTCGAAATTCGAATCGCACTTGAATTCGCATCGACACAGAAAGAAAACAGAAAATTCTTTATAATATTCAAATACTGGTAAATGTTGTTAAGGTTAATGCACACGCATACTGAATTCCCATGTTTGTATCACTGATTTCATTAAAAGACAACTGTTATCTTCTCCTTGATGAAGGAAGAAACAAGTTGCATGTCTTAAAAGTAAGTTGGTGTACATCAGGAAACTTATGTAATTGATAGATTTTTAATAATTCAGAATACATATACAATACTTCTAAGGTAAGTTAATATTTTTTCAGTGCATTCAAATCCACTCACCTGGATCATCGTCGTCGTCCCAATCGATTTGACCGGAAGTTAGACTGATGTGTGCCGCGAACAGGAAGAGCGTGAACAAAGCCATGCAGCTTCGTCTGATGTTGGCGTTGTAGGAAGTTGTTAGGGGCATTGTGGAAGTCCTTTTCGCTGGAAAATCCATTGTGTAAAGTGTAGCAATTTATATGCAGGCTCGAATCGTATTTCAGAGTGTTTACCGCCTCTGCGCTGATGCTGTTTTCAATTTAATTTTCTCCAAAAAAGTGCGCTCACGCGAGCACTTTTATCGAAGCTGCGTTGGCTCCTTCGAAAAAGTATTACCTAAATTTCGGCGCACCTCTGGCTTTCTCCTCCACTTTCTCCACTTCCTTCAGCTGGGCTGATTCGGAATTCTGGGAGTGCGCGGCTTTTTGCTCTCGACTCCGGCCACTACTAATTAAGTTGTTTCATTCTCAATTTTTGCCCGGGGCACAACTTTTGCGCTGCTGTTGATTTTGCTGCCGTTGATGTTGCTGCCGTTGCCTTGGACTGAAGTGCGCGAAGCTCTCGAATCGTTGCATTGTTTTTCCGATTTCAATTGTCTGCAAAAGGTTGAGAGGTGGGAGAAAATGAGAGGCGAATAGAATCATAATTTGACGTTTGCTGGGGGAAACACAAAATCCCTTTTAAGTGGATTAATAGTTAGCTAATTACAAGTTAGCTAATGAGATAATAATACCCCTGTAACGTGCTTCTTTTTTGTTTTAGTTTATGAAGGCAGTGCATTAGTAGTTTAGCTTGCGGTGAGTTTAAACTTCTCATTATATTCAACATTTTCCTAAATCTATATCATGATATATATGTATTCAAGATCCCTCTCTTAGAGAAATAACCCATGCAAATCGCAGCTGAATTTGTGTAACAACGCTTCCATTTCAATAGGAGTCATTAAACTTATTTTACTTTGTATTCGTTAAGCATAATTAAGAAATTTTTGCCTAGGCTTGTAGTAGTAGTATACACAAACTTTTACTCTTTGACCTAGTTTCCTGCAAGTTGTATCCACGTAAAGGCGGAAATTAGTTTCACTTTCGAAAGCTAACAAGCTGCGCAATGATGACGGGCTCATTGAACCCCAGTCTCCTGCCGCGTAGCACTTCTCACTTATTTTGGCCTCCGAAAACGTTGCCTACATTTCGGGGCTCTATCTGCAGTGTCTAATTTGGCATGGAGCACATCCACATCCACATCCACATCCACTTCCCTCCGCCCGGCTTATTATGCGCACTTCAAACTTTAGACAACGCGGCAGCACCAGGAGCAGCAGCTACAGCCCATTGTTGTACATGTTGGCAAACATCTCACGCCATGGCTGCCTGCACATCCCAGTCGCCCAGGCCGAAAAACACTGGCACTCGGACAAAATTGTGCTCTTCATACTCCAAAATTAGATTACAATTATGTTTAACTGATTTCCCAGCTTAGCCTTAAAAATGGGGTTATGCATATAACTAAAAAGTACAATATTAGAGGAGTTTCTGAAACCAGATCAATTAAAAACAAGCCAAGTATTAGAGTAAGCTTTAAGTTGTTGCTCTAAAAGCTGTAAAATTGAATTGTTTTTTAAATTCATATTCAATTCCAAGCTTAGCTCTTTTCTCTCAGTGCAGGCACTGCTCAGCCTTCAGCCATTCCCCGATGGTGGGGCTTCCTTATTTTATGCAGGCAGCCACTCACTCAAGTTTCGAGTGCAGCAGCGCATTTTGTATACATTTCGTTTAATTTGGCCGCTGCCAAGAGCCCCCTTTTTCAGCCCGCCGCTGAAAAAACTTTAGTGACACTGTTTTGGAAGGGGAAATGTAATGCAGAAAGAACAAAACACCGGGCTGGATAAAGCCACCAAAAAAATAAGGAAAAAAAAAACAGAAAAGGGGAACGTGTGGAGGCGAAAAACTGAAAAAGTTGTCTGCCGAAATCAACGCCACTTTCGCCACAAGCATTAAGCGTTGCATGCAAAATTACCAGCTAGTGGTTTGTATTTCCACTCTGATTGCTGTTTAACATGGTTACATTGTCCTTGGAACCGAAACAGCAACAGCAACAGCAACATCAACTGAAAATGAAACTGAAACTGAAACAGAATCAGAGTAAGAGTCCTGGAGCCAGAGCATCCTGGATTCAAAACGTGGCCGCTTTGCTCGTTTTTGATGGTTGACGGTTGTTTCGGTAACGATGCATGTGCATCAACATCTATGGTGGCCGTGCATCATGACATGCTCTAGTTGCGAAACTTTTATACTTTTATACTTTTCCACTTTTGTGGCCCTGCCCAGGCGCTTTTTTTATCGCTTTATTTATATGCATATGGGACAAGTGGCTCACAATGCGGGGTCGAAAGGAAATCGGGAGTGGCAATGGGGAATGGGAATGGGAAACACGAATTCACTGATGCACAAACCCAAACTTTGCAACCTGGCAGGACAAACTAATTTACGCTTAGACTGGGGACCATAACAAAAGTTTGCGCCTAAACACTCACTTGAGTGGAGGTGAAACCGGTTTGCAGGAACTTATGCACGACAAGAGGCGAACGGCAAACATGTGCGGTTACTTCATCAACATTTCACGCTCGACTTGACCAGCTTGGATGGGTAGAAAATGGTAGAAAATGGTAGAAAAACTGCCAAGGCACGCAGCAAAAATGTATGCAATGCCGCCTGCTGATCCCTATTCCCTCGAATTCCCTCTTCCCAGCACCTCCTGCTCCACTTCCCACCTGCCCGCCCTCGACAGTCTCACCTGGCCGGCAAAATAAACTCGACTCAACTGTTGGAAATCAACTAGCTGCTGCCCCTACAACCCAAAACCCTGCCGAGCACGTGGCCCAAAGTTTGCCTTCAGCTCGGCGACTCTCGTTCCTTGTTGCGGCTCCTCCTCCTCCTGGAAAATACTTGGCAGTGAATGTGCTCTCGGTCCGGGTCCGTATATATTCATACGAGTATTTGTCCAGGTATGAGTCCATGTAAGCATTTATCGGTCAGCACTCAATGCCTCACCGAAAACCTTTTCGGCATCTCAGCAACGGACGGCGGGAATTTTTAGCCTTTGATTTGGCTGACTACTTCTTTTCATATATTTACAAGAATTGCTATGTTAAAGAGCATTGAGTAACGAGCTTTGCCAATAAAAATAAATCTCTAATTACGTCTCAAGCATTAAGCATATACAAAATATAAATATATAAATATAAAACTTTGAAGAAATTAAAATGGTCAATTTAAGATAGAAAATGGAATAGAATTATAAATTATCAAAGGTAAAGCTTAAGTAGAGAAGTCTCCTTTACATTTTTTATACAAACATGGTGTACTGTACTTATTTCCATTTCATTCAAATTATTTTTAAGAAGGCGTCCAGTTTTCAGTACGAAATGCGTAATTTATTTTATGGCTGTGGTCCTCCTTTAAGCATTTCACCACTCCGCGTTCCTGCCTTTTTCTGGAACCATGCCAGTCATCGATTTGGCACGTTTTGTGACTTCGCAGAGCCCGGAGATGTCGTGCCAGGAGCTCCTCAGATCGCGATCTCCGTCTTCGTGCAGCAATTCGGACAACGAGTTAAAGTGTTTCGCCACGCACTTCAATAAAAACACCTACACGTACACAGCCGGTAAGCAGCTAGTTTCGTGACGACGACTCCGGCGTTACGCATACGCCATGTGGGCCAGCGGCGGAATAAGTGGCGCAGTCTGCTGGCAGCGCATATTGTGGGCATATCGTGTGGGTGTGTGGGTCTATGGGTGTCTGTCTGGCGGAAGTTTTTGCCATCCTTCTGGCTGCGCCATGTGTTCAAGTGCTTAATAACTAAATGCCAAGTAGCTGCTGCCCAAATCCAATAAAATATTCGGGCAATCGGTGGCTTACACGCTGGTGGCTGCGGTGGTTTCAGCTTAGTGAAATGGCACTTATTCAAAGATAATTAAAAACTGATAGCAAATAGTAAGTAACGAGTATCAGATAGTCGGGGAACTCGACTATAGCGTTCTCTCTTGTTTTTAAACTATAAATACATGCATGGGACCACTATATCATATAGGATTATATGACATATTCGAAAGAATTATATTCTTGCTTAAAAAGGCAATAGGTTTTCAATTGACAAAGAACATAAAACATATTTATTGGATTATAATATTCAAGTATTTTGTGTTCTATATCATAATCTTTTCTATGATCTTTTTTTTTAAATAAGAAAAAATACAGTTTTCATTTGCATACTAATTCAAAGAAAGAAATAAAGTCATTTCAAAGCAATAACTCAGCGGCAACGTTTTCCGCACAGAACACGCTACCTAATTAGATAACAACATTAGCAGCTTTTAAATTTCACAGCACTGTAACCCCAGGGCCTTTGATTAAAAATTAAGCGCTTAGTTGCCTAAATTTTTAACGTTTCGACATGAACCTCCCCCTGAAAAAAGCCCCAAGCAGTAAGCAGTCAGGTGTCAATGTCGCAACCCCAGCTCCGTAATTGCCAGAGACACCAAGGTCGTTGAAGGCAGAGGCGTAGCCTTGTTTGGCAATTTCCAGATGTGTGTGTGGCCAGGAGCAGATACACACTTATGTATGCGGACAATGGTGGCTGGTGACTGGTGGCTGGTGGATCTGGAGCCGAAAGTTGGGCCCCCGAAAAAGCGGCAGAAGTAGCAAATTGGCGGTGACATTGACAGGGCGGAAAGTGGGGAATGTGGGGGGGGGGGGGGGACAGTGCCGGGCCACAACGACATACTCAGATTCAGACTCCGGGCCCTGCTACAAAGTACACAAAAAGTTTTCTAATTATTTTGTCATTAAACGCACACAGAGCTCACACACGCTCACAAATAGTAGACACTCAAGCAGGCAGCCTTGTTTACAGGCATACACATGTTTGCCGAGCCATAAAAAGGGTTGGGTTTTGGATATCCGCATCCGAAAACCCTCCGGAAATACATGGATTTCGGTGGGAAGGGGCGGGAAGGGAAGGGGAGGGAAAGTGTCCTTAGCAAGAGGCAACTTTTTCTCCTAATTGTTTCATTTCATGAAACGGAGGTAAGATATTTCGGCAGCTGTGCGTGTGTTGCCCCAGGCACTCACACACCCTCGCACACCGCCGCACACCCTCGCACACCCTCACACACACACATTGCATTAAAACAAGACATCACCCCACACTCACACACTCACACTCGCACTCGAAAGCGCTGCATATAAAGCGATTAACACGACGAACGCTCAAGAGGCTCGGGAATTAGGACGGGAGTTCAAGGGGTTCAAGGATCCAAGGATCCAAGGACGAGGCAGGGAGACGCAGGAAGGAGCGTCTCGCGTGACTGTGGCTGTCTTTCCTTGTTAAACAACAATTTGTTGAATTATTATCACACACCGCCACCCCTTTCCTTCACCGACACAAACACGGACCTGGGGAAAGCCTTCAGCATCCCAACAGTGTTGCTAACTACATATATACATCGAAGGAAGCTAAAAATATTTGGTTCTAAAGGCAGCAGAATATATTTTTAATATTCTAGAAATAGCACACACTTTGTCTGGGCAAAACAATATTAATTCCACTCATAGTTTATTTTAATAATAAGCTAATAAAAATACCCATCCATACCATGCTTACCATACTTCAAATAGTTATAAGAACGTTATTATCCTTAGTTACATGATTACATGAGATTTGGTATTTGGTAGCAATCAAATCTTTATTTCCATGGTATGAGACTTAAAATATTTAAGCCCGAATCAACTCACTTTTCACATTAGCTCTAAAACAATTAATGCAATTGAGATAATTGGAATTACCTTGAAATATTTTAAAGAAAACTTGACTTCACCGACATTTGGGTCTCATAAACAGTCATATTAGGCCAAGGAAAAGCGTTCCTAACATCTCAGCCACCACTAAGGGGTATTCAAGTGCATGTGTGTGTGTGTGCTTTGCTCACTTCGACGGCAAGTCAAATATGTTTAATAGCTAACTCGCTGTATTTGTGCGTCAGCCTTTCCTCCTCAAACACTTGGCGCAAATAAAGCCGAGTGCTGTGTAATTTCAGCTGCCTTCCGGTGACTGAGGTTCAAGTGGTGGTATGCGTGGTGGAAAATGATGTTTCAAGCAGCTTATCTGGTAAAACGCTTTTACACTACAATTGTCACGCGGAATAATAATTCGCTCAGGCCAATTGTTTGCCCTAATTATCGGCTTACCGAACGCATCGGTGTGGATTTCCACTTTTTATTGATTCACTCTGCTTCAGTAGCAACAAATATATCGACTAACAAATCCAAGCCCATAAAGTAAAAAGTATTTATGCTTTATTTAATAACATTTCACTAAAACAATTTGAGCCCTTTACGAATTGAAAGTTTTCAATCGCATATATAATTTCACTTAAAGAGAAAAATACAGAGTATGTGATCTCGCCATTCCATTTTAACCTATCACTATTTTCTTTTGAATTTTTACACATAATCGCGGTCGTACTTTTGAACCAACCCATGGAAATCCCCTTTTAATGCTTAAACATCAATATTTAATTCGAATTCCGTTGCAAACTGCTGTCTAGGCGTATATAAAATATATCTGAATATTTCTGAGCAATCCACAAATTGCGCGCTTGTAAGTGAAAAAGCTGTGCTATTACTCAAGAGAGCAACTTTCGGATTCAACTGCAGCAACTGCTGTCAAAATGTCATAAATTGAAGCGCAGCTACCCTCGGCAAATAAAGCAGCCTCACACACACGCACACACACTCCCACACACTCCCACACACACTCGCACACACACACTTGCACACACACACTCGCACACACAAACTTATGCAGTTGAACCCGGCGGAAGCCATTGCCATTGCAGTGCATTGCAAAACTCACCCACACATCGCCATCAAGAAAACAATCAAAGTCCTTACACGGACACGCGGTCGCACACACACGGCCACACACTGTGCACACACAGTTGCGGCCAAAAAAGAAGTAGCATCGAAAACTCTGCCATAAGCTACTGAAATCCACCAGCTAATGCCCGGTATTCACTTCAATAAACCTGCTGGCAAAACAAATATTCAAACGCAAAAACGTGTAACAATTTTGGTAAAAATGCTTCGTAGTTTGCGGATTAATAAAAGTCATATAAAATGGAATAATTCGAGATTTAAGATGTGCTTCAATTGATTATTAATATCCCAGTGTTATTGCTTGAAAATATTTCGTTTATTTTATACAAGTCGTTTTATAAAATGTACAGATTAATATAACAAGTTGAAAACATATGTTTAATATGTTCATACATATAGAATATAATTGATTCACGACTTGTTGTTTATCATTTTATCGAAATCCCCTTTTTTGTAATTAAGCTAACAGTTTTGATATTGTTGTTGACCCCAACTGTACCCAGCACTCGCACACACGCTCAGAAGCGGACAATTAAAAAGCCCAGGAGTAAATGCCGACTATTTGAGCCGCAGTTGCTGCGCTCGCAGATGTGGGTCCTCCGGGCATGGACTATGATTTTAGCTTTGTGGCTCCTGGGCCTGGTCCTGGGCCTGGGAATCGGGAGATGGGAGATGGGAGATGGGAACTCGGCCGCTGCATGGAAGTTATGGTAGTTTCATTGTCGCGCTTCGCCTGCCAGACGCAATATATCGAAACATTTGCCGTTCGGCTTTCAAGTGGATCCGCCGCACTCGCATTTGCCATGCCGCAGCAGCAACTTTACTCAATTACGTGCCTTGCTGGCTGCTTCCTGGCCCAGGATCCCCGGATCCCCGGATCCCCAGGATTCCTGGAACCCGGACACCTCTCCTCATCGATTCACGTCAACTACTTTGGCAGACTTTCTGAACGAGTTGAGCTCACCTCTCAGCTATGAAATCAACGACTTTAGTGCAAACTTTCAACAATTTGCGTTTTGGCCACGGCCTGGCACGTAAATGGGTATGGCCAAGGGGGCTTGCAAGCAGCAAATCGAAAGCGAAAACTTTCTGTGACTCACAGAGCCCCTTCTTGCCCAGCTCACTCCCGTTTGGAGCTCAGGTGAGGATGAGGATGAGAATGTGCTGCCCCCGAGGGCAGGGAACTGCGGAGCACGGGCAAAGTTTACCAAAGCTCCAGCCCAAATACCCAATGGGCTGTTTGATAAAAGTGACTCCCAGGGGCTACCCGTTTACATCTACATTAGCGAGGACGTCGGCATCGACAGCGATACCTCGCTATAAATGTAGTTCGATGTACTGCGAGAAACAGATGTATGCCCAAATCGTGGAAAAGTTTTAATAAGTGCCAATGTTACATTCTAAGCTCAAGTTATATGATGGCTATTTTATGTTGTTTTTTTTGTCTTTTTTAAAGAATTTTTTATCATACTCTGTATAAATTACTGAAGCTTTTCAAAACGTTAAGTTTGTATACACACGTACAGTGAAGCCGTGAGTATTTAACAATTCTTTTAAGACCCATAGCTAAATTAAAATGAAACTTATTGACTTCAGCCCAAATCTAAAATATAAAATATAAGAAAACCCACAGTGTATCGATTTCCGGTTTGATGAACTGTTGCAATAATATAGCGTTCGGAATGTCGTCTGGAGTTTAGGTGGTGACCCCGCCCACAGATGGCGCTGCCGAGCTGCCAACATGCGATATTGTGCAAACAGTTGGGGAAAGTTTTAAAGTTTCCGACAGCCGCCATCGATTGCAGGCGAACGGAGGTGGTAACTAAATTATTTTGATGCCGGGCCAAGACGGTGGCTCCAACTCCCCAGATGACTTTGTATAAATTCAGCGCTGAAAAGTTAAGTCGCAACATGATGGGCGTGATGAAAGCCCAGGGAACTGGGCTATTCAGGTAGTCAGTTAGTCTGGGAGTGTGAATGTTAATTAGTGGCAAAGTTCAATATTTCAGAGTTTATTGAAAAGACTGAGACTTCTGATTCGGCTGATTCGCTGAGGATGCGGCCGAGTGAACAATTTCAACTGCTCAAGGTTAAGAGGCACAAATCAAAACCCGATCGGATACGGTATTTAATTAATGAAGTTTGGGCCCAAGCAAATTGTTGATTTAACAAGCAAAACGAGGGAAAAAACAGAACGGGCAGCACTCAATGCTCGTTGGAACTTACAACTTTGTGGCCCCTCATATTTCGTTTGACTGGAGCGCCCAGACAAATAATAACATTTTCTATTAGTTGGTAAAGTTTCATTTCATTTCAACTTTGTTTCCGTTCGCCTCTCTAAGCGGGTTTTTGATGGACTTCCAGCCAATTTCACCGATTTTCATTGTTGACACAGCCGGGAGTCGGAGTTTCTGGGCGCAAAAGCCAAAAGTAACAAGTAAATTGGCCACTTTTGACACTTGCTAAATTGCTTTTTTTTCCAGCCATCCTGCCGTTGTCAAGCATCTTGGCCCGCATTTCGATGGCCCCAGTTAATTGGCCCTTGGATTAGGCACACAAATCAGAACAATGGGCCCTTATGGGGTGTAATAAAATGTTGATAATCACCAACTTAATATCAAACACCATCGATCTTGCCAATCGAGTTAATACTGGTACTCAATGCGGTGTATCAGCGCCGTTTTCATCATCATGGTGGCGAATAGAATGAAAGTCAAATCCAATCCAGACAATGGACACCGTTGCGTGCGGGAATAAAGTATATTTTCAATATAAAGGACCCCCCGATCACCTGATTAGAACCCACTCTACTCGTAGCGTAGGTCATATTTTCTCAGCTCCAATAAAACTCTGAAATGGCCGATTTTGATTTGTATCGATGGACTCGACTGTCGTGCAACACCTCTATAAGGGGTTAGCCACATTATGGCCACCCTTTTGTCCACAGAGCTTACGCTCGTTGTCAGTCATTTGTTTACATTTTATTGTTATTGTTGTCGTTGATGGGATTAATAAATTTTCCATTATCAAGATTTCCTGCACCGAGCTGCTCAACGTGTAGATAATTCGTCGGTGGGGAATGGAAAACTTGGGAACTTGGGAACTTGGAAACAGGGCCCTTGGCCATTTGTCTATTGGGCATTATTTTCTGGCTGGTTAAATTTATATACACAGCGAATGCTGGCTAACGAGCGTTTCGAGCAGTCGACTTAAGTGCCACTTTTTATCAGCCCGTAAATTACAGCGACTGGCCGCGAATTATTTGATTTCTCAATTTTTAACAGCATCATTCATCTGCATTAAGCCCGGCAACGCGACTAATCACATAAATCACTTAACGTCTTAGTTGGTAGTAGTTGGTAGTAGTTGGTCTAGACTCCAGTCCATTTGCGGCTAATGCAATCATGTCAGGCACACTGTTGCCTGCTTTATACTCCAAAGAGTTGATGGATTTGGCCAGTAAAAAAAGCTCACAGTTTTACAGTACTGTATAAAACCGGTATCTATAGAATTGTCATCCGACTAAAATTTATACCAACTTAATACTTCTTTTTTATTATTAGAAGAAAGCCCTTATCCATGTATCCCAATCGTGGAATCAGCTAACATGTTTCGTTCTGCTGTTGAAAATATTATCTGCTTCTGCAGAATAGCTAACTGATCATCACTGGATGGCAGTCAGTGGATCCGTTGGACTGCCACTAATAGTTTTTAAGTATAATGCAATAAAGATGAAAATCCGAATCATGCTTCATCAACATCAACGTCAACGTCAACAATATAACCATCCCCCCTCGCCGGAGACAGCGACTTTTCACCGGAGTTGCCAGTTGGTCAGGGGGCTTTGAAGTCGGAATCTGGAAGGAGGGGGTGTTTTGAACTGTGGGAGTTGGGAACTTCTAAGGGAGGTGCAATGTTCGTCAGGCCGTCAAGGGCTGCTGCGTAGCCCCTGGTCGACAATTCAATGTGCTGCTCAATTTGTCCGCATGAAAAGTGGGCGGCAGGCTGGTGGCCCACGGCGTGTGCTTATTTGTCAACAGAGGAGGCCTCGGTGGCCCCCAGTTACAGCTGCTGCCCAGTGAGCTGATGCAGCTTAGACGCCCAAGTGCATGGCACCACGACGAACCGACGGACTCTTTGTCTGCCTTGCACTTGGAGAAAATAGGAGGCATGAAAAATGTATGGGTCATGTAGTGATTTATATTTATTAAAAAAGTACTTTCAGACAGAAATATAATATACTAATTAAGCGAACACTTTTGTACACAGTTGTTTATTAAACAAAATTACCTTTGTGTGCAAAAGAGAAACATTTTTTTTCGGATTTTGCCTTTGCTGCCGGATTCCTATGAAAAAGCGCAGCCAGCGGCTTTGGCATGGCCTGTTCTCTGTTCTCTGTTCTCCGTACTCTGTACCCTGGCCTCTGTTCCCTGGCCTCTGTTCCGTTCTGGCCCGGTGCCGGTATCCTCTATCTTCCGTCCTTCGTCATCTGTCCGCCGGGATCGTCCCACTTTGTCGCACTCCGTCCGGCAGTCTGAACGTCTGGCTCTCCGGCTCTCCGGCTGTCCGGCGGTGTCATCGTCCATGCTGACAAACAAAAGTGCCGACAACGAGCTCAAGGGAAGTGAGTGACTGTGACTGACCCGGAAAACATTAAAGGCTGACTGGGTGGCCTGGTTGCTTTGCTAGCTTTGTGCGCCTAGAACTCAGAGTTGGAGTCGAGTCGAGTCGAGTCGAGTCGAGTTGGGATCGGGATCTGGAGCTAAGCTAAATGCCCTTAGCCAGCTCAGCTGCTGCGGAATAATAAAGCTGGCTGCATAAATATTTATGGCTCGAAATTAATCAAAACCATAAAAAGCTCTGAGAGCGCAGCCAAATGAAATGAGCCAAATGCAAAACTAGTTAATTAGTTTTTCTCACGCACACACACATGCTCGCCAGTTGCAGTTACACGTGAGGATATGTAAGGACATACAGCGGCGGTCATTCTGAAAGACCTCAGAGCCATTCTCTAAATACAAATATTCTGCGAAATTCAAAAAACCAATTTTTGAATCTGATGTTTTTGAAACTTTAATAAAGTCTATTTGTGTCGACTTCAACTAGTATTGTTAGTTTGAAATAAGGATAGGTACAAAACTGTCTATCTATTAGCTTAACCGCAACTGTAAATGGACTCGAACATGGCTGACAGCTGGAAATTCGTTGGCAGCTGCCATGTAACCATTTGGCCAAAGTCCCACGTCCACATCCACATCCACATGCACATCCACTTGCCGGCATGTGGCTAAAGCTCTCTGGCTCGGAGACCGATGGAATGTAGTGGCCATTACTGAATTATTAACAAACTCAATTAAAACGAGCACTAATTTTGCCAACTCTCCGCCCACAAGCCCACGCGCACACACACACACACACACGCACACACACTCAGTCCGAATTGAAGGTTTTAAAATGCCTGTGCATGTGAATGCAATGTAATTGTGAATGCGAATGCGAATTGGCCAAAGGCTCGGCCGAAATATCTTTGCTGGCAATTCATGGACACAAATAAATTAATGAAATTAAATTTAAATTTAAAACAAATGACCGCAAAATATTTACAGCTTAATTAAATTATTAGGCAGCGCTGAGCCGAGAAGATTCAATATAAACTGAGTAGGCGAGCAGCTGCTGGAAATTGCATTTAGCCAAGCAAATGCATATTTGAATAGTTTAGTGGACACATCTTGGCCGACTCAACTTGTTTGCCCGCCCAGCCAGCCAACTATACAGCTTTTCAGCCAGCATGTCTCTGATAATCCTTCAAGTTTGTTGACAATGCGGCTGCGACTTTTGCCCTCAAAAATATTGCGCATACGCCCCAAGGAGCAAAAAACTCCACAAGTCTCTCGAACACGCCTGCCAACATACCATAAGTAGAGAAAAGTGCAACATGCTACCCATGCGGCCCATCCTCAGTTACCGCAAAGAGCAGCACTTAATAATTACTTCAGCATTTTGCGATGTACACTTAGGAAATGAGTCAGGGTTCATAAATTGCACTTTACAGCACACGGAGCCTACCTACTCGACCTAAAAAGCTAAATAAATTGAATCAAATAATATTTGACAGAATAAAACTAATGTAATGTAATCTACTGACTTTTTTTTTTGTAAGGAATAAGGAATTAAGATTGTTTCGCTTTTCTGTCAGTGTACCTATATGAGTTCGACTTTGCCTGAGAGTCTTTTCTCCAAGAGTGTTTGCATGTATATATAACATGCTGTAAACATGTGTTTGCTTTGGTGTTAAGTAAGCTCCCAAAACTTGTTTGTCAATTTTCCGTAGCTGCAAGTCGCATGTGCGAGCCCTTAGCAGTCGCTCTAATGAAGCAAACTGAATTACCACTCTAGACTGGCACTTAAAATTAAACTTATGTCTGCCCATATAGCTTTAAACCGTGCCAGACTTCGTTCCAAAAATTAGCATGGACCATTTTCTAAACCTCTCGGCGGTTTCTCACCTCTATAAGAGCGTGTACACTCGCGCCGCTGGCAAATGCTTTCAGCGCTTTCGGTTATTTATTTTGGGAAAAGTCACATTTTATGCGCTCTTGTTTGTTAGCCGCATGTGTTGGAGTTGCAAACAGCAAACAAAAAATAAATGAATAACCCAACAAAACATCGAAGGCGGAAACTTTTCCTGTTGTTTTCCGCTGCTGTAGCTGATATCTGTGCGCACTCGTAGAAAATGTGTGTTCTTAGGGCTTTTGTATGATTTATATGTTGCATTTTGTAGTTAATCATCATTTTACGAAAAAGTAGAACAGTACTTTGCAGGAAATAATCCTAAGGTTAATTTGATTAATTTTTAGGTTGTCCTTAGGGTTATCTCCTGTAAGAAACCATTAATAAGCTATAAGCTATTGCTGTTACTTTTTAAAAATTTTCTAAAACTCGAAGCCCAATTTCTTTCAGTGCTTTAAGTTTTTTCGTTCTATTTAGTTTGGTTTGGTTACTGCTGAATAAAACATTTTCACGGTTTGTAGACCGAAAGTAACCCGCGAGCTACCTTCATATCAAATGTGCTCACACCCGCCGAAGCACATGCCACATACCACTGCGCCATACACGGCGTATGCTTGATGTGTTTTAAAAGTGTGTGTTTATGCCCAGCCAAAACAATGGCCGCCTTTGTGTGTGTGTGTGTGTGTGTGTGTGTTCTTTCTAGTGGGAACATGGGGTTGTCTTGGCTGCTTTGTATGATGTATAGTGTGCATATGCACGCCTCCTTCGAAATACTCGGCGGCAGTAAAAACCCTTTTCATTGTTGTTTACAGATCATTGACGTTGATTGTTTAAATGAAATGTTTGCCTTAGATTTTATTTGCACTCGTACTGCAAAATGGGCGGGGGAATGGGCAGCTTGCGGCCACATGAAGTGCCAAGCATAAGCTAAATATATAAGCAGCGGCTGGCTGGTAGGTGTAGTTTGGAATGATGACCTGGAAAACCGCCCTGCGCAATGTTTTATTGATAGGTATTAGATGTGGGGCCCCACACGTGCTAATATTAGCAGTCCGCTCAGCCCCGATAAGTAGGCCTGTTACTTTTCTATAAACCCATAAAAACGCCCTCCGCCTCCGAAAATCCAGATCTATTTTCTGCCCTTTTTGTCTGACCCCAAGTTGACTTGAGTTATAGTCGTCCCACAACACGCCCCTAATCCACGCCCTCACTTAGCGTTTTTCGTTAGCTTACACCTTGCCGCGTTATTACAGCTTGAAATTATATTTTTCCACGAATTCCTCGCTTTTCGCTCCGAGCCATGCAATTATGAGAACAACCTTCGAACACAAGTTTAAATCCTTTTTGCATTTCCACACAAAGGCGTGCAATTAGCCAGCAAAAAATACAAAGAAAAAGAATCCCACAGACGTCGAAGCAAATCCTTTTTTTGCACGTTTCTCAAAAAAATCTAAATTTAATCATGCATCAGAAAGATGTCCTAATTTGCCTATAATATACGAATGATATATAGTAAAGCAGATCTTTTTTAACATATAATTAAGTGATTTTAATGATTTTTATTTATTATAAAATTACTATTAATACAAAAAACTTTTAAAATTCACTTTAAAATAGCTTTGCACACAATGCGTATTTATACAATTTGCTATATGGACCCATTCAAGCCACAAGTTTTAAGGAACAATCTGACACCCCACGATGAATTATCAATTCAACAAAAAAATAATAAACAAATCTATATATTACCCGAAAAAAGGACAATAGCAAGTACTAATTGCTAGACCCATGACTTTTTGCACTAACTGTGTTGCCTGTCGAACACGTGAAAACGAAAAAACTTTTCACTGTACACGCATTAATTTCCATATGAGCGTAATTTCCATGTGGCCTTTTCATCTCTGAAGCAGTAAATATTATACATTTTCACCAGAAACTTGAGTTTTATTTGGTGCACATAGAGAAAAGGTTAACGATGGCGTTTTGTGTAGAATTTCTAACATCAGAGCTAAATCCTTATTTAAAGCTAAATCCTTCAGGCTACAAAGCTATTACACTTAATATTTTGAAATATATATTTTCCAATTCATTTGACATAACGAATTTATTGTTGCATTGTAAGAAAGAATAAATTCAAGAAGAGTGACTACATATGTCTTATATACTTTGTTATTACTTCTTTTTTTGTGAAATGGAGCCTTCTATATTGGCAAACCAAACAAGTACAATACTAGTACTAAAATGCTAGCTAAAGAGTTTGCTTTAGGATTAAAAATGATCCAATATCCATTTAAGACACAAAATAAGGTTACATCATAGATAAGAACCCTGAATGAGATAAGAAACCATACCTGAAAAATTGTTTTCCGTGCAGCAGTGACGCGTGAGTCCTGTCGGTTTTCATTGTTTTATTTTCGGTTCGGTTCGGTTTTGTTCGTTTGTTCATTTGTGTTTTGTATTTTGTATTTTGTTTTTAGGTATGTACTTCCAACGCGCCCATCAACAACAACAGGCGTAGATGCAAATACAAACAAAAGAATTCATTATTTTACTGCTGTGCATTTAAATTTGATACAATACACGCCATTTCTACACACCTACGAGGCCCCACGACTACATATTCGCACTTTCATTTCGGACATGGTCCTTGCATTGTGTGTATGTCCTTTCGTGCCTTTTTCCCAGCCGCTCCAGGTCTGTTTTGTTTTTTTGAGTTTTGCATAAATTTTCGGCCCTTTCGTTCTTTCTGTTTGCTTTGACCTGGTTTTCCACCAGGGCTTTACCCACTTTTCCCACTTTGCCCAGCAGGCTCAGCCAGTTTGTATGTGTTTCCTTGGCTTCCCGTCTCCGTTCGCTCATCGCAGCTCTTGTGCGAGCATTTTTCGGCTCTCATTAAAATAGGTAAACAAAATCGCATAAAATTTCCTGATAGACAACAGATAAGAGTTAAAACTTTGCGCAAACTCCGGCGGAAAACTCTTTTCGGCGACCAGTTTGGTTAGGCAAATGAAGTGTAATTCCCGATGAGAGCGGAGCCCCCACTTTCACCGCTTTCACCGAGCTCACTGGGAGTTAAATGCTCAAGTGGCGCAATTACAGGTTAACTTTGGACTCGATAAGGGTTAAGTGTCCGCCATTACGTCAGCTTTGTTTATTATTATTTAAATGAATAACTTCTTCAGTTTGAAAGGGCTTAGGAATTCATTGTTTTCAATTTGGTTGCAGGCAAATGGATTAAAATACATCCGAAATGTGTAATATCTTACAGCAACCAAACAGGCCAACTTTGTACGGCTTCCGAACTCAGAAGAGAACAGTTTGCATGGATTTAATAAGTAAAACAAATCAGCAATTTAATTTTATTATAGCGCTTTTTAAAACCACACATAAATGCAAACCAAAAATTTTAAGCAAACCTACTGACTCTTTCATTGCCTAGCTAAACTTTAATGTTTCTTATTTTAAAAAACATTGAACAAACTGAATTAAACTCACTTATATATTGATACACAAGCTACACACAGTCACTTGTAATTCAGCTCATCCAAGAAAGCCTAATGTGAAATTTTATATTGAAGCAATTTCCCCACAACTATTTATTTAAGCGGAAAATATAAGTTATAAAATAAATTTTCTTATTAGAAAGCTTAGGCTTGCCGTACATTATTTTTGAGATAAATTTATATATTCTTCTAATATTCCGAAATGGTGTCTTTTATCTTCATTGGTATAAATTACGATAGCAAATGAAAAGTTTAGAACGATTACGTGTGGCTTAAATTATCACTAGTTTTGTTGCTGATTTCAAAGCGGCTAATTTTCTGTCAATGAAATGTATGAATTATTTTTATTGTACTGCAGTGAAATGTAATAGCTTGCTTGGACAAATTGCTTAGCAGTTGAAAAAATACAAGTTGTTAAACTAAAGAAACTAACTTAAAACTCCCTTTGGGGCACTTCGAAAATCATGACGAATTTCGTTTGTTAGTGGATACTAAAAAACATCAAATACCCTAAAACCCAACCGAATGGAATTAGTTAATTTAAATTTATAGGTATACCTGTACCTGTAACAGCCACCCACATTTCTTTACATTCCCTCTAGGTAAGCCGGGATTTTACGAGCATTTCCATAATTGGTGCCCGGATATGCGTCCAGCTCACAGCGCTTTTGCTTCGAGTCCTTAAAGCTTTCACTTGGGAATTCTAAATCAGCCTTACGACCATAAAACGTCCATACTCGTTCCGATTCTGATTCTATGTCCGATTCTTTTCCATTGCCCTGGGCACTGCAAGCTCACTAGGTCAACACAAATCAGCATAAGCCACACAACTCCATATCGGACAACATTTTTATGTGTTAAGCTTTATGACAAAAGGCCAACACGAATGCGAGCAACGAGCAAGTGCACAGGGAAACCCTCAGTGCGTGAAAGTTGCTGCAAGTTGGCATAGAAAGTTTACCGATTTGTTTTGGCCGTAATAAATTTGGACAGCTGTAAGCAAGCAACAAATGGAGAATAAGCAAAACAAACGGTCTCGGCCACTGCAATACTTCAAAGGAAAAGTCAAGGACCAAGGACCAAGGACCAAGGACCCAGGGGCTCGCTGTTGCTCGGACAGCACTCGGTTCTCTTTTTCTGCGTTTTTCCGAGCGGCGAGGGATCAATCTTTTTCCACAGCTGCTCCACATGTACATGGATTTCGTGTTGCAAGTGCCACTGTCAAAAATGCGAGCTTGTTCAGCTTTCTGCCAGACATTCACACTTAACCCTTTATTTACCCAGAAACTGGGAAAATCTAGCGACATCTAAGCAAATAGAATTTTATCATAAAGGGCATTTTAATATTACAAACAACCATTTGCACCGTACTTCAGGTCCTTAAACTAATGTCCTACAAAGGCGTTGCCTTAACTATGGTAATAAATGGTTATACAATTTGGTACATTTTCCACAACAAAGCAAAATTAAAGGAACTGTTTTTGGAAAAGCTTTAAGGAAAATGCCCTCAAATACTCGTATAGAAGCGAGTTTCCGAATGGGTTAATTCCATTCCACATCAACTTAAAAAAAACGTTTTGTGCGTGTTGTTTCTCTGGCTGCACTTGTTTTGTTTTTCTTGGCATGTTTTTATTTCGTTAATTTTGTTGTTGAGGCATCTGTTGCCTGGCTTCTGTTTTCCCTGTATCTGTATTCGCATACGTATATGTGTTGGCTTGTTTGCTCTAGCCACTGCCAAGTAAAATAATTTTAAATGTAATTCTCGGATGCGCTTAGGATGCCCTGGATGCCCACTTCAGAGTGGAGTGTTACTTTTGGCAAATGTCAGAGTGCCTCTACACACACTCCAGATCCAAATTCAGATCCATGCTGCCCCCGCCGTTGAGTTTGTTTTGCAGTCCATATACCCATACCCTTAAACTCCTGAGCCTCCTGAGCTCCGGAAATTCCCCAGCCCCTCGACAAAAAGCCCTCAGCCCCTCAAACATGAGTGCACATCTCCAGTTGGCAGGGACATGCATAAATATTATAAAACGTGCTGCTGCCGCAGATAGGTAAGTGCAGATGCCGGCTGTTTCTGGCCAAAATGCTTAGCCCGGCCCTTGCAAATAAGCCACTTGCCGGTTGCCTGTCCTTGGGCCTATCTGTGCGGTTGAGCCTGAGCCCGGTTTTTGGCGTACTCTTTGGCTTGTTGTAAGCAGCTTTCATGCCCGGGCTAACTGGCTTGCAGTTAGCAGTCTGTGCGGGCCAAAAATGTTGCTCAAATGCTGGTAAAATGGTAAAAATCTGCCGACTGCTTTATCATTTTTATTTTGATTTGCCTTCCACGAATGTATATAATTTTTGAGATTCGTCTTTCATTTCCCATTGTTTAATGTGCTGTGCTGATAACCCTATTGAATTGAAAAATGTCCACAAGAACACGTTCAAAATGCATTGCTGTGTTGCTGACGAAACAAATACATGGACTCCTTGGCCTCCAAAGCAATTAATTGCCAGTTAAATGCAATTAAGCGCAGCATGCAGAAGGATTCCATGAATATATTACGCCCGCCACAGCCGTTTTAATTGGGCGATAAAAAAATGGCGATAAACATTAAAGAAAAAATGGCGATAAACATTAAAGAAACCCGTGCTTTCTGCTTAAGTCGGGATTTGTCACGCGCAAAGCCAAATACTTAATTAACTTGCTGTTCCGTACGCACTTTTCGTTGCAGATGGCAGGTGGCAGGTGGCAGGTTGCAGGTGGTGAAATCCGTGCGGCAATCGCGATAAGTGCAACAACAAATGGCTGGCAAATCTGGAGCAGTCGAAAAGTCCACAAACAATGTGAAAAAGGTCGCGCGAGTTGGGCACTTACAAGTTTAATAAAGTCATATACACGCACTCCCGCTGGCCAAGATGCCAATACACGTAGTTGTAAGGATGTGTACGTTTGTATGCGGGGCCACGGCTCAGTCTGACTTTTCCGGCAGAAGGACACCGACGACTGTGTGTGTGGCCGAAATACACCATTAATTTTTAATATCTATTTAACATTTCAATCAGCGGAATCGCAACGCTCCCCGCTCGATTCGTATGCAAAATTTAATTAATATTTAATTTTTCATTTATTGTTGTATTTCTGTGTTTTGCCCGCAATTTTCATGACGCATAGCGGAGCGCTAATAAAATTAAATGGCCCAAACAGCACAGGACCGATCCACTCACACAGATACTCCGGCACTCACACACTCTCGCACAGGCACACTCGACCGAATCAGTTGTGCTTTTGCTTCATTTCTTTTTTTACGTTTGGCTTGCTTGCTTGTTTTGTGGGTTCGATGCGCCGCGTTTTGCTCCTCCAGCGGATTGGACTTTCGCGTATCCTTGAGCAGAAGAACGTAGCGCCACGTTCCGACACGAATACGAAACTGAGCCACGGCATTGGCAAAAACGCTGCCGAGCACCAAAATATCCTTTGGCTCGGTCGATTTCATCTCGGGGACTTTTGCGCTCGTCGCACGAAGAGGTCCTTCGGTGGACCTACCTCGTTTTCACTCAATTACCGAATGAAAGTAAAAATGGCCCGAGCGCGGTGAAGAGAGTGTATCGGCAGTTTGAGTTTGTTTTGGTTTAAATTGCATTTGAACTGCCAAAGTGGGCCTATCCCAAGCTCTTTTGCATTCTCGTCCTGCCTGAAGGACGATTTCAAATAAACCCTGCCCTCAAGACTTAGCTTTGTTTAAGCAAAGTGCAGTTAGTTACCGTTTTATATACGCAGTATTACTCTTCATTAGATTGATCACATATTTATATTCTTAAGCTTCAAGCTTAATCATTTTTATAACCGGAAACTATCATTTCTTCAAGCTGCGAACACACCAATAAAAACAACAAGGACAGCAGACAAGTTTCTTAACGTGTTTAATAAACCCCTTATGGTAAAAATAAATACCACCTAAGACTCTTATTGACTTAAATATTTTTTACCTCAAACCCAGCTTCAGGCAAACTGATAAAAAGTACCTATGAAAGAGAAAATTTCCCCACAAATTTAAATACTCCTCTCTTTTCTTGAAGTAAAAGCGCCTGCGCTTGCTCCAACTTCCAGTCAGCAAATCAA
The DNA here is from genome assembly GCF_016746245.2 of Drosophila santomea. Taxonomy (NCBI): domain Eukaryota; kingdom Metazoa; phylum Arthropoda; class Insecta; order Diptera; family Drosophilidae; genus Drosophila; species Drosophila santomea. Next base: position 17,751,676 of record NC_053019.2, read on the forward strand.
GAAATTATAAGAGTAATTTCCTTATTGGGATTTATTCGCTTTATTCAGCGCTATAGAAGTCAAAGAATCCGTACATTTTATAAAAAAAAGAATATCAGGATTTGAAACTTGGATTCAATTTGGGGACCTACAATCATAAAAGACTTAACTTGACAGCTTTTTAATTTTAAATCACTTACCCATTATTTGCGGATAATGTTACATCTTCATGATCTTCCAAATCTATAAAATATTCAAAAGTTAATATTTTGAAAAAATTTCTTGTCATCGAAATAATTGAATTAAAATTAGATTTACATTAAAAGTGGGTTTCTATGCAATTCATTTTATAGTTAGATCTAGACGTTCATACGGACGGACAGACAGACGGACGGACAGATGGACATGGCCAGATGGAATCGGCTGTTGATTCTGATCAAGAATATATATTCTTTACATGGTCGGAAACACTTACTTCTGCCTGTTACATACTTTTCAGCGAATTTAGTGTATCCTTTTTTTAATCTACGAGTAACGGGTATAAAAACAATTATTCATTAAGGGATCCACATCTTAATGTATGAATTTGTATATAATATAAAGTTACCATTATTTTAAAGGAGCTATAATTAGAAGTGAAGTTTAAATTACACATACATACTCGAATCTAATACAATAAGATTACGATGATTACCATGATTAATTAATCCATTTCATTCCCATCTACAAAAAGTCTACAATGTCTTACCCTATCGTGTGCATTCGGCAGGGGAGGTCGAGCCACTCCAGTTCCTGTGGGTCTGTTCCTGTTGGAGGTGGAATTGGATGAGGATGTGGAAGGCCTGGTCGCCTTTATGCTGGTCAGGGGCCTGGGAGCTGACTTTGCTGTTGGTTTTTCGGGCATTTTCACGGCGCGTTACAAATATTTTCTGAGACTACTACTGACAGTAAAATTTCCACATGTTTCAATAACTTGTGTGCTACACCGAATGAATTTAATGTGTTCGCCCACTAGAAAATCGATTCAAGTTTACATGAAGTCCTTCAGAATGCAAACGAATACCTGACTGAATGACTTTGAGTCTGACTGCCAGTCACAGGTCATAGGGCAGTCCACTCACTCGTCAGTCGTCACGGCAACTTAACTGAAGACTCATAAATATACCTACAACAGTGCTCACAGAATTAGCAGCAGATGATCTATTCTTATTATCATTTAAAAGTAATCAGTTATTATGTTAGGTTAGATCCAAAACATGCGTAATGGAGGTTTTAATGGAATAATTTATTTCAGCATCAAACGCTACCAGTGGAATCATGATTTAAAATAAACTTTTTTTAGTTAACTCCAACTTCTTTTGAGGGAATTCTAAATTTTGTAACAGCATTGACTTGTCTAATGACATGAAGGCCGGTGTAAATGGACATGCATCATAAATGTCAGCGCCCGAAATTACGCAAAAGCATAAAGCCATATAAATGGGTCTACTTTAAGGCACACTATATTTATGTACTTGCCGAGAAAACTGTCGCACTTGGATGAAATATGTCTGCGTCCATGACGGCTGCTACCCTGGTATGTAGCAGCACAACCAGCACATATACATACATATATTTTTATAAATTAATTTGCATAAATTATGGCATATGAGGCAGTCCAAGTTAAAGCTAGGCCAAGCGTTTGCTATTTATCAAGGCAGCGCCGCGCAAATTCCTCTAAATGTCTGGCTCAAGGCTCACAGCAACAATCACTCACTCACTCACTCATTCATTCATTCCATCATTCGGCGGCGCCCATTCACTTCATTCACTTCATTCCGCCACTCGCAATTTGCATTTTTCGCACGGGCATTGTCCGCCCAGTGAGCCATCCAACGGTACTCTGCCCATTTTCAAACCCCCGGGATGGGGTGGAAAAGTGGGTGGAAAAGTGGGCGGAAAAGTGGGCGGAAAAGTGGGCGGAGTGTGGGCGGGGAGGCGGCGGCAACAATGTTGATTGTCTGCTAAAGAGCATAAAGTCGTAATGGAGTGAAGCAGATAAACATAAAAATAGCATAGAATTGTGGGCACACAAAGGCGCGACAAGACGGGAAATGCGAGGGAAATCGGAAAAGCCAACTCGCCGAATGGAAAATGCACGCGTACGCGCAAATGTTATGGCCAATCACTTTATTTCACTTGTTTTCAATTTTCCTCAGCGCCCAAGTTTTTCACTTTTTACCAGACCCTGTTTTCTTTTTTTTATTTTTTGGTGAACTCACGTAGAGGCAATGCTAATCAGGGAGACACTCGCCATTACACTGAAACAAATTGCCATCAAATACGCAGTGCGTTTTCTAGCAGCCTAAAAGCAGGTCGCAAGTATTTGAATAATTCCACAAATATTTACAGCTTCTAACTTGATTAAGTTCGTAGATTTTTAAAAATAACCTTATTACTCAAGGCAATAAAGTAGCATATCGGACCACTAGACTTGAACTTAAAAGCAGTTTACATGAAAAATCTTGGCCAAATTTGTGGAAAATCTTATATTAAATGCTTATTGTACTCTCTGTACACTTTCCTCTTGGTAATCCCCCTATCAGCGCAGGATAACCACAAAAACCATCAAATAATTGAGTCATCAAATGTTTGGCACACCCTTTCACTTTGGTTGTCTTTTGCGACGGCTTTGACAATTAGCCGAACTATAAAATGTTTAAGTTTGAACACCTGCAAAGAAGGGAAACGCTTTCCCCAAATGCCAAAATACTTCCACACACCCACAGAGGCACACACACACACACACACACACACACACACACATTAAAGCAGACGAGGATACACGCATATATTTAAGCCAATTAGCATTTATGTGCGTCGCTGGCTGGCTGGCTAAGCAAAATGCGTTACATTTCATCAAAAGCACGACACTCTGTTTTAATTTGAGCAACCGCACGCACACAAGCAAACAATCAGCACCCACACACATCCAAACACATCCACACACATCCACACACACCCACACACATCCACACACACCCACGCATACAGTGACAGACTCTGGTTTTCGGTCTCGTCACGGTTTACAGATTTCCGTTCCCAAAGGTCCCTGCACGGGATATAACATTGTTTTGGGCAATTCACTTTTACTGTGATTAATTTAAATGCACCCCATTTCCCACTTCCCCATTTCTCCTCACATTTTTATTCCCCGTCACGTGTTTGGGATTCATAAATATCCTGGAAGCTCCGCGCCGCAATTTTAAATCGAATTGTTCATAGAGAAAAGACGGCTTTTACTTTCGGCTGGGGCGAAATTAGCTCCCAATGGCAGACAACGCCTAAAGTTGCCGTGCTAATGTGGAATACCCTTTTGATTGTTGGGATTAGCTGAGCGGAAAAGGAACTAATCATATATGAATTTTATGGGTCAGAATAGGCAAGTGAAACACCCATAAACTATGATTATAATAAGGGGTGTACTAAGCATGTTTTCCATTTTACATCTTAATTATTCGTTGAAATCGATCGGTAATAATGATTTTTTTTCATTGAAAAATTTCTTAAAAAATACTCAGAAACATAAACTTTGTTCAGTAAACTCATTTCAATGCCATCTGTCGGACAACTCAATTCAGCCGATTCGAAAATCGTTGTTTGCGTTGTGCCAGCAGCGAACTGCATTCGGGTCTGGTTATCCAATCCGCTTTCCCACCTCAGGTGCAAATCAATTTAATTTTTGGCCACTGGAAAACCAGGCTGAGAAGGTGGTAGAAGGTAGAGGTGCACATGTCCAGATAGCATTACTGTATCTATCTGTATCTGTTTCAAAGTGAGCGTGTAGGGTGCCTGGGTTTCCAGCGTGCGTGCAGCTACCAATATGATCATGCATCATAATCCAAAAACCAGGGCTCACACGCACACCCTCGCATACGGGCACCCACACTCAGATACACATCAGTTGCTTTGTAATTAATTACTTCACACATTGACGCCAACCAGCTTCGGGTGCTGGTATTCCCAGCAGCAACAACCGACAGACAACAACCTACACAAATGTAAAGTTTACTCTCTGATTCCGATGGCGCCGATGCACCGGGAAAAATTATGTTTAGCTTTCTTTCATCAATTGCTGGTCTTACTAGACAAAAACAGTCTCTTTTAAGTGTATATAATACATACAAAATTGTAAATGATGGAGAATGAAAAAAATGGCAAAGGACTCAGATCCTGAAGAATTCGCGCTTTTCTGTGTTTTCTCCGGATTGTGTGCCAGTATCTCGCACTTACTCGCATACATTTCTTGTGCAGCACTCTTTTGTCCATTTAAAGAATTGATATTCAGACTTCCAATGAGATTGGCTAATGATTTTGCCCTAGGAAGTGCGACTAATTTCGATTCAATAGTTTGTTTTTCCGAGTGTGGGGCTGTAGCTTTTGTTGCCGTTGCCGGCCTTGCTAACTAATATTGTTACCAGCTTTTGGATAGTTAGCTGCATGTTTGGTTAGCGGCTCCTGCCGCTCCCCTCCGCTGTTCATATCGTAAATTATGTGCCATTTATGCGGCATTGGCTTGAAATGGAAATTTGTCCCATTTGTTGCTTGGCCAGACACTTGAGTATTCATATGGGAATGGAGAAGCCCCCGGCCCGTTGTTTGGCATTGATTTATGTGACCGAGTAAATTTGGCAAAATATTAAATGAAACGTTAAGCTCGAAATTATCTCTACCCGAAAGAAGAGAGGAGGTTTGACTTATAATAAGGCCAGAGCGAATGGTGATGCCCTCAATCAGGCCAACAAAAGTTGGGTTACAAATTGAGTTAGCGCTTCCAGGACGAGCTGCATTGCTGTGCATTCGAGTGGGTCCAAGAAACTGTGTATAAAAGCCATCCCAGGAACCGGCAACTGGGTAAGGTGAGAGCGTGAGAGGTTTGTTTGCCATTTTAATGAACCAGAGCCAGAAACGAAGCTAAAGTTGTAGAAATATGCTGATTACGGGGGAGCTCGCAGCGCAAGTGGCTTAATTATGAGTTGGAATTAGTTTGGCTTAAATGCAGCACACCCTATCACATTACGCGCTGCACATGCGAGCTCTCTAATTAAACTTTCATGCCAAAAAGTTGAGCATTTGATTATGCAGCTGACCAATAAGTGCAATCATGTTGCAGCCGCCACGGCAATTAACTGATGGCGGTAAGGGCCGGGTGGGTGTCTGGTGGCCGGCAAACAAACTGTTGGCTTAAACTCAAAAGCGGCAACAATTTATGCGAGTTGCGCGGATAAAAAAAAAAAAAATGAAAGTGCAAAGTGCAAAGCAGCAACCAAAAAACCAAAACGACAACATAAACAACTCGCATATGAGCATTTGGCCAGTTGGCCATTTGGCCAGTTGGCTGTCCCATCGCCACTTCACGTACATTGTGGTTACCACATTGCAACCGAAACAGCCAACAAATAGTGAACTTTTTCTGCAGCGGTCGGAAAAGCCCTCCACGTCCATGTCCGTGGTATGCAAACATTTTGAACAAATAGTTAACTAATATTTCGAATGATGTTGCTTTGCGCAAACCCTTTTTCCCACAACCAAAAAAATATCTGTTCAATTTACAGCTATTCAGCTCGGGCCATGATTTTACAATTTGCCATTCAGTTCATTCTCATAGAATTCTATCCGAAAGGCTTACAATTCATATTTTCATGTAGCACAGGGAGGCAGGTAGTTAGTTAGTTGCCTGCAAGTAAATTGCTTTTCAATTTATGAACAACACTTGCAATTAAGAAGGCCCGCTCTGATGATTCGACTTCTTTAAAAGGCCACCATGAATCTGCTCTTCTCCTCCGCGGCCAGCTGTCTTCCAAATGTTCCACTAGACGTATTTTCACACAGCAATTTTCAGACTAGCACAAGTGCCGGGCGGCAGGAGGAGGAGCAGCAGCAGCAGCAGCAGCCGCATCAGGAGAGGAAAAATGGAAAAAGAAAAACAAAATATTATGTAATTTTACATTCAAGTGAGCGGAAAATATAAATAAGCAGCAGGTGCTCATTTCCTGTTCCGCAGCAAACATGGTACAGTCAGCATACAAGGACTCGCACACCAGCTGCCCGCCATGTCCTGGCCCAAAGGACATGGCCGAGCAGCAAGGAGGGGCGACGCATGCACGTGAACTATGGCCAAAACATTCGCACACTGAGGAAAAACTCTGTGCTTCATCCGTGCTGGTTCTGAGCCAGCAAAAATATTACTCTGGAATGTAGGAAATGCAATATTCATTATTATGTCGCTTTAGAAATTATTCTTTAGATATTTATTTTTAAAAAATTAATCTAAAAAAGAATGAATGCTGTAGTCGAGTTGCCCGCCTATCAGATACTCGCTACTCAGCTAATGGAAGAGCTTAATCTTATTTAATTTTCTAGCTTTTATAGTTCCTGAGAACTCGACGTTTATACGGACGGACATAGCCAGATCGAAATGTCTTACATACTTTTCAACAAAACTATTCATATATCAAAAATGGTTTAATTGCAAACAATATTACACAACATTATTAGCCATAATAATCTTTTAGTTTTTAGGTACCCTTCAAATATTTAGTTCCCATATATGCTCGACCGAAATTTCGTGCAGTGTACGATGCTGAGCTCAGATTGTGTTTCTCGAGCGTAGAGCTGCGAGTGCGACGAGTTCATTTATATAAACGCTTCATGGCGGGCGGGAGGGGAATGAGTTCGTCTAAGGGCGTTTGCCACGCCCACGTTGTAATGAGCCCAGAGCAAAAACTAAACAACTTCAAAGTGGACAAAGGCAATTACTTTGCCAGGTGTCAAATGTGTGTGCGTACCACTGTGTGTGGGTGTGGGTGTGGGTGTGGTATGGTATGGTGCTCCTGCGATGACGACAGGTGAGTCCGTTGAGTACCTGTACCTGGTCAAAGTCTATAATTAACAAATGATTAATTATGCATGACTTTGGCGCCTTCGCTCGTTATCAACACGCCCACATCACTTTCGGTTCCCCCCAACCACTCAACCCCTCTACCACCCACCGCCCCTTTTCCGACATCCGTTTCCTGTGGCACCTTTGTAGTTTTCCGCAAACTTTGCGTAGCCTTTGATTCGTTAACATTTCGGGAACGTGTGACTTCGCCGCATTTTCTATAAACTCCTCTTTTAGCCTATCTAAAGCAGGCCTTAAGCAGAGCTGACCAGACCAGGTTTACGATTGCGTCTTGTTTTCAATTTGGCCGTCGGCTTATTTACATAGAACACGAGGGCAGGCAGAAGTCTCCACACAATTTGCATACGGTTGCAACAAGTTCTGGAAGGGGGAAGTGAGTGACAGGACTAGGAATGGTGGTTTTGAGCTAACCCATCTATAAGTAAATCATAGTGTTGTTTGTATAATAGGCTAAGGTCATTCCCATTATCCTTTCGGAGGATTATATAAAGTAAGTGACCTGCAAGGCAAGTGAGTTCTTAGTAAATAAGAAGTTTACAAAAGCTTCAAATCAACCTATAACTTTTAAGTATTACTTAATGATAATAAAATAAACAAATAATTATTTTGCTTAATACCTTCTAGTCAAAAATCACGACCCCTCACGAATCCATCCCCATTGAGAGGTGATGCCTCCCGGGAAGGACATAATCAACATGCCGCTGGTACAGACATACATACATATGTATGTACATTGCATTCGGATTGTGTGAAGCTGACACTAACATGTCAGGCGGTAACAAGTCGGACACACAGACATTAAACTATGGAGGTTAATTTGACTAGGGCCGCCGTTTGTGGCCGCCGCAGTCGGCTGAATCGCCATGGGCTGACGTGGACACAATGCGGAGCACAGTGCTCCAATGCTCCAGTGCAAAAATGTTGCAACAATGCTGCAACAAAGACAAAGGATAAGCCCAAGTATATTTATTCTTGTGGGTGAGTACATGTTTTGAAATCTAAGGAGTCCGGCTGTTTTGTACTCCTATTCTCTGCGATATATGTGTCCGGCAATGAAATGTCTTTCACTACAAGTTGCAGGCTGGCTGGCCGCTTTAAGGGCAACGGTGCGTATGCGCAATTATTAAATGCAGCATAAGGCCATTTGCCAATGCAACACGATGTCGTTGATGCAACTGAGCATAATTGCTGCCAGGATCCTCTTTTCACTCCCCAAATGTTTGGTCCGTCGCTGCTAAAGCTATTAACATTTACTTGTGCTGTGTGAAAAATGCGCGGAAAATGAATCTTCCAAAGAGCTGGAGTAAAAACAAGAAAGTCAGTTAACTGCAATAAGTGGAAGTGTTTATACTCTTTGCTTAGCTGTAAACTAAAAACAAATAGATATTGTTTATTTTTTTTAATTTTTATTAAATATGCTTCACCATTAAATTTTATTTGTAAATCTTTTTCAGTACAAACGCAAGGGATTTTATTTTTAATACATAAAAGAAGCCTAATCTAGTTATATATCCGTTAAATTTTAATTTTTTAGTGCCCTACACATTTACATATGTTAGTTTGGTAATCTTTTCCATCATCATTAGAGAAACCCGTGGCTCCTTAAACCGTAATAAACCATTTGTTGCCGCCACCATAAAACAAGAGTGCGCTCGATTTTAAACAATTTTTCGGCTTCTCGCTCTTCAACTAACCGGGCATGCAAATCCGATAACGGCAACAATAAAAGATATGTGTACAAGGATAATAAAAATCGTCGAGATACCAGATACCGCACAACATGGCCGATTGCAGTAGTGGTGCAGTTGGTGGTTCGGTTGACTACCAAGTATGGAAGTATGAGCTGATTGCTCCCGGCCTTGTGAACCAAGCTTTTTTTGAAATGCCTCAATTCAGTTACTTGGCTGCAGTTGCTGTCGCTTTTCGAAGCGAAAGTGTCTCTGTTGCTGAACACTGAGAGAAAACCCATCTGGGATCTAGGGCAAAGTTCATTAAAAACCAACAAAAGCATTGAATATATTATTGATATACAAATATAAATATTAATTTTAGTTGATGCACACAAATATTCAATTGGACTTTCATAAAAAAGTAAAGAAGCGTTACTTTTAAATTTCGATAACCCATGGATTTCGGATTTATAACATATTGCAGTTCCCATAAAAATGTTGAATACAAAAATATTATAGCTCTCTGGTAAATGAAAAGCAAAACTTAAATTACTCATTAAAGTCGCTACATAACATAAAAATTATTTGATTATTTAATGATTAGTATCAGGCACTTTTGGTAGTCTTTCTTTGCCAGTGCGCATTTCAGAATGGCGCACTAATTTGATTTTTTATACAAATCGAGAAGAATTCTGGCTCTCATTTCGTTATTTCGTTATCGGGTTTTGTTTGTTAACGCTTAGCTCGGCGATTTTCGCGTTAGTTTGCCCACTTTTCGCTTTCGCGTTACATCGAAAACAATTTTGATCGCCGTTGCAGTGGCGTGGTGACAGAAATTTGCATTCAATGTCAATTTATGCAAATCGCATTGCCAGAACTGGCGGCACTTGCGGATCCTTCGTCAGAGGACAAGACAAAACTGTGGCCAGTTGTCGAGTTATATGCTAATTAATCGGCCATTGCGACTAACCTAAATTTTTCGCAAGACGAACACGGCATGAAAAAATTTAATTCCGTTTGAATTACTTTTGCCCGGGCAACGACAGGAGTAAGTTGTGAGCCAAAAAGGAACGCAAAAGGAGGAGAGCCAGGAAAAATATGAATGGGTCGAGCGAATGGTCAGGTCAGGCCAGGACGGGATGGTGATGGTGATGGTGATGGAGCTCTCTGCTCGGGACGTGGCCAACAAAACGAACAATAGAGCGTAAAATAAGTGCAAAGGCAGCGGGACGGCGTTTAGGGAAGAAAAGGAACTTGGCCAGCGCAAACGCGGAAAATCCAACGAAATGAAAAATGAACAAAGTGCCCTAATGGCCGGGCACACGGCCGCTTGTACTCATTTCAAAGAGTACGAAAGAACACAAAAAATCACAAAAAATCACACAAAAAATACGGGAATGGGCCGACGGAAGCGGGAGGAAGGCAAAAAATCAGCTTCAATTGAACAGTTAAACTTCCATTAATTGTGCGCCCGGTCAGCGCCACGTGGCCCAGACTCCTTCCGCTGGACAATCCAGTCCACTCTACTCCACTCCACTCCACTCCAGTCCACTCTACTCCACTCCAGTCCAATCCAATCGCAATCGCATTTCACTGCCAACTGTGTCAGTTTCGAATTACAAATGCATGGACTGCTTACCCAAACAGGTCAGCCTGCAAATTCGCGGTAAATTGTGCATTGGAAGTGGAAACGGCGCCTCGTGGGCGAATCAATTAGATGATTGTATCATTAGGAACAAAAACAGGCGCCCAGGAAATTAACCAACATTTGGGCAGCTAATTGGCTGCCTAAATGGCTCAAGCTGCTCGTGTGGAAATCCATTGAGGGTCCTGCTCCGCTCCGAATCCAATGGACCGCACAGCGTAAAGTGTCGTCTTCCACACTTCATTGAAGGCTGTCAAAAAATTTTCAATTTACCAAATTAGTTCGGCAGATGTGTGGGCTTGCAAACGGAAGGATCCCCACACTGGACAAAAAGTTCTATCAAAAAAAAATATACAATTACATATGTAAGTGCCTATGAGCGAATGAAAAACTTTTAGTTTTAAACTCAGCCTTAGTCATAGATTTATTTCTAAAGAATTTCTATTTAATTTCTAAAGAACCAATTATTATATCAATAATCTTGCTTACAATCTTATAAAAACAAATCCTCTATAGCTGAACCATCGTCTTAACATGAAAATCATTGACTTCGAGATGCAAGAAAGTGCAACTGATTGGAGCAGAGTGTTGTTTTAACATAGTTTTTTTTCCAGTGCAGTAGGAGGAAAGGAAATTAGTACGAGGGTCGTTTGATAAGTCCGTGACTTTTTGTATTTGCCGCGCACCTGCTCTAAATACAACACTGCACCTGTCAGCAGTTATCGATTAACAGCTGACTGTAAAATTTTGAGAAAGCTGCGTTTTTTGGTTTGCGTTTTATAGGCATTGTAAGCAGACGATCTCGTGAATTTTAACGAAAATGGAAAAAAGTGAATTTCGTGTGCTAATTAAGCATTATTTTTTGCGTAAAAAATCCATCACCGAAACCAAGGAAAGACTTGATAAATATTATGGGGACTCTGCACCATCAATTTCAATGGTTAAGAAATGGTTTACTGAGTTCCGTTGTGGTCGTACCAGTACAAGTGATGCCGAACGTTCAGGTCGCCCAAAAGAGGTCGTCATGCCAGAAATCGTCGACAAAATCCATGGAATGATATTGGATGATCGGAGAATGAAAGTGCGTGAGGTAGCTGAGGCTGTAGGCATCTCAACTGAACGGGTACATCACATTTTACATGAATATTTGGACATGAAAAAGCTTTCCGCGCGATGGGTGCCGCGATTGCTCACACACGACCATAAGCGCAACCGTGTGACCATTTCAAAGGAGTGTTTGGCGATGTTCAACCGCAATCCAAACGAATTTTTGCGCCGTTTCGTTACCGTAGACGAAACATGGATCCACCACACCACACCAGAGACCAAAGAACAATCAAGACAGTGGGTTTCTCCGGGTGAACGTGCACCAAAGAAGGCCAAGGTGGGTCTGTCGGCCAACAAGGTCATGGCCACAGTTTTTTGGGATGCACAAGGTATCATTCACATCGATTACCTTGAAAAGGGTAAAACGATCACCGGCGAATATTATTCAGAGCTTTTGGACAGATTCGATATTGATTTGAAGCAGAAACGACCGCATTTGGCGAAAAAAAAAGTGCTGATCCATCAGGACAATGCACGGGTGCAAACGTGTGTAGTCAGCATGGCAAAATTTCATAAATTGGGCTACGAACTGCTACCCCATCCAGCATATTCTCCAGATTTAGCCCCCTGTGACTATTTTTTGTTTCCAAACATGAAGAAATGGCTCGGCGGTAAGAGATTCGGGTCAAATGAAGAGGTCATCACAGAAACAAACGGCTATTTTGAGGGCCTTGAGAAAACCTATTATTTGGAAGGAATAAAAAAATTGGAAAAACGCTGGACTAAATGTATAGAGCTAAAAGGAGATTATGTTGAGAAATAAAACGCTTCTTTGACGAAAAAAATATATTTTATTCAAAAAGTCACGGACTTATCAAACGACCCTCGTATTAAGTGAAATGTAATGATGACAACGCCAACTGAAAATCGCCAGCTGACAATAATGAGCTGGCCGGCACAAAAGATACCGCTTTCCTTAAGCTCCTTTCGACAATTACAGAAATGGGGGTTGATACGGGAAAACCAACGGCGCAGTTAAGCTCATTTTTCCAAGCGAACTTTTCACTCAAGCGGCGGAGAAAAATGGAAACCAATACGCATAAATAATAAAAAGAGCATTATGGAGGTGGGGCGAGGGCACAAGTGAAAACATAAATCATTGACTCTGAAATGAAAAGCTTTGCGCAACAAGTCGTCGAAACAATAAAAAACCAAACCCCACCCATAATCCTGCGCGGCAACCCCTCTCCCTCGGTCCAAAGGTGCCGACGAACATTTGACCGACAGAAATGAAATATATGTTAAATTGGAAAAAAATTAGAATTAATGACTATGGAAATGGAATGGCGGCGGTGAAAAAACTTGAAGCAGCAGAAATGTGGGGAAAACACCTTAAATGGAATTTTATTTCGATGTTTCAATGTTTTAACCGCAAGGGCTAGTCCCTAAATTGCATTTTTATATACCACACACAAGCTGGCAACTGAACACAATAAATACTTCAAGCTAATGAAACTACAATGTGTTTTTATAAATTGCGACAAGTTCTATGCAGAGCTTGAATTCTTAAATTTTGATTGTAACAAATAGGGGCTATATAAGTCGCCACCGAAATAAATGGTGTTTAATTGTCCTGCTGACAGACGCATTTTTTTGCTTATAGATATATTCGATGCAATAATCTGAACGCTTAATTTAAGCTTTTTCAAGAAGCATGTCTATTACTGTAGCAGTTATTTGTTTTTACACAACTTTTTGCCAAGGCACAAGCAACTCTTGACTTTCTGTCTGATGCTAAGTGATTGATGCCCAATAATATATAAAACCAGGTGATTTTTTGCCACTCCGGAGCCGGACTAATGACTCTCAAAGCCCCTGACCGGCTTAAAGATTTATTTAAATGCTTTTTTTTTCCAGCGCTTGGCCGCTTTTGACAGCGAATTGAAAGCAAAAAGCGCAAAAACAGCAGCTCGCATGTAAATGCCGCAATGTAACACGCTTGTCGGCGCCAACAAGCAGACGAAGTTTACGCATAATTTTATTTACACACGGTCGCATGCACACAAGCGTACACTGTACACTCCTTCACAATGCGTGTAAATTATGTCAAAAGAGAGCGTACGAGTGTGAGTGTGTGTCGTCCTTTGTGTGTGCCGTTTTTTTGCAGCGCACTTTTCAGCGCATTGAGCGTTTCCCTTTTGGCAGTCGGCAAATAATTGAAAGCTTAGCTTGCATGCACAACTCGTCTACGTTTATTACTCGACAGCTATTGAAAACTAGCAGAAACTAAGCTACCACATAAATAGAGCGGGGTCGGCAACGTTTGGTCCTTGGCACAGGCTCGGCCACTCGGTTCACGGCAAGAAGTAGTGCTGCAAAAGGGAGAGATTTGGGAATTGGGTTACAGCTTAGAAGGATTTCGGGGGTACTCCCGCTCGCACCTTGGGATCGGCCTTCTTCCAGCATTGGTGGAACCACCAGGCCTTGTGGCACAGCGTATCGCCCTCGGGATGGACGCAGCCCTTGGATATCTCCATCAGCTTGTCGCGCATGGAGAGCGGCACTGTGGCGAAGAGCTTCTCCAGATGCACGTCCCCATTGTCGTCCACCACTTCGATCTCGTGGAAGAAGCAGTTCATGTAGCACTTGAGCTTCTCGTCCTCGTGGATTTCGCCATCGCTAAACTCCTTGATGGCAGCTGCATATGAAATGAACGGAAATTTAAATATTTCCAAGTTTATATTAGAAATTATTCATTTATTCGCATAGCTATTCGGTTTTGGTAAGCAATATAGTGCAAATGCACATGGATAATTAATACTGTTATATTGTTTTACTCTTCAGTACTCATGTGCTTAAGTTCAACGAAATAGGGATAATGAGCGGAAAATACCTTTGAAATAATTCACCTTCATGTGACTTATTTAGTTGTTGTTAAATACACAAAACTTAGCACATGGCCAAGGGTTCATAAGTGCCCCCTCCTCGCGATGGCTGCAATTATGGGCTCACTTTCGGACGAGGACCATTGCCATTTGCTACTCACCCTCGGAGACGCCGGTCTTCTCCACACACGCGTCGTGGAAGGGCTTGGTCAATTTCAGGATGCCCGGCGGTGGATACTGCAATTAAAAATTGTTGCTTAAGTGGGCGTGGCAGGGCGGAGGCGCAGCAGTGCGGCCGGGCACTTCATTAACCCACGTTCTCGTCACGCTGCGCCGCAGCCGGCGGCAGGATCAGCGCTCCGCTGAGCAGCGACAAGGCGATTAAAAGGACAGACGCACTGACACGCCGACCAAAGCCATTCAAAGCCATTTTAATGTGGCTCTTTCCGTTGCTCCGTGGTCCTTCCTGGTCCGTCCGTGAAACAGCAAAAATTGTACCCTGGATCGGCCTTGTTTGCGAGCTCTGAATAAAACAAAAACAAACGCTGAAAAAAACAAAATAAACGAGAAACGTGGAACGTGAAACGTGAAACAAAAGCGGCGATGCATAGCGGAGTACACGGCACAGGACGAGGGCAAGCGTCGGAAGGACAAGAATGAGAAACAGGGACGTAAGGACGTGGGCCAGGATGGGCATGAGGATGAGGATGAGGATGCAGATGCTGTTGACGACGATGTGCCACGCGTGACAGCTGGACAATGACAATGGGAGTGGCTTTATGTGGGTACACTGGGGGGAAAGCCACTTTAAAAATAAATCAAACGAAATCTGTACAAATAATTTCATATATGAGAGAGCCTTGAGAAATATATATTTCTAATTTGTTAAATAATTTTTACGAGAACCCTTAACTCTTTTGAGCAAATGTAACGCATTTTACTAGAAAATAAAATGCTGTGCCTTTGATGGTTACTTAGAGTGTAAGAGCGTGTTTTTTTTTAAGCCATAGAGTGTTTCCTTTTCTGATCCTGTATCCTTGTACATTTTATATTTTATATTTTTGGAAGCCATGAAAACCTAAAAATATCATTTGTTTCTCGCCAGCTCAGCTCACGCCAAATTAATTCCAACCGCTGATGGCCGAACAAAAAGCGACCGCCAAAACGGAAACGGAACTCTGCCCGAGACGTCAGCGAGTCGTCACAAGTCTACAATTGTCGTGTTCCGTCTGACAAACACATGCCCACGTGGCATGCCCCCGTCCGCTCCTCGTAATCCCGCGTCCAGGACGACGGTGATATATTGCCTAGCTAAGAATTTTAGGATTCGAGGATTGCTTTTGATGTATGTATGGGCGAAGCAACTGGCCTTTTGCACAAGCCAAGTGTTCAAGTTCACTTTTTATATAAAAAAAATCAACGGGTTTTTTAGCTACATTTTTATAAACAAAATTGTTCAGAAATTTTCATAAAATTTTAATAGTGAGAGGACATAGATAATATAAAGGATAAAGGAAACAAAAATGCATTTGCACATTTCTTAAGCAGTGATTCATTTTAGAATGAATGTTAGCACACTTCATACAGATCGGATTGTTTAAAGGAAATAAAAACCAAATTCGGACGAAGCGAATGTTGAAATATTTTAGGATCAACCCTGTGATAAATATCCGATTTACTATCGGTTTTATTCATCTTAGTTTTTATTTTTAATTAAATTACCAACAAAATGATTCGAACTTTTTTCGGGATTACACTGTTAGTAAGTACATATTTATTTGGAAGTAAAAACAGGCATATTTAGATCACAGATCCTCCCACCGTTGCGCCGGATGCCAGGGTATCAAAATATAAAATTTCCCATTCGCTTGCTTCCTTTGAAATTGTACAACCGAAATACACAAAACAAAGACTTCAACTTGTGCACAACTGTCACTTTTGTTTCATCAAATGTCAACGCAACAACCGAAACAAAGCCACAAAACGACATTCGCCCTCGACTCGCACACACGCACACACTCGCACACTGGCACACACACTCGCACACACACTAGCACAAAAATGGAGGACGAATGAAATTACAGCAACAGCACATTTTTGTAGTATGAATGGACTGCGAGTACGACGTATCGCACAGTTGTGTGCGGCAGGAACGATGGATGGTTTTTTAATTGCCATTTCAATTTTCGTGTTGCAACGCGTCGTTCGCCTATGTCTGGGCAACCTTCGACCTCCTAGCCACCTCAACCACCTCAACCACCTCCCCTTTTTACCAGCCGCCCACCCTTGGGAGGTCCTTTTCCGCTCAGGATGTGGCAGCTGGTCCTGCACCCTACCGTTCGCTTTTAGCAGAAGTAGTTACGGCCAGAACTCGATACTGCACACACCCGACACGACACGCAAGAATTGTTTGACAACCGCAGTCACAATTGAATTTGCTTTATTGCCGTTTGCAGCGTTTGGCTTTTATATTGATTTTGGCCAAGTTCATAAGACCACCACTACTGACTGCCGCACTCAGTTATCGGGCCAATTGACGCTTTATGCCGAGCCGAATGTCTCTATAATGGCATCGCCCATATAAGTGCAGGCTGCCACTTGGGGCCACGCCCACTGGCGTGTCTCTAATCATTAGGCGGAAAATTCCAGAGTAGACTCGGCATGCTAGAAGCCAGCAAGTTACAAGGCGGTCCTATCGTTTACAATTATTCAATAATTTGAGCGCTACAAAATGCATGATACAATGACTTTTATTTATACATTTTTTCGCCCTAAGCAAGTAAGCAAGCGATCTTGCCACCTATTATTAACTATTAAAAATGAAGTCAGTGCCCAAGTGCTGCCATTACAAACTTTTCCGAGTGTAAAATGGTTAGTGGGTCAGCCGTTGCAGGCTAAATCAACTTCCGAGGCAGACAAAGCGAAAGAAATGCAAAACGGAAAGCTCCTGGCTGCAAAAGTAATCAAGGTAAGGCAATCCACACAATGGCCAGTTGCGGATGGGGCTTTTGTTGTCAATCCGGGCTAGACGGTGAGATTTGGTAAGTAGCTCAATATCGAAGGTTCCTTTTGGAGTTGAAATCCACTTGAACTTCTACGAATAAAGCAGATACTGCCTTATCTAAACAACCAACAGACAAATCGAGTTGCAGACCGCAAGGCGACTCAAATTTACTTACCTTTTCGAATTCCATAATATTTACAAAGTTAGTTGGTCTCTAATCGTTTGCATTGAAGAGATAAAACAACTCAATATATTGTACTGTACCAAAATTATTACTAGGACAGCTACATTATAATTATATGCATTTCTTTTAAATTTATATATACAAAGTAAATGCTTATATGATTTTTAAATCCTTTTACCATTTATTATTAACAACTACACTACTACTTTGGAATTTTTAGTATCTGTCCTTTTAGCTCCGATCACCAGTGCCGAACTTATCTGTTCCTAAATAACTTGAGTAAAATTACGTTTAGGCCAAAAAGTAGTGGACAGGATCGGCCTTCTTCCAGCATTGGTGGAACCACCAGGCCTTGTGGCACAGAGTGTCGCCTTCAGGATGCGTGCATCCTTTGGAAGCCTCCATCAAAATGTTCCTTAGCTTCTCTACCGGAATGGTGTTGAAGAGCTTCTCCATGTGGACATCACCATTGTCGTCGACCACCTCGAATTCGTGGAACAGGCAGTTCATATAGCACTTGAGGGCCTCGTCCTCGTGTATTTGCCCATCGCTGAACTCCTTGATGGCCTCTGTTGGTTAATTTGATTTTGTAAGATTTTTGAATTTTTGAGATCAGCGTCTTACAAGTGGAATCTTACCATCAGTTACGCCGGTTTTGGCAGCACAAATGTCGTGATAGTGCTTTACCAGTTTGAGAATCGCGGGCGGTGGCCACTGGAAAATATTGCGAAAATTATAAACCAAAATTGAAAACTCATGTTGTGGCCGCGAAAAACCTCTGCATCGCGCCTTGGTTCCTGGGCAGCGGCACAGCCAAGCATAAATAGTACCAGTGCCAGGTATTTGAGCATTTTTGAAACTACAATGAAATGCCGAAGGACTGGCACGGCCCTTTTATGAGATTGCCGGGGCTCCATTTCAATATTCAACGCCGTGATGACTGTCATTAGAAAACGCACACTAATTGCCGGCTGCCATTTGCCATTTGCCATTTGCAGTCGAATCGCATTGCGAATCCATTTGGCAGCACGCAAAGCAAATGAATAAATGACAGCCCAGAACAGAGCTGCAATTGATAGCCAGCTGCCAAATGGAGAACTAAAAACTCGAAACACAGAAATTAAGCCATGATTGTATGTGGCCGGGACCTGCAATTGTTGAGTGTCATCCCCAACACGCCGAACTGCTTTATTGCGATCCACAAGCCCTGGATTCGAAATACTTGATATTTGATTTTTTTTTTTTTTTTGGGCGTGGCAGCACGCACGCATTACGGGTGTACTGTGTGGGCAGAAACATGTCATAAAAGCCAAATATCGCTCTGCCAAAAAACGTATGTCAAATTCAATTCCAATTTGCGCTTCTTTGCTTCTTTTGACACGCCGACATCAACAAAGTCGCGTAGACAATGGAGGGAATATTTGAAATACCGAACGTAACTCAATTGCCTCGAAGTCGAGCACTGAAAGGTGGCATCAATCAAAGTTGCGCCTGGAAATATATTACCATTTTTCAATCACAGCTGGCTGAGGTTGTAAATGAAAAGTGAATGAATATTGCTTTCGATAATAAATATATGCGGTTACATTTTAGGAAATAGATGAACCCACAATATACGGCACCTGCTGTCTGTAAAATATATTAGTTGATGCTGCTCTACAAAGTAAATTTCTTACGTACATATTTAGATATGAATATATCTTAAATTAAGATAAATTTAGTCGTAGTATAGCGCTCTTTTATAGAATTAGTTATTTAGATAGAGGTTAATAATGTCAACCCTTTTTTTAATTGTTAGTTATCTATTTAGCACACACTAAGACACGATTAGGTGAAAGAGATGAAAACGACGGTTGGGTATGCGAAAGTACAAAGCTAATTGGTACATCTATATGGCTTTATATGAGTCGCTTGCTGTTCACTAACGGCAAACATATTCCAGTGCCGAGCACTTCAATCATCCGTGAAATCAAAGCAATTTCTATGCGCAGCTCTCAATCAGCAATGCAAGCGCATCCGCGGAACTCGTGACCCAATGCAACGGCAGCAGCAACTGCAATTGCAGCGGAAACAGCAACTGCAACTGCAACAGCAACAGCAACTGCAGCAGCAACATCTAAAGCAACATCAGCTGCTGTTCCACAGGGGGAATGGGCAATATAATTATGAGGATGCAGCTCGCTTGCAGCTGGCTGTCAGCCACATATTAATTTTATTATGACGCCATTAATGCTTGTCGATGCATAAAATTATAGATGCGCTCTTTAGATAGCGCTAATTAAATAATTAAATATGCTTTGGGTCATTGCCAGTCGGTCGATTTATGAGCGCCATCGATCAGGCGCGACAATTATGCAATTCTGGATAAAATGGCAACAGCTGGATAAAATGATTTTAACATTTTCACTTGTTTTATTCGCTACAGCCCTTCGCTTCTAAGTGCATTGCATGGCTGGATCCTATTTGGAAAACCTTGTAATAAAGCACAAATCTTAAATAAGCCCCAGCTTTGTATCGCCTTCCGGCAAAAATAATGCAACAAACTATGTAGTTCGTTATCCGCTTTTGGTAACTGCAGCATCAATGGTTGCTCTTAGGTTATGAAAGCTAAAAGCATATTTTCTACATCTCTTATCCAGATAGTAATGCACCAAAGTTGCTGAAGGTGAATAGTCTTGATAGGAATAAAATTAAATTACATTAAAATAAATTGTATATGTGTAGTAACATTCTACATCCATATTTATTTTCAGATGCTTTCGGTTGTCGGTTGTAAACTTTATATATATTTTGAAATACTGAAATACTAATACTGTTTTGTTTTAAGTTCATGTTTTTTTGACACAGTGTACAAGCGTGGAGTTAACTATTTCCCCTTTTGACCTTTCATTTGTCCTTTAAAGATGCTTAGCTGGCATGGTGACGAATAACCTTACATCTAAAGCCCTCCCAGTAAAAGCACCTGCTGTTGCTCTCTCTCTTTTTTTGTAGTGCATATCATAGCCGAGTTGCTCAGATACTTAGCAAACTAAAATGAAAAATAAGAAAAATTCCAAAGGAACATTGCGATTGCCTGAGCAGATGCCAAGCTCATACTTTAATCCAACGAAGCTAGCTTGTTACCCAATTCCGGAGCAGCAAAATACCCAATTGTGTCAAAAATAAGTTTGACGACATCTGACAGAACCTGTGGCCACACGTGACTGCGATGGGAACCGATGGAACGATGGTAAGCCAAAAGCTTAAGTAGCTGTAAGCTGGCTATCGATGCACGTGAGTGGCAGGGATGACGGCGTCTTAGTGGCTCAGTAGCCATCACGTGCCGAGCCAAATTGAAAGACTTATGACCGCTGAACCCGCTGATGCCAAGCAACTTTCAAAACAGGAACCGCTAAAATTAACCTCCGCCTTCGGCAATCAAATTCCGAACTGCAAGGCGCGAAAATGCAAACCACCATAAATGGCTGTCGGAATAATAATACGCCGTGTTGTACCGTGGTCCACGATGGCCAAAAACAGCAGTTAGGGAAAAATCTAGAAGTCTTCAGTAAACGCAGTTTCTCTGTTTTTAAGTTCCTTCATTAATGAACTATGTTAAATATATTGTTTTTACTGGATTGTACAGTCTAAAAATGTACAAATCTTACATGCATTTTGTCTTACACAAGCATTTGCTATATTATTACTAAATCTTAGTCTTGCAATAATTATAATAATATTAACATAAAATGCATACAATTATTTGGGGCCTGTGCAATACATAGAACTGGCCAACAGCCATGAAACAAACGGCGGACTGTGGCAACAAGTTAATTGCAATAACAACACACACACAGAGAGCCATTAAAAATAATGCGAGCTAAAACATAGCCCTTTTGCCGCACTCCGCACTCTGCCGCCTTGAGCACCATCATTTGTCGCACACGAAACGCGTTAATTATGGCCATTGCAGTTTTCCCCACTCACCCACTCTGCCACCCACTCTGCCACCCCACTTGCAACCCACTTTCCCGCCCACAGCATTCATTAATTACTATGCAAGCTAAGCGCCCGGCAAAAGTTTTGAACAGGACCTCTCGCATACTTTGACATGCAAGCGCAAAGTGTCAAATTAATTTTTAATCGCCGCCACCCGAATGTTGCCAAATAATAGATTTAGATGGCTGGCTGGTGGGTGCGTTGTAATTAAAGTTTTCGCCATCTGGCGCAGCAGTTAAAGGAGCTGGCCCAGCTCCAGGGGTCAGCTTATTTGGGGCTGACATGTGTGGGCTCCATCGCCCATCGCCCATCGCCCTACCCATTTTCATTATGCACTGTTTGACTTGGGCTCAGTCGCCGCTGTCATCGGCATACTGGCCACCAGCTCCGGGCCATAATAATGCACTTTAATGCGGCAAACAGCAATCTATTGACATTTGACACTTGCAAATTAAACGCTCGCAGGCAGCATTGGCATGCTGCAGCAGTAGTTGTCCGCTGGTTTCTGCTGTCCTGGCTGCACAATTTATTGACACCTTATTTGGCAACGCACACACACTGGCCCACACTGGCACACACTGGCACACACTGGCACACAAATGGTACAACTCGTTTGCGGTTTGCACTTGCAATTTACATGTGTAATTTTTCTGGACCGGCCCAGGCATGAAAAGTTGCCGTCCGTCGTCAGTGGTTGGCACCGCAGGACTAGGATCTCACTGACAGCTGGACGACAACTTCGTTAAGCGAACTGCAGTCCGATCGAAAACTACACTGCAGAGTTTCACACATTCCATCCACTCGTAACATAATCGAAAATAGAAATAATAATTGATGAGGTATTAAGATATAATCTTATTATAGCCGCAATAAGCGGACTATTTACTTTTTATTGGCTATGCATGATATCTAAACTAAACTGCAATGACTGCAAATTGGAACAATAGGACAAACAAAGAATGATTTGTTAGCTTAATTTACATTGCTGGCAGCCTTGAGATACAAACATCGCTTAAGCCAGCAAGATAAGATACTAAATATAATTTATTTAAATAGTGCATACTCAAATCAGTTTAAAGAGATGCCATGAATGTTTATGAAAAAGACTTAAATTGAACAGAGAAGAATTCATTTGTTTACCAGCTGTGGCGTTTCTTTAAGTGCACCGTTTTGTGCAGTTAATGTGCGATACATAGACATAGACATGGGCCCTTTTCCGGTTGGACATAATCGATTTAGTGTTGTCGGGATTGTGGGATTGTGGGAGTCCGTGCTACGCATTTCATCAAAGGACCCAGACTTTTGGGCCACGACTGGCATGGAAAGGAATAGAAAGGAGCGGAGCAACCGGGCTGCATAACCATAACCAGCTCCAATGAATTATAATTAATGATTGCGGCTTGAGCGGCGGCTTAGCATTTGAAATTTATAGAGGGCTACTTGCAAAACTGCTCGGGTCCAATAAATTTAAATTAGTACTAGGCAAGGCAGAGTACACACAATAAATAAAACTGGACAAGGTCAGAGTGGTCCAGAGGATCCGTCGTCGGGCATTTGAATTTAGTGGGCGAATTTAATATTTTTATTGCACCTCATTATTGTCTAGATTATTATTAATGCCCCAGAAGGGTAGTCGCAAGTTTGCGTCTCTTTGCGTCCGTAAAAATGCCACACCGCTCAAAGGCGAAACTTACAACTTGCATCATTAACATATTCACAGTCTATTAATTTGCTGAGAGCGTGTTGTAGTCGCCATTCCAGCGCCAGTGCCACTGCAGTCTCAAGTCTCGTAATCAGCATAAACATCAACATCAACATCAACATCACATCAACATCAGCCCATTCTCGTTGGCTAGTTCCCTCCCCCGGGCACATAATTAGAAAGTTTTGCACTTAAATGCAAGTTGAGCATGCGGGCCACTCGAATGAAAGCATTAAGCCAAAGTGCAAGCCAAGCACACATTTGAAAATTGTGCTCTAATAGCTGGCTAGCAACCGCCAGGGGAAACGGAAATGGAAAAGCTACTGGCACTGGAACTGCAACTGCAACTGCAACTGCAACTGAAAACTGGGTCTACATGCGGACAAACTGGGTCGCTTTTCCGGCGGGGATTTCGTCCAGTTATCAGTTATCGTAATACTAGTTGACCCAAGACTCAGCGAATGAAATTTGCAGATCTGAAGCACTTCGCTTATCACGGGTTTCAATACCTCTTTTAGCAGAAAAATCTGTGATAACTACCTTTTACTTGACTTAGAAACATTTTCTGGAAGGGTTGAGATATTTATAAAGGTTTCCTAAACAATATGAATAATATTATATTATATATTGGAATATTTCCATTATGTATTACATGTACTTACATTATTCAGTCTGCTTACAAAGTGTATCCCATTATAACAAATAATTTACAAGATAGAAACATAAAATAAAGACATGAGTAACATATTACTCTGAAACTCATGTTTGTAAGTGTAACGGAAGTATTGGCCATAATTAAACAGTACCGATCGCTCTTAATGGTCCATCACCCAAGGGTAAATACAAATTCAGCAAACATGTACTACATGTACAGTTCAAATTATAGAAAAGTAAAATTATTTACAATAGTTTAAACTAAATGGATCCTGGTGAGCGGCTTGCCTCATGCTGACCACTCGGTTTGGTTCTCAAATTTACGTTATGCATTTGGGCATTAAATTGCTGATAAATACACAAAATTGTATGCCATTAAAAATTAATTAAGAGCAAAATATACAAACGTATTCATTCCATGTGCGCGGACCAAACAAAGTAAATTCAATTTATTTTTATTAAATAAAATGTCAAACGACATGGAGAGTACAAACCAGCCACCAGCAAAGCCACCGGAAATCGCAGTTTTCATATACCAAAATAAATATGCATAAAAATCCATTTAACACTTGACCACTCGCAAATTTGATACGCTCAGTTTGATAACTGAGCCCCCAAACTGAGCAAAAGTGTCCCTGCTCAGGATTGTCATTGATATTCATGAGCTCGGGGCGTTTGAACTTGACAGTGATTAAGATTTGGCTGCTCTCCTTTTGGTGCGGCGGAGAAAGGCTTCTGGCATTCGCTTTACAAATGTAAATTAGACCGCCATTTTTTTGGGCCAGATATTTTAATTTAGTCTGTAAAAATGACACGGCCACAAACAAAAAGCAAAAGGCAAACGGCAAACGGCGAACGGCAGGAGGGTCAAATTGCCAGCAGGAGCAGCTCTCGCCCTTTGTTTTCCGTAAGCGTTACCCCGTCTTTTCCTGGAGTCCCTTTTTGCGTGAATACCCTTTCAAAGGGCAAATAAAAAAACCTGGAGTTGTAAAGATATTGTAAAGATATTTTTCAAAGGAACTTTAGCCAGACCAGCTGATCAACACATGAATTCAGTGCCCTCAAAATAAAGAAAACAGTATCATCATTATAACCATGCGAACTAATATTATTTTGAAATAGATAAGTTTACAAAAATGTCCTTAGTTAATTGGTAAGTGAAGCCAAACAATTGTCTTTTTTACTTGAAATTTAATTTGAAACTCTTATTAACATTTTATATTTGTATTTTATCAAGCAAAATCTATGGTATACATGAATTAATGTCAGTAATCAGGAAAAGGGTGAATAAATCCCCTATATCGACTAGCTAGGGCTGTGCCAGGTCAATATCCATTCAGATCCGAGTAGATCCTCAGCCTGTCTCTGTGATACTTTGTGAACAAGGGTATTTGGGGATTCATAGCCCGCAGCTGGCAGTTTTCCATGTTTTTTTCGCATTTTGCGGTGTTGATTTCGCCAGTCAAAGCATGGTTACATCAAAAGGGTTGGCCCACGCGTTCGAAGCGGACGCAGTCGCGGCCGCGGCTATGGAAATGGAAATTTTTTCCAAGGTCCTGTGTCCGACCTCCTGTCGAATTTCTATGCTAAAATGTCAGGCAAAAAGCCGAGTGAAACCAAATAAATGCAAACGATGTCAATTTAATGGCTGCTGTTGCTGTTGTGGCTGCTGCTGCTGCTGCGCCCGCTTCTAAGCCTCGTAATGTGTAATGTCTTTTTGAAAATCATGGCCCGAACTCAGAGCCCGCCCAGAAAGTTTTTTTATCATGCTCTTGCAGCTAGCTGCTGCTGGTTCCAGAACTTCAAAAAAAAAAAAATTAAAAATAGCTGAAAAAATAAGTCAAGCAAAAAATAGTAGAGAAAAGTTGCTGCTGCAGCGGACAGGGCAAAGTAAACTTTAATTATAGCTGGCCAGAAATTTTCTAATGAATGCCTCCTGCCTGAGAATCCGGCTCGCCCCGTTGCGTTTTCTATTTGCCCACTTCCACTACTCGTACTACTCGTACTACTTATTTTTGTTTATTTTTCGCAGGCCGAGTCCGCTCCTGAGTTCGCTCGCACTCGCCTTATTAAAACTTTCTGTCAACTTCTTTTCTTTCTCGGCTTTAAGCCCTCCGCTCGCTCATCTGTTGCCATGGCATGGCTATATGGCTGGGATGCGACTGGGGAATTCCGTTCATAGATGGGATCTATGTGCCCAAATTTATTCGGCTTTGCATGACAACGGAAGAAGTCAGAATTTAATTAGATCTAAATGCTGGGCGGACTTTCTAATGTGACGCTATAAGTGGGGTTGTGTTGCCTGTTTTTCTATTTTTCATGCAATTTGTCGTAAGAAGTTTATATTTTTTCGGCGTTGCCAGGCCAGAAATTGTTTAATTAAAACTTTCAAGCTGCCAGCTGAGAAAGCGCAAAATAAGAAATGGTTGAAGCACGTTGGCCTTGTTTCCTATTTTCCCTATTTTCCCGCCTACGCCGAGGTTTCACTTTCAACGCCCCCTTTCTCCAGGGCACATTAAACATTTCCATGCGAGAACCGAGCGTTTTGCTTTCATTAATTAAACGCTAGGCAACTTAGCCATCGGTTGACTAATATTATTATTAAATGCCTTTTCATTGGCCTTTTGTTCGCTTTTGGCCTTTTGTGTCCTCGTGGATGAGGGGCTGCAGGGGCGGCAGGGGCGGCAGGGGCAGCCATTCAAGTTGAAAGTTGCCCAATTGTAATTAAATAAATACGCAGTGCTGAATGCCCGAATATGGCTTTCAGTATGCATCATAATTATGCCTACTTAAGGTCACATCAAAGTCAGGGCGCTAAGATGTTGCGCATAACAATGTGCCTTCCAAAGTGATTTTAATTAACAAATTATCAATTAATAATGCTTTGGCAGCCGTTGCGCAAATAGCGCAAGTGAAGTGAGTTTTTCCATTGGGATCAACAAAGTTTAGCTCTGGAGTGTGAGAAAGCGATATTCACACTGATATTGGTAATTTCACATAATTCTAGGCAGTATCTGTACTGAGAAATTCAGAAATTGTGACTATTGAAAATTTTTGGGTCTTACAAAAAACATTTAAATCTGAACTATAATTTTTTAAAGTATATATACTCCCCATAAAGAACTTTAGTCCTTAGTGTCACTGGTTTCCAGTTCTCTTGCCATGAAAGAAAGTGAAACGAATGGAGCTTAGAAAAAAATAAAAAAAAAACAACTCTTCAGACCAATCAATCGAATGCTCGAAAAAAAAGGGAAGATTCTTTGATTGGATTTGTTGGAAGCAGAGCAGCTCAGAGTCACATCAGCACTCTTCACTCTTTTGGCAGTCGCAGACAAAAGCCTAGAAAAATATTTGCCTAAATTTGTTTGCAGTCCAACCCGCACGGAGTGTAGCGAAAATTCAGTTGGCAATTAAAACGCAAAGCGAACGCCACTTGAAGTCCCTCTAAAACCAATCAAAAAATACCATATCAGTGCGGTCCTGGGAGGAGGAACTGTGGTTCGAGGTTCGAGGTTTGAGGTCTGAGGCGAAAGGCATAATGGCTAAAGTTCAGGGACCTCCCTCTGTCCAACCGAACGCAATAAGAGCCAGTATTGTGAGCGGTACAGCTGAGGTAACACCAAAGGCACACTGGCCGCAGTGGAAACTTTTGCCAAGGGTTGACACCCATTTGAGCTGCGCTCTAGAATATTTCGCACATGGAACATGGAAACCGTGAACACGAATAGATGGAATTCAAATGCGACACAGAGGAAATTCTCACCAATTTAGCTGAACGAATGCTGTCTCAGAGAAATCAGAAAAATATGAATCAGAATCAAATAATTATGAATTTCCATTTTTAAACTAACGGGTGTTTTTTTTAGAGGTATAGAACTTTAAGTTGGCATTACTGTTCAAGATGGCGACCGATTTAACAGCTGTCAAGTGATTTATTCTCAGTTTGGTTTGGCAATTCGTCATGCGTGCTTACAAAATCCAACTCGTGCAAGAATTGAAACCAAACGATCATCAAGCAAGGCGTAGATTCGTCGAATGGGCCCAAAACGAGATTGCTGTTGTTCCCGATTTTTCATAAGCCTCCAAGATCTTGTGATTTAACACCGCTAGACTACTTTTTGTGGGGCTATGTAAAGTCATTGGTCTATGCGGATAAGCCACAAACGCTAAACCATTTGGAAGACAACATTCGCCGTGTTATTGCCGATATACGGCCAAATGTTGGAAAAAGTCATTGCAAATTGGACGTCCAGATTGGACTACATCCGAGCCAGCCGTGGCGGTCATATGCCAGAAATCATATTTAAAATGTAATGCCACAAGATTATCTTTCATGTCAATAAAATTCATGTCAATCGAATAATCCATCGTTGTTTTATTGCAATTTAAAGTTCTATACCTCTAAAAAAAACACCCTATACATATTATTGAAAACTTAGTATGGAAACCATATATTTATTGCTTACTTCTGTTCTGCTTGTTGTTGACTTAGTCAGTCGAATAGTAAAGTTTAGATTCAGCAAGCAATTAAATGGGGAAACCAAAAGAAAGAAATGAGTTTATCAAATGATGATTGGTCAATAGACTGGCATTATAAAGCGAAGTTATACTCAAGTGTGTTTCGCATAATATCTAACTTAACCAATTAAGGAATTCACTCATAGTATTTATTTATATAAGGCTCTCAGGTTCGCAGTATTTTCTTGCAGTGCTTAAGTGAGCGCCCCAGTAAGGTGCACACAAACAAATTAGCAAAAGGAGCAACCCAAAAAGAAAAACAAGCACAAATAAACCTCTATGGGCAAATGTCCGAGCGTCTCCGGTGTTTTTGTCTTTTTTTTTGTTTTTTCTTTTTTCATTTGCCGGCTGGGAGGAAGGAGGGAGGTGGTGGGAGCTGGAGGCCGCTGCAAATGTGCCAAAGTTAATTAAGATCGAAATCAATATTGGCCCTTTAGCTAAAAGCATCAAACAATCCCAAACCCAACATGGCTGGGCTTCCAATCCATGCCATTCCCTGCCATTCCTAACATTTCTAATGCGCCCCGTGGGCGTCACCCGCCACGCAGCAGCAAAATCAACAAAATGTGTCAAAGTGTGGCAAAACAGGAGGCAAAGTTCCGAATTCCCTCGAAGCGGACCGGACCGGTCCGACCCACCGACTGGCAAAATAATTTAAGATATTTTGTGTTTGCTAATCCGAATTGTCCGTAAGTTGGCCATGGTTAACACATTGCCGCATCTTTGATTTGGTGTCTGGGCCCCCAAACTAAAGTATGTAATTTAATTTGCCTAAACTTGGATACTTTCATGTTGGCCAACCAAATGGAATGTCTCTCTTTTATGCCCAATCCCAGTCCCATTCTCATTCTCATTCCGATTGCTCTACTTCTGGACCCATTGTAATTAAATGACGAGCTTTTCCTGCTGAAAGTGCGAAACTAGCACCAAAATTCCCAGCAGAACTATGTCAGTAAATGGAACGGAATGGTCCGAAATGAAATCTGTGTCGCTGCGAAAGTTTCCTTTTGTGAGTGCCGCATAAAGAAATAGTTCGAAAGATTCATTACAAGTGGAATCAAACTTGTATTAACTGCTGACCTTACTTGTGCCCTAAAAAAACGATGCAAATAGATGGAAGCCATCTGTTCTGGTTCTTACTAAGTGCTATTTATGGACTCTCAACCAACCGTAGGGTAAATTCGAATTATAGTAAAGTTATTTTCAAAATGGGCACAGGAGAACAGTTTAAGCTGATTTTTATAATCAGCAAAAAAATCCTCATTAGGTATTTAATAAACATAACAAGCTAAGTAACATCGATTACTGCAATTTTGAAAAGCTATTAAAGCCCACAGCTGCAAAGAATTCTCCATGAAGTCAGGCTCTTATCGCGACCATTATATACAACACAAAATCCACTCGCATAACCATAAATTAATGCCATAACATGTGTAAAATCTGTAAAATCTGTAAAATCTACTTACTAAATGCACATAAATCGGCGATTTGCTGCGGTTGCGAAGCGCAGGAAAGAAGCGCAAATTAACATAATCCCTGTGATAATTGAAAAACACATTTGCGGCGATGTAACATTTTTTGAACAACAATATCCCATCCAACGAACATTGAGTGCGAACGAATGGCCGGTTGTGTTATTGCAATTTAATCGTCACTGGACTGGCTTGCCGAGCATTAAGTTTTGGCTAACGCAGCGATAAGCCCCGGCCAACAAACTTGCTTTGTGCTTCCGAGCAGATAAGCCACTGCCAGCATTATTCCGCATTATTCATTCACAATGCGGCAGCAGGTGCGATTTAGCAGCGGTATACATACATATATCTACAATATCATAGCAATGCACTTGCTGGATAAAATTAATTGTGGCACAGAGTTGCACCTCGACTTTAAGCATCGCACAGTCAATAGAAATGAGCGAGGTGGCCACTGGCCATAAAATGCCCGATGGACAGGGCAGTGCGCCTTTAGCTTTTGGCTTCGCGCAGACGTCCAAAATAAAATTCAAAGTTTGTGTGTGCACTTGGCCCGCTAAATGCATAAAACCTGATATTTTATGGTGGTCACAGTCGGTCCTGCAGCGTCTGTACTTCCCGATCCAACTCGATTCGATTGCCAGTCCTCCAGTCCTCCACACTATACCCGATACGAGGTACTTCTCTGTTGTATTTGGCTCCCGTGACAATTGCAACCGGAAACGCGCATAAATGTTGGCAACTAACGCGATTTTTCCGTCCACTCCAAGCATGGAGTCTGTAGTTGTAGTCTGCTGTTGTAATGGCTGGCTGGAAAATACTGTGGGAAACTCGGAAATTTCACGAATGCTCCAAACTCCCCATTAGGGCTACAAAATAAATATTTTCTCTTGAGTCTAAAAAAATAAGACACGTACTTGTATTGTAAAAAGGTATACTGCATTCGTTGAAAAGTAGCTAAGAGGTAGAAGGAAGCAACTGAGTAAAGGTTATCTGATAGGGGTAAACAACGAGTCTCCCTAGTTTAATTGTTTTGACCAATTTTGAAAATTGAATTTTGTATTTGAAGTGTTCAGAGAACAGTACAGAAAAATCATAAACGATACGGTTTGGAGCAGGGGTTGTTTTTAAATCTTTCATCATTAAGTTCTTTCTAAGTCAGCAACGTTTTTCCTGTTTTTCGAATGACTACAGAAAAGAGACCCATATTATATTTTCAACGCATACTTAACTAAATGTCTCCTTCAGTCGATGGCACTCTGTCTAACCTCTTTTTCTCTATCTGTACTGTGTTTGGTGTTACGCGTTTCAGCGGGCAGATCGTTTAATTAACGCCCGAGAAGGGCACCGAATTCAGGCATACTAATGTATAATGTATTTTCGGCGTAATTAGGCCCAAAAACGTTACCCATACGGCGCTGAAAGGCAATGAAAGGGTAATTCAAGTGGGCCGCGCTGCACAGTTCATTAAAATGGCTGAATAGGGCTAAATTTGCAAATTAATATTCAAAAGTTTGCGCCAGCCAAATAATGAAGCCGCTCGACAATCTGTTGCCAATAGTCAAAAAGTCATAAATTTCAAATGCAGCACCAGCAGCAGTCGGGGCCAGAACGTATGGCCCAGACCCTCTGGAAAGTGTCGAAGGAGGCAAGGAAATTTGTCGTTTGTCGACTCGGAAAATTACTTCTGAATTCATCCATGCATTGTTGTCCATGGCAGGGCAGGGGGTGGGGGTGTGGAAATTTGGGGCGGTGTGCTGCCAATAATAATAATAATCATAACGGCAAAGGCATCGACATTGGCATCGGCATCGGCATTTTCATCGGCAACTTCACACCGAAAGTGCCAAAAACATTTCAATGATGCTGCGACTGCGACTGGAACTGGGGAAATGGGAATGGTGGACCGTGCCTCCGGCCTTTTCATGGCTCCTTCTGCTGTGCAATATTTTTCGAATTTTCATTTGGCATTGCGCCTCCGAAACACAGCACAGATGTTGTTCTCAGGCGCTGGATCGAAGAAAACACAGCCCCCTCCTCAATCCCGATAACCCATAACCATAGCCCGCACCCCACAGCAATAGCAATTCAAACAGACCCCCCATCCAATTGAAAAGCGATTTTTCCTTTCCTTTTCCCCCGTAAATTATGTGCCAGAAATTGGACGTTGTGAACGTTGTGTGTCGGCTTGCTGCGACTTCTTGTGAATCGAGAGCCCAGGTCTCCATAATTATGTGGGCCCTGGTCACCGGGATAATTTGTTTGTTATGTAAGTTGGCTTAGGTAAGCGGCGGCGCATTGTTGGCCATCCGTCAACAGCTGCAGGCAATTAAATGGTTACAATCCAGCCCAACGAGGGGCGTAATCCGAGCTGCCCACCTAACCTGTTGGAGGATCTTTTGAAATTGCATAACAGCTACGAGTAACTCATTTTCGGCCTGGCTTTGCAAGAGATTGAAGCCAAGTGATGCAAGGATCCCAGAAAATTGTGTATATAATGTAATGGTTCGCTACAGAAACAAAAGATATTAAGCCGATATAACCATTATTCAATTTATTCAATATTATTCATTTAAAATAAAATATCTTTATCAGAAACACATAAAATGTTTATCGCGGAATTATGGTGAGTCGTATGCATGAAGCTTAACCAACTTGAGCAGTAGCTACAATATTCGAATGTTATGATCAAAATGCCGATATTTATAATCGCAAAAAATCAGTAAAACAATTTTCGAAAAAAATGCAATATTTACAATTGGTATTTTCTGTACAACTCGGCCAAAAATGGTCAGAACGCTGAAAGAATTACAGCTTTTTACTCCTAATTACCGATACCAACCAATCAAATCACTTTTTGACCGATTTTGTCAAAATAATTTTTTGCCAAATTTTCGCATTTCAAAATTTCCAAAAAATGTGAAAAAAAAATATAATTTTTTTTGAAAACACAGTTTGATTGGAAATTTAATTACGAACTCACCGAGGTATGACATTCCATATTCGGAGCAATAGTTCGAATGTTATGACCTAAATACTGATATTTATAATCGCAAAAAAGCAAAAAATGGATTTTGGCCAAAATCATCATAAATAAATTGCAAAAAATTTGAAAAAAATAAAAAATTTTGTTGTAAACACAGTTTGATTGGAAATTAAATTACGAACTCAACGAGGTATGACATTCCATATTCGGAGCAATAGTTCGAATGTTATGATCTAAATACTGATATTTATAATCGCAAAAACGCAAAAAATGGATTTTGGGCAAAATCATCATAAAAAAATTGCAAAAAATTTGAAAAAAATAAAATTTTTTGGTGTAAAAACAGTTTGATGGGAAATTAAATTACGAACTCAACGAGGATGGACATTCCATATGTGGAGCAATGTGTCGATCAAAAATAACACACTCAATGCATCAAAATCACTCTTAAAGTAGTCGAAATCAGTACTTGATTACTGGATGACCAAGCGAATCACACAAAGTTTATCCAATGCGGCAATGGTGGCTTTCTGAATAAAAAGCTGGGAAGAGGCAACTACGATCAGTCATCAATTAGTTGTCCTGATGTTTGTTTTTCTTCTTTTTTCCCCTCCCTTCAAGGTCCTTTATTCGGTTTCCCACTCCGCGGAGGCACATTCTATTGTCGTATTTATTTTCAATTATAACGCATGCCACTTTGTAATGGTGCTTTATTATTATTAGCACTGAATATTTTCCTATATTCGAGGAGGTCTTTTCTATCCGCTGTTGCGTTTCCCCCACCCCCTCCCCCTCCCTCCATGAGATGCCAAACATTTTTCATATTTTCCGCATTACTTGCATTTATATACAAAGCGTCAGACTGGCACACACACTTACACACACAATGTTATCTCTCTGCTTCCGGCTGAAGGAATTTCTTAGCGCACTAAGTTCCTCCGTTCTCCGTCGGTGAATTTTTTTTTCTCCTGCGCACAGCATCGTGACCACCAAGTAGTCTTGGAGAATGGTCAAAAAATAAATGGATGATTGAATGAAAACCCCGCCAGCTGGCAAGAGGAAAACTCTATACATACATATGTATGTACGTACGTACGTGCGGGTATGAACAAAAAGTGGCCAGCAAAAGTCCGAGTCATCGGAGTCTTTAAAGCCATGGCGACCGCCAATTTCCGGCACTGAGTTTTCGTGTCCGCCATCTTTTTCGTCCTTTTTTTTGGCAGTCCGATGCAACGTCTTGCATTCATTGGCCATAAGCTAGCAATTTGGGTGTGTCCTGCTTAAAGTTCACTCCAAGTCGGTTGGCCCACTTTAGCCCGCGGCTCGCTCCGTCTGTTCCAGGCCCAGATCCAGTTGGAGTTGCTTTAATAAATTCGGAGCCAGGTCGAGGCTCGGGCCATCTCCAGACGCCAAGTCAATTGCCAGGCCTAATTCTAGCTGCTCCAGTTTCGCCCAGGATGCGCAGCAACGGGAGACGAGCCAATGTCCGAGGCCATTAAAATTCTTGTTTTCGCTGACCTTATTATTACAAACATATTTTCTTTCAGCTCGCTGTCATCTCGTTTCACAGCCACATTTTCTCCCCATTCCGGAAAATACGTCTAGGAGTGTGGAATCGAAGGGGGAGAAACAAGAAAAATATTTAGCATAAAATAAAGCGCACTTGCTGCTTTGAATGGGAAAGGGCTTTAGCCTTAGAGTTTAGCCTTTTAGTTTACTTTTAAAGTCCATGCCAGCTAAATTATGGTTTACCATTTTAGGTTTTTAAATTATCCAAATACCAAAAAGCTGCCACTGAGTTTCGAGAGAGAGTGTGGACCACTTAAAAAATACTTTTAAATTAATTGACACAAAAGAGCATTTATGTTTTGATTTCATGTCTTGAGTAAATATAAATATACAAAGTAAAATATTTAAAGTCATATTGCAGTCATAGTCCGAAATGTATACTTATCCACAGCTTAGATGTATTTTTTTTCGTTGTGCACCCGGACAAGCAGTCTGCAAAGCGTCTTCGGATAATTGAAATTGTTTGCACAATTTTACACTCCAAAGGCTAATGGAGTAGTCGACCGAGTCGAGTGACTGGGATCCTGCCTGATTCGAGGCCACCAGCCAACTGCCACGCAGCCAAACCATTCAACCAGATCCAGGACACTGAGAAAAACGCTCGGAAATGTGGGTCTAATGATCTTAAGGCAATGGGAATTTTATAATCTCTGTCGGTCGGGAGCTTTTGATTGTTGATGTAGAACTAAATATGGTAGATGTTTCAAGCTAGGCCAATCTGTATCCATTTTATACTGGAACAGTATAAACATTGGATAAAACATTGAAAAACATATAACTTCAAGAGGGGGAGCCATGTATAATTCTCAGTGCGGCGAAATGCGCTAACTGGAGGCCATTCTCTGAGCTGCGAGACGAGAGCTGCCAGCCGGGAACTGGAAACTGGAAACTGGGACCTGGGAGCTCTGGGCAGAAGCGGGCGGAATCTCGAGCACCACAAAGCAAAACGCCAGAGGCAAAACCCAAAGCCACCGCCCGGCTGGCTGCCAATGAAATGTTACGCAAATTGAATTTCTGCATAACAAATTGCAATGCAGATAATTTTTGCAAGATAACAAAGAAAGCCGAGCGAGGCCGCAAAGTGGGCGAATCAAACGAATTAAATACTTGCTGAACCTGTGGACGGCGATTGCCAGGATTCCAGACTCCAGATTCCAAAAGAACAAGAATTTGTAGCATATTTTGTTGGGCAAACAGCAAGGATGGTAAAACTGCAAGTATACTAGAACAAGTATATAAGTACGAGTTCCTTACGCTTTTTGTACATTAACCAACAAACAAATATTTAAGATAAATACCCATTTCGAAACGGGTAATATTTAATATTTATATTAAATATGGGTGAATGCTAGATCGAAGCGCTTGAGTACAGCAATCATTCCACATGCGAGTTCTAATTAGCCGTAATGAAATCTCGGCGATTTTAAAACTGACTGAGACACGCTCTTCTCAGTCGTTGGAATGCTATTGCCTTAGTAATTACAAGTTTGGTGACTTGGCCTTGGCCTGAACACGAACTGCAGCTGGAGCTGGAGGGCAGACAGACAGCCGGGCCAAGTGAAAGCTGGGCGGAAAGGAAAGCCATTTTCATATTAGAAGTGTTTTTCACACCTCAGACACACACTCTCACCCTTTTGCCGTTTATTGTTTGTGTACGCACGCATAACGCCTGCAAATAAAAGAAGAAATTACAGCTCATTAGAAAAATGAAACAAAAATGCAAATAAAACGAATGCGCAGAGCTGCGGGGGATGGATCCGAAAGGAAAACCCTAGAAGAGTAGTAAAAGCAAACAGCAGGCGGGCAACAAAAAAGGATTCAGTCAACGCAGGAGCATCTACAAAGCACTCAGAGAAAATTTGCTGGCGGATTTTGTTTAATATTATTTTTAAATTATTATTTCCTATATTATAACTTGTATTTTGCCGTTGATCATTTCATTAATTTCTTTAGTTAAATAAAAGGTATGTAGTAAAATCTTAATCTGTTGGCATATCATTAAAGACCAGAAATATATTTAAAATAAAGCTTCTACTCTTTACTACTGATATTTTCAATTGTGCTACGAGCATATTCAAGAACATTTCTTTGAGTGACCGCTCCAGAAGTAACGGCAACAACAGGATGTGCCAAGCAGACGACGAGTGAAAAATGTAAATAAAATATGGCAAGGACGGGCTGGTGGGTGGTCCAAAGTGGGTGCAGTGGGTGTAATGGGGTGAAGGAGGCGCAGGAGCCCAGAACCACTTGAACACGTTGTCAAGGAGTGTGTGTGGTGTGGTGTGGCGTGGTGTTTGCATACACAGCTCGCACACATTCAACGGCCCCGTTAGTATTTTTTTGCGCCCGAGTGTGGTCGGGGATGTGTCTGCCGGCGGAGGAGGAAGCAGCAGCAGCCAGGACACATTATGCGTCGTTTAAATAGCCATAAATCTTGCATAAAAGCACGCGTCCAGCAACAACGGACCTGGAAGCCCTGAAGGACAGACCACTTGACTGCAACTTTAATATGGAAAATCAGTTGGCTAACAACAACGTTAGGGGATATTTGCAACGCTAATTTAGCAACCAGTCGGTAGTTGGGGGCACTTGAATAAGGATCCTTGAGCTATGGGAATTTAAAGCTTTTGGTAAAATACAATTTTCTTTCACATTAAGCAGTCTCAAAAAACAGTATTTTCTTTTATATATTTTATTAACTTCATCGACTTTATTTCATTAAGGAATAATGTCAAGTTATCTTGGAAAATGTCCCTTTCCTTGATTTTACTAAAGTGATTTTACAAATTATTTTTCTGGTTTTTTTGTGGAGTGCGCATAATGTAACACGGTTCATCAAGTCATTGGCCGCGCTCCATTAAAAGTTGAGCGTAAAATGAAGTTGACCAAAGCCATCGGCGGGTCAAATTGAATTTGGCCCCAAGGCGACGGACGCGTCTTTGGCATCAATATGGACTCAAAGGGATCAGGGCTAAATGCTGCACGCAACGTCAACGCCATCCATCTTACTTAATGTCAGATGCAGTACCGCCCGCTGCTCCAGGAGAGCCCATCCTGCGAAGCAGTAGCAGGAGCTGGAACAGGAGCTCGAGCTGGTGGAACAACGGCACTTTGCTCATTATGCGATGACAAAACAACAACTATTAAGCGCAGCAGCAGGAGCGGGAACAGCAGCGGCCACACTTTTATGATTTGCTAACGACATGAGCTCCGCTGGCAGTTTAAAAATCAATTTCATCGCCGCGTGCAGTCCATGCAACGCCACCTCCCCAGAACCTCCCATCCTCCCATCCTACTATGTCGTCCTCCTGTTTATATTCCTGTCAGGGAGCGACATACGGGGCGTCGCCTGCACCCAACAAAAGCCAATAGACGTCACCCTGATGCGAACAAGCTGAGGCAGCCATCACGCAGCATCATCGCCCATCAGGCTGGCTGGTACACTGAAAAAAATTAATGCAATGTAAGCCATCTTCAGCTAATTATAATTATAAAGTGTGGCTTCGATAAATAAAAATGTATGCCTATCAAAGTTCTGTTCTAAGTTCCAAGTTTCTTTTCAAAGGATTTCCAAAGGGTTGGAGTGCATTTTAGGGTAATTATATTTCGATTTTATAGTAATGAAGACCTGGAACTTGTTCTATTTATACCAACTTTACTTGTCTCGCATCACAAATCCAAATTTAGCTTACTCGAAGCCACGTTTTCAAGTGTAGCCCAGAGCAACTTTGGCCTTTGTTTCCTGCCGGCAGCCGGCATGCGTCAGGTGTGCCATTTTAATAAATTATGCAGCCTGCTAAATGCTTAAACAATTGAATTTTATATTTACATAATATGTAATGTGCTGCGACATCATTATGCAGGCATCGGGCTGGCACTCGCTCCACGGGCTGCGATTCTGGGCTGGGATTCTGGGCTGCGAGCAAGGACGTGAACGGCATGTGGCCCGCCCACGCTTTATTGAATTATGTGCCGTGCGGGCGTGGCGGCCCAGAAATATGACACAAATTGCTGCAAGTTTAGGCCCAAACTAAATGGCACAGAATGAAGTGCCTTTATCGGGCAGCCAACTTCTGGCCCATTCCCTTTCTGGTCTGTCGAGCGGGGAATTAAATTTGACATATGGCAGCTCGGAGTGAACTTTATTAATTATTTGGTGCCTTAATTATTTTGGCAGCATAAAGTGAACTGTTAGATGACTGACACCCCTGCGATATAATGGTCTTAGAAGTGCAAAGTGTTGTAAAAATGTTTTTATAAAATAATTTAGCAAGATTAAGCACATTCTTGCCATATTAAATCAGCTTAAAAATAATTTAAAGTGTGTGAATTTGTGTGAATGTTCTTAAATGAATAAGTAGTAGCTCCATATCCTTGTTAATTAAAACCTTTTTTTTATTATTATTAATGAAACAAATTTATGGAAGCACATTTTGAAGACAACCGAGTCCGAATAGGCTCACATAAAATATGTTTTATTATTCACCAGTTTAATGGAGCCCTCTAGCATCAGATTTGTGTACGTACATATATGCTTTTTGTGTGAGTTCTTGAAAAAATCCTGCTTAAGCAAAAGGAAATCAAGTGGGAGAGCATCGCAATATTTTATTACGAGCCCCCACTCGCATAGTTTATATTACCCGCATATCCGGCACATATCCCCAATTTTTGGGGAATCTCATGCGCTTCGTTTTATATTACGCATACGCCACGTGGACCACCACGTAGCCTGCCGAACACACACATGCATATGCCCAAGTGCCTAATTACGAACATGTGTCGGTGGATCTAATGGGTGGCAAGATGGGGGCAAGGTGGGGGCGTGCGTAATGTGTGGCGTCTAATCAAAACTTTTATTTGCATGAAATTAAATTCAAGCAATTGCACTTAATTTGCCAAACAGGCAGCTATGGTAAATAAACAGACAGCGCGGGCCAGGGCAACCGAACCGATATCTGGGGACCAGGAGCGCCGGTGGGGCGTTTTGGGGGCTCTGGTAACCGAAATTAAAAATCAAGCAGGCGTGGGCGAGGGAGGGTTGGGGCCAGGAGCCCCTTGAAATGCGGGAACTGAGCCGAAATTATGAGCAGACCGAGAAATACAAGACGGCGCGGCACTTTGGCTTCTTTGGATCTGCGACTGGGCGTGGTATTCGCAGTCACAATCGCCTTCTTTTGAAGTGCCCCAGGAAGCAGACTCTGTACACAAGGATTTACACTGCGCAAAACTACGTTTGTTGCGGTTATTCTATCTTAATTGATTCCCACACATTGAGAAGCTTAAATATAAAATAAGTAAATACAGTTTGTGCAGTCATATCAACTTGAAAATTTATTTATGCCAATATGACTACTGACTTCATAAGGAGTTTTTAAGTTGTAGGAATTGAATATCCCTCCAAGTGACATACATATATATTTTCGCTGCAGTGCAGCACTCACCCCAGACGGCCATAAATAAAGTATTTGATGTGCATGAAGTTAATGTCTTATTATGCCCAAGTTGTCAAAAACAAGCGACCCAGCCTGGCTGTTAGTTAAGGCGTGCTTAATGTGCGTGCGGGAGGCCAAAGGGGCGGTCTTTTATGAACTCCAGCCTGGAGCCTGGATCCTGGAGCCCGGTTCACATTTCGGCTTCCTCGAGTTTTGATTTGGCTTAAGTACGTCAGCCGGCGCCGCCGGTTTAATGATAACAAACTCAACACAAGTGATAACGCGTCAAATTACCAAAAGCAGCGAGCATGTGTGGGGCATCGTGGGGAGTGGTGATGTCGCGGGCGTTGTAAATACAATCAATGAATTTCAACTGGTTGTCCTGACTCCTTGCCCAATCCCGCAGGACTCCCACCCATTTACATAGCTCTTTGGCAATTCTCAGATTCGGAGTGTACGACTGCCATGTCTGCCATGTATGCGTCTGGCAAAACGAAATTAGGCAAATTTAATGAATTTATGCTGGTGGCACTCCCTTTGTAATCCGAGTGCGCGCACAGCAAAGTAAGTGACCTGCTTGCTTCTCGGTTAAGTGGCCCTCCTCCTCCAGCGGCTCGGCACTCGAAGCTAGCTACTGCGATCCACTCAGAAAAAAAGAGCGAACCAACTATTCGGTATTTTATAGTTAAAAAGAAGTAAATAATTGCACAGTTTGCTGTAGTTCGAATATATGTGTCTTAGTGCCAAGAAAGTAACGATGTCAGCCTATGAGTACTTATTATAAAAGGTTTAGGTTTTATGTGCTAGATAGTCTTTTAATTGTTTTGTTATTAAAAATATCCCATTTTTATATGTTCCAGTTGCCTCGTTCTAAATATAAATTTAAATATTGTAACACTTTCTTCTCCATATTTGTTTCAGTGTATGCTAGGGGATAAGAATGAAAATGAGCTTGATAGGCAAACGTGGAGCGTGGAATGTGGCTTTTGATGATGGAGGAGGGGGGAAGTGGATGCAGCATGGTGTAAATGTTGTGTGGCTGCATAATGCTCAACTTGGGGCTATCATCGCTGGCCTGCTGGTGCGATTAGTTCTAGCCTTAAATTATAACAAAAGTTTACGGAATACGAATTTACTTTTTCGTTTAATGGAGTTTCCTTATGTACATCTTCCCCAATTTCTTAGCCAATCCCCGACTATCCGATGCCCTTTACTCAGTGTGCTTATTTATTACTTATTAGTTAATGATTAATGCGTTGCTTTGCAACTTCAGCTGACAAAATAAATACTTACCAACAAGAAAAAAACCATGTCACTGCAGGATTTTTAAATTTTGGGCATTAGAGTGAGCGTGGCCAAAATGTGTTTGTTTTTACAATGAAATAAATGGTTTTCAACGAATCTAGTAGCTATAATATTTTGCTCTACGAGTTGTTTCAATAATGATCATCTATAAATGTACTTTTTAAACGCTTTGTAGTTTTTAATAAATTTATTGTAATTAACTATTTAAGAATAATTTGTGTACAAAGAGTTATCTCCAGCAAGAACACATTTTGAATAGTCCATAAATTTAAGCAGTTTGTGTTGAAGCCATCATGGCAAGAGAAAGAAGAGAGAAATTTTCCAGCACTGACCTAAACAAACTTTTGCATCAAAACTTGATAACAAATTTCGCAAAGTTGCTTCGGCTTTACATATCGCCAATCAAAGCTGCCCCGAACATCCTTTTCGTTCTCCAACCTCACAGCCCAATTCAAGCAATTTAACAAATGACTTCCTTCTTGACTTCCAGCTTGACCGCAACCGCAAGAGCGCGACGTCCCGTGAGCCAGCGACTCGCAGGACCTCCAATCCGACCACATTCACGTCCCCGGCGGCGTCATTATCGGGCCCCAGAAATCGTCCTGCAAATGGGGTAAGTGGACCGATCTGGTCCCAACAATCTAACTAACTTGTCATACCACCACCACGGATGAGGCCCATGGACAAAGAAAGGTCGTGGCACCCGAGCAACGAAGCAGGCCAAGTCGCAAGTAAATTGGCTTCATTGCGCCTAAATGTGGTGTCAAAAGACACGGACACGGACACGTCGGCCGCCGGTCCTCCGTGCTTATTTCTCTTGGTGCTGCCAACTATTGATTTCCAGAACGCAGTTGAAACTTCAAATCAGAGTAATTGATGCGAATGAAAACCAGTCTGACTACGCTTTCGAAAACAGTTCTCTAAAGCAAACATATAAAAAAATTTTACCAGTTATTACAAATTATGAGTCCTGAATTAAAGTTACTTTAATATATTTTGCTAGTTCCAGTAAATCCTTCCCTAACATTAACAATTGTTTAATGATTCCTAGTGCTTCCACATTTTAAATAATTTTCAGTCGCGAAATCCAATCTTGGCCAGAATGCGGCATAGGTGGGCAACTCTTGTGCTCTCATCCTGAAGAAAATACAGCTCTTATCTGGGGCTTTTTGCTGGGGAGACACTGCCAAGAGCGACCAAGTCTCGCATTTAATGATGTCTGCGAAAATATTTCTGCAATCACGATTATTTTACAGCCGCAACCTTCCATGGGTAATGGAATTCCTTTGTGGGACGACCCAGTCGCTTACAATTCACTTGAACTCAATGTATAAAATGTATAAAACAGCAGATTTGTTGTTGGTTTAGGTTGTAATAGGTATACACACACTTTATTTTTTCCGAAAAATTAAATTGAAGTGAGAAGAGTTCTCATCTTGTACATACAGTTTTTCCTTTGTATTTAGTGTCAGTAGTGAAATCCCGTTTGTTTTGTTTGCTTTATTCTTGTTGAGCCATAAAAGGTATCCAAAAGTTAATTTTCCAAAAGTAATTTGCAGAATTTATTTATCAAACAAAGGTCGCTCGTCATCCTTTGTTCATTGTCATAAAGACGGGACAGACGGGAATGATCCTTATTTCCTCCTCCTCCTCCTCCTTCACTACATCAATATACTCCTCGCGCTACGATTTCATTTGCTTTTAGTTTAGTGATAGGTTGCATTAAATTAAGAAATTATCACATGATATTTGAAAATATTTTGCATTTAAGAAGTGAGTTTGGTTTTTGATGTTTTCAATTGGATTGTGTACCGACCTCGCGGGCAGCGTCAAATAACTTACAAATCATTTAAACATAAATTCGCTATGTTCAAATAGCTCGCTTTTTGTTGTGTTTCATTAAACAGAGTTAAAAGTCTGAATTTAAGTCTGAGAATAACCGTCAGTGGTTTGGTGAAAGTAGTACGAAATCTTAAACTTAAGCTATGAACTTAATTTAACTTAGGACCTAGTGCGGTTTAGTTTAGCTACTGAAATCTCCTGTTCCTATAGCTTCTATTACTGCTCTTCTAATTGTCCTCGATCTAGTCGAAGCGCGAGTGTCTGCCTTCACCGCCGCCGCCGCCGCCGCCTCCTCCGAAGCCGCGTCCGTTGCTTAGGCTGCCCTTCTTGAATCC
This sequence comes from Drosophila santomea, assembly GCF_016746245.2. Lineage (NCBI taxonomy): Eukaryota > Metazoa > Arthropoda > Insecta > Diptera > Drosophilidae > Drosophila > Drosophila santomea. Next base: position 17,794,826 of record NC_053019.2, read on the forward strand.
GCCGCCGCCGAAACGACCGCCGCCGCCACCGCCTCCATAACGGGAGCGTCCACCGCCACCGTCGTAGCGCGAGTTGCGGGCCAGATTTTCCAGGGCAGGATTGATTTCCTAGGAATTATAAAAAGAAACCATTAGTATTGTGTTTCGGTTTTTGATCTGGGATCAGTAAGTCTGCATACCAATCGTAGGATTTGGAATATAGGACATAGGATTTACTTAAACATTATTTTCATTTATACATATTAGAACAGAAATGTGTGAGTGTGGTATGCATAACTCATCTGTTTTACTGCCCAATCAGTGTTCTTACTTGATCCCACGCTAATATCTCACCTGATTAGCTTCTCTGAGGACGTCGACCAGCGCCTTGGCTTGCTTGGCATTATTCTTGGTGAAGAAGGCGAAGGATGTGCCCTTTGTGTTGGATCGTCCAGTACGACCGATGCGATGGATGTAGTCCTCGCTGTTTTGCGGATAGTCAAAGTTGATGACATACTTAATGCCGTCCACGTCTACATATGTCCGGGGAAAAGAGAAGGCACGCAGATTAGTTTCGAGCTCCTGGCTGTTTTTACTTAATTGGGGTGTATGATTTAATTGACGAACAGTTTTCAAATTGCCAAATGATTTTTCCACTATGCGCGCTCGCTTGCAACAATTTTTAGCGTTTTTCCGAGATGTCTTGAACACTTTGAATACACTTGTCTTTTCTTTTTTCATTTTTTTTTTTTATACGTTAGCATACTATTGAGTCTATGGTATTTTTGTTTTGTGGGTTGTTTGTATAATTTTTTTTTTAGAGAAAAAAAGAAAATGTTTCAAAATGTACGTTACCTTCTTGGTGCTATAAATTGTTTCACTCAATTTTCTCTCAATCAAAATCTCTGATTGGCGTCGCGCAGCTCGTAATCCAAACTCTCCCCAGAAACAACAAGGTAGCGATCTCGATCGCACGGCGAAGCGGAGAGTTTGTTGCATTGAGCCGCGTGCGCCTCTGACACTAAGCTCTCTTCTCACATGGACCATTTTGGAGATGACCACCGAGAGGAGACACGACCATTATATAAAGAGTTAACTTATTGGGAGGATTAACAACAACAAGCGGGCCGCCTTTTCGTCCTGGAGCAGTGGTCTTAACTGATGCGGCGGCAAACGCGGTCAGTGGGTGGTGGTAGTGAGCTTTTGGGAGGACGCAGCACCCAGCAGCAGCATCTTCGTCTGGATCCTCCAAAGCACACACATCTTCTTATCTCCGGATCTCGTCCTCTCTGTGGTTCAAGCAAATGTCGAGTGTTCTTATTTGGGAGTGTGGTTGGTTTTTGTGTTGTGGATGGTGTCAATGTGCTTTTGCTTGCTTGGCTTTGCTTTGCTTTGGCTTTGGCTTTTGCTGTTGGCTGTTGCTGTCGCTGTCGACATGGTGCATGTCCAATTCTAGTGCTTTCTCAAGGGCCAGGCCACCACGTCAATACTTTGCACGCCGCCTTCCGCCATCCACTGCTGAGGAAAAAGCTGGCTCTCTGATGGTTCGGTTCAGTTGTTGTTGTTGGATCATTGGTTGATTGGTAGATGGTTTTTGGTTGGTAGATGGTAGTCTTTGGTCGCAAAAACGTATCATCAACGCATTATCATTCTTTCTCAACAAAAAGTCGGGGACTGCAGAGGCCACATATGATGCATGATGTTGGGGATATTCGATATTCGTGTCTCTCGACCGTCTGAATCTGAGAACTTTCATCGGTCCTTTTGCGCAAGATATCACACAGGGTGTGCTATCATCATATATCATAACAGATCTGATTCTGAGTTGGCAAAAGTCGCTCAAGTCACGAGTGTTCGCAGTGGTCGCCGCTCATTCATTATCCTCCCCATCATACTACCAAAATCGGCCTCTGTAAACGAGAAAGAAACAAGAAAGAGAGAGAGAGAGAGAGAGGGGAGAGAGAAAGAGGCAGAGAGACACGCACAAAGACAAAAATTGCGTACCAGGTACACCGCAGTGCATATAGATCATACGATCATACGCATCATTTCATACATTATTTTAGCAGGGGTTGGGCCGGGTTTTGCGGGTGGGGGTGGGGGCGGGTTGCAGGTCAGGCAGGGGCAGGGGTGGGGTAAAAGTTTAAGTTGATTATTCGATTTCGTCATTTGGCTTATGTCTAAAAAAAACTGTTTCTGAGTTGGCGCGCTCGCTAGATGTGGATAGATACCGGGATATATATATATATTTCAGTGCGGTTAGAGGATTTGGGTGGTGGGTTTACGGGGATTAGGTTCTGCTCGCAAGTAGTGGGTATGTGTAATGATGCTGGGTGATCGTTAAGTGCGGTGTTCTCTAGTAGTGATGGTATGTAAGCAATGTCCCTAGCAAGTGTAACCTTATAGCTAGCCAGCAGGCCCATCCAAATAATATTCTTCCGGCTGCAAACTACTTTGTGTTTTACAACGATGCGGGAACAAACTTACCCAGTCCTCGGGCCGCCACATCGGTGGCCACCAGGATGTTGGACTTTCCCGAGCGGAACTCGCGCAGGACAAAGTCTCGTTCTGATTGCGACTTGTCGCCGTGAATAGCTCCACAGCGAACGCCGAAGCTGCGGATAAATCGCACCAGGTTGTCCACGCGCCGCTTTGTCTCCACGAATATGATGATCTTGCCGGGACTCTCGCTGGTGTCATAGATGTCTGACAGGAGGGTCTTCAATCTGGTTTCATAGAAGAAAATATTTAATTACAAAAGTTGTATAAAAATAAACTTCTTGGAATTGACTTCTCCAAATGCTAGGGTTAATTGTATAACTAGAACTATAGTTGTCGAAAACAATAGCTACTCACTTCTCCTCCTTGCTGAACTCGTCACAAACGTCCACCACCTGGCGGATGTTGTGGTTGGCGGAGAGCTCCAGCGATCCAATGTTGATCTGAATGTAGTTGCCCAAAAAGTCCTCGGCAAGCTGCTTGACCTCCTTGGGCCAGGTGGCGCTCCACATAAGCGTCTGCCGGTCGGGCCGGATCTGTGAGACGATCTTCCTGATCTGGGGCTCGAAGCCCATGTCTAACATGCGGTCAGCCTCGTCCAGCACCAAGTAGGTGCAACGCTTCAGGTTAGTAGAGCCGGCGGAGAGGAAATCAATAAGCCGTCCGGGTGTGGCAATCACGATTTCGCAGCCGCGCTGCAGATCCCGCATTTGGCCGCCCTTCGGGGCGCCGCCGAAGACGCAGGTGTTGCGCACATACGACGAGGAACCGAATTCGGTGGCCACCTGCTGGATCTGTTGGGCCAGCTCCCTAGTGGGGGCCAGCACGAGGGCAATGGGTCCGTCACCCCTCTGCAGCGGCTGCTGGTTGTTGATGTGGACAATCGCGGGAAGGATGTAGCCCAGGGTCTTGCCGGATCCCGTCTTGGCAATGCCCACGAAGTTCGAGCCACTCATGGCGATAGGCCAGCCCTGCGCCTGGATGGCGGTGGGCGCTTTGTAGCCCTGCCGGCGAATCTCCTTCATGACGTAGTCGGGCAAATAGACCTCGGAGAAGTCCTGGATGGGGTTCGGCACCTGTCCGCGCACGGTGATTTCCTGCTCGTCGCGATACCGCTGAACGTCGTAGGGTGATCGGTTAGCCACGTTGGGATGCTCCTGGTAAAAGTCCTTTTTAAAGGGAGCCAGGTTGGAGAAATCGACCGGGCGCATGGGGAGGTCTTGGCTGCCGCCTCCACCTCCTCCTCGGCGATCACCGAATCCACCACCACCACCTCCAAAACGATTGCCGCCTCCGCGATCATCGCGGCGCTTCTCGATACGTCCATTCCTTACGCCGTGGTAATCACCACCGCCACCACCACCACCACCGCCGCCGCCTCCGAAGCGATTGCCTCCACCGCCGCCTCCTCGCCGGTCATCACCGCCTCGATCGCCTCCGCGACCGCCACGTCCACTGTGACCAAAGTCGCGATCGTGTGGTGCCCTGGAAAATAGCAGAAGATAACCGATGAGTATCTAATGAAGGAATTAAAATGCTGGGGAGAAGATAAAAGGAATGCTGAAGAAAAGAAATCTTTATCATCTTTCCATTTAAGGTACATTGATTTATCATAAAATTAATAAATTTAGAATTTACAATATTATGGAGTGCCCTTTGCGCCTTTTTGTTTGGTATTCCATTCTAATGTAAATGTAATTTGGTTTTTTTGTTTTCGAAAAACCAAATGAATACGCTAACTGTATGAAATTTGAGCAAAGGAGTTAAATTTCTGCCAACAAAATGTATTTATTTATTTCGAATAAGAAAAAGCTGAATCGCGGAAATTTACTTTGTGTCAAGTATCAAAGGGCTTTTGCTTATTCATTAAAATCGAACGACTTCACTGTAATTTTGCTGCCTCGAGTTCGTTCGAATCTTTGATGAAATATTACACTTGAGTAATCGAATTGTGGTTTGATAGTAGAATTAAGATACTCCAGTTCTTTCTGAAGATGTTTGGACCACACACTAATATTACAGCTGCGAGCTTTTTGTTGTAAACTTTTAAAGTGGAACGAATATTGTTGATTTGTGTAAGGTCGGTATAATCTGTGAGCGATTTCGCGTTGTACATTTGTATAATCAATTCCTCCTTATCTGCCATCTAAAATCATTTTGTGCTCGGTATTTTCCCTTAATAAAAGGGGCCTTCGAGAATTAGACCATGCTTAACTGGGCCCATATTTTTGGGCTAGGTGAAGACAGCTGCATTTTCTTTTCTTAAGTATTTCTTTGGCAGTAGCAATTTGGGAGAAAAAACGGAGTGACTTGGCTTACTTTGCTCGCATGCTGCCGGTTCTAGAAGTCTGCTAGTTGGGACTTGGATTTCAACTGCGACTGGCCGACTTGGAAGGTAAGTTCTCGCTTTTCGATTTCTTTCGACGCTGCTAAACAGCTGACATAGAGTTGTGCTACAACCGCAATAAACTTAAATAAAACTAATTGCGTGTTAGGGAAATTAAATAAATTTCGAATAATGCAAACAGTAAAGTAAATTTGATTGACAACAACATGCAATTCGAGCACGGTTACTATTACTCCCACCCACCGATTGTTCACCGATTCACCCCAGTTTACCAGCCCCAAACTGCGCAACGAAACAGCCCCGCGTAAGGAGCTGTGTGTTTATTGCTCTGGTATTATCAACCTGGGGCAGTTCCAGTCAGATCTGGCTAAGGAACTTTATTACAGCATTAAAACTGGGAATAGAAAACACGACCCGTTGGCAATAAATAAGAAAATATGATAAGATGATATGATATGATGATAAGGGTGTAAATACAATATGCTAATAAATACTGCTTCTAGATGAAGTTGTATTCTAATCAACCAAATAATATATTTAACATACTTGTAATGAATTACCAACCATTTTACTACAATAGGAAAAACTTCCTACAAACGTAGAAATTTCTAGCTTATATCTGCTTTCTTTAGTAGCTCCATCCTTGGTGGGCATCACTATGGGGTCCTCCATGATCCACTGCCATGTCTGCTCGTCTATTTTTCTGTCAATTTGAGCCCCGTACCACCGTAAACGTAAACTTATATTTGTAGGACCCACTGGCACGCTAACATTTGTGCCCAACTAGCGGAGCGGAACGCTCTGAACATTTATGAGACAGCCAAATGTCTTGCTCCTAGTTTCCCCCCTAGTTGCAAGGTCCCGTGAGGCACCTCTGACTTTCTGTGTGTCTACCTGTCGCTTTTTGACATGCGAAAAGACGAATCGCGAGCTAGCCAAAGGGGGAGCAGCTCCTCATCATAATCAATTGGCGTCATTTGACATTTTAGACTAATGGGGCCGTTTATGTGATGGCGAAGTTCACGAGCTACTATATTACCTTTCAATGTGTGACACTTAAGTTTTAATCATTATATACTATCTATATTGATCTATATCTATATTGATTTCTAATACACAATTATATAACAAGCATTGTTCATAATAATTAATTTTCTTAGGGTATGGAAATTTGAAAGTAAAAGAACCTATCTTCTTATTATTTCATAACATTGTGCTCGGTATTGAAGAAGAAGAATTCTAACATAATTATACCAAAAAATATTTACATTTATTTAAAATTATTAATGTTTTAGTGAACTAATGTTATTTTTAATAACCTTACAGATTGTGGTCAATAACCGTAAGCAGACGTTCTAAATAATTCCCTAAATACCAAAAACACCGCGATATCTCAAGAAAACCGCGTGTAAGCGAGGGAAAGAGCGGGATAGAAAGGTATGCTGGCGAGAGAGCAGGATGGCGCGAGTCAGTGACAGCCGCCGACTGTTATACGCTCGCACACACTTACGAATCTGTTATACGAGCACGCGAAAATGCCGCCGTCAACAGGCATTCACGCACACCAGGAAGTCAGATTGTGCCGCTGTGTGAGTGCGTGTTCGTGTTCGGGGCATACAGACAAATTAAAATGCTATAAAAAAGCAAACGAAGCAAGAACACGTTTCACAAATCAGGCAAATTTTTTTTATGACGTGCGCTGTCGTTCTTGTTGTTTTTGTTATTCTTTTGCGGATGTGGGGGCCAAACAAAAAAAAACAACAAATAGCTGAAAACCTCACCTCCGAATGTCAAATTTTAGCAAACCATGTGTTTTTCTCTCTCTCCCCTTCCTCTCACTCTTTCGCTAATACTAATTACTCATCACCTCGCTTCGTAGGTGTACAGAAAAAAAAAAAAAGGCACGAAGGGTGATAAAATGGCGACAGCGAGTGGAAAAAACCAGCCCATTTCATAAGAAATCTTTCGATGTACTCACATTATTCCTTCAATTTTGATTTCCTCTGTTCTCTCGTCGGGGTCGTTAAAAAGCGATTTCCTTCTCGTCCGCTGCTCTGCTTTCGGGATGGAATCTACGTAGTCGTCTGGCTCTGTTTTCGAACTGTCTCGAAACGCACGCTGCGACTGGACTTGGAGACTACTATGTGTGCTTGGGGACAGTAATATCTCCCGATTCCTGCGACTCCCGTGGAACTGTTGTCGGTGTTCGGTGCAGAGCGAAGAAGAAGAAGCGAAAGTGCCGCTGCTGCTGGCGGAGGAGAAAAGAAAATGGCGACGTTTCGTTATACATCTCTCGGAACTTTTCGGCGAAATCAATAGCATGTTGCCCCAGCCGCAACCGGCCGGTCTGGGCGTGGCGCCGCCCAGCCGGGGGGATATGTATTGCACTAGCTTAAGCATATTCCCGAAGATTTAGCTCTACACGGGTGTTATGCTAATGGCGGATTTATCCTAATCAGCGCGACATCCGCGCGTGTCTTACCTAACCTCGTCCAAAATTAGAGTGACCCTAGGTGAAGAGGAAAAATCGAGCCAAGTGTCGGTGTGACCGCAGCGCGCTAGCTATAAAACGCATTCTAGAGTGACCATTTGGTTGCGAGACTATCGATTGTCGGCTGAATGCCGCGCATTACGTTGGCCGATACATTTTTATTATTTAAACTGCTGCTGAAACTAACTTTAAATGCTATTCGTCGTCGGTCCGTTCTCGTAATCTTGAATATTTCTTAAGTTTTGAATTTCTAATCAAGCAAAACATCGTTTGTGATCAGATTCGCTTATATTGCTATAAAAAAGGAAAGCAATTAGCAAAGACTCACCCCAGTTTTCGTTTATTGCTTTATACATACATAATTATAAGAAAACTTACTTAATATTTGCTATTTATTGTTCAATAGTCATAAAACCATTTATTTTGTTATACTAGAGTTTGCAGTTAACTCCATAGTTTCTTATTTTAATTATAGAAAATTATTATTTTATTTACTTATTCTTAATAAAACTCCTTTTACTGAGGAAATACTATTTAAAAGCATGGATACCCCTTATCAACTAAATAACATAGAGAGAAATATGGATAGGTGCAAGCAGTAAGAAGATGCGTAAGTAAGCAGTTCACTGCTTTAAATGTGCATATGAGATGTCAATACATATATGTATGTATATGATCTATGCTTCTTATGGGAAATATTCTTAATTTTTTTATATTTCCACCTTATTCGCATGAGCAAAATCGACTCAAGAATATTTGAATGCATGCACACAAATTACGATCTATCTGTTATATTCTTTTCATCGAACAATGGGGGTATAGATTGCTTAGTTTGGTGCATGCAACAGCCATGAAATACACTGCGGCAAATGTATTTGTACCAAAGTCAACGAATATATTAATTAAAATAATAAATATCAAATCAATGTGATTCATAGTAATATATCTCTTAGTCAAGTAGCCAAGTTTACAGCCCGAGAAGGTGGCAGAAACTGCGGTACATTTTGGCCCTGCGGCCCTGCAAGCAGCCGTAAAGCTCGTTGATCTTGAGGCAGTCGATCTTGCTGATGGTCTTTCGCTGTCCGATCCTAACTCCGGGTTGTAGGGGGGTCATGGTGGGCTTCTCACCCTTCCGCTTGCTGAAGTAGAACTCGCCGTAGTGCATCACGGAGTTGTAATCGTAGTCGAAGGCGTACTTCCCCTTCTTTTTCGACACCAGCTTAAAGTTCTTCCTAAACCGCGGCACAATATTGTCCCAATGGATCTTCACAAAGTTGTCGCGATCTGCTCGGGACTGCTCGTGATATATGCCTATGGCGTGCATGAGCTCGTGCATTATCCTTCCCTCGCTGCTGAAGCAGTGGGCACTGTTCTCATCGGGTCTCTGGAGGGACACCACCTGTTCGCCTCCCCTTCGTCCCACGTAGGACCAACATCCTTGGGGTCCTTCCACCGGCGGTTCGATCAACAGGTAGTCATCAACTTCCCCGTCGTACGGCACAAAGTGCACACATGTCAGGGAGTTGAAGGTTTTCACGGCTTGAATTATGGCCTCTCTTTCCGCATTCGCGTATCGCGGACTTATCTCAAAGGGAATCGTTCCATTGGGCCACAGTCGCTTGGGATGTCTCATTGGATTGACGCCCAGGCGCAGGGTGATGTAGGTGTACGGATCAATGGCAATGTCGCCTTGAAACAGGCGGGGCATGGTCTCCGGATCGTCGATTCCCAAATCGTCGTCGCCAATGTCGGGTCCGTAGGGATCGTATTCATCTGAAAGGAACCAGTTTTTGTTAAATATTTTGGTTATCAAAACTATTTCAACTATTTCCTGGTACTGGTAGGCCTTCGTATCAATACGATATTATAATCTAGAAAATATAGATTGACACTCTTTTTGACACTCGCAATGCAAAGTAACGATATTCTTAAAGGATTCCGCAAAACAGAACTCCAAATAGATATTTGGATTAATTTGCATTAATTGTTGAATACTCTTCCTGCGTACATTTTGGAGCTCGAACTAGGTATCTTAAGATCTTCACAACTCAAATCAAACAAAAATGACCTTTGTGTTTCATGGAGTCATTGGAAAAAGTGGGAGTGAAACGAACCTTCCGCCACACTGGTGAACTCGTGCTCGAAGAAATCCACTCCAGCGGCAAACTGGCGGACAGGGAGCTTGGCACTTTCACTGAACGGTGGTGCGGATAGCACCACTAGCACCACCACCATCAGCACCAGCTGCACCACTGATTCACTCAACTGAGCACACATTATAGATTGGGATGGGATTCGCCTTGGCTGTGACTATATTTCCATTCGATCGCTGTTTGCTCACTTTTTCCACGCCATGCCGCATTCAAACCGAACGGCTGCACACGAAATTGGTAACTGAACCTGGCTTGATAGCCCGACAGCTCCAGCGGCTACCAAAGTCTGCAGTCTTGGCACCTTAATTTATGCAAAATGTGCGAAAATAAAACTAAATAACGCCGATGTTGGGCAGACGCCACGCAATCGGCCGCGTGTAAACAAAACCCAAATCTATCACCGCACAGCAAAACACCTATCCCTCTCACTTTTACACCTATGACTCTCTGAATCTCTGATCAAACAGCACTAAATCTCCTCGATAAAGCCCAGCTTAGGCTCTACGACCAAACCCGACAGAAACTCTTTAATTAAACCAGGCTTGAACTGGGCTGGACGCTCACGTAATTTAAGCCGAGTTAGCGGCTTTGGGCAACGACCTTCAATGCTTTTTGGTATGGCCTACTACAAAAAATTCTCTTTCTCTCTTTCTGACAAACAAAGTACTTTCGCTTGCAATTCAACCTAAAGTGTATAAATATTATTTAAAAATATTGTTAAGGGACTGCCACGCCCACACTTCTGGATAGGTTTGGATATATTTTCACATTTAAATTAGAATTGAACATTTTTTACCGATTTGCAGAAAACTTTTTGCAACGCCCAATCTAACGCCTACAAACCGCGCACACTTTTGAAAAATGTTTAAATATTTAAAATAAAAGTGTTTGCTCTGCAAATAAGAATATCTCGTTCATAAAATACTTCAGTTGTCAATTTGCATAGCTTAAATCGTGAATAATGCACTTATCAAAATTTGTCGAGTATTATTATTATTTAATTTAAGTACTTCCCATACTTAAAGCAGTACATGTATCGCTCTTAAATTAGTACTGTATCGTATTAATCAAATGTTAGTCTCCAATTATTCGAGAATTTAGTTCTCTTGAATTATTCTTGAAATTCCATTTTTGTTCTTGAAACCAAAAAAAATTCGAGTTTACCGTGCTGTTGATGCGTTTCGTTCCTGATTTGATATCGAATAGCGTTAATTTTTCCCTGAGTGCACACTTTTGAAAAATGTTTAGATTTATTTTTTACATGATAGACCCTTCGAATGTTGCATGCCGGTAAGTACTTAAAATGAGACCTTTTGGAACATTATCTAGAATTAATTGCAATTACTCATTGTTTCTGAGCGAATTATGCAAAGTATAACAAGTCACACATTGTATTTTCAAGCTTAACGTGCTATTGCTGTTAAGTTGTAATTCTACAATATCATATCAATATCACAAACTGACTATATTCAGATCCTTTAATCAAGGTAAGTATTGACTTATTTGTTTCGCATGCAGGCTGCCCAACTAACTGTCTTTCTTACTGTCTGCCAGTTTGCCTGGCTTACTGCTTTCAACTTGTTTGTGATGGTGTTTGTGTCTGTCTGTATGTAGGATGGTAGGATGGTAGGATGGTTTTGATATGTGACACCTTGGCCTGGAAAGTCGGGCTGCAATGTGCACTTTGCACTTTCCGGGGTTCCAATTAGTCAGTTGGCAGCTTAAGCTGTTAACCCGGAATACCCTATCTCCATCTCCATCTGGGCGGGGCTTATTTGACAATCTATTTTAATCGGTCATCATTAATTAGGCGAAATTAGTTTTCCGTCTTAATTAGCATAACAACAACAGCTCACGAATCTGGCTCAAACACATCTAATCGCGATAGTCGAAATGAATTTACTTACATGTGTGGCAAATTGTGTTTGGATTCCGAAATAGACGAGTTAATCGAGGGCTTTCGCACAAATTATTCATTTACTCAAACAGAGGGGAAATTTGTGTACTAGTGTACTGGTAGGTAAGTAAGTAATATTTAATTAAATAATTATATTCTAAGGGCATCTTACTCTGTATATTGGATAATTGCGTAAATATTATAGTTTCTTTTCTATTTGACTTCTTAAACGTAGTGCAATGCAAAATTTATGGCTACTCGCTAATGAATGTGCATTCTCATATTGTGTTGCTAAGTACACACACAAGAAGTATTCAATACTACGATTAAAAAATAGAGCTCTATATATATAAATATATACAGATGTATGTATATATAGGATAATTACAGGCATTCTTAGTACACCTCTTAAAGCTACAGGATTCTTTGTCTCTGAGATAAATGTTTACAGCTGGTAAGAGAACGAGTTTAAATTATTGTACTTGGAAGAATGAATCAAGGTATTGAAATAGCTCGGAGCACTAGAGTTGAAAGAGAAAAGTCGACATCCACATAGAACATTGATTATCCGTTTAAAAACCCTTTATGCTCTGCAGTTTTCATTGTTTTGGCCAACTGACTGATTGTCAATATGGACTGTAATTGTCATATATCATTGGCCTGCAATCGTAAACCTGTCCTTGCCCCGCCCTACTTTAACCCACTTCGCCCACTTCGCCCACTTTAACCCATTGTGAGAGTCCACTGCTGAGGGTCTGTCTTCGATTGAGTCCGCCACTTGACTTTATGTGTCAGCTGGGCAATAAAAATGCGACACCGAGTAATTTTGCGCCACACAGGGCCTGTATTAGAAAGAGAGATACGCCCAAGGAGCGAAAGAGACGGGGCGGGAAGTAGAGAGAGAGATGGCGAAAGACTAAGGCAGCAAAGGCAAAACACAAACAATCAAAGGCGAGCGAACCCAAAGTCAAAACCCAGCGACTAATTCAAAGTTGTCACGTAATAAAACACAGAAACATCGAAGCCAAAAACAATAAGCCACAAAGGCGACAAACAATCAAAGAAATACAAAAAACCTAAGAAATAAACGAAAATACTGGAAATTTGCATATTTTTTCGAGGCGAAGACAGAGCCGGCAGCCAACCATCGATGGCGACAAGAAATTTAACAAAGTACAAATTGTTATTTGATTTGATTACATAATGACACAATGCCACACATACCCCATCATCTGCCTTTTGCAATTTGCCTTTGTTTCTGTTTTGGTTTCTGTTTTTATTCAGCCCCCCCCCCCACCACATTATTTCGGTTTATTTTGACACCAAAAACTGATATCTCCAATTAGACTTGCAACTGAATTAATTGAATTGCATTAAGGCGGCTCCAGTGATTTGTGGCCGAGTTGATAGCAACTGAATGGTTTAATCTGCATAATAGAAAGATAATAATGGCCGCTTGCAAAGCTGCTTAAACGGAAATGGAACGGATTTCTTAGTTGGATTTCTGGAATATTCACAACACCGCATTTATGTGGGGTATTAATTATAATGTTCGCTGAAAGGAAACTTTCCCGCCCTTTGTTTAGTTCTTTTGCGCTTAATAAAGCGGAAGTGCGAAACTTTTTATCAAGATTTCCACCGCATGGAAAACTTTTAATTCCGCTAATGTCGATTTTGCGATGCTGAAACTTAATGTGGGCGAGTAGAAGTCTCTCGATTTCCCCCACAAAAGACTCATATTAATTTCTTACTAGGAAAAAAAAATGTTCTGCCTAAGACGGCTTAACTGTGAGTTAAATAATGGCGGAAAAACTTCGATCAACAGCGATGACAATCTAATATTCCGACTCGGACTTCTCTTTGTGCAATGCAGAGTGGGAATTGTATTTACTACCACTAAGTAATTAAAGATAATGAAATTACACAGCACGCTAATAACTAAGGAAGTCTTAATCGATTATTTTACACTACTTACTTACTTACAAGTGAGTTACAAGCTAAATAGTATATGTATTTTTCTAAACATGAGAATAAATAAATAAATACGATATATGACATTTCGACGGATATCTAAAAAAATTAATAAAAAATCTAAGTTTTTGTTAAAATCTATTATTAAAAGTTAAAACAATTATTGCTGTTTTTTTGCTATCCTGCTTAAAGTTGGTTCGTTAATTTTCAAGTGCAAATTTATGAAAGATTATTGGTTGGTTATTATACCAACGAGATTCCGATACTTTAATAACGGCACACTTAAAATCTTTTTGTATGCAATATGAACATTTTTGTAATTTCATTGTGATTTTTTTCACTTTTTATGATTTTCCATGGAAGCTGCGATACATTTATGGCGATTTTTATAGTTTGCTGACATATGATGGATGAAGGGCGCCTCGGCTTTCTGAATTATTGTGGTTCTGGTTTTCCAGCAAAGTATGGCAAACAATGCTATGGCTCTCCACCAGCCCAGTAATTTTTTTACCGCCAGATTCGATTCGGGCAAATAAAAAGAAACGCTGTTGTAGGCATTTCCTGAAGTATGCAAATTGGTTTCAACACGGCAAACTGCGAATGCGAAGTGAATGCGATAAATAAATAAAAACAATAAGAGAAAAAAACAAGAGGGAACGCTATAGTAAAGTTCCCCTACTAACTGATACCCGTTACTCAGCTAGTGGAAGTGCGAATATCTTGGTATATCCTATACTTCCTGTCTCCTATAGTTCCTGAGATCCCGACGTTCATACGGACAAACAGACGGACAGACGGACATGGCCAGATTGACTCGGCTATTGATCCTGATCAAGAATATGTATACTTTAAATGGTCGGAAACGCTTCCTTCTGCCTGTTACATACTTTTCAACGAAAAGTATAACAATGGGTATAACAATGAGAGAAAAAATACTCATCAAAAAAGCAAGAATTTGCATATTGTCAAGAAGGCGAAAAAATACTGGAAAAATTAAATTTTTATCAAGTAGTTACAATAATGCATGAGGAACAAAATGTGGTATTGAAGTTCTTGTCCATGTAATCAATTGAAGTACCTTGTTTTAGAGCAAATGTTTTTTACACATTTAATAATATAAGTATATATGTGTAAAAGTAACCATTAGAAAGTAAATATAGCAATAAAAAGATTTATGCTCTTCCGAAAACTTGGTCCACTTTAGGGAGAAAAGTTCCTCAACAAAATATAGTGCAATAAAAACCTTCAAAAACATTAATCACACATTGTTATCATGCTTTGCGAGCCCAAAATTGTGACGGCTAATGTTGTTGCTTGAAATTAATTTTCTGAGTGTGTCACTAGATCTTTTAGTTGCTTGCGTGGCAATTATAAATTATTCACATTGCTAAATTTGTATATCATATCAATGTGAGAGTCGCCTGCTGTTCCCAGGGGACACTGCCACTGACTCCCAGTATCTGAATCTGCCTCTGTCGTATCCCTCCCCCCTCTTCTCTGCTCTGGGGCAGCACGCAAAGTTCATTTAGATGCATGCCCCCAGATAGACTGGCAGCCATCCATTGCGCCGCCCACTTTGTTGCCCACTTTTAGGCAAATTGCTTGAAATTGTTTGTAGGCCGCAGGGCCGGCAAATCGCCAACTGCTTGAGTCGGAAATTAAAAGCAGCACTTGAGCAGCAGCCCCCGAAACCCCAACTCCCAACTCCCAACTCCTGATTCCCGGACTCCCGACTCTCCGATTCACCCGGCTATATAGCTATGCTATATCTGGCAAATGAATCAGACCTAACCAGGCTGACACCCTGAACACTTAGACCTGGCCATAAATTCAATTTGTTGGCTGGCTGCCTCGAGTCCCCTGGCAGTCCCATTCTCAGCTGCACAGTGAGAAAATGTTATTGGTTTTCGTGGAATTATACGGGCCAATTACAAATATTCAGGAATTGTGATACAAAAGATATTCCACAATTATGTATATATTATATAATACATAAAAGAGCTCTTAAAGCACTGTACCGAATACTTGTACTTTCTTTCGTAAGCATTTCTTTCAGTGTACAAGTGGTGGCTTCTGCCTCGTCCTGGACACGTGCTAATGCACAAAGCTGGACGCCATTTGTCTCTCACTGCTGCGCGTTTATCACATTTTATCAATTGTCCCTACGTATCCGCTGCTCAATCAGTTGTCCTCCTCCATGGCAAAGAGTCACAAGTATACGGGCTGACTGCAGGCATTTAGTGACAAATTAATGACAAATCTAGCATTGACCAATCTGTAATTACATTACCTTTAAGGTGTCTGGCTTTCTTTCATTTCGGTTGTAAAACAGGGCTGCCAACACATCATAACATTTTTTGTTTTATTCTCATACTCATCCATACAGTTCAACAGCTAAATATCTATCTATGTATATACATAATACATGCAAAATAAATTAAAAAAAAATTACTTTTTTCCATTTAATTGTGTACAGAGGGCTTATCTCCATTGACTTCGAGGAACTGCAAGTGCATTGCCATTACTTGGCGATAAGAATTCAATTGGAATTTCAATAGAACACTCTCCCATTATTATACCTTTGCAGAGAGTATATTGATTTCCGTCAGAAGTTTGCAGAGGGGAAAGGAGACATTTGCGACCATAAAAAGTATCAAAAACTAAGTCGATTTAGCCATGTCTGTCCGTCTGTTTGTCCGTCTGTCCGTCCGTATGTACGCAAACTAGTCATTCTGCTGTATAAATCATTCACAAAAGTCTACTATACTACTACTACTATTACTACCACTATAGATTATGTATGTAGATGGCAAAGTAATATAGGAAAGAAAAAAATATAAAAAATAAAAATAAAAAATCAAAATCCGACAACGGAAAATTAACTGCACATAATAAAAAGTTATAAAAGTTTGTTGATAATTGGTATGCGGTATACACTATTTGTTTAATATATAATTAAAGGGTATATAAGCATTGGCTTGATTAGCTTACTTTATTGTTAAGCTTTCGTTTTCACAGAGACTCTGACAAAGACCTTAATGTTTCCCAGTAAGTGTATTTGACGCACAGACTTTTGTCCAAGGAACCCTTATGATTACGGAAGACTATGTTAATACCATCAACCGGGAAATTTTGCTTTCTGCTTTCCTGGAGACCAATATGTAATCCAATGTTTTAACTAACGAGAATGAAGATCAATAAATTTCAGTTTGCGTACTGTACCATTTGATTTTGGGTACTTTATTTAAGAGGCAGATATGAATTAAGTGATATCACATTCTTCTAAGATGTTATTCAAAACGTGGGGTATTGGGGAAGCGATGCCACTCCACACATGTTGTTGGCGTTTCGAGCCAGTTTAAAATAGCCGCCTTCTCCCCATTGGATGCCATAAGAGTTCTTAATTACCCAGTAGTCTCCCCACTTCGGATGGGTGCCAAAACCAACTACAAGAACAGAGTGTGTAAGGTCCCTTCTCGAAGACCTGCACGCAGGTATACTAAGTACTCCGCCGAGATACTGATCGAATTCCTCGTGGAGATGGTCAATGGACACTGCCACGGGTCCAATATTGTATACCACCTCGGCCAGCTCCTTTTCATCGTAGTTACCAAGAGTGACGTAGCCCGCCAAAGTGCCTGCACTTCTGTTGATTTTGCTGTTCCATAGGCAATCCCCTGCCACAGGCTCATAGGGATAGGATTCTTTGGTGGCGATGCCATGTTCTCTCGTGTAATTGAAGGCCACGCTCACCCATCCACCGCTGCAGCCATTATTCGGATAGGGAACACAGTCCACTAAATGCTTGGGCGAAAGTGGCACCAGCTTTCCGTTTTTCTTCGCCAGATGGGCCTCCAGAACGCCCGAGGTGGAGAAGGCCCAGCAACTCAGGCACTCGGTGCCCTGATCTCCCACTGGCGATATATAGCCGTACTGCCGCCAGTCGATTCCTCCGGTGATCTGGTCGTAGCTCTTGTAGTTCACAGTCTTCGTTAAGCCATTGGTACTCGGCTCCAGGGGCGCTGGGATCGACGACCGATAAGTGAAGAGCATTCTCTGATCTGTGTCGGAGAACTGATTGATTCCCATCTGAAATCCAACCTTTCCCTGGGAATGGAGCACGTTGTTCTGCTCGACCGCCAGGACTCTCTGTTCGTAAAGCGCCCGGTGGTAACCATCTCTGCTCCTGTACTGCTTCTTGTACTTAGCCTTGTACTGGTCCCACTCCGTATCGCTGACAGCAGCCAAAGCTAACTCCACAAGGAGCACAAGTATTATACCTCGTACTAAGGGCAGCCGAGGAGTGCCCATTGCGACCGCGTTCAAAGTAGATTTGTAAATAATTTTGAGCTGCACAAACTAGAAATCAAGAGCTGCTCTGGCTGCCTGGTGGGCAGCGAATGCATTATCTGGGGGCTTTAATTTGAACTGCTAATTGACATTGGGAAATATCAAAAAGATTGCGATTAAAGTAAAATATATATTATTAACATATAACGTTATATTATTTATTTATATATTTTATAGCTATGAGCCGGCTGTGTTACTTCTAAGCCCTGACCTCTCAACTTTTAGTACCTATAGCTAATATGACGTTTTGCTATGTCTTAGTCATATAATAGATTATATACTTTTGTTGCCTTTTGAAGCTAGCAGTTATGTTTACGAGATTACTCTATATAATAAATACCGAAGTTTTTTAATAAAAAACGAAATGTGTTTAATTGAATTATTATGGAAAATGCACAGCAATTTAACTATGAATTTTTACACATGTACGTTTCTACATATATGATCTATAAACAAAATAGTCAAGATTTCTGGCAATGGAAGAGCAAAGGGTAGCGAATAGTCGAGGTAATCGACTATCGCGTTCATTCTTGTTTATTTCTTTAAAATTATGAGTAGTTATGAATAAAAATGCATTCGCGTCCAGCTCTTTATCTCGTGCTCTTCCAGCTGTGAATCAGTTGTAAATCTGCACTGGACATGATCAGTTCGCCATGATCTCCTTGAAGTTGCTAGTACTCCAAGTACTTTTTAGTCTGCTCCTCGTGGAGCTCGTCCTGACTTCGGTGACCGATGAGGAGTGGGCGCGGTACAAGGCCAGATACAAAAAGCGATATGGGCAAGAGGACGCATACCACCGGTGGCTATACGAAAAGAAGGTGCAGGCGGTTGCCCATCACAACAAACTGTATTCCCAGGGCAAATCGGGATTCAGGATGGGCTTGAACAAGTTCTCCGACATAAATCTTCGCCTGCTCCACAGTCGTCGTAGAGCGATTGCTGTTCCTTCGGAACCGATTGCTGAAGAAGTTACGAAATCGGCGAACTACAAGAGCTACGACCAGATCACCGGAGGAATCGACTGGCGGCAGTACGGCTATATATCGCCAGTGGGAGATCAGGGTATCGAGTGCCTGAGTTGCTGGGCCTTCTCCACCTCCGGCGTTCTGGAGGCCCATCTGGCGAAGAAGTACGGAAAGCTGGTGCCACTTTCGCCCAAGCATTTAGTGGACTGTGTTCCCTTTCCGAACCAAGGCTGCAATGCTGGCTGGGTAAGCGTGGCCTTCAACTACACGAGAGATTTTGGCATTGCCACCAAGAAGTCCTATCCCTACAAGCCCAAAAACGAAGAGTGCCACTGGGATCCCAGAAATAGTGCAGGCACCTTGCGGGAATACGTTACACTGACCGGCAACAATGAACGGGAGTTGGCGGAGGTGGTCTACAATGTTGGACCCGTGGCGGTGTCCATTGACCATCTCCACGAGGAATTCGATCAGTACTTTGGCGGCATTTTGCGGATTCAGTCGTGTGGAAATACCAAATACGATCTCACACACTCCGTTCTCTTGGTTGGCTTTGGAACCCATCCGAAGTGGGGCGACTACTGGATAATAAAGAACTCCTTTGGGACCGAGTGGGGAGAAAGCGGCTACTTTAAACTGGCTCGAAATGCGAACAACATGTGTGGGGTAGCCACCCTTCCGCAATATCCTCTTGTTTAAGCAATTCCGATTAATAAATGCCGATTATTAATTCCGATTAATAATTTTAAGAAACTATCTTGGTGCTCCAAATTTCAAAGATATTTTTCAAATTTAGTTTACTTGCTTTTAGATTGTTATTAAGGTTGACGTGTTCCATGACATATGTATATATCGAAAAATATCGCCTTGTCTTTCCCAAGCTTTAAATTGTGTCAGCTCATTAAGGTTAAATATTAATTCCGGATTAATTCCGAAATATCTTTAAAATTCAGGGCAAGACGGAGAGACGGCTATGATCGCCGCAAAAGGGTTTCCCGAATGATTAATCTGCCAGGTTTTTGGGATGAGAAGCTTCAGAATCTCCAGCGTTAATGTCGTTTTGCATCCTTAGATTTGGCGAATTATATTGCTGCGGTTGGCTGTCTCATTTGTCGGGTGTTTCTTAGTCCTGCGTTGGGCGTTGGGGTCCAAATCAAATGCGCTGGCAGCGCGGAGCAGCTCCTTCCCCTGGGAGGCATGAATTTGAGTTATGACTGGAGCGGAACTTTTACGGGCCACCGTAAATTTTTGGGCAACTGGCGCTGCCACCGGCTTAATATTCACACCTTTCGCGGGGGATGGCCCAGTTATTTATGCGCACGCATTATGGTTGATAGTGCGGGGCAGGGGCAGGGGGGGGGGGGTCCTCTTTTCTGGCTGATTGCTGAAGGGTCATGGTTTATTATTTACTCTGAGAGATACGGAGGCCCACTGCCCCGCAGCCTGGTCCCGCTGTTATTGTAATTGAAAGGTATAAATAACATTAGGCTAACAGCAAATAAATTTATGTCGTTTATGCTTTCTATCTTCTCGAGTGTGTGTGTGTGTGTTTTTGTACTCGGGCTTTCCTTTGACCTTTGTAAGCTCTCTTCAGGACTGTTGCGTGCAGGGGCTAATCGCTGATGGGCCATCCAACATCGAGCACCGAACTTCCATCCATCCTGGCAGTCCTGGCCGTCGAGCCATCATCTTTCATCAATTTATTGGCGCTTCTGGGTCCCAGCGTGCTGGGCCGGTGGTTTTTATTATTTACACTACACATTGATTACTATTATTGCTAATATTATTATTTGTCTGGCTGCCTCGGGGATACGCTCCTCATCGCTTATCAAATTCTATTTGCCGCCCTCTGCACTTTTCTCTTGATTGTGTCCATTTCTGGACCGCATGTTATTTATGAACTTACGACGCTTGCCACGACCTTAAGGTATTTTTCAAATAATAAATATTCCCTTTTCGGGTTTGCTTCTATATTTTCAAGTTTAGCGGAAACTTTGAGCACACTGCAACGTATGAATACATCGAATATTAAGTATACGTACGGATAATAATTGTTAACTTATTTTTGAAATGTAAGTTTAATTTTAAAGTGAAATTGAAAAATAATATAGTAAAATCTGTATTGAATATTCTGTATATATATTCAGAAGAAAACCTATAACCTAAAAGCACATGCTCTTCCGAAAGTATTCGCAGAGGAATCTACTCATATATATTCAATATTCAAGTAACATTTTCCCTCTCCATTCGGCTATATCTCTCTTATCTCCTTTGCATATAAGCATTTTTTTATTTATTGCATTTTTATAATTGAATTTGAATAATAAATAGACACAGCACTTGGCCAACAAGGCAACTTGGGTGGAATGTCTGAATGTCTGTCCGTCCATTTATTTGTGTGTATTTCTGCGAACGTGTGTCTGTCGCTTTGTGGGTTATTAAATTATTGTTGCTTTTCTTTCGTTGTGCGGGGACTAGACAGGCATGCAAATACAATAAATGTATTTAAAATTGACAAATGGTTAGCAGCATTTGTTGTTGGCATTGCTGTTGGCTTTGTTAAGATTTATGTTGAGGCAAACAAAAATTCACAAACATGTATGCAATTGTATAAATTAAGCAGAATTCAATTGAGCGAGTGCGACTTAAGGATTTCACATGCATTTTATTTAAACGGCTCGAGCAGGACAGTGCCATCTATTCTAAACCGAACTTGATTTGTTTTTGTATTCAATTCAAGTTTCTGTGAATTTGACACTGTTCTAATCGAGTCACTAAATTGAGTTTCTCAATTACTAACAGACCCTAAGGTTATGGTAATTATACCCGTTACTCGTAAAGTAAAAGACTATACAGATTCGTTAAAAAGTATGTAATGTATGTATGGAAACTTTGCTGAAATCTCTTGACGTCGAATAAACTACTAAAATGATCTCGTTTATTTCACTAATTATGTTCAGATTTTCTGATCTACATAATGAACACAAGAAATACCGCCTGCGACAATTTATTCCGAAATTATTTGCCTGTTTCGATCAGAAAAGATTCATGCTCTTATCATTAGCTTATGTGGCACAATAGACATATGTCCGTAAATCAGCTTCACTACCTTCCTCCCTCGGCAGCCACCTAATTCGCGTTGGAGGACCCAGCACGTCTAAGCTCTTTCTATTAAATATGTATTCCGGGGTACGAGACCGGATGGGATACGCAATGGAATGGGAAGGTGCGGAGTAAGCGGACTCCGCCGACTGCATTTGTTTTTGCGGCACTACGTGGCCACTGCTCTCGAAATAACACTGTGCAATCTTTTTATATTGAGACGATATTCTGGGTGGATGTATCAGGCTCTATAATTTTGAACATTTATTTGCCACACTTAAAAACAAAATATACAAAGTTACAGGTACATTTTTTTCAAATTTAAATAGTGACACACAAATCCACTAGGTGAGCTTTTCTTTTAGTGCAAACTAGAGGACACTAAACGGCTGTAAGTTCGCCTTCTGGGCGGGAGTGCGTGTGCCGGGGTCATGGAAAATGCATGACCAACGACTAGACGATGGAGCACTCTCGACAGTTAACGACTCGTCCCAGCGGAGTCCAAAGTGATTGCGGCTAATCAACGTTGACCACAGGTCTGGGCCAGTTGCCGTATCCGTATGCGATTCCTTAACCTTCTGGCTTGGGTCCTGGCTCGAAGTGCTATGTTTGTGGGCCATTAGAATTAATCACGAAATGTGACGAAAAGTTTCTGTAGAATACCTTTAGTGCGTAATACCACCAGACAATCTGTTAACTAGTGGACGACAGCAATGTGTAAATATTTGATACCAACTTGAGACTGGCAGAAAACACTTTGGTTGTCAACTCTCACGGGGATTCTGGTCAAGCCGTTTCATTTGAGGCGATGGGTTATTTTATTATTGTGCGTATATGAAATACATGTGTATATGAGTCCTCGAAATTTCGGCCTTTCGCGGCCACACTTTTGGAAAATGTTTTCATATTTTTCTAAACTTTATTATTTTATTCTTTTCGACACTTTAACGCACACAAGCCGACCGAAACTGTCACGCCCAACAATTTTTGGAAAATATTTCGATTTTCGTTTTAATTGTAAATTTTTTTCGATCTTTGTTCCATTTAGTTTAGTTTATCAAATAAGTTCTTCATTATCTCCTTTTGTAATCTACTTACCAGCTAAAGTTTAAGCATTATAACTGCGGCTTGTGCGATTAAAAAAAAAGGGTGAAGTATTGATAGACACTCTTGTGATTGATGATAGTCCTGAACAGTGATCCATTTTTGGGGCATAATCTAAACTAAGCAATGTGGGTATTCAGTTCGGTTAGCAGTGATGCAAGACATCATGCCAGCAGCCAAGGGACCAGCGAAAAGCTGCTGCGGAAGTGGTCATGCAAGTGGAAAACGTGACATACACACTACAATGCCGTGGGAAGTGGTGGCTTTACGGGATGGGCGGTAATGCGGTCGTGGGTGTGGGTGTGGGTGTGGGCGTGGCAGCGTTGGGAGTGGCACACTAAACCTGCTCACCGCAATTTAGCGGGCGGAAAAATTCACAATGCAAGGCATCGACGTTCCCGCTGACGATGTGCAAACGCAGATGAATGAAATTGCAACCATGACAGCCATATCCTTACACAATAAAAAATAGTTTTTACCGACTTAAAAAACGGATTAATTGTAGAAGAAAGTTGCATCACATGTTAAAGTATTTCGAGTGTTCTTAGAGGCCTTTCCTCAGTTGTTAACATTTTTCAACATGACAAATACCCATTGAGCCAATAAATTTTTCAGTTTGTAATAATTGTTGATATTAATAATATATTTTATTGATATATTCCGCGTTACTTTGAAAATATCTATAATGAATTTTTGGTTAATCAACATTTTTTTGAAGTGCAGACCGCGCTTTAGTTGTGCTACTACCATCGAAAGCGTTCCTGATCACTGCCACTCGCATCCTCCGGTTCCAATTCCGCTGCGGAGTGTTTGCCATTGACTGGACCGCCCACTCATCCATCGCCAAATGAGATGAGGTCCTAATGAGTTACGCAAAATGCACCTCCACTGCTCCACTGCTCCACTGCTCCGTGGACCGTCGGCCCAAAAAGCAGTAAGCCCCTGGATGGAGTGATGCATCTATTTTGAATGGCTCTGCGGTGGTTTCGGTGAGATGGGGATGTTCTGAAAGCGGTCCGGTTCCATTGGCCATTGTCGGGTACTACTGCATTGATTATATGCAATCCAAAATCGTGAGTTGCCTTTAGTTCAGTGTATTCCTATCTCGGCGTACCCTAAATGTAATTACTCCTGCTCGGTTGTCAGTTGTGGTTCAGATAATGGAGTTTCAGTCTTAGACCTTCTATAGTAATATAGTAATATACTTATTGATAAAAATGTGCTTTATTCTTAAGATTGATTAGTAGCTTTATTAAAAGTATTTATATTTCTTGCCAATAATGCGTTTCGTTAAAGTTGAATAGTTAAATATTATGCACTTAATCGAATCGAAAGAATTTTGAGTTCCAGCGTTTGAGCCATGTTTTTAGAGTTCTATCTAATGGTGATCATTATTTTCCTTGTGTGCAGCAGGCATCAATTAGCCCTGGTTAAATCACCTGAAACAATAGCCGGCCATTTGAGCTTTATAGTTTGTTAATAGCTGTTAATATGTCTGCCCCCATTATTTGGCTATATTTACTATCTGTGCCCCTGGCCGTATATGTCGCTATCCCGGCGGCGCTGTAACATCTGTCATTTATGTTGTAATTATCGTTTTTATTACCCTTTGGCCATCGTTCACCGCTCACACTACTCGGACACACTCACATACACGACCATAAACCCAATTGCTTTGGCACAGAGCGCTTTTCCAGCATTTGAGCCTGTCGCACATACACATATATGTGTATGGGACACACAGAACACACACACACGCTGGGGATACACTTACGTCAGTCAAATATTCTGGGGCTCTTCAGAAAGCCAGGTACTAGGAGGAACCATGGGATTCGAATGTTCGTTCATCTGGTTTATTGGCCACTTGCCTTAAATTGTAAATCCTTCGCCCGGCAGCCAAGTCAAATGTCATTTGACAGGAGCAGCCAGCCAAGTTCTTCGCATCCAGTTGGACTGCGTCAGTCGGTGATTCGAGGGCCACAGTCCGCAGTCCGCAGTCCGCAGTCCACAGCTTTGGCTCCATCTCTTTGTGTACCCATCTCAATCTCCATCTCTTGCCCAGCCTCCACCTCCACCTCCACCTGCATCTTCATGCCCTACATCCATCTTTCCAGTTTTCCGGGAAAGTATTCGCCTTGTGTGTATGTCTGCGTAATTGATTCGTGTTAACTCTTGACTGGCAATAGACGAGCAAGCCAAGCAAATGCGACCGACAGTCATCCGACACTGGGCAAAAAGACGTCCTGAGTTTGGGGAAGTAGTTCCATTTCCCACATAGATTTCAAATTGATCTTAACTAGATCTAAGCTATTTACATAATCGATGTTTGGGGGTTGAAAAATAAATGTCCTTAGGTGCCTACGATATGGGATAACTTGTACATAAAATAAGTAATAATGCAATGGTCAAGTTACTTACTCATCTAGTGAAAGGGAGAAAGAATGTGATGTATTATTGTTTTATTTCTTATAATTAACATTTACTTAACACTTTGACTTCGGACTTTTTCCTGTAACTTTCAATCGCTAGCCAAACAATCAGTTATTTAATTTCCCTTGTTATTTGCTTATTTCTTGGTAGACTTGGGCATTTTTTTGCAGTGTGCTAACTCCCCATCTGTGGGTCCTCTGTCCCATCAGTGAGCTGAAGCTGTCTTTGTGCGGGACACATTGGCTGTCATAGATCATGCACTTGGTTAAATCAAAAATTCTTGATGTCAACTCTCGTTTTGGAACACGACTGCAGCAAATGGCTGCTCCTCTCAGATTCCTCTTTTGGCACTTGTAATTTGAATTTGATTACGTGAAACCTCCAGGAATCGTATAATTACATTAATTTGATGCATGCAAAAAAACGGGATCAGACTCAGACTGTTCATCACGGCCGGCACGAATCGTCTATAAAATATTCATGAATGCGTATTAAGTGCGAGATCTAACCCAGTTTATGCCAACGAACGCAAAAATATGCAGTGCTCCTTCTGCAACTCTTGCAACTTTGGCTGTATTCTTGCTGGCGTTACTTGCCGCGTTTTTTCTCTGTTTTTCTATTTTGGATTCGCTTATTTTTCTGGGCGAGGTCTGGCTGTTTCTGCGTTTTATTCTACTACTCCGCTTACCTGTCCCGTCACTCTTTTAGGATCAAAAGTTCGAGGTATTCCGCTTGCCACGGAATATGGTAACTAACGATGATTGAACGCTTTCGGTTGGTTGATTTTGTCGCGCAGATACAAAACCTCCGCACACAAGTTGACACCTCCAGCACCAAACCACCACTGCCACTGCTCCCGCATTTTTCCCGCTTTCCCACTTCCCACTCCCCACTCTCTACCGCTTTTCCGCTTTTCCGCTTTTCCGCCTTTCCACATGCCAAGGCATACAATTTCTACAATTTGCGAAAGCTTCAGCCCCTGTCGCTGCGCTGACGGCTCTGCAGCTGAAGTACACACACGCCGCACTCCAAGGGCTGCAGTTGGAAAGTTTTGCATGCATTTGGCGCATTTAAAGGATTAACGTCATAAGCTTTGGCTCTACACACGCGATGACAGATGATTTTTACACAGCTGCCAGTCCGCATAGAGTGTACAAGTGCACTGGCCGAAAAGTACACTGAATATCTGTTATCAGATGCAAAAGTGGATATATGCTTAACTAGCTTTATCTATGAATACAAATATGAAAAGCTAATAGTTAATGGTTAATAGTTAACAGACATTGAAGGTTAAGGCTTGACTATTATTACTTGAACTTTTATTTTGCATGCAAGTGAATTGAATGTTAATTTGATTAACATCAATAGCTGCACTTGAACTGTACGTAATGTTTTTGCTGTGTTTTATTTCTATATGGATGTGGCATGTCTTCTGATGCTCGACTTAGTAGAGCAGCCACCGCTTCTTTATGCGCCAGTGTGTTGCAATGCGTCGACGCTTTTTGCTATTTGCTTTCTGCATTTTGCTTTTCGCTTTTTGCTTTTTGGGATTGCAAACAGTTCTAAGTGCGATTGCCAAGCCGCCGTCGCTATTTTGCTAGGATTCTTCTTGGGCCGCGGGATGGCAGTCTGTCATCAATCAATAAGATTAAATGTCAGCGAGGCACCGCTTCTGCTCTGTAGTTGATGTCCTCGAAAATTGTATAAATAAGTTATCATTTGCTGTTAAATGCCTAACGATGATTCATCGCAAAATCGATGCAGCTAGCGTTATCATAAAGAGGTGTGTGCTGAAATCTAATCAAATTAATTACATTTTTCGCTGTGCACTATAGACTATTGAGATTGGCCCAGAAATGCCTAGTGACTCAGTGACTTAACTCCCTCTAAAAACTGTTATTGATTTTTAAATCTTTAAATGATTTAAATTGAACTTTTAGCAACTTCAATGACTGACTGGAAATGCGTTTGCGAATACAGCACAAAATTAGCGGACGATTATTTCGAAGCTTGTGCTAATATTTCATGGGTTCTCCAAATAGTTGTGGAAACATTTTGCCATTATTCATTCGGCCGACGCTAACATTTTGATGTTTAAATATTTTATTTGATTTAAATCAAATTTCGTTTGCACGGCGTTTCGTATAAATAAATATAGCCGCTTTTTTGTCGGCCTTTTTGAGTCATTTGTGCTGTTTTTACGCGCATTTGGCCACGGGGCCAGCAAATGTTTCTCGCCATCTGCTGTTCTGATGATTTAGCGAGTGCAATCAAAATGATGTGTATAACAAATTTACCGTTATTTATGCATACAAAAATTGCACGGCAATTAACTTTAGCAAGGGTGTTGCGATTGGAATCGGCGAATCTGCTGCTGCTCGAACGCAAATTCGCGTTTGTAAAAAATGCAAGTCGGTTGCCGTTCATAAATGGAGAAGCTATGTTGCATATTGACGCCCCAGTCCGATTTGCTCTCACTCCCCCCCACCCCGGCGCTTTAGTTTGTTTGTCCAGTCATCTTGAACAAATAGCAAGGGCACACTGAGAAAAATTTCTCTGCAAGTGCCAAGTGATTTAGCTTACAATCAATACAGCTATTGTGTCTTCAATTGCATGCGATTAAAAAATGCCTTAACTAATATTAACTTCCACAAATCGTTGAAGCAACATGTTTTGAAAGCTTTAATTTGAAGATCCTATTTCTCTATACCTTCTCTTATATTTCCTATATTTTGGTATAAATATTAAATGCACTATTTTAACCATTACATTCCTGAACAGTGTGCATTCACCCAGCTGGTGCACGGTTTTGTTAGTTAGTTGCCCAGTTTCCCCCGTTGCAGTTGGAAATATTATTGGTTTAGTTACATTTGCATTTGTAACTGCGATTTGCACAGCGGAAATAAAACACAAATCGCTGCAAACTGAATGGTTCAAAATTTTACGAAGGGACGACCGGAAAATCTCGAGGGGATTGGCTTGGATCGCTGGACCTTTTGTTTCTCTCCAGGAAAAAAGGAAAAAAAAATGTAATGGCAATTGTCTGAGAACTGGGGTTCTCCAATGCGTGACGATGAACATATAGTTATTCAACTGTAAAGGGAGAAAAGTGCAGACATAATATTGGAGTTTGTGAATTTAGGTGAATTTAAATTAAGTGCAAAAAACACAACAATCTGAAACAAAAATGGATTGCTTGTTGATTATTTAATCCGTATTGAATGGCCAGGGCTTAGATCCTGTGAAAGAATGTTTAAATAAATAATACTGCATACACAAGCCACTAATGATATTTCTTCTGTACTCCTCGAGTAGCAAATGCGATTGAAGTACTCTTAGCTGCTATCCAGAAGCAGCTCCCAGTGGTTCTGTGTGATTAAGGGCGATCAGGTGGGCAGTAGTTCGTTTCGGGCAATGATACTGCTGCAATATGGACGGCGAAAATCCTTGCCGTGCGTTTCAAAGTTGGAAAGTCCTCCCTGTCTGTCCAGTCTCACTCTCTCCCTGTCTCTTTTGGATCCCCCGAATATCATCAAGCCGGGAAAATTCAGATGCAGTTGCCGGGAAGGCCGGTTGGGTAAACGGATGCCGCCTTGCCAGGTCGCAGTTGAAGCCGCCACTGTGGCTGCCGTTTGATGATGATGAAATGGCGTGCCAGCAGATACTGTGCACCGACCACGCCCACTCCGGCCCGTCCTATCACATACCGCCCCCCTCGTCCTGAACGAGTGCATGTGCATGTGCATGTGCGTGTGTGTGTTTCAGCGTTTGTGTGGCCTGCCTGAAAGGAATGTGCAATAGAAACCAAAAATATGCGATATAATTCCAAAGCACAATAGCATGAAGTACATCATCAGTGTGGATTTATGGTTGACTGCTAGAATAGGTCAGCTGCCGCATTTACTCCCGAGCAGCAGCAGTGGCAGCAGCAACATCAGCAATTGGAGCAGCGGAGCTGTGGAGCAGCGGAGCCGATGCTACCGGCGCATCGAGCTTTAGGTAAATTACATGCTCAGGCTCGTGCACATGCCACAGCAAAGCTGAACACATGTGCCACGCCCACCGAGCAAACCCCCACCCACAGCACACTGGGAAAAACTTTTGGGGCCAACTGTATTTTGAAACTATTCAAAGTAATATATTTTTTTGAGCTAGACAGCAATCGAACTTTCGATTTAAACCTCCAAAAATTTGAGTGATTCCGAAATGTTGCATTTAACTAAAGTAGATACCAGCAATTTTCATCGCCGTGCAGGAGGATTCACTTCGGTGTGGCTGCCTTTGATGCTGCTGTTGTCTCGACTTTACTCAACTCGAATCGCACGGTTCGAGGACGCTAAAAAATATTGAATCCCACTGACTGACTGGCTGAATGGAGCGGGCAGCCACCTCTTCCACTTCTGTCCCACTCTAATGACGTGTGTTTGACATGAAATATTCATATGGGCGACAGTCAGATAGGGTTTTCCTGGTTGCGCCAGCTTTCCGGGACACACGCAGCCAGGAAAGGTCTTTAAAGTGTCACCAAGTTTCGAGTGCGCCCTGGGGGCAAAATGCAAAACTCAAATCACTTGGCATTAGTCTAATGGCCGGCCCAACTGGCGCCGGGGCTTTGGTCGAAAAAAGCCTTAAAAAGGGAAAACCAGAGGACGTCGTCATCAGCGATGTCTTAACTTAAATTTGCCAGGAAGCAAAACAAAGCGCGAAGAAGGTCGAGCTTCTTGGGCGCCCTGATTTGTAATTCAAAGCCAGTTAGCTGTGTTAGCTGCTGTGCCCTGCCATGGCCGAAACATATGTTACGAATTATAAGGAATTAGATTCATAATAAAATAAAGGAGCCATTCCATTCCAGGAAGCCCCAAACTGTCCGCACGAACGGATCGCCACCCGCAGACCAACCATATAAATGTTGCTTCAACATCGCAGCAGTAGTAGCAATCAGTGCACAGTGTGCTCATGGATTTTGGTAAATTTCTGGCTGCCATCAGGTGAAATTTGATTAGGGTCGTAAGGGCAATGATTGAGAAAACGTGATCAAATATGTTGCCATAAATGTTTAAATGTTCCTGTTAGCTTTTGTCCCTGTTCATCCCGCCTGTCAGACCTAAACCCCCTTCAGACACCCCCTTGATTACCATTGTCCGAGGGCCAGAGTGCATGTGAAAGGAAAAAGTTGGGTTTATTATGTTGATGACTTTTAGCTGTGATTATCGTTGCCCCGTTTATGGTTGTCGTCGCCATAATGCGTATAAATGACCTAGTATTTCCGCTTCCCATTTTTCCTCCGCCTTTTTTAAATCTTCAATCGGATTGTGTGCTGTTCACGTAAAGATATAAGAACGTGTACAATTTATAATTAAAAACGGTATTTCCTGGTGTGTTTTGATTTGGTTTTATGTATTACTTTGTAATTCTAAAAACGGTTAGCGTTAGGATAGAAATAATAATATATATAATAATATCGACTATGGCGTTCTAAACTCATTATTAGACTGTGATCACATTTCTACAGAGGACCAACTCCCATTTGAGACCCCATTTAAATACAATCCAATGGAATTTCACCGCACAAGACAGCAAACACATGTTAACATGGCCGACTGAAACGAGGGGCCAAATTAATTAACACTAGTCAATACAGACAGGCTACCTAAACGAGTTAAGTTTTATTTAACCGTTAACTGGGCTAATGCAATAGCACACAGGCGATGGGCGGTGGGAGGCAAGGTCACATGTAAATGGCAACCAATGACCCAATCTAAGCGCCGTATTATCGGGAATAAAACCAAAGTATCAGTGAAGCTGTGGTTAATTTAGGTATGGATATGAGCAACCACTGATATGTGGTTAAGCCCAGGCCCTCCCACTCGCCGCAGTCCGCTTCCCATTTTCATTTTCCACACAGTTGGGCTCAAAATAATATATTTCATAATACAAAATAATTCTTAAAAAATTGCAGCCACAATTGCAAATAACTTCTTCATCAAAACTTGTAGTGACCAACTCAAACTTTACACTGCAATAACTCTTCAAGACACCCTCGCCCTAAATTATAGCAGCTTTTGATAACCCAAAAAGTGAGAGAATTGTCTTAGACCAATCAGAACAGAATATGATCGTACGATTGTACAGCTAGGGAATGGAAAGCCTATAGCAGTGGCCACCGGCATGCAGCTTCCCAGAGCTTAATTCATTATTAGATAAAACCTCTTGGCGAACGCTCATAATTTTTGACGCTGCCCAATTAAACATCATATGCACGTGGAGATATAATTTAATTATATATATTCAATCCAATAAAAACAAGAGTGGGATATTCAAATAAATTTCTGTGTGTGATTTGTGCGAAGTGGAAAAGGTAAAAAGTGCGATATAGTGAGTTCCCATTTTTAACCCAGTTTTCATAGGGATTCGACCCAAGGCTTAAGGAAGGCCAAGGCCTATATAAGGGCATTTGCTCTACAGCCGACTTTCCCCCCCGTCTCGTCGACCCCCGCATCAGTTCATTATTTAAGCCCAGTTCGTTTCAAGAAGAGGCCAAAAGGCCGACATAACCTTCAGCCAAAAAGTTACGCAACCGGCCACTCGCCGAATGGTAACTGGCCAATGGATTGGAAGGCTAGAGCTCATCCAGATTATTCAGCTGTACAGAAGCTTAGACGGGCGGATCCGATTTAATTATATTTGGACATCATCAACATTATACAGTGAGGATCACCTCATATGACCAGCGGAGGTCTAACTTAGTGATTCCGTCTTATCGCAGCGCAGCGTAGCTGACAGCGGTCTTATCGCTGCAGTGCTGCAGTTGCATTTCGGTGTTTTGTTTTGATTCTTAATTTTCTTTTGTATTGCAATTAATAATGAATTAAATACTCGCAGATTGACGGAACTTTTGGCATTTGAATAGGAATTTAAATTAGCACCTTTAAAATTTGACCTACAGCTCGACAATGTCAACGTGAACTTGGGCCCAACTTTACGCACATCATGGAGTGGATATTTAAGGTCGTGAGTACTAAAAAAAACAACAACGATAAAAGACAATTTCATGAATTACCTATATTAAAATTCTACAAAATGCCAATCG
Source organism: Drosophila santomea (assembly GCF_016746245.2). Classification (NCBI taxonomy): domain Eukaryota; kingdom Metazoa; phylum Arthropoda; class Insecta; order Diptera; family Drosophilidae; genus Drosophila; species Drosophila santomea. The sequence goes on from NC_053019.2 coordinate 17,827,204, forward strand.
AACGTATAAATAAAATAAGATCTGCATTTGGCTAAAGATTGTATAATATATTTACTAATTTTATATGCAATTACTTATATCTACTTACTTATACTTTACTTTATATACCTTATTTTACTCACTAAATATAAACGAAAATGAAGAGTTAGAGAATGACTAGGATAATTATATGTAGGTTAAAATTTGTTAGTTTGTAAAAGAGATTTAATGGAACAGTTTACTGAAATGAATTTATATAAATGGAATTATAATTGAAGATATATTGAAAAATAATGAATTGTGAATAAATAGATTTAATGGTTTGTCGAGTACTTATGTTGAACACTTTCTTAAATATGTGGTAGAGTTATTTTGAACTTGGCCAAGGGACAATGTAAATATTTTAAGTAGCATTGTCACGGTAGGGAGGGTAAAGACTTAGGGAATTATTAACATCCAAATTCCCAATACTTATCAGAATCTGTAGCTTATCTTCACACGTGTCGGCGTGTATCCGTAGTATCAATATAAAGTAATTTCATTTATTCATCAATTATCCAGTTTGAATATTGTTTTTGAATAAGACGCACTTATTAAATGTAGTAGCGTTTCGTACTATCCTAAGCTAAAAGAACCCCGACCTACGGCGAGCTAGACCCGAGCATAGCAAGAGTGCGCATCTCTAGCGAAGGAAGTACAAGGTCCTCTTTATTAGTAATTGCCACCCACTATTAAAAGACCAGCTAGTTAAAATCTGTCGAACTACGTACACTACACATTTTGGCGCCCAGACGTGAAGCCCGACAAGTCCTTAACTTGTTATAGCACACTAAGCTCTAAAGTAATCCATCCACAGTTAAAACACAATATAACTAATTTCAATAAATTAACTTATTGGATTGAGAGCATCGATTTGGAAGGAATAGTAAAATTTAGGAACATGCGATTTAATTTGAAAGAGAATTGATCGACCAAGTGCAACTGTTTCGAATCCACAGAAGCTCATCACCATATGTTTCTTAACTCAACTTTATTTACAATTTGATTTTTTGGAATACATTATACTTACACTTCAATAAGTCCGTATATTGTCCGATTTTCAAGAAAACAAAAGCATGAGGCAATAGACCAGCTACAATCCACTAACAAATAGAGTTACAACTAAGATTCTGATAGAAGTGATCGACATAAAGAAAGACAAACCAAATAATTACAACATATCTTAATAACAATAATATGGCAGCCAAACATAGTGCAGGTATTGCATCTGAAGTTTCACATGGCGTTGAAAATAGCTGTGCCATATGTAAAGAAATCTTAGCACCAACCGTTTTGTCAGCAACAACATCGTGCAGGCATACATTTCATAAAAAGTGCATTATAAATCACTTAAAAAGTACACAAACATGTCCAGTTTGCAATGCAGATTGCAACGAATCGAATTTATCTCACTCTAATAACACTCTGTTCGCTGAATTAGATGCTGCAACAGCTGGTACATCTGGCGTAAGCGAGTGTCAGGATAATAATGATATTTTCCCATTAAGGAGAAATACCAGATCAGGCAGGATCCGAGGTACACCTCCTAGACGAGGAGTGTCTACAAGAAATACTTACAGAGGAAATTTGGATAGGATCTTAACAGAACCTCCAACGAATTCTAGTACGGCTCTTAGTACTCACCCAGAGTTGATGAACTTTATCCAGTTTACTGTTAGCCAACAACAGGCTCAACTTATGGATAACCTTACCTCTTATTTAGGGAAGACTATAGAGACATCTATTAAAAGTCATTTGGACAACTTGCAATTACCTCAGCCCACACATACAAATTCCACACCTGACAATATCCAACCAAATACAGATTTGAGCAGGAACGTTTCCAATCAAAATCGGTATTCTCATAATTTAGACAATAATGTAGAAGAAAGAGGCGTAAACAGGAGCAATGCAAGCTCATATGTTAGCCCGGAAAAAGTATCAGGAATTATTCAAAAATGGGGATTAAAATTCGATGGTAGCAAAACAAGCATCAGGATAGATGAATTCATTTACAGGATATGCTCACTTACCAAACAAAATCTAGGTAATGATTATGGACTTCTATGTGACCATTTGTACCTCCTGTTTGCAGGAAAAGCAAGCGATTGGTATTGGAAGTTTCATCGAAACAGTCCAAATTTCGATTGAAACACATTTTGTGGCGAATTTAGGAAGAGATTCGAAGATATAGAGACAGATTATGATATTTGGGAGGGAATCCGAAAACGCAAGCAAGGAGAAAATGAAACATTTGAAGACTTCCAGGAAACCATGGAACGGTTGATTGACAGACTGCAAAATGGAGTTTCTGAAGCACAATTAGTTGAGTTATTGGTTAGAAATTCGAAGCCTAGCTTACATCACGAGTTGCTGCATCTTAAAATCCCAAACAGAGCACAACTCCGTTACGAAGTGCGCAGGCATGAACAGTTTTATAACAATCTCAGAACGTTTAAGCCAAAACCCTATCGCTCCTGCGTGGCAGAATTAACCACTGAAGAAGAGGAGACAGGTTTAGTAAGAGTAGGTGAAGAAGTAAACCAAATTCAACGTCGTAATACCCCAACTTGTTGGAATTGTGACAAACAAGGCCACAGATTTGATGATTGTATGGCTAAAAGAATTATATTTTGTTACGGTTGCGGACTTAAAGAAAAATACAAGCCGACTTGTCCAAACTGTAATCCGGGAAACCGACAAAAGGATGTTTCTCTGAGCAACAAGATACATCCGTAGATTCAGAAGTTGCTAAGTCAAAGCCAACCACTGGAATTCAGGAGATAGAACCTTTAGGTCAGCCTGATATTCATTATTCCTTTATACCCTTACACATAAGAATTCAAAATTACAATAATAAGCGTAGAGAAATATTTGGTAAAGTAGATAGTATAGGGACTCATTTAAAACCCAGACGATCTACTAGCCGATTGAGAGAATTTTGGAAGAAGGTTCGTCGTGACCGGCAGTTTAGGTCGTACTACCATTGAAAAGCTGATGTTCGCTGAAGTGGATAACATGCTAGCCTTAGATGTTATCGAAGAGTCAACTAGCGCTTGGAGCAGTAATTGCGTGTTAGTAAAGAAAGGAGACAAGAACCGTCTATGTCTTGATTCTAGAGAGGTAAACAAGGTTACTCAGCGGGACGCATATCCTCTACCTCATATAGACGGCATCTTAAGCCGGTTACCACCAGCTAAATTTATAAGTGGTATCGACATGAAGCATGCATACTGGCAGATACCGCTCGACGAAAATTCTAAGCAATACACTGCGTTTACAATACCGAATAGACCGCTATATCAGTATAAAATTATGCCCTTTGGTCTCTGTAACGCGGCCCAAACTCTTTGTCGTCTTATGGATCGAGTCATTCCAGCTCATCTTAGGAATAGGGTATTTGTTTATCTGGACGACTTATTAGTTTTGTCCGAGGATTTTGAATCCCATATGCTTTTACTACAGGAGATAGCTTTATGCTTACGTAAAGCAAATCTCTTATCAATGTCAGCAAATCTAAATTTTGTATGAAGGAGATCACATATCTCGGCTTTATAATTGGGAATGGACAAATAAGAACCAACCCAGATAAGGTTAAAGCGATAGTAGAATTTCCGCAAACAACTTCGATTAAGCAGTTGCGAAGATTTCTAGGATTAGCGGGATGGTACCGACGGTTTGTAGAAAACTTTGCCACTATTAGTTTTCCGTTGACGGAACTTCTTAAAAAGAAGAATACGCTTGAATGGAACGAAGAGGCTCGAACCGCTTTTGAAAACTTGAAATCATGTCTTACTGCCTCGCCAATTCTCATAACACCAGATTTTTCCAAGCAATTCATTTTGTTGTGTGACGCCAGCTCTTTTGGTGTTGGTTGCGTACTGGCTCAGGAGCGAGACGGAGTAGAACTTCCGATTTCGTATATGTCCGAAAAATTATCCAAAGCGCAACGTAACTATTCAGTTTCAGAATTAGAATGTCTTGCCGTTATAAAAGGAATTAAAAAATTCCGCGCGTATATTGAGGGCCATGATAACTGACCATGCAGCCCTCCAAAGGCAGATGCGACAGAAGGATTTATCAGGAAGGTTAGCTCGATGGTCAATGAAGTTGAGAACGTTTACGTTCACTATAAAACATCGTAGCGGTTCCCAGAATGTCGTTGCAGACACCTTATCCAGACAGAACGAACCAGCCATCGATGAATTTTGTCAAAATGGGCCCATAGTTGACGTAGATTCTCCACATTTCAAATCCACGGAATACTTGGACTTAATAAAGACAATAGCTAACAATCAATCAAGATTTCCCGATCTACAAATCCGGGATGGATATATTTACAAAAGAACTACTTTTGTATCAGACGATATAAAGCAAGAAAATCCATGGAAACTATGGATACCTTCGGCTTTAGTGCCCGATATATTATTTCAGGCTCATGATGCACCAAGTTCATCTCATTGTGGCATGAGTAAAACTGTTGAAAAACTAAAAAGATATTTGTTTTGGCCTTGTATGGTTACACAAATACGCAACTATATATCCAATTGTGTAATTTGTCGTACCACGAAAAGTCCAAACACGGTTCTAAAACCGCCAATGGGTAAACCGTTAACCTCAGACAGACCATTCCAAAAATTATATATTGACCTCTTAGGCCCATACCCTCGCACAAAAAAAGGTCACATAGGTTTGCTGATTGTCGTTGATCATAACACCCGTTTCCACTTTTTGTTACCTCTTAAGAAGTTCACCGCTCCTAAAATCTGTGATTACTTAAAGGGGGCTATATTCTATACGTTTGGCGTTCCAGAAGTAATACTTTCCGATAATGGCAGTCAGTTTAAGTCAAGCTATTTCCAAGCTTTTCTTACTAGTTTTGGCGTACAGCAAAAACGTACAGCCATATATTCTCCACAGGCTAACGCGAGTGAAAGACTTAACAGATCAGTGTTAGCCGCTGTAAGAGCTTATATAGGGAAAGATCACACAAATTGGGATGATAACTTAGACGCTATTAGCGGATCTTTAAGAGCGTCGTTACATAGAAGCACAGGTTCGTCACCTTACTTCCTGACATTTGGACAAAATATGATCCTTAACGGCAAGGACTATAGTCTCCTGCGTACTCTAAATATGTTAGCGGACGACACTCGGTTATCTAAACCGGAGGCTTTGGAACTGCAGAGACGACAAGCTAAACTGAACCTAAACCGAGCACATGAAGAAAACGCGAATAGATACAATCTACGCACTCGGCAGATAGAATTTAAAAACGGCGATTTCGTTTACGCTAGGAACTTTTCACAAAGTAATGCCGTAAAGAAATTCAGTAGTAAATTGGCACCCGTATTTATCCCAGCTAAAGTTTATAAGAAACGTAGCTCCTACTACTACGAATTAGAGGATGAGAGAGGAAAGAAATTAGGAGTATTCCATTTGAAGGATATACAAGCTAGAAAACAAGGAGTTTCTTCAGATAAGGCTTCCTTGAAATAGTCTCGTTACCCTTATCTGTGGGTGTAGTGACCAACTCAAACTTTACACTGCAATAACTCTTCAAGACACCCTCGCCCTAAATTATAGCAGCTTTTGATAACCCAAAAAGTGAGAGAATTGTCTTAGACCAATCAGAACAGAATATGATCGTACGATTGTACAGCTAGGGAATGGAAAGCCTATAGCAGTGGCCACCGGCATGCAGCTTCCCAGAGCTTAATTCATTATTAGATAAAACCTCTTGGCGAACGCTCATAATTTTTGACGCTGCCCAATTAAACATCATATGCACGTGGAGATATAATTTAATTATATATATTCAATCCAATAAAAACAAGAGTGGGATATTCAAATAAATTTCTGTGTGTGATTTGTGCGAAGTGGAAAAGGTAAAAAGTGCGATATAGTGAGTTCCCATTTTTAACCCAGTTTTCATAGGGATTCGACCCAAGGCTTAAGGAAGGCCAAGGCCTATATAAGGGCATTTGCTCTACAGCCGACTTTCCCCCCGTCTCGTCGACCCCCGCATCAGTTCATTATTTAAGCCCAGTTCGTTTCAAGAAGAGGCCAAAAGGCCGACATAACCTTCAGCCAAAAAGTTACGCAACCGGCCACTCGCCGAATGGTAACTGGCCAATGGATTGGAAGGCTAGAGCTCATCCAGATTATTCAGCTGTACAGAAGCTTAGACGGGCGGATCCGATTTAATTATATTTGGACATCATCAACATTATACAGTGAGGATCACCTCATATGACCAGCGGAGGTCTAACTTAGTGATTCCGTCTTATCGCAGCGCAGCGTAGCTGACAGCGGTCTTATCGCTGCAGTGCTGCAGTTGCATTTCGGTGTTTTGTTTTGATTCTTAATTTTCTTTTGTATTGCAATTAATAATGAATTAAATACTCGCAGATTGACGGAACTTTTGGCATTTGAATAGGAATTTAAATTAGCACCTTTAAAATTTGACCTACAGCTCGACAATGTCAACGTGAACTTGGGCCCAACTTTACGCACATCATGGAGTGGATATTTAAGGTCGTGAGTACTAAAAAAAACAACAACGATAAAAGACAATTTCATGAATTACCTATATTAAAATTCTACAAAATGCCAATCGAACGTATAAATAAAATAAGATCTGCATTTGGCTAAAGATTGTATAATATATTTACTAATTTTATATTCAATTACTTATATCTACTTACTTATACTTTACTTTATATACCTTATTTTACTCACTAAATATAAACGAAAATGAAGAGTTAGAGAATGACTAGGATAATTATATGTAGGTTAAAATTTGTTAGTTTGTAAAAGAGATTTAATGGAACAGTTTACTGAAATGAATTTATATAAATGGAATTATAATTGAAGATATATTGAAAAATAATGAATTGTGAATAAATAGATTTAATGGTTTGTCGAGTACTTATGTTGAACACTTTCTTAAATATGTGGTAGAGTTATTTTGAACTTGGCCAAGGGACAATGTAAATATTTTAAGTAGCATTGTCACGGTAGGGAGGGTAAAGACTTAGGGAATTATTAACATCCAAATTCCCAATACTTATCAGAATCTGTAGCTTATCTTCACACGTGTCGGCGTGTATCCGTAGTATCAATATAAAGTAATTTCATTTATTCATCAATTATCCAGTTTGAATATTGTTTTTGAATAAGACGCACTTATTAAATGTAGTAGCGTTTCGTACTATCCTAAGCTAAAAGAACCCCGACCTACGGCGAGCTAGACCCGAGCATAGCAAGAGTGCGCATCTCTAGCGAAGGAAGTACAAGGTCCTCTTTATTAGTAATTGCCACCCACTATTAAAAGACCAGCTAGTTAAAATCTGTCGAACTACGTACACTACAAACTACAATCTTAACTAAAGCGTCAAATATAAAACCAGATGTTAAGATTTTTTAAGAGCTTGTGGGACTTATGCCAAATGGTTCTTAAATTGATATATTGTCTAATGTCACTGATAGTTGGCTTCGATTCCTGACAAGGACCTAAGTGGATTCTAAAGGGTTACGTGGCCGCACACAAGGTGCTTCTCAATCAGGGAGTAAGACCAACGCGAGTGGGGATCATTAGTAACCAACTACGGATTTAATTGCGTTAACTAAGTGGCGGGTACGGATTACGGCTTTATGGCATTGCAATGCAATATGTGTGTGCGGTATTAATTTGTGATTGCTTAATTAAAGCAATTAGATTGCGACGGCATCGCCATGGCGATGATATAGACATAGATATAGACGTCGTCGGTGGCAATAATGATTCTGATCATTAGCGCATTGGCCGGCTTCCAGAGGTTTTTGCCACCGGCGTAATAGCATTTGCATAACTTACGCCGAGGTCCTCCTGAATCAACGACCCCGCGTCGATGTCGCGGGGTTATAAAGCTCTAACTTCGTTCTTAGATGCCAGGGTATGAGTGGGTTATTTGGCACCCATATGTAGGTGAAAAGTTAAAAGTCAACTCAATTTAAATAGATTAAGGAAATAAGACCTTATAAGATTTCTCAGTGCTTGTTTTTAACTTAAATTAGAAGTTAGATATATTTTAATGTTTGAAATGCACATTTCAAGCTACAGTAGAGTTCAAGATAATTTCAAATAAAATCAAACTGAATAGTGTGCCATTTTTAGGCAAAATATAGGTAAAGTATAGAATGCAAATTTTACACGTTAAAACATGGATTTTCTAGTGAGTGTTATTTTTAATAGGATTTTTTGCCGTGCCGTCTGTTAGTGCAATCTCAATAGGTATCACCATAAATGTAATTGGTATGTTATAGTCGGGATATGGGATGTCCAGCTACCGAACTGCCAGGACCCTTAGTTCTCTCTGGGGCATGGTCCCATCATTTCTAATTTATAAACCTAATGCGGTGCTGACGCAGCACTAAAAGTAGAAGGGACAGTAAAAGGAGGAGGACCCCAAGCAGCAGCTGCATTGTCCTGACTATTTAAAATCATTTAATATGCAAGTGTCTTTGTCCTGGTCTCCAAGTCTCCCGATCTCGGGTCTGTGAGTCTGCGAGTGCAAGTGCGAATGCGAATGCGAATGCGAGGCCGTCGACTGTCATATTTATTTTTCATTTGAGTGCAGCGCGGAAATAAAACTTTGCCATTTGGCAAAACAAGGGCGCGAATGTCGCGCTCCTTGGACGCACGTCAGCTGTCTTCCTGCTTCCTGCTTCCTTCTTCCTTCTTGCATCCTCGCTTGCGAGTGGAGCCCGCCGAAAAGGACATGCATTTTCATATAATGCAGCTGCAGAGGATTGTACATTATTTAGCATCCTTTTGGGAAGCAGCGAATGCCGCGCCTGAATAATTGAATAGCGCGCTCTGCGTAATAAATGCTTTCTGCCAGTGTGGTGAAAGTTTTGCCACTCCGCTCGAGTGGCCTTTGTATTTATTGCCCTGCTTTTTGTTTTTCACCATTGGTGGCGGCTCATCAGTTGGCGATGAGATGAAGTCGCTTGTCAAGTGGCTTCTGACATGAATTTTTCAGCGGCCTACTTAGCCGGCATTAGAATTGTTTGCCGCACGTGTTCACTTCCATTAAATTTCTATTAGCGGGCGTCGAGGTGAACCCCCAAAAAGCTAAAGCAATTAGGCAATTTCGGAAAAACCCCACTCAAATTGTTCTTCAGCATCTTTGGCGTGGTCTTGTAAGGCGATATGCGTAAGTCTGTATTTTTTTTGTACTTTCAAGTTCTTTCTTTCGAACAAATATTTTGCCGCCGACGTTCTGCGTTTAAGTAGTTCAGATAGGTGAGCAAGAACGATTGCACAAAATCATTCACAGTTCATTCTGCGGAAATTCCTTTCTATTTTATCAATTTTACAACATTTTAGCAATAAAGATTGTTTGAAAAAAGTGCTATAACATTTGTGTTTTCCGACTTTGAGTATTGAGTATTTGAGTGTAGATGATAGCAAAACGGGGATAAAACGAGCAGGCAAAAGTTAAATGCAAAGTTCTGAATGTGAAAATGAGCTAAAGTGAAAGTTTTCCTTTTCTTTTTTCGGCGGCCCCTTGCCGGTTCTTCATGTTATTATTATCTGCCTTAATTGTTTTTCCTCGACTTATTTACTTCAAGGGCCTTTTTGGCTCTTGGCTTCAGCATGTGGGTGTGCGAGCTCGTGGAGGCAGGGAAATTTTAACAACTTTGCTAGAAATCTATTATTACACTCGCCACGCGGCCGAAGGACCGAACCAGCCCGTTTATTTCCGCACGGAAATTGCCCTGTGACAAAGCGGTTTTACGATCCCACCTTCATCCTCCACCTCCACTGGAACCAACTCCTGGCCAGAGGACCAGCAACCACCTACTTACCGACACCTTTGCACCCATTTCCCCCACACTTGTTGGCCCACTTGGCCGGCGGAGAAGAAGACATCAGGTGTGCGGATGATTTGGCAAAAAGTGTTTGGCGTTTTGTCGAAACGCGCTCTGGAAGATTAGTGCGGATTTTATGGACTTACTCGTCGTCAGCTGAGCTGCGTGCGAATCTCACGGCCTCTGGCAGGATAATGCCGCATACATGGAGAAAAAGCTTGCTCATATATATTGGTCAACATATTCATGGTTGAAAAGAAGAAAAATCAAAGTACATAAAAACTCCGTGCAACTGTATTCTTCAATAATGAAAATCTACTTGTTTGTTATCTTTGCTTTCCGCGCTGTTAATCCAACTGTTTCCTAAAAAGGTGCTCCTTCTAATGACCTCACTGTTATTTCAGATACCCCTCGTCCAGGAAATTAATTTCTATTTTTAATTATACAATTTTGTCAGACAATTTTTTTTCCGTGCATAACATAGCATCAGCCCAACTTTTGTCGTTTCACGGCTGAAAGTTTGCCCAGCTTGTGGCTGTCGCTCTTTGCTGTTGTGTTGACCACCTCACCCGCCATTGTCTGTTTTAATTTGTTTACTTTTATTATTGAGATGCCGGCCCAGCCGACTGCTCACTGCGGTTTCCCCGGACCCACGAGCCGTATTTGATTGGCTCTAAATCCACGGACGGACGGACAGGTGATGTCCGCCGTGTCAGGCGGCGCTGTCAATTGTTTCTATTTTTTGCAGGAGCGGATTTGACTTCTGGTTTGTTGCTTCTTAATTGATATTCATACAAGGCATGCGGATCAAGTTGTCAATGCAACTGGCGGCACGGAGAAAAAAGCTTGTCGCTCTTCCGAGACCTTTCTTTAAATTTGTAACAAGCCAAGGATAACTGGGGATTTAGTTTCCGTAAAGCATTTTATTGTGTTTAATTTGAGCTGGCATAATATATATCCTTGTATATAAGTACTCTATATATAGCACATTAAGAGAATTTATTTTATTGGGAATAGATGTTCCTCAACTAGATATTTTGAATTAACATAAAATATTTTCAAATGCCAACTAAATATATTGAGCGGTACAACCTCTCGTACAGACTGACTAGTTAATAAAGTTGTGTTGCTTAACAGATGGAATAACTTAGCAATGGATGCTAACCAACTTGGTTTCTATTAAATACAAATATTACACCTTTGAATAGATTTTTTGTACAATTTTTAAGAATTTGATTCTATAAAATTCCCATGCTCCGATACAAATAAAGCTATTGCTGATTAGCCATTAAAATTTTGATCTAAAGTTCCTGTAGCTGATGCCATCTGGTGGAATACCTATGTCTGTATCATTTTTTAGTACTGGCTGACCAGAATTCCCCCTGCGGACTGACATCAAAGGTTGCTGTCGCAGGAGGGGACTATCAATGGCTGGCGGAACAAAGGCACGTCCGAGACTCATTAATAATTTTTCGCAGCGTGCATAATTATATAAAACATGGGCAGCGGAAATTGCTAGAAACTATGGCAGCCACCAGAAGTAAAAGCACAACCAGAAGCTGAAGAAGTGGCAGCAGTTTTTGAGTTTTTGAGCAACGATGTCAACGACAACGATGACGCACTTAACTTTTAGTGTAGCCTGCAATTTTTACTACACAACTCAGCTCAAAGAGCCATCGCCCGTCATTGTCGATGACTTCGTCCTGCCACTTGGCTGCAACTTTGTCTGGCATCCAAAATCGCAAAGCGGACCGCCAGCCAATAGCCATTGCCATCGCCATCGTCATCGTCATCGTAGAGCCATCGCCGTCCAGCGACCATAACTCTTTGTCCCGCTCAGCAGTTATTGAACATTTTCAATTACTTTCAGCTGAAAGCATAAATTTTTAATAATTTGAAACATGATAAAGGGAAATTAAAGGCGAAACTTTCTGCCAAAAACGGGAGTGGACGCACAGAGGCGGCAGGATGCCGTATTGGATATCGCGCAGGATGTTTTATCAAACTATTATAATTACGTTGGAAAGACAAAAATTTTAATAAATGATAACTTTTTTGTCGCCAGTCCGTCGCAACTTATTAAAAGTATAACGCACAACGTAAATAATCTTTTTAGGGTCTGAGCCAAAAAAGGGGACCGGCATCTCAGCATTATTAACGAAATGTTGCCAAGTAAATTTTGTTACAAAAGTTTATTACGCCACCGGATGAACGCTTCTGGACGCGGCTGCATTGCGAATACTTAAATAGATTTTTAATATATCCGAGCAAGCGGAGTGGCAGTTACGGCGACATCCTCCGTAATTTGATTAGATCAAGCTTCACGGCGCGCAATAAAGGAAGCACTCCGGCAAAGTGCTGGGTAGTCAATATTTGCATTGAATATTGCACATCAGGTCGTCCGCACTTTTTGGGGTTGTGTCAAGTACATTTGACGATGGGTAGATGGGTTAATGATATTGCGGTGCTCACAAAAACCTGATTTCGAGGCTCAAGTTTATTTCGATTACTAACTACTTACATTTTTTGGCTTAATGCAAGCCACCTTATAAATCTTTAAAACGAGAGAACTCTATAAAGTTAGCCGACTTTTACATTCCGGTTACCCAGCTTGCGAATGCGAGAAACTTAAACACTTTTCTAGAAATATATATAATATAGAAATTAGTGATCCTAAACAATAACAAATATACTTTGTATGGTCGGAAACGCTTTTTCTACCTTCTACATACTTTTCAATAAATCGAACACACCCTTTTACTCTACAATAACAGGTTTAAAATATTATCCTTAGGTATGTATTAACTTAATTATTGCTAATTCATGCAATCTTGGCTAGATGCTGCATTTTTGGACGCAATCAAAGGGAACTCCTCCATTCCAATCCCGGCACAAAGTTTTGTCAAATTCTAACTTAATTTCCTGCTTCGCTATTTCCGGAACTTGCCGAGCAGCTGGAAAAACTTTTCGCCTAGTCGCTCAACCAGGGTGCTAAATATCAAATAGCTACAGCACATATGCATATGTATATCTAGTTATGCAGTTGTCTTGCGAGTCCTTGGGTAGAACGATGCTCGCATTCATCCATTTTTAAATGCGACCAACACACTTGGCCCATTTCTTATGCCTTGCTTTGTGGCAGCTACCAGAGCTGTAGAGTTGCCAAAATGGCAAAAGTTTTTGGCAAATTATAGCGCCGGCACATTCGCAGAAGCGGAATATTTGAATTTAATTTCGGGACAGCGGCTGAGTCAAGAAACGGAATAGCTGCAATGGCGACAGCAGCTGTTGAGCTACTTTAACAGTCTGCTAGCTCATTAAGTTCTCACAAACACATAAGCACGGGCACACATATACACAAAAAGGACGAGAGCCGGGGCAATATAATGCGGCACACAAATAAATTTGTCACAGAAAATTTTGCAACTTTGTGTAATCCGCGGGGGCTCCGAAGGCTCCTTCGAGGGTCCACCCAAGAAACCGCAGCGCACAAAATCTAGAAATCAACGAGTTTATCTCATTAAAAAGTTATTTTCCGCAGCAGCTGCAAACACACGCCTTCGGGAAGAGGAAAGGCGATGGCGACGGCGATGGTGAAGGCGAAGGCGATGGCGACGGTGCAAGGACTTTACTACACATGCCGGCACAAGGAAAGGACCCAGTTCCCTAGATGGACAGGGGGTCGCGGGGAGCCCGCCATGTGTACTTAAAAGTACAGCCAGCTACGAAATATGTAAATCCACTTCATTTAATTTCGCATTTAGCCAAAATGCTAACAGCAAATGACAAATATTCTTGTTAAGAGGCATAAATGCAGAATTGGCGAGGGAGGGGAAAATGAGGAAGTGGCGGGGAAAGTGCTAGGAGTACACTAAAACCTATTTTATTGATAAATAATTTTCCCAAATTTCCAATCGATTCACTTGACCCGCCTAAAAAACCATACATTTTTGATTAAATACCAAATGTGCTTGGAATAATATTACTTACTAAAAACTTGTTACTAAATACTTATTTTATTGATAAATAATTTTCCCAAATTTCTCAATCGATTCACTTTAAGACGCTTAAATAATCATATATTTTTGGTCAAATACCAAATGTGCTTGGAATAATATTACTTACTAAAAACTTACTAAATAAATTTCCCAAATTTCCCAATCGATCCACTTTAAGACGCCTAAATAATCATATATTTTTGATCAATTACCAAATGTGCTTTGAATAATATAAAAAACCAGATTGATTGTATATCTACGGGGAATATTCATAATCATCGATATTATCGATTTGTAATTAACTGATTTTTTAGTTAATGCTATTAATAGTTACCAATAAGTACAAAAATGACCAGAAATCGGCTTTATTTGGTAGCAGATCTAATGATTTTTGTACCCTAGTCTATGCCACTATAATTTATATAACTATGATTTATAATATAATTTATTTAATAGATAATAATAATAATATTATAATTTAATATATAACATAAATAATATTATAATTCATAACTATAATTTTTCTCTAAGTGCCTTAGCCCGACTTGACTTGGCTTGGCGTCTATCCAAATGGGCCTCCGGCAGCGGGAAAGCCTCATGGCAGTGCCATCGTCCCTGTAGTTGCCGGTTTCGTTGATTTTGCTGGTGGTGTAGTGCCTGTGCTCGACATACTTTGCCCCAAGTATTTTCGAACTACGCCGTCGCCGCCAAAAAGACAAAGTACATTTCCGCTGGCAGTTTCCTGTTTCCGGTATTGCTTTGATCCAGCGCTCGGCACAAATCCTTGCCACAGCTTATTGTCCTGCTGCAGGATGGCAGCGCTATTTCCATAATAACTCGCTACAATCGACTCGAAAATTAATATGGCTAAGTGCAATCGAAAGCGAGAATGGCAAATCAAACAAGCAGGAGCACGCAAATGAAGTTGAGGACCATCGGCAAGGTGGGAATATCCTTTTATTCTCCACCATCCAGTTGCCCCAGTCTGAGGATTTCGCTTCCACTTAAGCTCACCTGTTTCGTTCTGTCAGGGCATTTTTGTTGACCGTTTCTGAATGCTTTAGCAGTTTGGTCAATATTTGTGCTGCGCTTTTGCGTGTCCTGTCCTAAGTTCCCGAAACCTGCATATGCAGATGTCGTAGACGCAGCATGACTGCACTGAAACAAAGTGTTGGTAAGGAAACTCTTTGAATAGCACAATCGAATGAATCAAGTTATTCACAAAATGTAGCTGAGGCTAAAAACGTTTTAGAAACACATAATATACCGACAGTGTTTCTAAAGACGTTTTACAATGACGTCGAATGCTTAGACATTTTACATTTTTCGAGTGCAGCAATCCAGGTGCTTTTAGTCGAGCTCTCCCTTCTCTTTTTCAATGGGTTAACAACATAAAAACAGGCTTACACCTCGCTTAAGCCCAGCATCCCACTGGTTTTTACCTCGGCTTCAGTTTGGGCATTTGGGCAGAATATTTACCAGCCCCACTCCACTCGGCTCACCTGAGTTCCTGGACACCTGAGTTTCTGTCTCTAGATTCTCCAGCAGATTAGCAATGCAACCACCGCCTACTCCTGTAACATTCTTTGCCGTTCGAAATTTATTTTCGACAAATTCTAGTTCCCTTGCCGTGTTCTCTCATTTGGTGTAATGGATAAAACTTGTCTAAAACTTATTGAATGTATTTTCCATTTCATGGATGGATATCCATCAATTTGTGATGGGTTTTTCGTCTGCTATCATAGCTTAGTTCTCCATTGCATGCGGTTGGCTTGGCCTCAATGCATCATTGGTCATAACAAAAAATCCAAACCCAGTCTTCAGTCCTTCCAATCCCTCTGCAATGGCCTCCTTTTGTCGAGCCCATTTTGCGAGTTTTCAACCCAGATAAGTGCAGACAGTCGAATTGAATTATGCACACGTTCTATATGCCTTTCAATTGTTTGTGGCCACACTGCAAATGTGCTGCATATTTTGCTGAATCAACTCGGAGGCATCTGAAATCATAATTGATCTGCTGCCAATTCGAGTTAGACTCTGTACGAGTTTTCAGTTTTGGAAGCGGTTCAGCTACAATGCTAATTGCTGGCAGAGTTAATGGCCTCTAACCTCTAACATCTAAAATAATTATTAAACTTTATCTAACTCCTTTTAAATCTCTAATCAATGACAGTCCTCTGAAACGAACTAGCTTACCTTTCTAATGGTGCGTTCTATTGATTTCTGTCGGAATAAATACTTTCTAGAACATATTCGTAGGCGAGCAACTTTCTTCGACCGCTTTGAGGTTTTAATTTGCGTTAGGTTTCGACAAACTTAATCGAGATTCCAATCAAAGGTCGACCACTTCACTCACATACACACTCGCCCATTCTCGTGGAGTCCCAAAACTTTATGCATCATTTGCATGGCAAACTGCTTGACGCTTTAGAACTCCAACCCCGGGGGGTATTAATGGAAAACGATTCAGCTGAAAATTAAAGAAAGCTCGTACGAAATTCTTTAGAAGTTGGGCTATCCTGAACCCATTTCGAGTTCCATTGATCATCCGAATGCTACGCATCGGCCCACATTTACTGCCAATTTGCTGTCGCCTTTGAGTTGCCTTTGTGTTATTTACTAAAAACTTAAAGGACTCAATAAAATTGCCCTGGGATGCACGCGCCGTTCCCGGATTCCCTAGCCCCATCTGCCATCTGGTTGATCCTATGCAAACAGGCAGATAAAAAGTTACCCACTGACTGACAAGACCAGAAGCAGGTCTTCTCGTCTGGCACTGATTGTACGTCCTAGATCTGGGTTTCTCAACTCGCCATCTGCCCAGCTGCCCATTTGCCCTGCGCGCCGAAAGGTCAGCATTTGTGTTTGCTTTGTAATTTGTTTATGCAAAATTGCCAGAGCAATTTCATAATGGGTCAAAAGAGAAATCAACTTTTGTCGAGAGTGCTTTAAAATGCATGACAACCACAGCCAGTAGTCGGGCCGGAAAATGCGCCTGATTGCTGCCAGGTTGTTGTCGTCGTCGGCTAAATGGACCGGATGTCACAAACTAAAGTTGTCAGTCGTTGTTTTCCTTTTTTTTTTTTATTTTTACCTTTGCTGAAGGTATTTGAAGTTTGGTCAGGTCTTTGTGACGCTTCAAAGGATATGGAATAGGTTTAAAAACGATTCGACTTGCTTGGCATGCTTTTAAATGAAAACACATGCAACAATAATTTTACTAAAACTCGATGGCTCTTTATAAAGCATTTCTGCGTTTTTAATGGTCCATATGAACGGGTATAGCTGCCTACCATTCGCGTCGAAGAATGCGAATTTATAAGCAACATTGTTTTGCCAAGGATATTTAAGATTCGGCTTTCCAAAACTACTTCTCTCACAAGCCTGCTTTTTTGCAATCACACACACACACTCACTGGAATGGTTGTGACCGCCATTTGTTGTTTAGACGCCGGACCGTCGGGTTGATTTGGCTTTTAGTTTGCTCTGTTCCCCCCGAGATTTGCCGTCTTTGTGCCATAAAAAGAGTTTCCATTCGAGGCTCCGAGGTTTCCATGCGAGTCCCAAGTTTTGCATAGTTTAAGGCTTTTAGTTTTAGATATTTGGCACGACAACTTTCTGCCAGCAAAAAGCTGAGGCGTCTTGTGCCGCTCGGTGTTAATATGATGAGCATTCTTTGGGTACCCATTTCCACGTTGAGGTGATGGCAAATCGCATTCCCGTGGGATGTTTGCACGGAATCAATACAATATTGGGATCGACTCGGAAAAGTAATTGCAAATGTTTGCAAAATTGCTATTTGATGACGGAAGTGCAATGCATTTCCCGTCTGCGCAGTCTGCATTTTCCGCTTGCAGCTCTGTACGTCCTGCGTCTGTGTGGAAATCGAGTCGGGTGCCTCTCACCTTTAATGGACAGGTGTGGGTGGAAATGGGGAAATTGTGCGAGGGGAGCAACAGTTGGCCTTGGATAAAGTGCCACTTGGTTTTAACTGAGGCTTAGCTGACAGTTTTAAAAATCTTCTTTGCAACTAATCATATATATTAAGTTTTTGATTAATCAATCAATCGGAAAAAGGAATAAAAACATATTTTTATATTTTAATATTTTGAATAAAGAGTAAGAGAGTAATATTTTTAATTATTATTATGTGACTAATATATGTAGTATTTATATTTTTTTTGCAATAAAAGTTGCGAAAATAATAATAACAATTAAATATCAAATTTTCCACTGGCCTTTTAATACCCTTGCTTATTTGCATTGCTTTCTTTCCCTGCAAATAAAATGAATTTGAATTGTAATAATTACGCGGAATTTTCCTTAATCATTTAAAGAGGCTGCAGTATAAGTGGACTCACATATGCGAGATGTGCGAATACGTTAAATCGCATATTTATTTACCTGAATGGATGACCAGCGATTACAAGTATCCCAGTTGGAGGGCCAACCCAACCGAACCGATGCATTTGCGATGCAGCTGCAAGTGCAACATTTCACTGTCACTTATGCATGTCCGCTTGTCATTTAAGCACAGCTTGACTCAGGACTATATATGCAAGTACTCGAATGTGAGTGTAAATGTAAATGTGAATGTGAATGTGAATGATCGGCGAAGGGATATATGTATGTATGTTGTTTTATTAACGACTGGCAGCAGTCTGAAGGCTGAAGTCCCTGCCGGTCTGCTGATGGGTCCAGTGAATTAAATTGTAAAGATTTCTCTTGCCCTCAATGGCCGCCCTTTTGATTTTTTGATGTGACTCAGCCCTGCCCCCATTCGGTGCACCGATTTAAATTAATTCCCCGGCAGATTACACCGCCATTTCACCGACTTAATGTACACAGCAAGTTAACGATGTGCCAAGGCAATGCAATAAGTTTCGAGTCACTCTGGCATCCTTCGAATGCCATAAGTGCGAGTATATGTGAGGAATTTCTTCAATTTTGATGAGCAATTAACTTATTAATGGTCACATGCATTCCTTCACAAGCCATTATAATTTTAAATGATTATCTCTAGTTCACTAATTAATAGGTTTCTCAGGGTTTGCTAGTAATAGCATAAATATTTCCCCATACCGAGCTGTAAATGAAAATTAAATATTACTGAAATATTCAACAAGTGCTAAACTTGATGGGTTCTTTTAAGGAATCAAGCTGCTCAGACTTAGAGACAAGACAAGAGAACTTGCTCCTGTCGGTCAGGGCAAATAAATCCCACGGACTCCCCTCCGCCTTTTAGCAGATACGTCGATTCGCTGGGAAAGCATTCATTAAACTGACAAATCCGGGAGAAACAAAGCGCGAAACTTGGCTGGCAGTGCGTAATTGACTTGCTGCTGAACCCCAGAAGCCCGATCCAACGGGGAATGCCTGATGGGAGTGCTAAAAGTTACGTCCTTGTCATAGTTCTATTTGTGCCCCCTCCAAGTCGAAAGAGTCCTTCGACTTGTGGCCGCGTTGCGTTTCCTTCGTGACTTTTAATACTCTTGGTGAGGCGTTTGGTAAACTTCTTTCAACTGCAATGATATCTGAATTAGGTACCTGGTAAAAAAATAAAATAAAATTGTATGTGCATATACATATGCATGTTTCTTGAAACTATTTATGTAATTTTTTGTAATTTTGTAATTCTAACTTTTTCTTTTCAATTTCTACTGATAGTAAAGATATTATTGCAATTTCTCGTTTCCACTTTTACTAGCTGAGTAACGGGTATCTGATAGTCGGGGAACTCGTCTGTAGCTTTTCTTCTTGTTTTTTATCTATTTTTTCGGCGCTTACTTACGATAACTTTATGACTCTTATCGCTACAAATGCGCTTGTATCTGGGCACTCTCTGCGTATCTATGTATCTGTATCTTTATTTCGCCAGCAAGTACATTCCGAGCTCGCCACATAAAAGTAAAGTGTAGCCAAGTTGATGCCATCGGGTGCTGCAAAGGCGGTGGTGGCTGGATGTGAATGGTGGTGGTGAAGTTTCGGGGAGCAGAAGTGGAGCAGGAGCAGGAAACCAGCTTACTTCTAAGTAACTTATGCCATAATTTTACCCGATCCCACAGCCCGACGAAACCGAAAAACACTGGCCACACTGCCGGCGCATCGTAATCGCAAAAAGGAGTCGTCTGGCAAATATTATTTTTTATATTTATTCGACTTTTTTCGCCCTTGCTGCTTAATGTTTATTATGAATGTTACTCGTGAGCGTATTTAGTTAATTTTATTTCACACAAGAGAAGTCAGAAAAAGGGCGACCTCCGCCGGAATGTTGGCTCATCTTTTTTCTTTACTTTTCCCTCTTTACGGACTCCAGTAGAGTTTTGGCTGAAAATTAAGTTAACGCCATCAGTTGGGTCTATGAGTGTGTTTCTGCGGCAGGGCAAATTAGAAGCCAAACATGTCGAAAAGGCAGCCGCTTATCTGCGTTAAGTAGATGAGAAAAGTTTGCGGCTCGGCGCGTTGATAAGTTGAGTTACCAGTGCACATACATACATACATCTTTCATGAGAGTTCCGACGAAATGGGCCCGTGAACTCATATTCAGCCCCTCCACGTAAATTCCTGTAACCCCTCGATATAACACCCACTCCCAGGAACGTATCCAAATAGATATAGAAGATAGACACACATTACCTTAGGCGAACCAGCATATGCATTAATTTGTTTATACTCGCTGAGCTTTGGCTTTGCTAACAAGACGAACTTCTACTCATTGTTCAAGCAGCTTTCTTTAACCTCCCCCCAGTACACTGAAAACACAGATATATCTTGTTGAGAACAACTTTAAACAGAGTCTTCAAATAAAAAGCCCCCCTAGTTTGAAATAGTTTGTGAGAAATTTGAAATATTTTGCCGATTCCGGAATTAAAACCTTTTGGGCAAAGTTATCTAGCAGTCACACAATGCCCACTGAAGCTGTGTTTAATATTACACTATTTTTCGAGTGTATGCCCATTTTTGATGGCTTAGTAGACCAGTGTCAACGGCATTGGCTGTGGAACTTGCAAGGCAGGAGTAGCCAAGGAGAGTGTCATTAAACTGGCGACACTGTTGCCCAATCTCCGCTGCTTAAATGCAAACTGCTCAACTTTGTTGCACTCGCAGTGCACTGCAATGACCTTTGGTCGAGGTGTGCCCCCCGGAATTGTGGGCGTGGCTGCGGGGCAAACACGTTGTCAGCGACTTAATTAGATCTCAGTTTATACGAACGCGGCACTTTATGGCCAAAGGTTTAAGGTGACCATTAGGTCGAACGACATTCCAAGCCCTCGAGAATGATAGGGACTAAGTGCGTTTAATGCTTTGAAAATATGTATACTCAGAGTACAATGTTATGCAATTATAGTTGCTGGTGAAAAGGGCTACAAATTAGGGAGTTTTGTTCTTCTGCAGGTAGAAAAAGCGATTGCCAGGCCCTGGCAGAAAGACAGACTCTCGAAACTGGTCCAAATCGAACTTGTTGGGCTCGTAGACAAAGGCTTGCGGCTGTGCAGTTGGAGAGAGGTGCGAGTCCTTCGAAGTGTGCGATTCCCTCACTTCAGGCACTGCCGGCTGGTTCCAGCGAGCCAGCATTGCCCAGAAGTCGCCCTCCTCCTCCACCTCCTTCTTCTCATCGATCACCTCCGGAATGGATTCCTTGCTGGAGCTGGAGAACTTGGGCCGCACCTCCAGGCACTGCTTCCGCCGCGCAAAATCCTGCTCGATTCGTTGGACAATCGGTTGGCGGCGATCCTTGACCACCTGACACAGATTCTCGCCGTGATGGAGGTTCTCATTTATGTAGTTATTTCGACGAACTATCATGTCCACTTCGAACTCCTGGTCGATGCTCAGCTCACATTCCCGGAAGTCGGCGTATAGAACCTTCGGGTAGGAATGTAAGTTCAATACTTTGTTCAAAGTGATCTTCAGTACCCTTTGCACAACGGTGACTTCTCTCTCTACTCAGTGACTCTTGTTAAAGTTTATACCTACCCGTGTGTTCTTTTCCAGGGATCTCAGTATTTGATTCCCCTGTGAGTTGCCTATGTTCATGGCGGCCATTTCCAGGCTTATCAGAGGAGTGTGACTGCGCAGAAGGATTCCTATGTCCCGGGCAAATGAGCCCTGGGTGGTGTTGATCCCGGAGATGTTGAGGGCCCACACATGGGGTGTGCCGATAATGCACGTGATGAGCGAGTGCAGGGCCAATTCATTAAGCGGATTGTGAGCCAGGCCCAGATACTCCAAGACCCCAACCTGCGATTGGCTCAATGCCTCGCCCAGCACAATTGCAGAATTGGCGCCCAGCTTATTGTGCTCCAGCTGGATGATGCGGTACATCATTGGGCGCTTCAGCAAATAGGACAGACCTTCGCTGCACTCATCCGTCATCTGGTCAAAGCCAAAGTCCACCTCTTCAAGGGAGTCTAGGCTCTGCAGAGCGCGGGCCAGGATGCGAAACTTCTTCATGCTCAAGCGACTGTTCCGAAGCCTGAAGGTCTTGAGGTTTGGTAAGGATCTCAGTCCTCTGCTAAGACGAACCATATCACCGTCTGAGAACTTCATATACCGGCTATAAGGTGGAATAAACAATCACTTTTTCATTTTAAGCTCATTGCTCGTAGATGATGCATCTCTGATTCCATGTATCGATGTCGTTTCTTGAGATAACTTTCCCATGTGAGAGCTTACCTGTTATAGTCCTTTACATTAGGCGGTCCCAAGAATTCCAGCGTCAAAGACACCATATTTCCAAAATAGCGCACAAATCCGAGATCGATGTGATGGCAGTGGGCATCCGGATAGTCATAGCGCTTGATCCGCTCCAGCATCAGCTGCTTGTTGCGCTGGTCCGGTTTGGTGTCCTCGTCATCAAGCACTTCTGGTTCAACGTTTATACTGAACACGTCTCGAATGGGCGGCTCCTTCTTCTTTTTCTTCTTTTTCTTTGCCGAGGGATCCGTGTTCTTCAGAGCGTCCAGTTTCTCCTGGCGACTCTTCTTGCGCTCCTTGCGTTCCTCCCGTTTCCTGGCAATGATATCCCTAGCCTGCTGCCGGTTGGCATTGCGTTGACGTCGCGCATTCCGGCGAAGTGTGTCCTCGTCCTCGGTTTCCGCGCGCCAGAAGGTAATAGCAGCCTCGCTGCTGGAACTACTGGACTTGTGCTCCTCCTCGCCCTCGTCGTCTATATCCGTATCCGGCTCATCACTGGATATCTCCTCCTCGTCGGATGACTCCGAGGATATATCCTCATCGGGCTCGCTCTCTAAATGCTTAACAAATGCATAGTCGGGTAGGGCCTGCAACTTGCGGATGTGCATGGAGCTGACATACTCCCAAACAATTTCAGCCAACTGAGCAAGCCTTCTCTGCGGCTTCACGTTCACTGGACACGACTCCACCTGCTCCACAAACTTCCGGCTCACGCCCTCCGACTTCCAGTCGAACTCGTTCCAGCGCTTCAGGTGCAACGTTTTGTCCAAAGTCTTGCTCAGTACGACGCGTCGCCAGAAGCGCTGGTCTTCGATCAAATAGCATTGCCTTCGGCAGTATAAAGCTCATTAGGGTTTCTTGCCATCGCAGATAACTATATAACTATATAAAAATCTACTTGTATACCTCCTATTACATACCTCAAAGATAGCTCCACATCTAGGGCGTCGTAAAATATCCGCATAAGCTGCGGACTAGCCTGCAAAGTTGGAGATATGCCCCGAATGCCCAGTTTGGCCAGACTCTTGACGCTCAGATTAACCAAGGTGTCCAAGTTTCCCTCAATAAAGGCCTCCGCAAAAATCTCGCGATTCCGTTCGCTGTATAGGTTCAAAGTCTGACGAGATGGCTTGAACAGCTCATATGTGGCCAGCAGGAGGGGATCGCTGGGAGCCCGGAACTTCTGGGCATAGTGCGGTTGCACAACCTCCTCATCTTCTTCAAAGTCCATGTGGAGCTATTTTTGAGTAGCTCCTTTGCTAGGTTTGTGCGTTGGACGGAAGTCTTTTTTTGAAGTTTGTTTCTGAAAGTGATCGATAAGTTTCATCTAACTTTTAACGAATCTAGTATAGGAAGTGCCTTACTCTTCATACTCTAAGAACAATATTTTACATTTCACTAAACTCCCGTACTTCCGCTTTAAAAACTGCTCGGTTTTCATTTAAAACACTGTAATTCCCGACCTGTGTGCGTAAGCAATGTTTACAATGGCTAATTTAAGAAAACTCGCCTGGGATATTTTCCACTTAAGGCGCTCTTTAGGCGTTTGCTAATATTTGCTGCTAATGTCTCACAAGCACTTGCCAAGCACTCGAAGCAAATTTAAATTAAGCTAACCTAATTGAGAAGCGGAGAGCAGTTTCTTTTTGTGGCCAACACCACTTCACTCCACTCCGAACGCCCCGTTCCGTTTGGGCCAGTATTCTGCGCTTTGTTTTGATGGCGGAGCTGCCATGAGCTTCACCTTGCCGGCTATTTTTCTACCTAATGAAATAAAAATAGATGTTGTTAGAGCTGGGTGCCTTTGTGCCTGGATCGGAGATGGCCCCCAGTTTGACAGTGGTTTCCATAGTGCATGCAGTTGAGTTGCTCTTGCCGTTGCAAACAAAGACGTTGCACTTAAGGAAAGCAAACGACTTTGCAGCAATTGTTTTATTGACCAGGGCAAATGAAATATTTATATTAATTTTTAACTTCTTTTAATTACGAACATTTTATAGGTTATAATATTATCCCGGAAGATCTACTTATCTTCCTTCCTACCTATGTGAGCAATATTCTCGTATGTCTGATTTCGACTTCATTTAAATAATCGGATCGTATAATTAAATATTTAGTTTTAAAGTTGTAAGAAAATTATTTGCCACGGTGTGCACCTACAGCCTTTGTGAATTTGTTCAACTTTGAGTATCTCTTTAGAGCAAGTGGAGCCCCATGGTCCCCAGCTCCCAGTACAAATTAAGTGCATGCCAGGACGAAATTCGTCATCCATCCCACTCCCACTCCCACTCCCACCACTACGCAGCACACACAGGACACTACCACCCACATCGTTCGTCCTTTTCTGGGAACGACAACTGCATTGCTAAGTGGAAGTTCGACCATGACTTTTGCTTTCGCTTCGTCAATCACCTTTTTATCTGGAAGGACATTACCAAGCCAGCTCAACTCGGATTCGGTCTTACCAACTTGTCCTTCCTCTCATGTCCTTGTGTGTGTGCCAAAATTTATTACAACCTTTGGGAATTCTTTTAAGTAGTTACTCGATTCAAAATAATTTTCCATTTATCACTGTGATAACAAAACAGTTTCGCCCCAGCCGCAAGCCAGCGCGAAAATGGCAAAATAACCTCCGAAGCAGCGGACATTATGAGTTGGTCGCTGTTAGGTATATACTGCCAGTGGGTGGATAGGGTATGAATGGGGTGGTTTGGGTGGTACAAGGGCGTGACAATGGCTTGGCCAAAATAAAGTGCTCCTCGCAAATCTCGCTACCGTGTTGTAGTCGTCCTGGGAGTTAAGAGCTGAAGACTGGCTGCGGTCGTTAGGGAGTTCGCCTTGTCGGTGGCCACTGGCTCTAATGATAAATGCCGGGCAGCAGGTGATTTAAAATAATTTTGGCCAGCGCGCGAAAGGAATTTGTTGCTGCCGCTGTTGCTTTCAAATTTTTTAAATTTACGAGCTGCCGTTCGTCTCACGGCAAACTTCTGACATTCCCCCAAGGCAAAAAGGCCCAAAAGTTGGCGCGATTGCTTAACAGACATGTTTGCAATACTGGCCTCAGGGTCGATCTAAGCTTCACAAATAGAAAAAAAAAGGTAACTTTCAGTCGCGACACGATGGTGTTTCCCTTCTCTGGTTTCTCGTATGCCGTAGAAGAGTTTTCCCGAATCTTTGCTTCTGCATTTGCTGCCTTTTCTAAGCATTTTTGGCTTGTTGATTTACAAAGCCCACGTCAGAGGCAGAAGTACTTGGGTAGGATATGGGGCTCCACTCGCAGGTGAGTGTGCAGGTGTGCAACTTGCGCAGACGCCATGCATCTTTCATGGCTGCGGCTCGAAGCCTTCATTTGTATTCGAGCCAACTTTGATGAACTAGTCCGGCTTTGCGGTGTGCACTTAGGGAAAGCAAGGCTACCCTTTTTTCCTATTTTAATATAACACCTAAATGTATCGAACTTGTAAGATATCTTTACATCTTTTCTAGCAAAAGTGCTCAATTCACTTTCTCATAAATCAGTTGGATACAATATCCATTACTTGGATATACTGTGCGGAAGAGGGAATACTTTACTGTCAATAATTCTGTTAAAGCTTAAATATCTCAAATAGAAACAATAACAGTAACCAGAAAGCAGTAGTTAAGTAACATTTTCAGTGTTCTGAGTTAAGCTTTTAAGCAAAAGCGAGACGCTACTGCGAGAATTATGTACACGGCCCATTGGGCAGCGCGTGTTGCGTCATTAAGCACACAGGATCTGCAGGATCCAGGATCCTTAGATGCAGAGAGCAACTGGACAGACAAGAGGGAACCCGGTGCATTTGCATAATTCACAAAGTTTCCAGGCAAATTCGTTGTTTTTGACAGTGTTTACTATTTTTCCGAGACTTCCCACTTCCCTTTTATTAAGTAATCATTTTTGGGGGCACATGTTTTTCATGCTCGAGATTTAGGAATTTGTGCGTTGTCCTCTGACCGGCACCTCAAATATTTGATAAGGCTTAGAGGGCTGCTCTACCAAGTGCTGATATTGGTTTATAACTGCATTGAGTCGAGTGCTCGATAAATAGCTCTCGAGTCGTAGATGTAAGTGATGCTTTGTTTACGCAGCTCCTTGTCTGCCCAAACCATTCATTTCGGCTATATTTTGCCGTGTTTAACATGCTTTCTATGCAGATTGTTATGGGTTCTCACTTGCGCACTGTGGGGAAACAGAGACCCTTTGCAACTCGACATAAAATCTAACGACATCGGAGCCGTTCGATACTGGCTGTCGGCAACATTTACATACTTTCGCAGGGAATTAAAATTCAGCCAAAAACAAAAGGACAAAACGAAAAGAATCCATGGAAAATGGCCAAAGTTTAGCATAAAGTTTTGCCGCTTTACATGCAAAACTTGCAATTGGCAGTGGCCGAGGCAAACATGTTTGCCATCCCGGGACTGGAACTGCTGCTGCAACAAAGTTTCCGTAAGCCGATAGGGTTCTTTGTTTTAACGACTTAGTTTGCGGTCGGTCGAGGCTTTTGCCGCTTCAACTGCGAAGTCGGCGAAGTCGGCGAAGTTCCACCGATTCTCGCTTGTCACTCCAAACCCGATCGAACTCCAAATGCGCCAAGTGGACAATTGAAAGGTGAGTCCCATTGGAGAAATAACAATATTTTGAGGATCTAACAAATAATTTCGTAGCATTTAAGGGATGAGAATATGTAAAGTTCTTCAACCTTATATTCGTTCGGTTAAGAGCGAACTGGTAATATAAATTAAAGTGGTTACTTTTATTTTTATATTTCTTATGGACCTGGCTGCACTCCCCTTTGATGTAACTTTCCTCACCTGGCTAATAAGCGAACATGTTCCGCTAGAACGTGCTTTGGGGTTTCAAGGAAGTGCCATGTTGTAGTTAATTTCAAGCGCTGCTAGAGACAGGTGCATGTGTACCTGCAAACAGAGTCACATGTGGTGATCTTTTTTTTATCATCAAACCAACGTAATCTCCTTAGCCGCAGCGCATTTGAAATGTCATGCTCATGCCCGTTGTCCCCATTGCTGTTTTGTTCGGGACTCCACTGATGAGAGTCGCAGAATACCAGCTGACGCACACCGAGAACGCGAACAAGGACGAGGACGAGAACACAGAAGGCTCTGTGGGCACAGTTGCGGTCAGAATTTTAGGTGGGAAAATACTATCATTCTACATCTACCCTCCACTCGTTGGGAAATTATATTTTAAGTTCTGATAGCCAAATTGGATTGAGTGCAACAAAATCATAACAGTTGTGCAAAAGTCTATGTACATTTTGAATGATTTGATCAGTTAAAAGATTAAAGGTGAGGTTAAACATTTAATACTTTCAGACAATTTAAATAAATTTTAAATATTATTTTTAGCCTCGGTTGTTTGTTCGATTGCATTTGTGAGAGTGCAAGAGTGCGAGAGTGTGTGTGTTTGAGGGAAACTGTGCTAGCGTAGTTGGGGCTTTCAATTAAAATTTCAACGTGCACGTAACAACTTTTATTGAAATTACGATTGCAGGCAGGTGCGCACACAGTCGTAGAAATGGCGGGGCAAAGGTGGCAAAAGGGGGGTAGAGCGAGAGCATACGCACACACCCAAACCCACACACCCACACACGCGGCAGCGTCCAGTGGCATCGCATACTTTATGGCATACTTTTGAGCGCACTGCAGATGACACAGGCATGCCATACGCGCTGGCATTTGTAAAACACGGCTCTAATGAAGCCCGAATCCGGTTGGCACAATCGGTCTGGTATTCAAAAGACGAAAGCGCAACACGCTCTCGGGAAAATGAAGTGAGAGCCCATGCACCGAGCGAAACTAAGCAGGCCGTAATTTAAAGGACTCACATTGGCATTCTGAGATGCCTTGTTTAAAGCTGAAGTTGCATTCTGATGGGGAACTATACGTAATGTAAAAGTTAAAGCTTATGCAAAATAACTATTAAAAGTTAGTAACAGTAAGCCCTGCATTCTTTTAGATATATTTCTTTAACACAAAAGGGATGGATTCAGCCTTCTCCTTTAAAACAGGTGCAGTTTTAATATTGTAAGACAGATTCAATGCGAATTGTTAAAATATTTTGGATTTTGAACAGATACACTAAGAGGACATGACATGTTCTACATGATTTAAAATAGTTTGATCGTATATTTTTAAATCGTAAATTTTTTTTAAAGAATAATAAAGGTAATTTTAGGTAATGTACTATATATCGAGGTCGCATGAGCAGAATTTGGAACTGGGAAGCATTATCAGCGACCATTAATTATGCGGATATTTGATTAATGTGGTCGCACAGGATAACACATTGGGCAGTCGAAGGTTCAAAGTGGAAGAAGGACTTGCGGAAAGTGAGGATACGAGTCTGCAGAAAATGAACTTCAACTGTCACAATAAAACTTGCCATTCTTCTCGCTTCCTATTCATGTATTCACATAATCCAAAATGAAAAATAGATTTTACCGAAAATTTCACTGCGCAAAATGCTGACAAGGACATTCGAAGGGGGTGGGGCCATTGGGCAGTTAGTTTGCTGTCCGTTGGCTGGCTGAGTAGTTGGCTGCTTCGGCGAGGTTGTTACATCAGCTAAATGGTTAAGCGCACTAGCCGAAGTCTGAGTGGCCAAAAAAAAAAAATGCTACAAATTTTATATAAAAAACAAAAAGGGCTGCAGACCGGCGACTGATCTAAATGCTCTCGAAATTGCTGTTGGTTTTTGCATTCGCCGTGGCCCCATTTTACGCAATCCGCTTGGGCCAGCCACATTGCTCTTTCTGGAACGAGTGACTTTGCTACATGACAATGAAAGTCTGCATTGCTTATAAAAGGCCTTCACTTGAGAGGCTTTACAGAATTGTTATTAGGTTTGCATGCATGCATTTACAATTGATACTACTCACTGACTAAATTCGTTAGATTGTCTTAAGTGAATTAATTTAATGAAGCTCAGAAATATTTTTATATTTATATTATCAGAGCAGAGAAAGGGGGAACTTTATTGACTTTATTATAGGTACGGAATAAAGCAAGATTATAAAAACGTAATATACTTTTTAAGTATTCATATTCACGCTTAGAATAATAATAGCAAAATTGTTCTGCAAAAATAAAACTTTGCAGATCGACATTAAAAGTGCAGTCCTGAATAAAAGTTTGAACCGAAGTATATGTCTTAAACCAGTTCCTGAAATAAACTTTTATTATTTTTATTTCTACATTCGGCTTATTGTTTTTTTAAACCAAAGACGTACCATTTTATACCAGTAAGTGCATTTCCAGCAGGACCAAGAACGCAGACTCGATTTCATGGCCTTGTTTTTGTCGGTTTTGGTGCTTCGTTTCGGAAATTGTCATTTCAGTATTCTGTGTTCGGTGTTTCCCAGCTCTGCTGATTTTTTGCTGTTTCTGCACATTCCCAGCTTCGTTCTTCGTTCGATTTTTCCTGTTTTTTTGGTGACGCCACCACCCAAAATCCACCCACGGCCCACCAATCGGTCCATTTGGTTGACATTGCTGAATTAAACCAATCACTACTATTTTCACACTTAACTTGCAATTTGCATAAAATATTACCCAAGACCCAACAGTCAAGCAGCCGTCGTCGAGAAAAGATTGTGAGTGGGGCGGAAGAGCGGGCGAAATGTGGGCGGCAACCTTCGACGGGTGGCGATGCGGTGCAGAGGGGCAGGACCAAGGGTCCTTGCAAATACGCAACCATTGACAGTTGTGTGTGAATTTATTTTATTCCCTTATGTGTATTTTACGATCACACACACTCACACTCGCGCATTTGCATTGAAAACGTATTTCGTGCATTTCCCCCACAGAACGAAAAATATGTGTTGCCTACTCTTAGTTCTTCTTGCCGCTCTTTCTTCAGACTTTTCACTTTTCACTTTTACCTTTTACCCGCTGAAAAGACTTGAGGAAACATATGAGCTTTCCTCACTGGTGGACATCTTGTAAAATGGGTACACTGCGTATTTGTGTACACCTTTTAGGGTGCCTAAAAATATTTCTTTGAAACAATAACTTCAAATAATACAATTTAATGCAAAAAGTGTCAAAAATGTCGACGCTACAATTCTTTTTGCTAAACCCAGTTTATTTCGTGTGCAGTCATTAGCGCAAATGGTGCCCAAACTGCAAACTGGAAACTAAATACTAGAAACTTAACTAAACTGAACTCGAAACAAAGCCTCACGCTACATTAAGCAAATGGGTTAGACGCACTTGCAGGGAAAACAGGCTCAAATGTGCCGGGTGGTGGGGTGGTGTGCTCCCAGACAAAGAATCCTTTGAGGGTCCGGTTCGCGCCCAGGACATTAAATGCCCGTTTTGCACATGTCCAAAACAGAGAATCGGCTCCAGGTCCTTACGGGCCTGCGTTCCGCTTTTTGCGGAAGTTGTTTGTGGCCCGTGCTCTTTTGCCATAGACAAAGGTAGAGTGCGTATGTTTGGGGATTCGGGTCCGGAAATTTGCATTTGATGTCCGCTTTCGAGCCACGCCGTCGAGCAGTTTGTGGCACTTATTCCTGGAATCCATTGAGAGCTGTTCAGCATAAGTCCCTCCTTACGCGAAAGTGGAGCACATAATCTGCCTTAGCAAGGACTCAAATTGTTGGAATAATAATAAAACTAGATCTTCCAGAAATTAAAAACAACTTGTTGGAAGAAAGCTGAAACTTAAGTATTTAATGGTATAACTTATTATTCACTTAAAATTTGACCAAATAGTTATACGAGTAGTTATATGTTTGAACGACTAAGGCCAAATTTGACATGAAAAGGATATAAACATGTTTCGGCGTTGACCACATTAAAGAAATTCTTAAATTTGTTGCAACAAGTGAACCAGTAATAACACTAGATTAGTCGTTATTTACTTTATGTACTTAAAAGTGCAGGCAAAGCATCATTAAAATGCAAAAAAAGGGCTGGTCTGAGTTGATGTCGAGCGCTGTTTAAAATGTTGAAAATGGCGTTGTTACACTTACATGCACTTCACTACACCCGCTCACACACTCACTCACACACTCACATGCCAAGCGAGGAGCTTTGGCATTGTGTTAACAAATACACTTAGGCAAACACATAATTTCGAGTATTTAACTAAAATAAACAGGATGTAAAACATTTTATTGCGTGCGCTGCCCCGCAGCGGCAAAAGCATCGCTTTGCATTTTAACATGGAACACTGCACCCTCATCCACACTCGCACATACTCACACCCACACTCACACCCACACTCACAACCACACCCACACGCACACCCACACATACCCTGAGTCAGACAATTGCACTCACACACGGGCACACACTCGCCATTTGCATTTTAGTCACTTGCACTTTTGGCTGAAATGGCGATGGTGCGTTCA
Organism: Drosophila santomea; assembly: GCF_016746245.2. NCBI lineage: Eukaryota > Metazoa > Arthropoda > Insecta > Diptera > Drosophilidae > Drosophila > Drosophila santomea. Next base: position 17,859,176 of record NC_053019.2, read on the forward strand.
AAGAGCTCAAAGCCACTGAGCCTGCATCACCATCTGCATCTGCATCTGTATCTGTATCTACATCTGTATCTGTGTCTCCACATCTTCTCCGTCTGCATCTGCATCTGCATCTCTATCTGCAGCTGCAGCTGGCCACGATGTCTGTCTGCCAGTCAGTCAGTCTCTGCTTTTCGCCATCTCCCCACGCCCCTTTTGGCGCCACGCCCTCGGCTGGCTGGCAGTTATGCACATTTCCATTTGCAATTGTTATTTCCTCCTTTGTGCGCATGCATACTCGTACGTATGGCCAAAAGCGTTTTGCTGCTCGCTCTGCGCCACACAGAGCAAAATCCGGCAATTTCATATTTTCATTTCTGCGCTGTATTGATATTGGTGGGAAAAGCGTTGTCGGAAGAATCTTGTGAAGGCCAAGAATCAGTTCTTTCGCAATTAGGTGAGAAGTCTTTATATATATTTTTAAATCTAGTAACTTAATCAAGTGTCTTAAAATATTTAATTGAATACATAAGCTATATAAAGGGAATGTTAGCCAGTGAAAGATTTTACAACATAAATTGTTTAATCCGTTTATAATGATAGAAACACAACCGTATATGAAAAATGAACATATTTATGATTTCTGAACTTCCTAGCTTCTAATTTTATTAAATCTATATTCATATTTATTCATAGAGTTTTTTATCTTCAATTTTTTCTGAGTGCACAATATGCCTCTTTAAGAGCACGCGTAAATCCTCATAAAAACTTGGCATGTAGCTAATTAAAAGAGCTGTAAATTACGCGTCTGTGTGTGCGTCTAAGCCAAATGTAAATGCAAACGTTAACTGGAGAACGGTCACCTTAATTAAAATGCAAAATTTTGCACTTTTCGCTGTTTTGTGCTGCATTTGCATTAAAAGCGGCTCAGAACCCCTGACGACATCGCTCCCCAACCACCGAGCAATTTATTTGCCGTCTACTTTGCACGTGGACCGCTGCCTTCGAATCGAGTTTTATTTTGTGGCCGTTTATTTTTTATTATTTATAAAATTGTCCAGCTCCCATCGCTCCTGTCCTCTGCTCCAAAATGTTGCGAGTTCGGTGGCTGCGGTCTGAGTTCGTTTCGCTGCCCCCGTTCTGCGATATTCACAATTAAAAAGCTCAACACAAAATTTACATTGTCGCTTGATGGTCTGGTGGGTAAAACTCCATTCCACGGACCAGCAGCCGAAACAGACATCATCATCATTGCCACAGTCATCCTCAGCCGCAGGGATGCGTGGTCTTGGCCGAAAATTGGCATCGAGCACTGTTGGAGGGCAGGAGTTCCTTGTAAGGATGTTGTAAAATATTTACAAATACGTTTTTGGAGATAATATTTTATTAAGAAGTGTCGTATGTTTTTTACAGCTAACAATAGCTTATCAACTTTTAAAATGAGCGCCTTTGCCCTTGTACAAATATTTCCATCACCTTTCAGGTGCAATTACATATATTCCCCTTGCCAAAATAAATCCAATTCGGTTTCGTGCCCTAATAGGAACCACTATTTTCTCCCACGGCTGTAAGTTTGGGGCATCATAAAATGGTAACGCCACTTTATGCGTTTTATGCTTTATGATCACAAATGAGTGCACACAATTCACCAGACAGACTTTAACTGCACGAAAGTGGGTGTGTGTGTGAGTGTGTGTGCGAGTGTGTCTGCGAGTGTGTCTGCGAGTGTGTGTGTGTGTGGCTGAGTGGTGCAAGTTTTATGCATGCTCACATAGAATTTGATTATGCCACGCTTGGCATTTGCACTGCCCTCATTTTTTGTGTTGCGTAAATGCTGAACTTTTTAATTTTAATTGTTAAAAGCTTTTTTGCAACCGTGGCCCAGCGGTGGTCACTCGGCCATCATTTCTCCTCCAATCTTTGGCCATAAAAATTAAGCAACTTGAATGCATTTAATGCCACTGAAAAGTTCCCACACACAGTTCATGGCTTCATAGTGCAACAGTTCTCCCTGTCTGATAAATTAAACAACAGAAGCGCACTCACTGCGTCCACTGGCCAGTTGTGCCTCCAATTCTGCCGTTAAACTTTCGCCTGGCCATAAAGCATGCCCCGCCCTCCTCCGCCCCTCCTGCAGCACCTGCAACTCGAAACGGGACTGCATCTGAGTCCGAACTCGAATCTGGCTCGTGGCATATTTAAGCGGCGCGGTGCCTGCATTGCCGTCCATAGATAAATGGTCGGCGCGTTTAATATGAAAAGTTATGGTAAAGGCAATTAAAATCTGGCCAGCGAATGCGGCTCTTTAAGAGCAACAAAAGTCAAATACTTTTCGCTGGAAATCTGATATAAATCCGTCATGGCGTGGATTTTTTAACCAGATGCAGCACGTCGCACAACTCTGGAAAGGAGTCCCTTCTGGATTAAATCGGTGTTGAGAGTGGTGCTTGTTTATATTTGCCAAAGAGTCGTTCCTTCTGGTTTTACCAAGATAAGTCTTTTAAAAGAATTAACCTTAAAGCTAAAGTCAAGGATTAACTTGCTATTTATGATGATGTACGTATGCACTATTTTTTTATATTTATATTTTTTTGTATTATTTTTAAATCGTTTAACTAAAATATAATGTGCAATTTCAGTTTAGAGCGTTATTTCTTACACAACCAAGTTAAGTTAAGTCCACTGTCGTCGACTAGGTGTAATTAAATTATTTTAAATGTATTCATCTCATTTCAGCCACATGGCTGTTAATCTTCTCGCTTATGGGATACATTTGAAGTGCTTTGCTTGGCGTAAACCATTGCCCGCTTTTCGGGGCCGTTCACTTGGTGTTCTCTTGTTGTCATAATTATGTTGGCATCCCTCATTGGCATTCATAACTAATAACTACACGACGCCCAAGCAGCCAGCCCAACCCCTGCGCACTAATACCCTGGCACATTAAGGATCACACATGGTCGGAAGGCGCGTGCTTACAAATTTCGTAATCCTTTAACAAGCCAAGCAACTTCCGCTCTCACATTTGGCTCTTGCGCACGACTCCCTCGGTTCTGGCATCGCTCCTCCGGCTGTCATTGTCTTTGTCTTCGGCCTCATCATCGCATAATTAATCTTCAAAAAATCATCAGCCGTCGCAGGCATTAATCTTTGTTAAAACGTTTCACGCAACTTTTAGTCCATTGTTACACATACGCCGTGTGAGCCGCATACAAACGAGGCGGAGGCGAAGGCGAAGCAGCCCTCCATTCTGCGTTTCATAATTCTGCAGCTCTGCTTGCCATCGTAGTATCGCAATTTAATTTGTGCTGCCAGGCGTGCTTTGTTTTTTTTTTGTTTTTTTTTTTACTAATTTCTTTTGACAAAGGTCTTAAAGCTTAAATGCGAAGCAAGTGGCGAAAACAAAGAGCATTTAAGCGATTTTTATGGCTGGCATATGCAGTCGATGCGACGGAGTCAACGGAGTTCACTCGACTTCACTGGGCTGCAATGATAAATGATATGTCCCCGGCATCATAATAATGCAACTGTTGAAAGGGCGCGAAAAAGGGTGTTGTCAGCATCTTTTCTGGCTGCCCCCTTGTGTGTGTGTGCCCATTATAATAGAAAATAAATGAATGATATGTTTCTGACACGTCGCTGCTGTCATTGCTCCCACTTCCACTTCATTTTTACGTCTCACGTCATCGTCTTTAAGTTTCGCAGCTTGGCAGCAACACGCACACGAGTCAGTTAAAAAGAAAAGCCATCTTTTGGCATTGACAAGCAGCATCTGCAACAACAACGGACTCAATCTCCTGCTCTTCATCATGCTCAATTTGCGCGAATTGTGTTGTCTTGTCTTGTTTTCTGTCTGCCGCCTTGTCTCGGCCCTTTGTTCGCAGATTTCCTCCCCCCCACACTTCACCTTCTTCATCCCCGATCTTTCCGACAATTGATTTAAATATTTTTGACACTTGTGCCAGATAATTGCTAACATTAATCATGGCCCGGCAGCTGTCTCTCGCGCTCACACTCACTTACACGCTCGTTTGGGCCAGGAAATTCGTGAATTATAGCTGACTTCTGCCAAATCAAGCATTTCACCTGATTAAACTAAGGGAATACAGGCACTATAGAGTACTGCAAACAATTGGGCAGTAAATATGGCCCCATATCCGAGATGATTTTTTTAATAGTATTTTTAATCGGAATAATATACCTGATTGTATTTATAACTTTATTAATCACTTAATCAGTTTAGTATTCCAGATTGTATTTACAACTTTATTCATCACATAATCAGTATAGTATTCCAGATTGTATTTATAACCTTATTAGTCCGAGTTTATTCTGTTTTTTTAATATTATATTGTAATATGTTTAGATTATAACAACATCGAAATATTATTTCTTTAGCCGGAAGCTACCCGTTTTATTTAATATTATACTTAAATCTGCTTGGATAAATAATATTTATTTATAGCCATTACTCCTGTTTATTGGGTTATTCGTTGTATTAACCAGAATCCATTTGGATGAATGTAATTTAGTAGAATTCCTATCTGTATCTCTTCTCGGAATTCCCAAACAAGTGCCGCCGTTTCGCCTTGACCTTTTAAGCCCTCGATGGCGGCAATTAGTCGCAGGTCTCCGACTATCCGACTATCCGACTTCAATCTGCCGGCAATCTGTTCACCGCTTCGGTTGCCACCTCGTCAATTTATCACTAAATCAATCAAAAGCCTTAGGCAAAGTGAGAGGCTTTCTCCGCCCCTTTACATGTGTTGATGCACAGCCATAAGTGTGGGCGTGTGTGAGTGAGTGAAAAATGCCGGGGAGCAGGTCCTGGGAGGAGGGGAGGGTAGGTCCTTCGCTGCACTTGCTGCCTTTGATCGCTTACCGTGAAAATTTATTTGATTGCCTGCTATAAGCAACTTCGGCTAATATGATACAAGCCGATCGGCTGCTGGTGCTGCTGGTCGCATAGCGAATGACTAATGCCAGCTGTGCACTGAGAGAATCAAGTGTTGTTTTATAAACCCATACAAAGAATTCAAAACGAAAGAAAACATTTAATCCTTTAGTCAGATTTATGAAGAAAACAACGCTGAATCGGATTACATTAATGTGAGTAGTTAGCACACCATAAACTACTCATACATTTAGCTTAAAGTTGCTATTAACAATATGTAGATTAAAGTAACATTTTAAGATAAATTTGATTATTATCTTTGTGCTTTCTATTTTGAATCTGATTTTTCCCCAGTGTGTGAGTGTTTGTGTGCAGGGGCGGTGACGAGGGCGGGGGCGTGGCTGTCGTCGCTGTTAGTTGAGCTTTATTAACTGTCTGTGAAGCTCTGTGAAGTACACAAGGCCAGCGGCGAGAAGGGCGCGCAATCTCGGCAGGGCATCTCTATGGCCTGGCTTTAGATTCTGGCCCTATTTCTGGTGCCGGATTCTGGGATTTGGGAGCCGGGATTCCTGTCCGCTCCCGTGGACTGTGCCTCGTGGACGAGGCACGGGTGTGTTTGCCGGCCAAATTGCTTGTGATGAAGACAGTCAAGCGTCAATCAGTCAGCCACTGACGTTGGCAATGGCAATGGCAATGCCTCTGAGCCTGACTGATTCGAATTCGGATCCCCTCTGTCTCTTTTCTGCCCCATCCTACCATCTCTTTCGCGGCGACCTGCGCCCGTCTCTTTCGGCCTTTCTTCTTCTGTCTCAGTCGGATTCGCAGTCGCAGACACCGTTTCCGTCGTCTATTTGTGCTCCGTCCGATGTCCTTCTGGCTGTCAGTTAACATGCCTTTTGCGTTTGCCATCTCGGAGCTGCACTGTTTGGTAGTTGGTGGTAGAAGGGGCTGTAGAAGGGGCGTGGCCGGGTCTGGTCCATTGGCCATCTCGTCTCTCGTGGAGAGATAATCACTTTGGGAAATTGCTCATGAATGATTTGTTGGCATAAATCAATTTGATTGATGAGCGTCAATATACTTATATGCCGCTTTGATGTGGGCAATTCCAATACAGCGAGCCCACGCACACATGAGGGTACAAGAGCACACACAGCCAGACTAAAGCCTCGTCTATAACTGCGGTGAAGACGTTAGCAATCAAAGTGATTTAATATAATAATAATATTAACCATAAACATAATTAACAAAATCAGGAGTTTGTTATTCAAAGCACAAGGCTAAAGGCGTTATCCCATATCCCATATTAGTTCAACTAATCTTCAACTAAAAAACTGTCTTGCTTATATTCAATAATTAAACTTAGATTCTTTCTAGCTTATTAATGTGACTTCCGCTGTTGGTACGTCTGTTTTGTAGCAGGGATTTGATGTTTGAGGGAGCAAGCAACTAATTGATCAATTAAACATCAATTGCTTGGCCATCGAGCTGCGGGTCTGGGCTGTTCTTTGATTTTTACTTTCTACATTTCCCTCCTTCAGGGCTGCTCTTCTCAGTGTCAGCAAATGAAAGTCGGGAGCTAGGTTGGTGCCCTTCATAAAGCAAGAAACTGGTGGAAACTTTTCGCTATTTCAACTTGAGTTGTTATGACACTTTTAATAACTTTATTATTGCATTTACATAGTAGTAGCAGGGCACGCCAAGAGCGACGCTACCGCCGCCAACTTGTCCTGGTTAAGTGTGTCGAGCGACTCCTGGTTTCTCCACAACCACAGTTTTCCCGCTTTCCACCCTGCTTTCCACCCAGGCTGCATATGTTGGGGCTTTCCTTGAGGAGTGTGTTTGTGTGCGAGTGTTTCTTAGCTGTCTACGCAATTAAAAGTTTAATATAATTAAATGGTTTTATGACTTTGACTGTGCACCGAGTGCTGCAGTCTCTTGCTCCCCTTTGCCTTCACACACAGCAAAAAAAAGCCTTTTTCAACTTTCAAAGAATCATTTAACTTGCTAAAGATATAGCTAAGTTACAAAAAAGCATAAGCAAAAATATAGCTAAGTTACAAAAAAGCAGAAGCAAAAATATAGCTAAGTTACAAAAAAGCAGAAACAAAAATATAGAAAATATAATACAAATAATACAAGTTGTTAGCGGTTCAATATGACTTTTAAATGTTTTTATACAGTTTTAATTATACAAATTTTAATTGTACTTCCTTGTACTTGTATTGAGTGTCTACTCAATTTTCAGCTAATTTTTGTATTCAATAATAATCAATAAAAAGTTTGTTGCCGTGCAATTTGAACTGCCCTCAGACACGTTTCTACCAGCAGCGTCTTAGGAAGCTGCCTGGTAAACACGTGCACTTTAAAATTCCCCAAAGCAAATAACAAGCTGATAGCAAACTGGAGCAACTCCCCTCCCCGCCCCGCACCGACCCCCGCTCGCCCTGCGGATCCCCCATAGTGATTAAGACATCAAAGTTTGCTTTCGACACGCAGCATTAACGCTTCGACTTTGCTTAGCTGTGAGCTTTCAGCTGTGAGCTGTGAGCTGTGAGCTGTGAGTCCTCCGACTGAGAGCCAAGTGCAGTGGTGTCGGGTGCCCAATAATTACTTGGCCAGCGTGAAGTTTTGGGCAGACATCAGCAGAAATTGGCGGGCAGGATGATCAGATGCAGGATGTGGCGACTGGGCAAAAAAACTCAGTCGCAATGCGCTGTTTTGCCAAGTCGATCGAAGTCATCGCCGTCGTCCCTTTCGATACACAACCTCCTTCAGCAGATGGCCACTGACATCGGGGGGCGTTGGCCATTAACGACCACGCCTCCATTCACATGAGGCAGCAAATTGCCTAATTTATAAAGTAGGAGATTTGGAACATTTAATGCGGCTTGAATGTGCTCACACTGTCAAAGTTGACACATTTATTAAGTGGATTTACTTTAAGCTATTAGGAAACTTTCTTTTTTTAACGATGCGCATCATTGTTCTTATTTTCTTTTTAGAATTTAGTTGAACTTCAACACTAGGTACTATGCTATTTTAATCCTTTTTTCGGTTTTTTCAATGTCCATCAACTCTTCAACTCTTCAGTATAATCTCTGTAATTATTTTAATGTTTCAGGTTTCGTGTTACCCGATGTCTATTTCAATCCCTTTCAGCTGCATGACCCAAATATTTCACTCATTTGCAATATTAGAACTGGGAAATCTACCGCAGAATGCAGAAGGAAATTCTGGGAACCAACAGCCGGCTGGGAGCGAAAGCGATTGTGCCGTCAAAAAAATGCTACACAAATCATGCGTAATATAAATTAATAGCTATCAACTCTTAAATTTCGGCAGCATTTTAGAATCGGGCTCCTGGGCTTTTTGGACAGCCAGCCACCCGCCGTTTCATGGCAAATTAGTAGCTCGTGGGCATTTTAATTGCGTCCAGGGGCGGTTTTGGGTGTTTTTGGGGTGTTGGGGTGCTTGGGGTGTTGGGTCCGGTGATTTGGGACAAGGGGCGGCGGCTATGAGCGTCAAAAAATAAATTCAAAATGAATTCATTTGTACCCTTTTCAAAGCCGCATAAAATAAGGCTAAGACGCGGCACGCGGTCCCCAAATGACTTAACTCATTTAATGTGGCTCTAATGGGATACAATTTAAATTTAATTGATTTGCCCGACAAGCTTTTTATGGCCGCAGGAATTTCTCTAAATTAAAAATGCCATCTTCCCTTGTGTCCGTAAAAATGCGAAGCGCTTTAAAGGGCGCCAAGATTAATTCATGTTTTCTGCTCACCATATTGATTAAATATGCGGAGCCACGCTGCTGGCTCAAACAGTGCCTGACAACAGTTTGCTCGCATTTTGTGCTTTTTGCACTGGCTCGCTGATTTATTGGTTTAATGCACCCACCAGCGGCACCCGCATAAACAGGGCGCAACAAACCGCAGCGGGCGGTGGGCGGTGGGCGGTGTGCGGAGGGCGGAGGGGAGAACGTGGCAAGTTGGGACAACCTTTGCTGCCCGCCGCCATTTCTTAGCCTGGCAGCTAATTTATGTGCGCACGCGGCAAGAAAATGCTGGCGAAAGGATACGCCATCCTGCGAGCCAGGAGCCAGGAGTCAGGAGCCGCCAGCAAGGAGCTAACAGGGGCAGCCCAAACACGGCAAATAATTTTAGTATTTGCTGGTGATCGGATCGATGCCAGAATCTAACACAAAACCTACTTTTACCCCATTTACCTAAAGAGTGTAGAAATGAAATGAGTTAAAGCAGAAGAATCGAAGAGATTTATGACGAAACAGATATAAAGAGATCATGAAAATACGGCAAGTGTAGTAAAATATATGTGTATTTTTATATTTTTAATTTAAATCTGGTTTTGATGAACTACTTTAGACTACTTAATCACCATTTAAAGTAAGGTATAAAGACTTGGAGCCATGGATCACATCATATCTGTTTAGTTTTAGTTTTCGCTGTGCAGCGAACATTTTGCATAGTGAGAATTATGCTTCCAGGGGGAGCAAGATAAGTTGGGTGGCCAAGTGGGAGGCTCGAGTGTCGCGAGTATAAAAATTCGCATTTTAATATTTGCCAGTAAGCTGCCCTGTGCTGGCAGCTGATTTGCCATTGCTCCTTCCAGCGTGTCTAGAGCTTCTCCATCTCAGCTCCCACCTCTTACGGTGTCCTTCGTCCTTCGTCCCCAATTCTCCATCCTTCGTCCTGCACCTTCGGCGTGTTTGCCTGCCACTTTATCTGCGCCCAGCAGCTGGCGTTTGTTTGCGGTTCCATCGCGCGTTGCGTGTTGACTTTTGTGTCTGAGCCACCTTTCAACTGCAACTAATTTATTTTATTTGCCAGCTGGCGACCTGGCCACCTTCCCCCCATCTTCCCTCCCCTTTCACCTGCTTCGCCCCTAAAAATGATTCAAAACAAGCATTAGAAAATGTATTGCATGGCAGGCTGGCTGGCTGTCGACGTCGCTGCATTTGATACAAAGTGTCTTGACGCTAAGAGCCTCCATCCGAGTGCTGAGTGGAGGAAGCCCCACTTCTCCCCAACTCCTCAACTCCACGATTCCGCGTCATTGCGGTGGACAGGCATCAAATGAGTTTTATTATCTGCCTGCCAACAAGCTAACAAATTGCATTACTTGGAGCGGAACCGGAAAGGACGGAGTGCGCAACTTTTTCGATTTATCGAGAGCCTTATAGCCGTATAGTTTTCCGCCTCTATCAATATTTTGTCATTAATTTTATATTTATATATATTTTTTTTATATTTTTTCAAACCTTTTGACAAAATGGAAGTTACAGCAACTAGTATGGCACCCCTAAGCTGGTTTAAGAGTAGCGTTCTGCAATGAAGTATTGTTAACGATTTTGTATTGTTTTAAATATCCTAGATTAAATTGAAACCTTTTTTGAAAAGCACCAGTCTACTTGCTGTTTGCATAACCCCGTCTCATTCCTAACGTGAGTTTGACAGTCAATTTATTGAGTTTTAAAGTGCTTGTCTTCATTTGGAAATTTTTAAAAACGACTGTTTTGTTTGCAATGAATTGTGTGCAAATTGTGTAGAGCATCTCATCTACTTTCGACATTTATTCTGGCTTGCTGTCGCATATCCAGCTATCATTGGGCATAAACAAACAAACCACTGCTAAACCCCTTGCGGCCATTATTTAGCGTAATTAAATAGCTCATGAAAAATGAGTAAATTATGGAATGCGGAGCGGTCGTAAATTTCAATCCAAGAGGTCGATGAGTCCGCTGACCAAACTGTTGCTCTGCTCCTTTCTGACCTTCCGACTGTTGATTTTATTAAAATCATTTCGTTTTCATAGTCGCTGGCTGGGTGGTGGTATGTTCATACAACAGTGGTATACTTAATTACAACTGCATTATAACAACGTTACAATTATTGTTATTATTTTTTATCCAAGCATCCGGGACATTGCCCTGACCACATTTATAAAATGCCCATTATTCATGGCCTGGCCGGCAGCTATTAATGTCCTCCGCCCAAATATCGGGGAAGTGAACGAAGCATTTCAAAATAAATTAAATTTTTATGCGAGTATGCGAAATATATTTAACGTTTTGTGCATAAGAAACTCCCCAAAATGAGATGCGCAATTAATGTTTTCGAGTCGAGCGCCATAAACCGATGCCATAAATTCAGCTGTGTGTGCTGGTAATTAGTGGACAAGGTTAATGGATGCAGAAAAAACGAGTTCATCAGGAGCAAAGTGGGTGGGAGAGAATCATTTCAAAGTTGGCTGAATAAAACTTCGGCTTAGCCAGAGGATTTTTTAACATTCTTTACTCAATTTTGCATTTGTTGATAAGTATTCAACTTAAATTTAATCAAATTTTCATTCCAACTACTATCATTTATGTACTTTGTTTAAAGAAATCGCATTAGGCTTTATTATTTAAGCATGAACAATTGTGGGAGTGACATTATTGTGCTTCCAGATATTTTGTTTATGATTTTTGGCTCATAAATAAAATGTTATAGTTTCACCCGTATTTTATGCCCGATTCATCATCATCATGGACACGCTGTAAATCAGTTTTACAATCTTAAAGTGTAAATAAATTTAGTATAGGATAACAAAGTAAACACTTATTTACTCACCTGTAGAGCTGTTCTCACGGAAAGCGGCATAACTCCAAGTATCTGTATATTGTGCGGATACTGAGATTCCCGCAGCAAAAAACCAAATAGCTTTCGCTGGTCGCCACTCAACTCATACCACGCCACATTGCAGATGCTCTCGTACACCTGGTCATGCTGTTGTAGGAAAATAAAAATGCATAGGAATAAATGCTCATATAATCAATATTACTGAAGCTCACTCCAAACTCAAGAATGGTGCCCAGTATGCAATAGATGGACATGCTGTACGCAGAAACCACAAAAAATATGGCCGATGGCATGTGAAAGCTGCTCAAATTAATGCAGAAGCTGAGCATCATAGCCAAAGCCATCGAGAGAACCTGGGTGGCAATCAATTCGTAGTAGAGGGCATTTATGGCGCGACAGTACCTAAAATTGAAGGGAGCAATGACAAATGATAATGGTATACTGAGGATAAAAGTAATCACAAATGTATGAACTCTAATCAAGAAGAAGTAAAATCTTACTCCGTGAATAACTGATGCCATTTGATAACCTCCAAGAGAAGGCGTTGTCGATTCGACTCTCCTTTAACAGAAGCTCCAACTGGGACCAGAACTCTGGTTTCCGCTTTTTGCTTTAGGGTATCATTTAGCTCATTCACCTTCAGCTGCAGCATATCGGCGAAAGTTAGGATCTGCGTTAGGCCGAGAAATACGAACAAATCACCGGCGTAGAATCCGACTCCTGTCACGACCATTGTAACCTGCAATCGACGAAAATAACTCGTTTAGGAGAGCGATCCGAGTGTTGACACAATCTCAGCAATTTTAGTGTATCCTACCGACTGAATCAGGTACGTGACTACGTAGCCATAATTGTTCTCAAGCGGTAGACCTGGAATTACATACTGCATCGCAGTGACCCGGGTTCCATCGTACATAAGCATGGCCAACGGCTGGATTTCCATTAAACAAAAAGCGAATACATAGCCGTTTCGAACAATCTTCATAATGCCCAGAAGTCGATCTATGTTCAAATTCAAGGTTTTGTGGTAGGATTCTCCCCGACTCTCGTACTCCTCGTAAATGCTTTGTGTGTAAAGGACTGTGCGTCTCATTTCCTTATGCTTCAGCAGACAAGTCAGGAACTTTCCGAGTCCGTGGATAAGGCCACCAATCATGAGGCTGGCCTTCAGTCCCACTCTCCAGTCACCTCCATTTAGGATCGTAAACACCGTGAATGCCGAATAGTTAGCTATCGCAAAAATCGTGGTCCAGGTGCGATAGTTAAATTCCATTTTGGGCGCAAGAATATCCACGCCAAGTAAATTGGTCAAACTATTGATGTACTTAGATAGTTCGCTAAAGCGACTAGAAGGTCTCACAGGAGTGCTCATTGCAATGGAACTGATTTGAGCCTCCATTTTCTTACCTTTTATACAAAAACAATTGTTTTGACCGTAGGACCGCAAATGTCACCGCAATTATTATAATTTACAAGTAATTTTGTTATTATCTACTTTAATTATTGGACTTTCTGCTTTGCGAAATTACTGGATTGGCTTTCACCATCTGGGTAACATGTATATATATTTTTGATAAAAAAATAAATCATTTATCTTATTTCAAACTGCGATGTAAGTATATTAAATTATTATATAGGAGGATTTAATAGATTCGTTGAAAATTATGTTAGAGGTAAAAGAATTTGAACTTCTATGTCCCTCGTTTTAATTTTTTTTCTGAACAAACATGAAAAGTTTGTTTAATGCCTATGTCCTGAAAAGGACTATATACTTCCTAGCGCGTTTAGAAAGTCAATAAATTTATGATTTAAAGCTATCCTTATGCTCAGAAAATCACATTGTCTGCACTTTGTACTAAGTGCACAAGAGAGAACTTCAAAAGTATTCTGCCGAAGACTTCTATACTTTGGGTTAGCCAACCGCAGAATTAGCACAATAAAGTTCCCTCGCCCTTTGTTTCCCGTGGATTGTTGTCAGTGGATGGAAAGGTGGCCACCTTTCGCATACAATTATGCCCCTTTTGTTTCGAAAGTCCTCCGATGGCATTCATCATACGCACTGTTGTCTAATACACTTCAGAGTGCGGAACGTTATTAGTCAGGGCTCTCTGGATGGCCTGGCGGGTATATGTGCACTAGTTCATTGTATGCTTTTTGTTATTAATTTCCAAGCTATAAATTTTGCTTTGCCACATTTCCAAAGACCGATCTCCCCCCCTCCCCCTAAAACTACTCTCTTGTACTTGGCCCGGAAAATGTGTAAGGCGTAATGGGAATGGGAATGGGAATGGGAATGGGGGGGAGTGGTTTGGCAACTCACCTTTTCCACGCTCGAACAGCTTTCAGTTTTTGTCTGCGGTATTTTGTTATTCTGGCCGATCCAGCAGCTCCGCCTTCCATCTGCTGCATCTTTTGTTTATGCCTCACAATGGCCTGCCGCAGGTTTTTACTGCCTTCCATTGTATTGCTGCCTGTGTGTGTTTGATTTCTGCACCCATTAGAGGGGTATGCTGAGTTCTGAAGTAAATATATATATTTGAAAAGATATAGAGCTCAAACATTAAGTTATTTGATCAAAAGGGTAGGCAGTTTCGCATCAGAAGCAGGGCTTAAAGGTATGCAACATATGTTCAAAATCAAGGGTTAATACCGTGGTATCTCATAGTTGCAATACTCGAGTTTGTAGTTCTTACTTTTCCTCCTACGATTTTTGTTCTCTTTTCCTTCGCTGCCTGCCTATAAAATGCAATGGAATTTCATATTGTGCGAGTATATATCGGCATCAACATAATGCTCTCGGATAATAATCCCTGGCATTTTTGCGCTGCGGCACGTAAAAAATGCAGGCATACACACACACACACACACACACACACACACAAGCCCTGTGCCTGTGCGTTTGATGTTTAATCAATTGAAAATGCTTGTGTGTGCCATAGATGGTCGACCCGAGCCAAGCCGAGGCCTCCCTCTGCTTTCCCGAAAAATTGGCGCCTCAACTTGTCTGCCTGCATAATGCCCCTGGTGTGGTGGCATGGTATGACGTGGCATCATGGTGGTGTGACCTAAGCCAGGGTCGGATTTCCAACTTGACTTCCGCATCGACCCGCCGGCTGTTTGCGCAGCTCAAACGGCAAACTGCGAACTGCGAACTACGAACTACGAACTGCAGGCGGTTCTTAAGACGCGCTAACTGGAAAAACATTAGCAAGATTGCAAGGTGCGTGTGCGGTGCCACACACCCACACCAACACCCACACCCACACAAACACAAACACCTACTGGCCTTCACATACACTTCCTTATTAAAAGGGAATTGAACGCTCGACTTGCAGGACGGCTTCCTTTCGCAGGATTCGCCTTTGCTGCTTGCCGCCTGAATGCCTCAAAGAGGAATAAAAATTACAATATCGCCGTTGCCGCCGACGATGCAATGAAAATGGAAGGCAAACAACAGGCACAACTACACCCACTAGTACACTACACGATGGGTGGGAATCAGGAGAAGTTATTTTAATATTTGTCGGAATAATTATTTTTCACACTTTCTAAAGAATTTATTTATTTATATTGATTATGTATATTAGTACCTATGATAAAACATATGTTTTAAAATTCTTTTTTACGCAATACAAACCAGAGACATGAACTAAGTGTGCCAAGAATTTAGGCATTTTAGCATTCCGCCTTCAAATACCAAAAAAGGCCTAGTTTTTCGCCCAGTGCACAACACAGAAAGGAAAGTGCAGAGCCTTAAGCTGCCTATGGAGGCATTCATGCGTTTGTCTGGGAGTATGCGTGTGTGCGTGTGTGTGTGTGCGTGTGTGTGTGCGTGGGAGAGTGTTTCTTGTATTGAAACTTCCTTTAATGGCTTCCGGTTATCATTATTGGCACAAGGCATTGTCCGTCCCTCTCCTGCGGCTGCGTGTCTATAAAGATTAAACGCATTGTTCTTTGTTGATTCTTTCCATCATGCAAAGAAATTAATATTCGCAATCCATTATCGTTCCTAATAGCCCACATACACCATACGTACGTACGTACGTACACCCACAAGCGGCATATTTAATAACCCTAATGGGCGGCTTAAAGCCTTAAAGCGAGTGAAGCGACCTTTTCGCAGAGTGACCCACTGCCCCCCTATGATACATAATCAATCAATCGAATCGAATGCTTTAAGCTGCCGTCTAATATGCAGCAGGAGGACCCAGACAGGGCAATATCTTTAAGTGTCCTTGCTCCTGGTGCCCAGATACTCGTACACACATTGATAGATGGGCGGACCCCGAATACGTCAGCGTCATTCGCTTTGGCTTTGGCTTTGGCTAATGATGACAAATTTTTTATGGGCCTTATGAGCGGCAGTGACTTAAAGCGTGTGGGAATGCCTGAAGATGGCACCGGAAACGAAATACTTACGCCCAAATGTAATTTGCAAAAAAATATTAATTCTAGTGATTAGTGGATAAAGGCATTGTATTGTTCCAATTAAGTTGTATTGAATATTTATTTAAAAATTCATCTTTTTAATCGTAATACTTTATACTTTTTTAATGACAACATGGAGTTTTTTCGCTGTGTGTGCCTAAAATTGTGGGGAGTAGTCTGTTGCCTCTTTCGGTTTTTGCTCCATGCCATTGGCCAACCCTTGGTCACCCTGGGCTCTTTATTAATTTGACAGCATCAACAGGAGCGCTGGCTGACTTGGCACGCTAATGATTGAAATGAACTCCGGCTCTCGGTCTCTTGGTCTCCGGGAAAAACCAGTGTAACGCCTACCGTCTAACCGGCAGCAGCTTGATTGATGGTTATCACTCAGTGGACGCCGAGAAAAGCCACTACAAGGACGTCAGATTAAATGCTGTAGGTGTGTCATAACTTTTTCCTGCGCCTGTCGTTCCTCCTCCATCCTGCCGCATTGCTCCTTTGTTTGGGCGACATTTGGGGCACTTGTCATCCATCCAGTGACACAAACGCCGCGCCCAGACGCTAAGTATCCCACAGGAAGGAGCTCGAAGGGTCCCCGAACGTGGAATCCAAAAATATATCTGCCTTGTCAGGGGCGAATGAAAAAGGAGACACAAATAAACCGCCATTGGTCATGTCTGAAAGCAAATAAGGCCAATTAACAAATGCAAATACGCAGCACATATTTTTGCACTTTTTTTCGATGCCAAAAAACACAAGCTAAAATGAATCAGCGAACGACGATTTAATAAATAAAGATTTAATAAATCTGAATGAGTTGTGGGTGTCGATAGGACCGGCATATTAATTCGAAATGAATGTCTTCAATACCTGACAAGTTTTAGATGCTATAATAAATAGTTTTTTTTTAAGATATTTTTAAGTAATTAGCACTTTAAACTCGAAGTTATGAAAGTTACAGATTATAAAAACTCAAAAAAGGAATCCTTGTCATACTTTCTTATCAGGTGTGCCAGATAATAATGGATCCCATACTTTTGCATTTCGTGAAGGAGGCAGGAGACAGAAGCTAGTTTTCCTCAAAATATTAACCTCCACAAAGTTCCAAAATCTCAGGCGATTGTAGGCCACAAATTACGCTCGTTTTTTTCACTCAAAGTGGAATTAAGGTGAGGTAAAGAGAAAACATCCTTTGTGAAAGAGAGAAAGCCGGGTTACAAAGAGAGAAACTGGGCTTAAAAATGCACTCAGTGAGCGCAAAGAGCATTCCAGTACGCTGAATGGAAGTATAAGAGTGGAAAGCGGAAAGTCACTCGGAAGAAAAGAGAGACTTCGTTCAAGGGCTTAAAATTAGAATTTGGCAAAGGGATTGGATGGATTTTTTTTGAAATTTCACTTGTTGCCAGCGACTGAAGACTGAGGCAATATTCGATTGAATGATAGCTGGATACTTCTAGTTCTTGAAAACCATTAAATATATATTCCCCGTCCACCTAGCTGCGTGCTGCGATAATCAAGGACATCATCATTGGGCAATGGGCGGCAGAACGGAAACGGAAAAATGAGATTTATGACGTGTACAATGGCAGGCTGAGAGCAGGTAAGGCGGCCAGGTGGAAGGAGCGGGGCCGGGAGCACTTATAAATAAAAGTATGTGTGTACATACCATAAATGCTGGGTGAATTATTAAAATAAAAGTGAAGCGGAAACGTAACAAAGGTTCGGCGGCGGCATTTATGACAGGAAAACGCGAAACGCGAAACGCCACACACAAAGAGATTGCCGTGGCACGCATCTAAAACGAGATATGCCACGCCGGAAATAGGCGCCCATATAGCACCACTCACTCACACTCTCTCGCACGTGTGTGTGTGTGTGTGACGCACACTCGCACACTTGCACACCGTTATGTTTACGCACTGGCAAATCAAGATCCTCCATAAGTATGCTTCATTTGCCAAGCAAATGTTGCCAAGAAATCGGCAAAGGAAATGGCTTGCGAAAAAGTGTGCGTAATCTCCATTGGCATTCTTTTGTTTCGTATGCTATTACTATTTTCAAAATGTTTTCCACTAACCTAACACTTCTGTAATCGTTGCTATCCAGGCCAAGATTTTGATTTCACAGCTTCAATCAGTATTTGTGAATATTATCTTTTTTGTTATTCTTACGGTCTTAGATTTCAGATGGTACATCCGCATTTCACATAATTTCGTTCCAGACAAACCATTAGCACTACTTAAGGAAGGAAAGAGTATGGAACAGGATTACTAGTTCAACTAAATACAAATGTATGCATGTATACAAGCTCCCACTTAGGCACGGCACGCCACGCCCCAATCCCACGACCCCCACGTCCGCCCCCTCTGTGAATTAATGTTCATTGAAGCGATCAAAATCAAGTCGACTACGGCTAATGCTACGCACATTTCTTGTTTTTTTTTTTTGTTATTCCTGCCAGATCCCAACCGTCGATGGGCCAAACTGCCTGTGTGAACTTTCGCTTGTTATTTGCAATTTGCCTCGACAACAATAACAATGGCGAAAACACAGAACAGGACCAACAACAGGCGAGTCCTGGAAAAGAAAGGAGGAAAGGAGGAGCTCTTGATTTTATATGTGTGCAGGCATTTCAGTTCTGTTTGTTTTCGCCACTCGCCACTCGTCTCTCGTTTTTCGTCTTCGACGTTGGCTTTCGTTTTTTAAGGTCGTTTACAGCAAACATTTCGTTTGCCTAGTGGGTGGTGGTGGGTGGTGGTGGAGTGGGTGAATGCCGAAATGCCGAAATGTATGTTATTATTATGGGGCATGTTGTTAACTACTCATACGCAAAACGCACTTTCCCATCCCCACGTCCGTTTTTGCGGACCCAAACATAAAACGGATTTGTGAAATCGCTCGGAAAAAATATAATCAAAATTGTTTTCAAATGACTTACAATTGCTGGGCTACGTGCACTTCAAGAAAAGTGAATGAAAACTGTATACTTCAAATTGTCGGAATTCATTGAGACAACATATGAATTATGAATTTTAAAATAGCCGAACTACTTTTATTTGAAAAATTAACGAATTGAAAAATAAATGAAAAATATTTATTTAAAAAATGATAGCGATAATTTTTTAAACTTACTTAAACTAAAGGCTTAAAACAGAGAATCATTTGGCGTAGTGGGAGTTTTAACATATAAGTTTTGTTTTGAAAAAGACAAGGACATGCTAAATCTAATGTAAAATATAATATTTTAGCATCAAGAATTGTCCAATTTTTGGGCAAGTGCTGGTGTGGGTGGATCTGGCCAACATTGAGTCCGTGAACTTAATTATGCGTCTCGGTCTGGGGTGTCAACTGTCAGCCAATCGCCGTAATTTAAGCCACGCATTTGCCGCTGACAACTGGAAAAATTGCCGTTTTTATGGGTCACTCCATTGGGAGATTGCTGGCTAGTTGTTGGTGGCTGACCCAAGGAATGTGCTTAGCCGTCCCACTCCTCAGATATTTGGGAATGCGTCGAGTTAATAGCAAAGGACATTGTTGGATCGAAGTCCATGGGCAATTACTTTGCGGTCCATTATTCGACTTATGTTAAGGTAGTGCGAATTCCGAGAGGCCTCTGGAGTTCTTAAGTCTTAGATTGATGAACATTTTTACTCCGAGCGCTTTTCATGCGAAAAGTTTCCTCTATTTGTGCTGATCAGATTTTGTTTAAGGAATAGTTAGTTGTGAGTAGGGATTGTAGGTGGGGAGCATTAAAGTATCTTTGCTTGCGTATCTAGCTTGCGTTCGTAGTCAGTTGCAATATTTTATGATGCCCACCATTGAACCCTCATAAGGAGCACATAAATTCACCAAAACGCAGCCAATGTATCGCTCCTTGGGAGAGCGAGAAAGCGGCCAACAATGCGGTAAAATGTTGTAGAAAAATGCCATACTCAGATGTCCTCATTTCCAGTGCCAACCCCCCAGAAACTTCCCCTTTTGCCGGCAGAGGAGACAAAAAACTACATACACATCATCATTGTCAATTGCCGGATGTGGGGCGAGTCCTTAGAAAGGACGACGAAGGCACGGGAAATGCGGGAAAAGCGGGAAAAGCAAGCAATCGCTGCCGCTGTATTCATTGTTGCCACGTAATTGCATTTCGCTATCGCAGATATTTATAGCTCCACTCGGTCAAGAGCAGCAGTTGGTAGTGGCCAATGCTTTGGCAGCAACAGATTTTCCCAGCAAATGCGGTCAACCGCAAAAGCGCAGCGGCAAAGTCGTTACAAGGATAAGGGCGTTAGAGCGCGCTGCTTGTTGTTGCCCCTGCCGCTGGGCATTAGTCCTTTCCAGGCATCTCGCTCAGGCATCTGGCATCTGGCATCAGGCATTGGGCACCGAGCTTGGGGCATGGGGCATGGGGCAGCCAGGGCAAACAAAAATAAGCAATGTCTGGGACCGATCCGCGGCGCCGTTGTCATGAAGCGTATTGAACACCGAATGGAACGGCGAGTGCAGCCATTGTCATTGCATTCCGCTCCGCAGAGGCAATGGCAAATGGAAAACCAGGCAGCGCACTGAACAAAAAGTGGAGCTAGTTGGACCAATTGAAAGAAGAATGGAACGTGCTAGTAGCTCGCAAATCATCTCCACAAGTTTACATATTAAATAGTTTGGTTAAGTTTGATTAGGTTATTTTTATAGTTTTAAATACACAAACTTAAAAAAATATTTAAAATCATTATAAAAAATACAAAGTATTCTTGATCTATGATTTTGTATTGAAATTGGTCATTTAATTTAATCGTAATTTAGTTTTGTTGATGGTATTTTCCTACATATATCAATCAATCCAAAATTCACACTTTCCTATGGGTTCAAAAGCAATTATTAATTTCCGACTGGTTTCTCCCAGTGGAGCACAACACATGCAAGATGCTATGCTGCCACATAATCGGAAAAGTACTTGGCGACTGGGCCGCATTACTGGCCCGCCTGACAATGGCCACTGGAAGCCAATTCTTATTGAATCAAGCGGGCTGACTGCGATGACCGATGAATAAGATGGCTTCGGCGGACTGTCCCAGCCTGCAAGGAGTGTGATAAGCTTCTCTGGGGCTGAAGAAGGATGAGTAGGGAAATGGGGAAACTCCGAGAAAATTGTATAGCCACGCACTGTTTCAAGTGTTGGTTTCACTACATATAAGAGGGAAAAAGAGGATAAGAATAAGAGGAATAATAAAAATGACTAATCAGAAAAGTGGAGGATAATGAATTAATTTTTCTCGGGAAGTTATAATAATTGCTAAATCTATATTTATAACAATTGGTAGTTACTGAATATACATCTTCTCAGATATTTGCTTTCGGCATTTTCTGCACGACAGCAAAATTAAATAAATGACTTTAGGATGGCTTTGCCGCTAGTTTATTATGCATAACCATTCGATGTGCACTTAAATTGACCATCGTGCCCGACATTCAGTCACTCGAGCTGTTTATTCTCGAGTTTTGTGCCCTCTTTTTCTTCGGCTGCTTTCATTTTGGGCTGGTCAAATGTATGAAATGAAAATGTGACCTCTGTCCAGCTGGGTTGTTGTCTTGCTGTGTTGCTGCCTTGTTGTTGCGTTGCTTAGTTGCCCACCGCAAGCGACGATTGGCGTATAAATTTGCCACACAGCACACTACCAACCCGACGCACACACACGAGTGTAAATGTTATTGCAAGCATAATTTTCTTTGCTGCCATTTCCCGTGTATAGATGTTGCGTTGTTGCAGTTGTTGCAGTTGCCTTGGCGCTGCAGTTTTTGCACGTTATTCGAGCCATTTGCAGCAGCAACTACAAGCGACTGCATTGCGGCAGTTGTTGTTGCCGACCGGAGGCCCAAAGTCGGTGTCGGAGTTGGAGTTGGAGTTGGAGTAATTGCCATCACGTCGCTGGCCAGGAAGAGCCTAGTTCTGGTCTATGAAATCGGAAAGACAGCCAGGAATCAAAGAGGTGGCGGAAGAGGAGGGGGTTGCAGGCAAAAAAATTACTTCAATCAAATCAGTTTAGTTTTAAATGTTATCACAGTAAGGAAGTAAACGAAAATAGGAGTTTTTATTTATTTTTGCGAACATATTTAAAATAGTAAAAATATAGTCAGAAACACTATATTGATTGAGTATGAATCAATATAAGAAAATTAATTAAATTATTTTATCTTAAACGGTTTTAATCTAATTGTAAATATTTCCTTTCTCTGTCTGAGGTAGGGCTTCAGAAATATTCTAAAAATTACAATGCATTATTTACGTCTGGCCATGTGCTCGACTAATGTAGCAGCAGCTGGCAATGGGAAAAGGCAACAGCCATCTGCCGAAATAATAAATAACTAGAAAGAAGGCTATGGTCGAGTTACCCGACTATCTGATACCCGTTACCCTCAGCTAGTGGAAGTGCGAATATTTTGGTATATCAACTTTGTGGCCTCTATAGTTCCTGAGATCACTACGATCATACGGACGGACGGATAAACGGACGAACAGACGGACGGACAAACGGACGAACAGATGGACGGACAGACTAACGGACAGACGGACATGGCCAGATCGACTAATAATCCTTATCAAGAATATATATACTTTATATGCTCGGAAACGCTTCCTTCTGCCTGTTACATGCTTTTCAACGAATCGAGTATACCCTTTTACTCTACTTCTAACGGGTATAAAAAGGATTTGTGAGTGTTGGCCACGTTGCTGTTGTTGCCACTTCGATGGACCGTTCCTGTTGTTGCTGTCGTAGTGGCCAATGCCATTGTCATTAGCCGTTGGGCAAATAATTTACTTTACCACATTTACTTCGATAACTAACCATTGTGTTGTTGCTACTGCCGCTGCCGCTGCCGCTGCTGCTGCTGTTGTCCGTTGTTGCTTTTGCTTTTGCTTTTGGTTCAGGCGCCTGGCGCCCGATGGCCATTGCGACCGCACGCTCACACACACAAGTACACTGGACAAAATTAGGCAATTAGCCCGACATAAACTGATGTCAGGGTGTGATTTAAAGTCGAAATTGCACTACGCAATGCAATTACATTGATCTGATTCTAATCATAATTCCTTAGTTAGACGAACTCTCTAAAAAGCTATCATGTTGGGAAGAAAGAAGTGAAGAAATTGTTCTCAGTGTACTTATTGATAGCCAGACGAAGCGCGTTGGGTGGTGTGGGATTTGGTGGCGGTGGTGTGTGTGTGTGTGTTCCACTTATTGATTTCAATTAACATGCAACTGCATGTCTTCCCGTTGCAGCATGCAACATCCCCCATTGTTGCAGCCGCTTTTCAATCTTTTCATAGGCTAATGTTACACTTGTGCGTCGTTAGAGCTTGCCCTCTGACCCGCCTTGCCCCGCCCCTTTCGCCCCTTTCGCCCATCGGGTGCTAGACGATGCACATTGTTGTTTTCAGAAGCCAGGGCTTCGATTCGAGCCTTAATAATTATCAATTTTGTGTGAGTTTGTATATTTTGTATTTTTGTTTGTTTATTTACTTGTTTTTTGGCTTAAGGCATTTTGCTGCTATTTGCTTGGCAAACAGTGCGTATGCGTGTTGTGTTTTGCGGTCAGTCAGCCAGCTAGCAACGATGCCTAGTCCTAGTAAATTGTGGCCAAGAGCCAATTCGGCCAAATGAAAACTCCAAGTTCTACTCAACTGATTAAACTGTGTATATGCTAACAGCTTTGCGGAAAATAAAAGCATGGAAAGATGATGATAACAGTTGCATTTCTTGTAGGCCATTTATCAATTTCAACCATGGGTATAATGATTAAAACTAGGCAGTGAAAATAATGTGCGGCAAACACTAGAAATTCTTCAATTCCTACTTTTTTACTTTGAGCTAGATCCAACAGTTTAAAACTGAAAATGAATCACGAGTATCTTTGCGAACGCACCGACTTTCTTTAATTAAAAAAAAAACTTTTATTTTATTTCAGATTGACACTTAAGTCCTAAACTGCTTTTATTTATGTACAATACATTGACGTTATTAGAGGGTCTGGGAATCATGAGCCGTCTGTGTGTGTGGTTTCGTGAGTATTTAGTTAAATAAGTTAAATTTGACTTTGCGGCCACTGTGGTAACCGCGGAATACACGGAATTCGCTGCCGGCTCATCAAAGGTTTCTTGAAATTCCCACGAAGCATGAGGGTCTTCCATCCAGAGCTATTGTGATTGAATTCCTTTATTATTACTTCAACTTAAAGGTGCTCAATTGCACCTTCGACTATTTGTCCATCGGGCTATTCTTGGGGATATTCTATGGTCAGTCTTTAAAGGCAACTGTACGATTCTTATGTATTCTGCGTGCATACATTACTTTTTATGCTTTTCATATGTGTGGCTTGTGTGTTTGCACTGTGAGAAATCTTTGATAAATCATTCAACATGCTTGACTCAAGATTCTCTTTTTGTAGACAAAGGTTGTAATTCAAAAAATGTGTTATATTCAAAAACCGTTGTAGTTAAATGAACCCAATTGAAATTTAAATCAAAAATGTTATCAGTCATTCCTCGGAATATCGCAATTAAATGCAATTACATATCCAAGGTCTTGATTTGTTGTGAGTGTACGTGTGGCAAGCATTTTAAGCCCACTGCTATTGTGGTTTCCTTCTGATCCTTCGCCATCCTTTGACTCCTTTTGTTGCCTCTCTTCTTGCCTTCTGCAGTGACTTTCCTCAACTGCCGTGGCTTAAATTTTGTGTGAATTCGATGTGCCTTTCGAGTGTATTCTTAAAAGCCCAATTTTTTCAGAGCCTTCAGGTCTACATCGCCATAGTAATCCTCGCTGAAAAAACCAGAAACGAAAAGTATTAAATAAATACAAATTCTTGCTAAATAGTATTCAAAGGGGCATTTCCTTTTCAGGGGTTTCCTTAGCCCGGCTCTTATTTGTTTAATTAAATTATTTTGTCTTTTGCCAGTCACGCTCCAAGGAATTCATGCCATGTACATATGTACATGGTTAACAAGTCGGGAGAATTTGATTAGGTAACGAAAGGAATTTTATTTTTATGCGCCCAACTTCTGTTTCTCTTTCTGTTCCCTCCACCTTTTTTTCTTAAGCCCCTAGCAGCTCCCCGGTTTGTGTTGTAAATTGACAAAGGAAATATTTATTAAAAGCGTAATTAAAAATAATATTGTTAAAATCTTATTACGAGCACAGCGAACGACGAGAGGGGCTCAGTCCGCTCACAAGGATTTGTGGCTTGGCCAGATGGAATAGCGCAAAGGGCAGGGGGGAAAAGGGACGAAGGAGAACGAGAATGAGACAGAGACAGAGCAAAGCAACAGGACGTCAAGGATTAAAAGACGCTAGCTGGCTGGGTTGCCTTCTGGCCGCAATAACAACATTATCAGCGAACAACAAATTGCCTTTAAAGCGCAGGCAACAAGGACCAAGTGTGATGGCGATGAGCTGGCGAGGCGCGCTTTTGCTACCAGGACATGCATGTCCTCTCACCCCCCCTTGCTCTGATACACTCAAAAAAAAAAAATAAAAATTCATAACTGCTGGAAACATATGAACTACATTTGGACAAGAATAGGAGCAATGTGGAAAACTATTCGTTTTTAAGATAGATTTTTAAAGAGCAATTAAAAGGTTATAAGGCAAAATATAAAAAGTGACCAAGTTTGTGGTTTCTGTGTGCTCGAACATATAAAATGCGCAGTGTGTTTGCGGATCTGGGCAGCGAATGCCAAAAAGCGCAAGGCTATTAAATTAAATTAAACGGAATTGACCAAAAACCAAGGACAGCTCAGAGTCCTTGTTCAGAAGTCAGCACCATAAATGTAGCGGCCCTGATAAAGATGCGGATCATGTAGTAAGTGGGTAGTGGATGTGGGGCGGCGTAAGCTGCAAAATATGGCTGTTGTTTAGTGGTCCAAAATTGTTTTCTTCTATTTACGTTACTCATTTTTTTGCCACCATTTCTTGGCCACCATGGATCCCTCGACTGTTGGTCGTCGCCTCCAGTCCCTGATATATATATGTGAATATTATACATATATTGACAAGCGGTTGCCGACTCATAAGTTCTGCTTCTGCGTTTGTACCATCATTAAAATTAATTAGAGTCAAAATGTTAAAAGGATTTCATTGCCAGGCGGACATCCTCACAGATCCGTCCCTTGGCCATTATCCATCAAGAGTTACCATCCTCTGTCGCACACAGTGCCCATCTTGTGTCGGCACTGCGGTTGGCCAGAGACTGCTACCCAGTTTCTACTTGTGAATGGAGGATTTCAGCCAAAATCTGGTCCTTGGAACCAAAATTAAAAAACATTGCGAATCAAATTACCAAATTTATAAATTTTAAAGAGGTTCGTGTACACAAATTTCGGACAGCCCGTTAGAAACAAATTAAAATATTTTTTGAATATGGTTACACTTCTATAATGTTAGATAACATGCATATTTAAAGACTTCATTAGTTATTATAAGTTCACGCATTTACACACTTTTCTCTTAGTGATTCAATTACTTTATTCCTGGACATTGGTGTAATTTTGTTTAAGCTAAATCATTTTTGTTTATAAAACACTTGTATGTACGATGAACGTTATCGGTTTGAGACCCCTTTTCCGCATCTAAGCTGAGTTAGCCGCAAACATAAGCAGAATACACAGGATTCTTATGGCGAAATGGGAAAAGCAGCAACTTTTAATTGAAGATTGCTTACTTGCTGCACTTAACTGCCAGCCCGCAGCCGCAACGAGGGCATTTCAAAATATATTAAAGTAAAAGATGGCAACCAACGGTCGTTGTGTGGCACCCATGAGCAAGGACATCGGGATAAGAGCTGAGCCAAGAAGGAGCTATGTACATCAACCTGAATGGATGTAGGCGACTTTATGCTCATATTTGCCCGAACATTCCGAGAGCTCTTTACGCGGCTTTTCGATGCCAAAAAGAGCTTATGCGACACACACGAAGCTCTGCCTCACACACACACATACACGCACGCACACAGGCAGAAGAGAGCAGAAAATGTCCTTTTGCGATAACTTGTGCCTGGAGTTTGTATAGTTTTATAATTTTTATTTAATTAGTTTTAAAACTTTTTTCCAGTGCGCCATAAATGCACACAAGCCCAGGTTCACCCATACAACGAGGGACATTCGCACACAGAGGCTAAAGTTAAAGTTTCCAGCTTTTATGAGTTAGTGAGAGGAGAAAGGAAGCCCTACTCGATTCCCAGCCCCTCCAGGACCTTTATCGAGGTGCCACTGCCCACGGTTACCCTGTCTCCTGACCCCTTTCTCCTTTTCCCGCTCACATTTTCCATTTCCCTTTTGCTTTTTGTAAGGCTGTGTGTGTGTGTGGCTGGTTCTGCCTGCAATTGTGTTGATAATTTGAAAATTCATTTAAAGTTTTTGTATCGCGTTTTTGTTTATAGAATCTAATGAATAATTAACAAAGTTCTTGTGCATTTGAAAGACGTCAACGGCGAAGAAGGCAGAGACTTCCTGGTCGCCTTGAAAATGCCAGCCAACTTCCCATTTGCCGCAAATATGACTGGCAAAGTTTCATGTTTACTTATTATTTACAGACTCTAACGAGTCTAAAGGCGATGAAAAAAATCGATATCGTCAACTTTCCTACTACAAAACACACGATACTTACTGCTCTGCTAAGCATTTTTTTGCCAAGGATATTCAAAAATTCCTTGCCTTGCAGAGTCCAAAATGAAGATAGTATAATTTGGACTCTACAAAAAAAATGTGACTTGGAAAGTAAGAATAAAAGCCTGTTAAATGTATTCAATTAAGCCGGTGATTCCACTAATGTGGGTGTAAAACAACAGCTAGCCTACACAAATAATATTATTCCTGTGAAATCTTGAAGGGAATTAAAAAAAAAAATTATAATTGTATTGTGTTTTTCTTTATATATTTTTCTTGTTTTTTGTTTTTATGTATAAAATAAAATTATAATCTTATAAACAAGGATCACTTAAATGTACAAATCTCTAAATTTTACGCTTCATATTGAACGATTTCTTTCATTCCTCGATGTTTTTTTTACAAAATTTTGTGTAAGTTCTTCGAGCCTGAATTTGCGGGGCAATTTCGATATGTTTTATACTTGTTGAAAACAGAAACATGAAGAGACGAGCAAGCAAGTTTGACTCAGACAAAACGACAGAGATTTATAGATTCATAAATTAGAAGCATAGTACAGAAGTCAACTGAGAAGTTCGAAGATGGCAGGAAAATAGTTCTTGATGTGATTCTAATTTCAGATTGAGGCTGAGTATTATATCTTCTGATTTTCATCTGATTTGTGATGTGGGGGATTTTTGGCAGGATGGGAACGGGGGATCTGAATTGATTGATCTTGTTGTATTGTTTTGTAATAATAGTTGCTGTTGTTGTTGTTTAGTTATTGTTGTTAAAGTTGTAAAGTTGTAGGTTCTTGTTGTAGATGGTATGTTTATGAGGAGGAGGAGGCAGCTTTGGTTTTTGGCGCGCCCTTATTGCGACCTTCACTGTTCAGTCCAGCTAAAAGTTCGCTCTTGCGGATGCTCTTCAAATCCAGATCACCGTAGTAGTCCTCGCTGCAAAAGTAAATGGGACCCAGGTAAAGAGATATGTATGTAAGAATATGCCAGAGATATGGATAAGTGAGGCGTGGATAAGTGATTGTGATATGTGTTGAGTATAGACAGTGGAGTGAATGTCATGACTTTTAGGGATGTGGTGATAGGTGCTAAGTGATGTAAGAGTGGCAGAAAACATCGAAATAGATTCAGAATGTTGGGCATCGAAATGTCATATCCGAAGATATTTGAGGGGGCTGAAAGAATGCTTCCCCCTCTTGTAGCGAAAATAAAAAAAAAAACACCTTAAGCAGGATTATATATAATTGCAGCTTTACAGGAACTAAATTTAGATTTTCCATATTGAAACCTATGTACATATGAGGTAACTCGATTTAATTAGAAATAGATTATATGGAACTATAATGTTTTGATATAATCATTTCTTTTGTCCTCAACTAAGGCAATTTATCACAAAATGTTCAAGTGCAAGCAAGATGACCTCTTAACCTTTCTTATTTTAACGTTCAGAGTGCCAGCCTAGGCAGAATTGGCAGATTGAAAATAAAGATTTCAACTTACCACCCGGGAACATCCTCGGGATCCTCGCAGTTGCCAGTGCCATCACTGTCGCCAATCTTGAACACTGTGCCGATGGGGCATCCGTACTCGCGTGCCACGCCCTCCAGGCAGATGTAGTACTTGCGGCAGTCCTCGGGATGCGCGTGGCGCGAGAAGGATCCGGCATTGGCCAGCTCACCAGCCGCCGGGCAGGAGAATCCGTTGGCCACCTCTGCAATTCGGGGTATAGTTATTTAACTTTGTTGGACTGTCGAACCTGTTGGTTTGTCGAACCCACCTTCGTTCTTGCACTCAGGCACCTGGTCAGCCCACATGCACACGCGAGCATCGCGATCGTAGGCCAATCCGGGGGAGCACTGGTATCTGGAGGGCTCGCCGTTCCAGCAGTTCCAGAACACGTCGCACTTGTTCTCATCGGGGAAGATGCCGTACAGGCGGGAGCAGTGGGGGGTGGTGATTGGGGGCTCTGTGCAATTGGAATATAACATTTCATAAGTAATGACCATTAAGTATTAATAAAATGTTGCGTACATTGAGCTGCTAACTTTTGCAGCACATACAATTACTGCTATATAAAGCCTAGCTTATCCCTGATTTTACTGATAACTCACCAAGCTCATTGCGATCGCCGCAATCCACGTTGTGCAGATAGTCGCAGTTCTCGGTGAGGTATTTGGAGTCCGTGGCATCGAAAGCCAGACCGTTTCCGCAGGTCTTCAGCTCGGAAACGCCGTTGTCGCACTTCCAGTACTTGTCGCAGGACGTGTCATGTGGATAGAATCCAAAGTCATCGGGGCACTTAAAGCTACTTTGGGCCACAGCTGTAAGAAATGCAATTAAACGGGACGGAATAAGCAACTTGATAAAACTAAGAATTCAATAAAATTACAAAGTGTAGAAAGTAGAAAGGTGAACAGATTTGAAAAGTGTATAAAATGAGGTGTGCTTTGCTCACTGTAAAATTAAATTCCTAAAGCTCCATTGTGAATATTACATTTAAATTTACGAAAGGCACAGACGAATTGCGGAATCTCAAGGCATGCAGATGCAGATACACGTATCCAAGATGCTTATTATCATTATCACGGCAAGACGAACTCGACGATGATGACGTTGGGCACGGCTGTTTGTCATGTGGCCCAAAAGGCATTCACTTTAAAAAGTCTGATGTCTGACAGGGAGACGATGGTTGCCAATAAATCTCCAAGGCAACTTTCAGCAGTCGCAGTCACACACAGTCACAGATCGCTGACAGCTCAGGGCCAACTGCATTTACTTTTGTTTCGTGCGATGTTTTACTCTCCCTCGTTTTTGGGTATGGAATTACAGCGAACCCTGTGACAGGGAGTTGAAGCTCCTGAAATGCGCCACCAAGGACTTAAGCCTCCTCTCCTCCTCTCCTCCGTCGCCGGCCTTGTCCGGTTTTCCAGTTTCCAGTTTTTGTGGAATCTGAGCTCAATGCAACCGCAGGGCGTAACGAACTAAATTGCATTTGTACATCTAACTAACGCGGTATTTACCGGCATTTTCTATATATATATATATATATATATCTGGGATGCAAAATCAAATGGCAGCAGTCAAAAAATAATTACCCACGTATAGTCTGGCATTGAAAAGAAATTCGCCCATTTGGTTTCCTGTATATCAGTGTATGTGTGTGTGTGATAATCTAATTGCAAAGCCACAGAGTTGCGGTCACGTTTCATTTCCAATGTGCACTGTTCAATCAAAAGTGCGCATCAATTGCCTAAGCCGGGGGCTAAGTCCATGGTCAGGCCCCACGTGGTCAGGCCCCCCAAAAAGGACCCACGATGGGCGCCATAAAATCAGGTGCAAATCGCCTGGGAAACCACATGAATGCAACAATTGAATGAAAACATAGAAAAATCAACTGGTTCGCTGGTCTGCATAAACAACATGCAATTTTCATTTTGTGTGCAAACTAATCAAATCTCAAATTTTACATTTGCCCAGATTCTGGGCTCATGAACAAGCCAGTATAAATCAAAACTCTGGCTCCCACAAAATTATTTGCGGACTTTAATTAAAACTGTTATTTTCGCTGCGTATTTATTTTTAACGAAAAAATGCTGTATTGCCAAACATATATACATATATGGTGGTTGGCTTAGGCAGTCATTTAGCCAGCTGGGAGTCGCAAAAAACATTGATTGTTTACTCGGTCTACGTTTTGCGCATCGCATTTGATCGCATTTGTTTATTGTAATTTTGTTAATTACGCAGTTTGATCGCAGCAACAATTTAAATTTGAATTTAATAACGCAGTTCTTAGCACTTGTTATGATTTTTAAATTCAAGGAATGGCAATTTATTACCCCCGTTCTCCGAGTCGTTCGTGATTAGTCTGCGACATCAATTAGCCGGGCATTTCATGGTTCGAGGACGGCCACTGGCTTGCACTTAGTCAGGCAGCTAGAAACCTTCGCCACTTCAGCAGCGGCGAAACAACTTGGTTTCACCTGCAACTCTGCGAAAGAGTGCCTTTTGCAGCGGAATGGAAACACAGGAATGGACCGCACTAATGCCTTTGTACACACATGATGATTGTGCACTTACGGCTGTGGTAGCACACACAGTTAGCCACATGTTTTCTAAGCAATTACATAGACACCTGGTGTACTCTAGTGCGTATGCGCAATATTAAGCCAAGCCTAATGTGGCAAGCAAGCAGGCAAGAAAAGGCAGTAAGGGCTTTATATGTTTGTATACTCAAAACTCCACTTATTTTAAAAACATTTTAGTACCAATCTGTATTAGAAGATGGGCAGACTTGGGCTGTTTTGAGCAGCTTTTTGTTTTCTAGAGAATTCCTCTTATTTTCCTAAAAGCTTGTATGATTTGAAGTCCAACCCACTAACTGACTCACTTACTTAACACTCTGTTCGAATTCAGTTGAAACCGATAGCATCTAACCATATCACGCGCTACTTCATTTAATTATCTAACAAGAGCCGAGATTTTGTTGACATGACATAACGCTAAACTAGCTTAAAGCAAACCGCAAGAAGAACGAAAATGAAAATGAAAGCCAAAGGCACAGCTAGCCCACATTCTCGTTGGGAACCGGTTCGGCCAGATTCTAGACCGACTACTAACCCACTCTGAAGTCCGGCAATGTGGCAATGTCTTTTGTTCTCGGCGGTGCCGCCCGGCGCACCTTGGAAATAAATAGATTGACCGGCATGCCAATGCAATTTCAGTATACTTCAGAATACTGCATAAGAGTAAGGAGCACATTTTGCACTGCAATCCACGTGAGCCAGCGAATTATTTATAAGCTAGTTAGACTGATTGCCGATTGCCTGGTGTGGCAGGCCATTTAATTTAGTGTTTGGCCATAATTGGTTTATCTATCAGTGCGGAGCGCTTAATTACATTTTTTGCTCCTTTGGTGCAAACAATGCGGATGGGTGTCTATGTGGCTGTTTATGTGCATTTAAATAATATATTTTTATTGACATTTTAACAGTTAAACTGACATTTGTGTTGGTCTTATTGGTTGATTACACACCATTGGCATTGGATGACCCCGGTCGCTGTTTATCATTCGTACGTCCGGTCGTCGTTCATTAACATAATCATTTAATTAACCAAAAATGTACACAGCTCTGGCACAATTTACAAACTCTGCAGAGCTGCAATAAATGAAATTAATTTATTTGTTACACAAATGACAGACACTGTCAAGATGCAAATGAATTCATAATTTGAAATCATTTAATGAATGTGTTAGCAGTATAGTCAAGTGCCCGCGGTTTTAAATAACTCAGTAGTTAGATGCGAAACGTATCGATATTTCTTTTCTTTCTATCTGCAATCCGCAATCTCGAGCTACATATCTCAGGTCGTTCTGCCGCCAAGATACTCGTAACGTGACAA
Source organism: Drosophila santomea (assembly GCF_016746245.2). NCBI lineage: Eukaryota > Metazoa > Arthropoda > Insecta > Diptera > Drosophilidae > Drosophila > Drosophila santomea. The sequence continues at coordinate 17,892,168 of NC_053019.2, forward strand.
ATGATGACAATTTGCCATCGCATGCCGGCCAACTCAGTTGTCAGCCCATAAATACCAGTATCAGCGCATTGAACCCAGGCAAATTCGGGGGCATTATGAAGGACTCGGAAGGACTATAATCGCCGTCAGCTCCTGCTCCTGCTCCTGCTCCTGCTGCTGCTCCTGCTCCTGCTCCTGCGGTTGCAGGTACAATCAGAGTCAGAGTCGCAGGTTGCAGGTTGCCACTTTTGGAGGCACCAAGCCGCACAAGTGTGTATCTATCATTTGCCTGGCTGTTTGCAACTCTAGCTGGTGGCGTGGTGTTATTTTTATCGCTGTTTGTCTTCTTGTCTGGCAAGACATCGCCGCCGTATAAATCAAGAAAATTGCTGACATTTAAGCACGTTTCGTTGGGGAGCCTTTGGCCCGTTAGGTATTTACATTTGCCCGGCAACAACGGCACTCAAGTATTTCCGCTAAATGTTGCCGTCTTTCAAAAACAGTTTTTGTATACGCGGCGCCGACAACATCGTAATGATATTTAAATATTTGCCCACATTGTTGTGGGCCTGCTGTCCGTATGTGGGTTAATCTGTATTTGGATTGTTCAGTCTATTGTTTGTCTTTTACTCGATAGTTGTTGGCCGAGAAGTGCACATGAAGATACTCAACCGATGCGACGATGATGTATACGTGTTTTGAAATACAAAATATATAGAAATTACATTGCGATTAACTTAAGTAAAATTACATTGTAAAAGTTGCAGCAATAAATCCAACTATATTTGAATAATTATAGAAAAAGTTTGAGTTCAGCATATAAGAAGTGAAGAACTTTTCAAATAACATTTTCTATGTTTTGCGTCTTGTTTGTGTCACTAAAAATCCGCAATAAATATTTCGGCCCAAAAAGGCTTAGCCGGTTTTCATGTATTTACCGCTGTATAGATATGACATTAATTGCAATTTAACGGATCGACGCTGGCGTTTTTGAAAGAAATTGATTTTCAAAGCACGACGGTCCTCGCCAAAATTGCCATGCAAATTGAGTTTTAAAAGCGTTGTATTTTGGCCCTTCGCGAGGTTGGCCATAAATCAGCATAGATAGCCGAGCGCGTGTGCTGGCCTGGCCTAATGCAAGCCATAGAATTCGGCACGCCCAGTTGCATGTCGGCCCTTTTCATTTGATTTTGTTGCCACAAAATAAAAACCTTTCAGGCGTGACTTGCTGCCGTTGCCTGTGTGGCAATAGAGAATAAGCAAAATAAAAACACAGCAAAATGGCACAATTTATTTTGTTTGTCTTTGGCCATTTTTTTGTCAGCGGCGGTTGGTGCTAGATTTTGATACCGAACCGCAAGAGGGGAAAATAATCAAGAGTCGAATGCGGAAATTTATTGTGCTCGCTATCGTATTTTTTTTTTTTTGGGAATATTTACCCCTTTAAATTGTTTATCGTCGCGATTAGCGGCCTGGTTTTTGAAAACTGAAATGGAAGTTGCGCCTTAAAGTCTGACTTTCAAGTGGGCTTGAAAGTGAGTGAGTTAAACTGGCAAGTGCCGTTGCATAATTAATGCCAACTTGAACTTGAAAAGGCATTTATATTTCGGTCTCTTGTGAAGTTTAATAACTTGGAAATTACTGGCAATTAAATTGGAGTAGAGAAATTGCTTTTTACGGCCATGCTCGACTTGGCAGCAAAAATGCATGGCACGAATTCGCAAGCATTGTTATGTTGAATAACCAAAAAGCGAACGGGTTTGGATTTGGCTTTTGGGGAGTGGCTACATAGTTGCGTAGTTCAAATTCCTGAGCCCAGCCCTGCTCAGTTGTATCTCATCTTTTAGGAGGCTGCTGTCTAAAGTGCTTTTCAATGTCAATGTCAGAATTGGCGAATTGCGACTTGACCACACCCTACGTCTTATGGCATATGGCATATTCGAAATTGAAGTTAGACATCCGAGGCTGCGAACTGGTTATCTAATGCAGCCCGAATCTTAATATTGATTACCACACCGATGCCAATTTCGCAATCGAGTTGCAGCGGAGCTAGACGATCGTCGCTGTTGTAACCTCTCCCAGCTTTTAAGGCTTTCCGATGAGGTAATGAAATCGAACCGAATCGAATCGAATGCGGAGATGCAGAGATACACCGATACAGATACGCGGATACAGATACCCTGGGTCACAATCGCAACTGTAACTGTGTGTCTGCGTGGAAAAACTTTGGCTGGGTTGGGACTTGCTCAATTGCATTTTTCTCTGCTTGGCTTCGCTTTTCGTTTCGTTTCGTTTCAGCGTCTGGGTTTTCGCTTTTCGCTGTTCGCTGATCGATCTCGAGTTGGTTTCAGCTTCAGTTTTAGCTTCGATCGCTGGTAAAAGTGGAGCAGTGATAGTTGATTTACCCGTCGTTGCACAAGCACACTCTCGATTTTTGCACACTGATTTTCAGCACTCAAGTGTCCTTCATGTTGCGCAAGCGGAAAAGCATTTTCCACTAGCCACTCCTCTTTCTTTCTTTCTTTTTTTTTTCTTCATTTCACTTAGCTAGCTAAAGATACATACCGGCTCCGAATAATGCCACAAACACCACGAGAAACTTCTTCATTTTGCGAGTGTAGTTAGTTGTATATTAGTTGGAATCGGGACCGACGGAACCGCACTTGAAAAAACTGAGACTGTAACTCAAGCTCAAAAACTGTGAACTGACTGCGCTCCACTGGCACCGCGACTTGAAATGTGTGTGGTTTCCGTCGAGCGGTAGCTTTTTATACCGCTGCGCATGCGCAACGTCGCGAACTATCCACACGTAAACGTCGCCGTCGTCGTCGCTGCGACGCTTACGTCGGCTTCTGCGTCGGCGCGAGCAGCGACATTGCAACGGTATTCGTAGCAGCCAGCTTTTCGCTCGCTGCGTGGCGAACCTCTCTCCTTCACTCTCTCCGTCCTTTTCTACAGAGCTTACCTCAGCTTACCTGTTTGGTATGCAGGCAGCGACGTTGGCAGAGAAGCCGCAGCCGCAGTCACAGTCGCAGTCGCAGTCGCCGTCGACGTCTATTGTTTGGTGGCCCAAACCATTTGTCAATTGATCTTTTTTCACTTCCAACTCCGGCTGCCTGCGCTTTGCATTTTTTTCTTTTTCTTTTTTCTCTCATATTTTTATGTACTTTTTTAAGGTGGGGGTTGCAAATGGAATTTTAGCCCGAAAAAGTTCACAGCGAGTATGTTTGTGTGAGTGCACAACTAGCATTCAATTTGTATCTGCAACTAATCACGGCTGAGGGCACGGCATCTAGCAGTGCAAGAGATATGTAGAAAATTCATGGCTGAACTTCACCGCAATAATAATACATATATTTATTAATATTTAATGGTTTTCTATGATGGGTGTGATTTTACAAGTATCTGTGCACAATACAAATATCGCGTATACGCCGCATTGGCTGTTGCAAGCAAAACTCATAGCTCAAATTTAATCAGCTCCATTAGCTTGATTTCCTATTGCGATGGTCAACCGGTGGCCGGCAATGCAATTCGAATTATGCACCGATATCCAGCGACGCGCCTCGCCACAGCAAATAAGTATAAACAAAAGTGGAGAGCCATTTAGCCCATAGTCACTCAACTGGCTGGCATTTAAAACAGGCCGTCATCTCGAATGCAGTGCGTGCCAGTAAAAGGTAGGCCAGCAAGTTGTTTTTGCTGCGGCTGCTATTTGCTGTATGTGTTGTTGTTGCTATAGCTATTAAAACTGACCCAGCTCGGCGGTCAACGGCAGCCACTCGGCGGCGCCTTCAAGTGGCAAGAAGAAAAATTGCAAAAAACTATGTGCAATTAATAGCAAGAAATGTGATTCAAGGTTTCGGAATGCAGGAAGAATATGAAATTACAGCCAGCTCACAGACTGCGGCAAAAAGTTACAGCTGGCGATGATGGCAAGTCGATCTGGGGACACTGAGAAAAAATATGAAAGGAAGAACATTTTGACTTTTGACATTTACAATAAAACACAACCGAGTTGGAGCCAAAAAAACGCTTTCTAGTCCGCCTTTTACATTTTATCACAAAAAAACTGCTTAAGTCTTACGTTCTTTTTCTCTTTCCAGTTTTAAAAAGCTATTTAGACAGTTTTTCACTAAGTGATGTGTTTAATAAGCAGTAAAATTGTTGTAATTATTATTACGATTATAATAAATTAGGTTTTTGAAAATACTTTTAACAAATTCACACCGACAGTTTACGGGTTTTGCAGAGGTAGTTAAGGTAGACAAATTTCACTTTATGTCAGTTTCGACTAATGACTGGTCAACACGAGGTACGTACTGGTTCTTTTTGATAATTTTTTTTCCGTGCTGTGTTCGAGTTCAGTTGAGTTCGGGCGAGTCGTGATGGCTGGGCCTGGGTGTTATTGAAGTGGAGGCTAGAAGACTTTAAGTTGGCTGCCTACATGTCCAGACAGCGAACCAGTTTCAGAAGTGCAAAAGCGGCACAGCAACCCCAACTGCAGCAAAAGCAGCAAAAAAAAGCAAAAACAAGCTAGCTACCTTGCCAGCATGCTTTCGCTTTCAAAAGCAGCTCGGAGTGGTTACTCATAGGCCAGTTAGCTTTTTCTTGCTTTTGTTTCGGGAGCCGGAGCCTAGATTTTTCGCGTTCTATCTATACCTATGCTTAGAAACTAGTTCGCCATGCAGCTGTATTCGTGGGTCTTGTTTGGCTCTTATTTTCCAGCGAGGACTACGCCTTCGATTGAATGCCAAATTATACCAGTTCGAAACTCTGATGTCTGTTGCCCAGTTAATACTATCATAGTAATTTGCGAGCGCAAAATTAATAAAGCATTCGAAAAATGTTAAAATTGCATCAGATGCAGGCGGGAGATTGTGAGCGGTTTTAATTGTTGATTTAAGCGGGCCATTTGTGGGTGGGTGTGGTTGCCGCCTGAAGTCGTATTGAAGTAGTAGTCTGCGAACGCCATCGCCATCGCCATCGCATGTGCAATGCGGAAGAAAAGTGGTTTTGGCCCGAACCACACACACACCCTCTCTTCCCTTTGCCCCTTTCCCCATTAAACACGTGGTAAGTGGTGGTAGCTCAGAAATACTCAAACTTTGAGATACTCGTGGCCTGAGTGACTGTGGATACGTTGCGATCGGTGCATTATTTTTAGTCTGTCTTATTTGGCTAAGCGGGTTCTTGGGTATTTGGCAAGTGCATTTGTAAAACGGTAATTTGTCGTCGAGTTGCGTTCGTGACTGGAATCTTTTGAATAACTGACAACCCGTTAGAACGGCTTATATTTAATTAAGCCTATTTTTTTATGTATTCTCTGAAATTGCCGCTTCATTAAAATCAGAATGTCTCCTCCCAGTTTGGAGGGTGTGGTGGAAAGTCGAGACGGTATTTGCATTGGGAGGCTACGTGTCACCGCGATATCACCTGCGAAGGTGGAGTGACTTTGTAATATTAATAGAGCCAGGCTAAGGTTACATGCAAATGCCCGATATACTAGGTTAGTTGCAAGGTCTAGGCCAACTTGACCAGGGAAAACTGTATATCTACTGTGGGAATACTATTTCACACAATTAATTTAATATATATATTGATTTATAAAAAAATATAATATAAAAATGCAGTATTCTAGAGTGAACTATTTGCTTAAAGGTGCATAGATAGATAAAAGTAATATAAAAGTATTCCTACTTACTAAAGACTTTAAGACCCAGACTTGTATTTAGCAACATACTCATATCCATCTTATTCCATAGGATTATTCTTAGGAGGTAAATGTAAAAGCAATTAAAAATATAAAAATAAAATATTATAACCACGAAAACAACTATAATTGCATGACACTTGGCTTTTTAGGTTGTCAGACTCCATTCCCATAAACAATTTATATTTTAGATACTTTTAATTCGTTTGACGACTATGCACTTATAGTGATAGAATCTAAGTTTCGACTTTCTGAGAAAATTGTATAACTCGAACTCCGTAATAATTACCAATTAAATTATATATATTTCAGTAAATGCACGTCCTTTTCTTCTCGTACTAACTCTTTTCTCAACTTACTTATTTTTAGACCTTCAAAAAGGACAGTGGTGGATTAAATGAAACAAAAAAAGGTATGTGGGCATCCGTATTAATCAGTGTTAATTGGTGACCTCAACGCTAGGCACATGGATTAACTAACCCATCTGCAGTAATATACAATTTTAGCAACAAGATATTTGACAAGCGTTAATTTTGCTTGCAGGCCCGGCAATTCACTTAAGTGTTTGCTCACCTTGTCTTCCGTTAATTTTTATGTCACTACGTTTATGGCAGCTGATGGCAGTGATTTTACATAAGCCAATTCCATTGGCCATCTTAATGAACGTAGACCAAACGTAGACCAAAAGTCAATAAAAAAAACTGCAGCCGGAGCTGCAGCAAAGCAGCAAAGCGTTTTACCGAAACATAACGGCCTGATTTCAATATATCAAGCAAAAGCATTTCTTGTTTCTTGTTTCTTATTTCTTATTTCTCATTTCACAGCTCACAGTTTTCATTTATTAACTAATTTCGGATTTATGTAATCCCCAAGTGGCAGGCCTCGGTCTCGACCGATTACACGCAACCACAGTCCGAGGTCAATGATCAGTGAAATTCACTTTCAAAATCGAAAATCCGTTGAAAAGTGCTTACTTCCAGAGCTAATGTTTCTGCCAGGGCGGCGGCCCGGCGCATTTCGTCGGAGATTAATTTGTCAGATCACAAACTGAACTGTACTGAACTGAACTGAAGTTGTTGAGTGGAAGAGGTTTTGAGGGAGTTCCCGAATTGGGCACAGCCGCCGCCCATAATACAAAAGCCATCATCCCATCATTCCATCATCCCATCATCCCATCATCATCATCATTGGCACACACACCTTCATTAGGCGGACTGCATTTTACCACACTTGAAATCGCAACACAATGAATAAATCTGCATAATTAATTCCCACCTAAGATGCCAAGCTAATGAGCTGAGTGTTTTGCACCAAATTGAAGGCAACAAACACGCACAGGTTGTTGACTTCTTCAATGCTTCGCCAGCTCACTTTCGATTTCAGCTGTACTGATTTCAGCGGTACTGTTTTCGGGGCAGCTTGGATACACATAAAATCCACATGCCACCCAGATGTATTTTTAATTATGGCCATTTCACGTGGCACTCTCGAAAATGGATCCCGAGTAGGATAGGCGAGAGTAGTCGAAAAGCAGAAGCAACCCCGTTAAGTGGAGATTTCATTTGCATGCGAAATGTGCCGAAAATTGCACAACCCTGATGTATTTTTAATTATATTTGCCAGGCCCAATTTGTAAATGTCATTAAACGCAGCTGGCCTGCATTTAGGGGCAAGTTCAGATCCCAACGGAGCCAAGGACAGCCCATTGCCCATTGTTATCGCCCAATCATCTCAGTTTTTTATCAAAAGGCCAGTAAATAAATTCGATTTTCGTTTTAGTTTCAGTTTCAGATTCAGTTTCAGTTTCGGTTTCGGTGCCAGTTTCTTTCTCACCATAAAGCACTGTTGCCAAAAAAAAGAAGACAACGCGGCGAATCGAATGAACGCGCCCTGGCAGAAACTGGGTTATAACCTTGAAAACTCGGACACAAAGGCAGCGCTTTTAAATTCCAGCTTCCCAATACATTTAGCAGTGTCTGCGGCTGGGAAGAAAGCCGAATTAATGCGACAGGTCTGAAAATGTATTCAAATCTATGCTGAGCTGAGCTGAGCTCAATGGTCAGAAAATGCTAAACACCGACTCGGAATCGTTTTGAAATCGCAAACCGAGCGTTGCCAAAGTTGCAGGCGCTGCACTTCGAATTGCCAAAGGTCAGGTTGGACTGCAACGCATCTTCTCACAATCACTGGACAGTCCAGTTTTGTGGTAGTGCTGATTTGTGATCTCTGATTTTTGTGCGACTTGGTGGTGCTGGGCTGTGTCGTCATCGTTGTCATCGCGGTTGCCCCATCGAAAGCCGTTTGGCAACTGTTAACTGGCGGCGGGGAAAAACAATTAACTATACAACGAAAATTTGTTCAAATTGCGACTGTGCGAGAGTGAAAGAAGAGAGGAAATCGAAAACTGGATTTATAATTTTACGGCCAAACACGCAAGAAAACGAGCCAAGGTCATTGCGAAGAAATTGTGAGAGAAACGTCCACAGAAACAAATTTTTCTTAATAAACCAAGCGCTGCAAAAATAAACATTATTTTTCTGATATTTAAAATAAATTTGTTCATATAAAAATTCGGCTTTTGCTCCACCAATAGGTTGTTTATGCAATGCTTCCACTAAACGACGTCATAAATAATTGCCCACTAATATCCATTCACTTGTCCAAGAATGAAAATGTAATTCTTGTTTATTTAAAAACAATTTATGTATGTATATGAATCCGGTAATATATAAATGTATCTATACGAGTATATATGTACATATGATACCGGAATCTCGTTTTAACATGTGCGCAAACCGATTCACAAACCGGGAACCTATTAATAAGTTAGACTCGAGTCCCAAACGAAACCAAACTAAAATGATTTTGAAGTAAAGATTTTAAAAATAATCGCTATATATTATAATATACAAAGATTAATCAGAAGATTTATCAAAAGGCGTGTAGGTGCAATTAAAGAATTTAGTTAAATCTTCATGTAACTTTTTTTCCGTGTCTCGGATTCGTGGAAGCTGCGTCGGTTGTTTTTGTTGACTGTTTGGTCGATCTGGCAGAACCACTTTAGAGTTATTTGCCGTTTTGCCCACTTGCAATTGCGTCGATGAAGACCTCTTCATCGAGCTGGGATGATGCGACGTGTTTTGTTAAACATGTTTTGCTCACTAAGAGACCGGAGCTCGGTACCCAAAGCAACCGAATCCGGTTGCTCAAAAATGCGTAAAGTGGGACGATGTCGCTCCTTTACAAGCCGGCCGACCAGAAAAGACATTATGAAAAGCCCGACATGTAGACGGGCAAAATGCCAAAACAAAAACACAAAATCAATTAACTGCATTCAATAGCAGCACCATCCCAGTGACTATTTTTGCGTGGCCCCGTTGGCAGGTGTTGATCAATAAAAATGCAACAGAGCAGCTGGCCCATAGCCATCGCCATCACCATCGCCATCGCCATCGCAATCGATCTGCGATCTGCGATCCATGGACAGTTACGTAATCTCCGCGGAGGTTCTTTGCGCAATCGGGCTTGAAAACTCGACCGAGAGACACCTTGATTAGGGCGTTCTTATCAGCCAACTTTTGGGAAGCTTCGATTTGAACTTGAGTTAGTCGAAAATGGGGCTATCTATTTATAGAGGCAGAGGAGATCACTGGAAATAAATATATGTCAGAATAATAATAAAATACAACATATATAAAAGCTTTACAAACCTCTTTTGCAACTGATTTATCACTGGCTGCGCTTCTGAGCAACTAATTCATAAAATATATAATATATGCCTTATCCGCAAATAATAGTTTTTACTGCAAGCTACATTTGCCTTTATTTTAAACTAAATGAGCCGGAAAGTGAGTTACTGATTAGTCAGCTAACTAGAGCTCAAACAAAGAAAAATTAGTTTAAATATACTTTTTTCGTCATAAGCATCATATGAACTTAGATTACATATGTGAAAATGTTTAAGGATGGTTAATTGGAGATTCCTACTAAATCTCCACAATTTGTATATTAGATCAATCTTTTTTTAATTCTATAGGTTGCCATATTTTCTTTAAGTGTGCAATGTCTAATAGCAGCGAGGTGATAGATGATTTTTGCTGAAGCTTCAGTATTTAATCAAGCTAAGAACGTGAAGGAAACTACTAGAAAATGAAGAATTGTTTAGCAATGCAGATGAGAAGTGGAATGTTAATAGCCTTGTGGCTATGCATTTCGTTGGTGAGTAAAAAAATATAAATTTGCAAAGTTTTAAAAAGTATTGCAATATAAAATACTGAACAGAATAAAGGACTGGCCCTACTGGAGCACGAAGGCGAGATCATCAACCGATGCATCCAAAACTATGGCGGACTTACTGCGGAAAACGCCGAGCGTCTAGAACGATTCAAGGAATGGTCGGATAGCTTCGAGGAAATCCCCTGCTTCACGCAGTGTTATTTGTCTGGGATGTTCGACTTTTACAATAACATAACAGGGTTCGATAAAGCCCGAATTGTGGCAGTCTTTGGAAGCCCCGTCTACGAAGCCTGCCGAAGGAAATTAGAACTGCCTCCCGAATTAGTCGTGAGCAGCTGCAAACATGCCTACGAGGGCTTCCACTGCATCACAAACGTGAGTAGATTTTCACTAATCTCCAATGGTGGTGTAAGAAGATGCCTACTAACTCAAGTATTTCAAACCATAGTTGTCGAATGCTTAGTATATATTAAAGCTTCCATTGGAACAATATTCCAAAGCTTGTATCGCAGTAAAAAAGACATTTCCATCCCCGCAAGCTAGTCTTTTGCAAAAGTGCTATGTACTTACGTTGGAATGGTACAGATCCTATACAAATAATTAATGTAAATTTATTCTACTCCGGAATTTCATAATAATCTCTTTAAGAGTTATAAGACCTATAACCTTATCAACGGTTGTTCGTTGTTTTTAATCATATTTTGGAGTACAGCAAATTTCAAATATTTTAAAATCAAAAATAATTCGAAGAATCGAAAAAATCTAAAGGGTTGTAAGGTTTACCAAAGTTTTGAAACCTTTATATTATTGATACATTACAGATGGAAAACCACCCGTTCACGATTATCGACAACATGCCAAATATCTCGCAGTCGGCGAAGAACTCAATGAAGGACTGCCTGCAGGATGTCCACCAGGACGAGTGGAAGAGCTTCGCAGTCTTCGCCGCCTATCCTGTCAATGAACCGATTCCGTGCTTCACCCGGTGCTTTGTGGACAAGTTGCATATCTTCGAGGAGAAAACGCGACTGTGGAAACTGGAGGCCATGAAACAAAATCTGGGCATTCCGGCCGAAGGAGCTCGCATAAGGAGCTGCCATCGGCAGCGTGGCAAAGATCGATGTGCCACATATTACAAGCAGTTCACCTGCTACGCGATGGCCGTCTAGGCAACTAGGCAACATTCCAAAAGCAACTATCATTATGAAGAAAAATGTAAAGCTAATTAAATATTAATTCAATGGTAGAAGTATGCTTTCATTTGTCTAGATAATATTTCTGCATTTTGATATTTAGTTGTAGATCTTACATAGTGCTAATTCATTTTTGGCATTGACAAGTATCCCATAAGTTTAATACTACCGACGTCTTACGACTGCTCCCTGTTGTCCTCCACCAGCTTATTCCCATTTACTCGCTCCCAGCACTTGTACTCTTGGTACATCCACGAGCACTTGTTTGCCGCCTTCTGCCGCTGTGTCCCACTTAGTCGACAGCCACTGTAGTCCGAGCCAAAAGACTCATCCTCATTTCCGGAAGGGCCGAATGCCTGCTTCCAGTTTTCCAGCCGCCAGTTTCCCTCGTGATCGTAGAAGCCCATGGCATCCGCAAAGCACTGGAAGAGGCAAGGAATGGGTTCCTTCGACTTGAGCTTACTGTACTGCAGCAGCTCCACATTGGTGGCGTTCAGCTGGCGGGAGCACTGCAGCAGGTTGCTCAGGCTGGTGCCCGCATGCATCTCGGCCTGCTTCAGGCACCTGAGTCCCCGGTAAGCGAAGCTACAGCCGTCGGTTCCCATCCGGCGCAGCTCGAATCTGCAGTAGTTATAGACATCGGCGCCCAGGTCCTCGGTCACTTTCTTGAGCATCCACTTGTTGGCCTCGACGTCGAACCAGCCCTTTTCCCTCGCCAAGCAGCGCATCAGGCAAGGCAGCTCCTCCTGCGTCCACGACGAGTACCGCTCCAGCTTCCGAAGATCGGCAGCGATGGTCTCCGGCGAACTCAGCTCCCGCATGCACTTTTCCAGCGTCTGGGCATCACCAGAAAGGTCAGCTAGTGCCTGCAATGTACAGGCTGCTTTAGTTTGTTGACTGAAACGCACAAATCTCCCTTTTAGACAGATTTTTAAGTGCTTATATTACTGTGACATCCAAGTATCAGCTATTTCTTAGAAAGGGAAGCTGTGCTCAATTGACAATCTTTTCATTAAGATTTCAGTGGCGTACTAACAAAGTCACGAATTGATAAGAATGTTTGACTCAATAATGTCGAGTTTATTATTTTTAATTCTATGTATATAAATATTGTTTTGTACTTATTATTTCGGTTTTATTATTTCTTAAAGTTTTATTTAATACTTCCACTTTCTTATATAGAGTTTATTGTTTTGCGGAGTGTATACTAGGTATACTAGCAGCATTAAAGGGATTCTGACTTGAAATTTGAAAATCGCGGGGCTTTTCCTTTCTTTCACAGTAACTATCCATTTCTGCGTCTTGTGCTGTCTTACCTGACTGCAGATCAAGAAAAGGCTGACCAGAACTGTCCGCTGGAAAAACATCTTACTGTGGGCAATGCACAAACTGAACTAGCGTCGAAAACATCCGCCCGGACGGAGTCAATGATTAGCCGCCGACGATGCAGCGAGGTGGAGGTTATCAGCGAGTCGAGATTACGTCGCCGGGTCAACGAATGCCAGTTCATCCGCCGGAGAGTGGCTGTGGATTTGGATGTGGATGCACTGAACATAGTAGCGCAATAGCGCGTGGCCCGATCGCCTTGGTCTAGGTCAGTTCTAGTCACTTGCCATGTGTACGTACTATACTGGACATACATGAGTAGTTGGACTTCGATTTTAGAAAGCTTAAAATATGGCAGACCCGTTAAACAGGGCCATTGATTATCGTCACACTTGAAACAATGTTAATTGAACAGGATAATTATAATATATAATTCCACATGTCATTGAGAAACAACTTACAAGCATATTTTCCATGGCGGAAAAGTTATATTTTTAAGAATTATTATTACCATGGCATCTCAATAAGTAATATAAATAAGTAAAAAAATATATCTGAAAACTAAAAATGTTTATTTCTACATTATGCTGTGAGGTGTACAGTGTATTATATCACATGCAGGTCAGGCGAAGACCTTGCGCACCACATGGCGGTTGATGGGCAGCCAGCAGGAGAAGACGCGGTTGGCCCAGGTGCAGACATCCGACTCGGCCTCGTTGTGGTCGATGCACTTCTCCAGGCCGTGCTGGACGGTGGCCAGGTCTTTGCTGCTCTTAGAGGTGAACTGCGAGATCATGGCCCGCTCGTCGAATCCCTTCTTCTCTGAGAACAGCTCGAGCTTCTCCAGGAAGCACTTGACGAAGCAGCTGGTGCGTCGGTGGGCGGGAAACTCGTAGTTCAGGTACTTCTCGTAGATGTCGTCCGGCACGTAGAACTCCTCACGGCAATCCTCTAAAGCCTTCTCGGCGTCGGCGGGGCTCTTCGGCTGGAACTTGGCCGCAGTCTGCAAAGCAAGGAGTGGATAAGGAGTCACCTCCATCAGCAAGGGCAACCACTGGGCACTGACCTGGGCCACCAGCAACGTGGCAACGGCTGCGATCAGCAGGAGGAATTGGGACTGCATTTCTGGCTCAGACGAGGGCTCAAGTGCGAATGTGCCGACGGGTTAGCGACTAAGTCGCGCCAAGATTTTCCATTATCTTATATGCTCTCGCTTCGCACGAATTTCTCGGACCAGATTGTGGACCGAAGTTGGAAACAGTACGAGTATTACTGAGTAAACTGTCTCACTGAAGTTGAATTTGCCTAAATAAGATGTTGGTAAAACAAGAAATGCTTGAAAACTTATCAGAATGACTATCTTAAAACTAAAGTTAGTTATAAAAATTCGAAAGTTTATGATTTGGTATTAGTATTGACTGCTAAGATTTCCTCTTAGCCATGCAAACTTGGGCTTATATCGAGCAGTCGCTATACGCAAAGTTCACTGTGCTAGCACACCAAACCCGTTGCTAAGTGGTTCGCAGTGGTCGGTGGTGCGACGGTGCCGCCCGGTGGTTGGCTCTTGTGGTGTGTGGTGTTGGGTGTGTGGTGTATGGTGTGTGGTGTGAATGGTGGTGTGGCACCCTTGCGTCAGTTGCTCTCAAAAACGAAGCAGATCGGCGGAGCTGGGTTAACTGGGGCAGTCGCAGTCGCAGAGGTGGAGCGGAGGGAAACTGGCAAAGCAAACTGGTTTACCTGAATCCGAACCCGAAACCCAACTCGAAGTCGAGTCGCAGTGTACGCCGCTGTCAACAGCATCGTTGTTGGGCCAAGCTCTCGGATATGGACGGTTATATAATCGCAACGGGGCGAGCGTACAATGGTTACGTTTTGCTAAAGCCAATTAAACGATTTGTGTTCGTTACACAAATTCACTTGGCCTGCGCGGCACATTTGTGTGGCTCTGAAAAATGTGTGTTTGTCCCGTTGACCATTTGTTTATTGGCTCGCTCCACTTGCCTTTTTGCGCTGCAACAAATTCTAACACCTCGGTGTCAGCTTCCTGCGCACTTCCGCATCCCGGACAAATTTTTTCACACATACATATGTATGTATTGCCCACCTGCCACACACAGGAGGCCGAAGTGATAAAAAACAAGAGAGAACGCTATAGTCGAGTTCCCCGACTATCTGATACCCGTTACTCAGCTAGTGGATGTGCGAAGAAGAAATTTCAACACTGACAGTTTTTGGCGGTTTGTGGGCGTTAGAGTGGGCATGGCAAAAAGTTTTTTGGCAAATTGATAGAAACTTACAAGACTAATACAAAAATGAAAAAATATCAAAACATTTTTCAGAAGTGTGGGCGTGGCAGCTTTGGGCGGTTTGTGGGCGTAAGAGTGGGCGTGGCAAAAAGTTTTTTTGCAAATCGATAGAAATTTACAAGACTAATACAAAAATGAAAAAATTTCAAAACATTTTTCAAAAGTGTGGGCGTGGCAGTTTTGGGCGGTTTGTGGGCGTTAGAGTGGGCGTGGCAACATGAATCGACAAACTTGCGCTGCTTCTATGTCTCTGGAGTCTGTATGCTTAATCTCAACTTTCTTTTTTTTGTAGTTCCTGAGATCTCGACGTTCATACGGACGGACAGACGGACAGACGGACAGACGGACGGACAGACGGACGGACAGACGGACATGGCCAGATCGACTCGGCTATTGATCCTGATCAAGAATATATATACTTTATATGGTCGAAAACGCTTCCTTCTGCCTGTTACATACTTTTCAACGAATCTAGTATACCCTTTTACTCTACGAGTAACGGGTATAAAAATATATTTTGTTTGTTTACTGCTTTTTGGGTTACGCGGGCTGGCAGGCCCCAAAAATAAATTAAATAAATTATTCAATTGAATTTATTTATTACCGACCAATTTGGCGGCTCAACAGACTTTTGCATTTGTGTAATTAACGGCAGTTCGCGAAATATTGTTGAATATTGCGGACTATTGCCCATATGGCAAAGGGTCCTTCGTCCAGGACGCAATATTGCGATCCGGTTCCATTTGCCCACTCAACCCAACCCAACATCCTGGCCCGTTTGTTTGGCTTTTACTTTCGCGGCATGTCAGCGACATTGGCCCCGGTTCTTGAACTCCATGACCACCGAAATGGACTGTAAAAAAAATGGCCCAATGATTCACCTTTTGCAAGTGATTTATAAATGGCTTCTTTGGTCTAAATACATATTTTTTTGAATACTTATCATTTTTTTGAGTGTGTGTTGGCTGGCCCCACCCGATTACTTGAGATTATCGTAAGAGCAAACTGATACTCTCAGCATGTGAAAGAAATCCAGGCTCTGTAATCAAGTAATTGGCCCAAATCCATACACAGCATGAAGATGACTTGACACAAATTTAGTTTAAATGTCCAACATATGGCAGGTTATCGGTGCAAACAAAGGTCTTTGCAGATAATAAAAACCGATTTCCTTTAACGCTTTCTGATGAAATTTCACTGCCGAGTTTCATAAACTATGAAATTAAATGATGGACGAATTCTCTATTCCAAAACACCATTATTTCAGCTTACTCCTCGCTTACGCGCCCGTTACTAGCATCGAAATTGACCGGAAGCCAGAGGCAGCCCATCCCAGGGAAATAAAAACCAAAACGGAAATGTTTGTGCAGCGCAGAAATTTAAAATAAATATTTGAATTTCTCGAAACGTCGACACACGGTGGTGTTCGGGGCCTGCCATTTGCATTCCCAGTCCACAGGTTTTCCCACTTCTAACGTGAATGCAATTTTTGGCCTGGCTTTCGTTTTAACTTTGGCTGCCATAAATTGCACCAAAGTGCAGCTGCCCCGCCGGCATGTATTTATTTAAAAGTGCTAAAATATTTGCAAAACGCTTCACAATTGCATTTCGCCCTGGACCGATCACCATTTCACATCCACATCCACATCCTTTTTTTCCCACCTGCTGTGGGAGAGAAATATTTGGCGGCGTTTAAAATGCCTAAGCCCTCTAGTGCCCCCCGATAATTGCGTTAATATGCAGTCAACAAAAAATGCCAACCATATTTAATTAAATACCAGTCAGGGCATAATTGATTTTCCAGCTCGAAAGCTCAAAAAAATGAAAACCACATAAGCTGGCCAGTTCGGTGTAATGGAAACCAACTACTAAACAGAGCTTACTCGAAAAAACGAAATAACTCATAAACAGCGCAAACAAAATCAAACCTGCTGTGTGTTTTGTGTGCAGGATTTACTCAGATTATAATTAGGTCAGTTCCTGATTGAATTTGGACCATTCAATAGGAAAATGGTAGCTGCCACGCCCGACTTTAAAGTTCGAGGGTGTCGTCCAGAGCACAAACAACTTCCAGTTCAATTAAAAAGAGACACAGAAACAACAGGGTAGCAAAAAACAAATGCATAAAAGTGGCCGGCAAAAAGTGCACCATGCTCTGAGTGTTTTTGTGTTTTCTCCGGCAGAGAACAACCAAATGTAAATTCAATTGCCGGTCGTGCGCCACAGGATATCCGGCTGGCAGCCATTTTTAGGCATATCGCATAGCGCATATCGCATGCCTTGACCGGCCAGCAAACTAAACAATAAAATTTCATGGCCTTCGGTCCTTGGTGCAGCAGAAAGAACAACACTTTCTAGCCAATGCGCTCCTCCAATAACCGGGATGGGGTTCCAGTTCTTGCTTCCCAAGCAGGAAGGGCCATATATCACAAATTGAGCTGCGGCGTCCACTCACTTTGGACCCGGTTGTGTGTCCTGTCTGTGGCTCGTATATTATGAGCTCATATTAAAACATTTTACACACAATTTCGCCTGCAGTCGCCTGGCAAGCAGTGGCAGCCTCCACTTGAGGCATGAATTATTATGCACCTAGGCGTATACGCAATGTTTAATTTTCAACTCGAGCAGCGCGCTCTCTGCTCACATAAATTCCTAGGGCGGGCGACAAACGACTTGTTCAATTTCTCTTCCCATACACTGACATACATTTCCCATCCTCAGCTTGTCCCCTCTCGAACTAGACACGGAAGCTGGGATGCACTGAGCCCAAATGGGAGGTAGCTTATTCCAAAGTTTAAGAGATATTCCTGTTATTACATTTTACTTACTTACTTTTTGTATATTAATATTTTCACTTCAAATTTTTCATAAATAAATCAATCGCTTAAAGCATTGCTACAACTTAGGAAACTCGTCTTTTTTGTTTTCAGTGTACATTTCAACTGTGTGAGCCCAAGAAACTATGTATGCGAGGAAAGGGCTGCGACAGAGAAGTGACTTTTTTGCCAGGACTACAGGACCAGACTAACTGCTGATGGCGGCCACGTACACATGTCGAAAACTAACTGCTGCCACCGCTGTCCTTGCCGTCCTAGCCCCCCTCATCCCCCCTTTCGTCTCGTCCTTTTCCGCCTTTTCCGCCCTTCGGTCCTCGTCATCATCAGGAGCTGCAAAAATTTCAGCCATTTGTCCTGCATGCTTGCGGCATAAAAATATGCCAGGGCCAGCATTTTCATGCGGGTCATCTCCTTGGAACTCCCAGCTCCCAGCTCCAAACTGCCGAGCTCCAACTCCGATTCCGGCTCCAAAATGCAGCTGCAGCGCCCGAAAGTCAGGCTACGTGTGTGTCTGTGCCCCAGAGAGTTTTTCGGGTTTTTTCGAGGCAGGCCTCACTGCTGCAACTTTTTGGGGCAGGGCAAAAATCACACAGAACTGGGCACAAATAAAACTAGTCCGAGGACTCCCAGTTCGCCTAACTGCTCCTAGTGCTCCTAGTTGGCTGGAAAATAACAAAAGGGGCGAACGGATGGGGTGTTTAGCAAATGGACTCTGGCCGAAAATGCTGCTGGCACTTTTGCAAAACATTCCGAATACAAATAAAAATCCTAGTCATGTGAGTCACAGCAATCATTTCCAATGCAAAATAAAATTTCATTTTGTTTTACTTACTCTCCTTTTGGCCATCGTTGTCCGCCGCCTGTCCGCCTGTCCGTCTGTCCTTCTGTCCGTCTGTCCGCCAGTGGGACATGTTTGTTTACGCTTCATCATGTCGTCGTTAGCCGCTGTCCCAGGACCTTGTCCTCCGGGGTGGCCACCCTTCAGATGTCCTGGACTCAGCCAATGACACGATGACATTTTAATATGACCTGTAACTTTTGTTTAGTCTGAGGCTGCTCATCGTCATCGTCATCGTCATCGTCATCGTCATCATCATCTTCATTTGCCCGGGGAGTTCCAGCTGTGTGCACAGAGCTAATTCAGTTTTATTAAATATTTTTCACGCTTCTCGCATCTATTTCCATTTCCATTTCCATTCTTGGCATTCGTTCCATTTCGATTTATTATGGCGCTTTTCTTACATAGGTAAATGGCTGCCTGATTTGTTGTGAATCGAAATCAAAGGTAATGTAGCGCACAAAATCAGAGTCATACAGACATTGAACACATATCGCTAACCAAGCCGCCCGTCTGCGTCTGTTGCACGTTCAATTTTTCATTACTCACGCCTCAATCAATCACAAAAAGCGATTTTATTTCGTTTTGATGCGTATTATAAGCGCTGATCTGATGTGTGTATGTGTGTGTGTGTATGTTTCATTTTCTTTATCCGCGCATTTCTTTCACGCTCCGCCTGTTTGAGACGCCGAGGGGCGTGGCAGGCAGGCGGCCCACATGTGGTATGCGCATTATATTTTGCACTGCGGCAGCATGTGCGCGTGCATAAATTGAAATTTATATTAATTTAAATGGCCAATTAAGCGGCAGCAATTCGAAAAGGTTTAGCGTAAGCCCCCACAGCACAAACAAATTCGCAGCAGGCATAAAAACCCTTGTTTTTATCGCCGATTTCTGCCTGTCATGTCATCGAAAGTCAATGAAAATGCGATATGTTGCATAAGTACTCTCGTATTATGTTTTTTACTTTTCGCGCAAGGAATTACAAACTGTGTACAAGGTACGAGTTCTGAGAACCGCCTTTGCGTACTTTTCGCTTTTATCTTGGTCATGTTCATCTCTGGAAAACTATTTATAAGACCAGCCTATAGGGAACGCCTCTTAAGGCTTATTAAGGTTTTTGCACACGCCTGATGATTACTATCTGACCATACAGAGGGAGAAAAGATGAGTTCCACCTAATTATAAAATATCACTGGATGTTGTTCAAGTTCAAAAGTTATTAGATACAAGTAACAGTTTTGGTTATAAATTTACAAATCATTGAAAACTTATGGATTTTAGGAGAGCAATTCTTGTTAGGAATTTAGAAGTTAATGGATCTGATGAAGACCTAATTATAGTGTGGACACAATATTTAAAAAGATTTCGTCATTGGTAACTTGCTATTTATTATTTAATAACATTGGAGTTTACGTGGGCCTTCCCTATTTTATTAGGATGGTACTACAAATCTGAGTGATTTCTAAAGCCAGCACTCCTATCTTCAGATCGAGGAGCAGCTGCTATTTCGCATGGGACTTCCCCTGGCTCCCTGGGCCCACTTTTGGGCAAAACCTCTTGAAAGAGAGTGACGTGTCGATCGGCTCTTGGCTTCTGGGTCTCCTACGCAGTGTGTCTAATACAGTTTGGCTTGGAGGACTGGCAACCACGCTTGGCGTCGTTGTTGTCGCCGCTGTGACAACGCCTTTGTGATTGGAATACGAAATAAGGCAGTGCAGAATGGAGCCACAAAATCTGTGGAAGACGAACCATGGATTTGGCTTTGTGTTCTGGCCGTGGCTCTCGGATGGAAATCACAAATCAAACGCATCTGCCGGCACGGCAGAGGAGACAGCTGCTGGGAATTCAGAGTTTGAATTCAGAAAGAAGTCTGAACCGTGTGTGTTTTCGTCTGTTTGCGACAACTGTCAATGTATCTTGTAGTTGGCGTCGACTGGTAATTACGTGACGTTTCCCGATAAATTGTGATTCGTGGCGTGATTTGCAGACGGCCATTACTCGAGACTAATGTGCGGCATGCCCTCAGAATTGGAACAAACGCCAAAACGCTTTGATTGTAATGCATTTCTATTAACGGTTCCGCTGGCTGTTGGCCACATCCACATCCACAACCATAGGCCATAGCCACCGGCTCCACCCGCTCTCCAGTTTTTTGTCCCAATAAGGCCAAAACGCCGCCAGGCAGCCAATTCGGCGGCCACATGGTGACCCAGTTCGTCAATGGAATCCACAAATACGAGGCTTTAATACGGGGGTGGGGCAGTGACGTTCGGCTCGATTCATTCAGCGGAGGTCATCAACCCGGAGAGCTGCGTTCAATGCATTGACACGGATTTTGGCTTCGGTCCTGCATAATAACCAACTGCACATTAACAGTTAACACCCGTTAACGCCAGTTGGCAAGTACACTGCAAAAAAAAGGTATTAATTTGTAAAGGTTATGGGAAAAACAATTTGAAGAAACAATTCATCGATTTCAATATAACGACAACCTCTGTTACCTTCGTAATTAGATGTATTATTTAAGAAATGTAACTTTAATGAAATCAAGAGATAATGCTATAATCGAGGGCTCGACTATCAGATACCCGTTACACAGGTAGTGGAAGTGCGACCGAGAAATTTCAACATTTTCTGGAATATAGGTAGAAAGTGGGAAACAACAATATTTCAACATTTTCTGGAATATAGGTAGAAAGTGGGAAAAAATAATTATATGAAAACAACATAAAAAATTTGGGCATGTTAGTTTTGGGTGGTTTGGGGGCGTTCGTTTTCAACAAATCTAGTATAGTACAATATTTTACCGATTTTTTTATCAAATATTGTCGTGAGATTGGATCCCTGCATAAATCAA
The DNA here is from genome assembly GCF_016746245.2 of Drosophila santomea. Taxonomy (NCBI): domain Eukaryota; kingdom Metazoa; phylum Arthropoda; class Insecta; order Diptera; family Drosophilidae; genus Drosophila; species Drosophila santomea. The sequence continues at coordinate 17,913,456 of NC_053019.2, forward strand.
AGACCCAGCGAGGTTTTGCTTGTATATGGATTTTCACCAACACCGTGATAATAAAAGTTCCTTGTTTTTTGGAATAGGAAACATATTAGGCCAGCTTTATAAACATATGTATAAATTATATAAGAACTGAAAGTTTGTTTCCATGTAACAGGCCGTTTAAGTACAGGTGAACCTTTTTCAATCGGCGGTCGCAGGGATGCGGAGTCCTGCACTTAGTGATGCCCTCCGTTCTGCAACATCGATGGTCCTGTCTAACGATCATTTGCGGTTGCAGTGCTGACGAGGCCTTTGCCCTTGTTTATTATATTGTCATTATGCTAATTTGATTCGCAACTCAACTGATTGCCAGTCGCGCAGAGAGAGAGAGTGTATATAGTAATATAGTGTGTTGTCAGCTTGGCAAGTGAAGTGAATGGCTGGGAGATATATCGGCCGATGTCGGCGGCGTGACGTTAATGTCGATGACATGTACTGCCTTCGGTTCGACTGCATTTGACATTTCGCACATGGCTTTCTTGTGATTACAGCTCTTACTCTTGCGCCTGTTTACCTTTCAATAAAATTGTTGAATAATCAAAGGCACAGCAGAAACATCACATACAGCCGTATACAGTAGCGCGATACGCGCTCTGAAAGGTTCATTTCATTTTGTTGCGAATCATTTTAGCTCAGAAGAAAGTGTATTGCGAATTTTTTTCCATTTTTTTGGTTATTTTGGTTTGACTTGATTTGCGTGATGTGCATGCGGAGCAGCGGCCGCGGCAGGTTTCATTATATAATCCCGCAAAGGCTGTGGTATTTTAAGCACTAAATAAATAAGAGGCGTGCTTGCACTCGGTGATGCTTCCAAATGCCTTTCCAAAGATCAGGCCCCCTCAAACCGAGAGGCCGAAAGGCAAAAGAGCAAGTGAATCCCGACCATCGTAAGATCCAGCCACGGTGGTTCACCTTCCCTCGGAACCGGCTTTCCCACAACTGGCAGCAGTTGAATGGCAAATTCTTATTGGCTGAATGAGAAACCTTGTTCTTAAGGGCACACAATGCATTTTGTATGGGAAAAATATAAAAATAGACTTTAAAGGCACTAATACAACACATTTCTTCCTAATGCCATTTAACCTTAGTTGGGAGCTACAAAAAGACTAATATATTTGATCAACAATATTTTTTTGAATTTTCTTAAAGCAAACCCCTTTATTTTTTAGCCAGAGTTTTTAGTTCATGAGTATTACAATCTAGTAAAAAGAGAAAATGGGCAATCGTTGAAAATGGTATGCCTAGAACCTCGCACTCGAAATCAAAATTTAAATTTCCAGCTACCCAAACGGGGAAAATAGGCAAAACGTGTCGGGCATGAGTGAAAATTTCTAGCAGCAGCAAACTAAATGCCACCATGACCATATTTAAGCAGCCGGCCACCAAAAGTCATTTGACACACTGTTGCTGTTGCTGAGGATGATTTTGCTTCGGCTTGCGATGTTGGTAGCAGTCAGCAGTCAATAAACTAAAACCGGTAGCATGAATGGCCGGTTATGATTTTGGGGCTGGAACTCGATGGCTGCGCTATTAGCAATCGCAATGTGTAGAAAAAGGTCAGCGGGCCAGAGCAACGATGTTTTGGCTGGAATGGCATTCGATTAGGGTTTGGCTAAGAGCTTTTAGTTTTCGGTTCTAGTTCATGTGGGATTCCAGTTTCATTGTCGGTCTCTGTGTGAAATGACTACATTCCGCTTGGTCGAAAGTTCAATGCACCTCAGGGAAGCATCTGCGCACAGAAAAGAATTGCATGATACTTTAGTCAGTGACTATTCTAGCAACGGTGTGAAAAATGTCTATATTTGAAAACTATAGGGATCTTTAATTGATATAACAGGTAACTAACTAATGTGCATCTACAGTTTACATAAGTTGAATTTTAAGTTTTCTACAAAAATTTGACTTAAATCGAATGGACTTGTTCTTCCCCTTCCCCTTTTTTGATATCACTATTCAACAATATTTTGTAATTTTTAAATAAATCGTTTGAAATAAATACAATTCGTTATATATTTATTAATATTTATATAATTATTAACGTATTTATATTTCAATAACATAGGAGCTCTGGTTTTTGAGACACGAATTTCTTCCAGTGCAGGTGTGTGAGCTGTTGCTCCAGCTGTCAATTAATGGCAAATGTCAGGGGCTGGCTTTGCAGCATTAATCATAATTAGTTATGCCACACGCCGGCAACAACAACGATGGCCATTGATATGTGGACTGTAAACTGTAAACAATTAGAGCTGATTTGAAAAACGCTAACTGTAATTGGGAGTCGAGTGTTGTGTGGGGTTCAAGTGGCAGCTGCTCTGTCGAAAGTCGTGCCTGGCAATTAGCCGCATTTAGGCACTTGGGTTTAGGCCGCCTCGCCAACACACGTAACACCACCAACTTGGCGCCTGGAACTTTGGGCCGGGATCTTGTGCGATTGGCTTTCAGTAGGGACAATGGGTACGAAGGTGATATGTGCGACTATGCGTACTATTTTCAGCCCTTTGGGAAGTTATCTTATCCAATGGGCATTACGTAAACGGCGGAGCTGAAGGGAGTGAGCCGGCAATTTGACACACAGTTCGCCGCTTGCCGACCATTGTTTTCGATTAAGTTTTGAGCAGCAACTGACAGAAATTCGTTATAAAATTGCTCTGCAGTGGACAGCGGCAAAGCTAACATTTTAAACAATTATAAAACTTGTTTTACGCTCGACAACACTACAAACAGCGAAGTGCAGCCAGCGTTTTGCCATCAAATGCGGCGTGGCTGTCAAGTGCAGTTTTCCCCATTTTCAGCTCCTATACCGCATCCATTTTCCACATCCATTTCACCCAAACAATTGTTTTGTCATCGGCGGCAGATGTGTCCTTCACTCAAGAATGAGTCGTATAATTATACATTCGTATTTGGTACGGTAATCTAGTTATAGCAAAGCCTTTGAAAAGTAAGTTATTTTCATTGATTGACTATAAAGTAGCAGTTGCCTTAGGTGCTTCTTTCAATTTGTCTGTTTCGAATTTCAGTAATTTTTCCCAGCCAAGAAAATATGTCGATGCACACAGAGGAGCTGGGACGCCTTTTGGCTGTGATTGGCGATGAGGTATGAGCCTAGCCAAATTATTTACAAATTAATACATCCACACACTATTTTTCTAGGACACGTGTGTCGGCTTTATGCTTGGTGGCATTGGAGAAGTTGACGAGGATCGTGAGACCAATTTCATGGTCGTGGAAAGGGGTAATTTCATTTCGTAATCAGTACTTTTAGTTTTTCCTATATTCTCATATCGTATTCAATTGTATTCCAGACACCACTTCCGACCAGATCGAAGAGTGTTTCAAAAAGTTCCTTAAACGACCGGACATTGCCATCATCCTGATCAACCAGGTTTACGCGGACATGATTCGCCCCACTGTAGACGCTCACAATCTGGCCATGCCCACTGTGCTGGAGATTCCCTCTAAGCAGCGAGCATACGATGCCTCCAGGGACTCGATTCTGAAGCGGGCTCAAGTGAGTTAGCCTGCGCCGTGAAAGAGTTATCCCCAAGTCCTCCTGACCAATTCCTCTGCAGAGCGTCATCAGTCCGCCCGAGAGGCACTACTAGTGGCTCAGTTTTGGAATTCACTTTGGCGATCGGGGGCGTGTAATGAAGGATTTGCATAGTTTTCAAATGCATACCAAATGCTGGTGCTACAAACTAGTTCGAATAGTTCTCGAAACACAGAATCCTACAAACATAGATATATTCACACAAATAATGGAAGAAAATAAAGCTTATATCTACATGGGGCAACTTTGCACTCGATTCATGCGTTTTAAGGAAATTGCCAAAAAAAAAAAACAAAAAAAAGCTGCAGCAGCAACAATTTGAAAGGGGAAAAGCAACAAAAATGCCTTGCGCTTGCAACAAAATTGAAAACAGCAACCGCACAAAAACAAATCAAAAGAAAATAAAAGAAAAGGAAAAGCCATAGCAAAGTACCAACAAAGTGAACGAAAACGATACAAATAAGCGCTGAAATGCCAATACATTGCAAAAATGCCAGAAGAAACCCGAATAAAACCAAGTATAACAAAACGACGAACCGAAAAAGGGACAACAGAAACCTGACAAAATAAAAACTCTTAAAAAGACAGCACAGTTTACGTTGTCTGGATGGATCTGGATCTGGATCTGGACCCAGTTGCAGGGAATGTCGGGGAAAAGCGGCTTCTTACGGCCTGCTAAGCGCAACAAAAGCAAGCGAAAACAATATTCGAGGAAAGTATTTTGCGCCAACTTTTCGCACCAAAAAGTTGGCGCCGAGAATGCATTCAGAAACTTCTGCTCCAGTGACAAGTTTGCTGCAACCGAGCCCCGAGCCCCCAGAATCTAGAAATGAGAAAGGAGAACGTAGCCCTGGTCTCCACCACCTCCAACACACACGAGCAGCGCCCAAAACTATATAATATAAATTGCTTTAATCTTGGCTAGAAGGCATTCACATTCACTGGCAATTGCCATGCATTTTCACCCGGTACGATGCTTTTGTTGATAAATGTATCAATTTGCATTTTGCATTATTAACAAGGCTAGGGGACATTGACATAATCCTTCCTCATTTATAACCAAACAAATTTCTATGATCGACTATCTTTTATGAAAAGGAATCTTAACATTCCAGATAATTACAATTTGGCTTGTACATAATGCTGAAGTCCTATGCTTTCTGCATGGACAGTTTAAAAGTCCGGTTATTATTCAGTTTGCACTAATTATCCAGTTCTATAATAAACTGGTCTCCAGTTTTACCAACGCCATTCAAATAAAATCTCCCCAAAAGTCTGCAAAGCTTTTTCATTCTTCTGGCTCTCTTTCAAAATATCGAATGATGCTTTTGGAGGGGTAGTTAAATTTCTGATATAGATGGCAGAAAGGTAAACGCTGTAGTCAATTTCTTGAGCGTTAGAGTGGTTTTTGGTTTTTTCAAATTTCATTTTCGTGCTGTTAATGAAATCGTATGTCTATAACTTTGCCCATTGTTTACCATCCGGAAGTGCCGCCAAAAAGTCAAAAGCTGAGAACACAGACCTGGCTGGTTGTCAAGTATCTGGACACGTAGTACTAGCCACTCATCTTTTCAGGGCAGGCAGGTTTTGACAACGAAATGGCGTGGAGCATTTAGGACCTAATTAGCCGCACATGCCATTTACATTAAGCGGGGTGCACGGGGCGTATGCGTAATTGCATTACATGACGTCTGCCAAGCTCACTTTGCTGCAGTTTGGCTGTCACCTGCCAAAAGCATTTTGTAAAGACCCAGACTAACCAGAGCCTGCCATTGGCACTTCAAAGAGCTAAATGAGACTTCTCAGCGCACTTGCCATTTACGATAATATAACTGGAACTCCTAAAGCAGTCAACTAACTAGCCTTTAAAGATTTAATTTTGTTATAGAATTCTTAAATCCGATACATTTTTTAAGTCTGAATGTTAGTCAATGAGTTCGCAGGGAAATAATTCTTGGAAAATGATTAGTGGCTAAAGGAACATCATGACCACCCGAATTAAAATTATTCACCTTACGCTTTCATCAGCTAGAAGAGCACAATATGACATCAATTGGCGGAAATGGGACAAGACCTTTTGAGGGCCCAAGGCAGAACTTTTGACACACAGCGACAAGTTCTGCGTCTTTTTAGCAGTTTGGGTGGAAGAAGAAAGAAAACTAAATAAATAAGCGACTAACTGACTGACTGAAGACAGCAGCAGCGTAGAATCGGAGCATTGCAGCGAAACTTTTGCGACGAGCAATAGGGAACATAAATAAATGAAATTATTCAAAAGTAGTTTGGAATTCTCGTGACAGCGCATAAAACAAACAGCTGAATGCAATTTGGCTCATTCTAAGCCATGCGAGAAGGAAAAGTGAAAATATAGCAGCACCGGCAGCAGCCAGACGATGAAAAAGATAGTCAGAGTCGGCAAAAGTCCGGATCCGGAGCCGGATCCGTCTCGGCTTAGCCAGTGTAAATGAAATGCATAGACAAGAGAACGGGGCAGATGGAGTCCTTCAGAGCGACAGGGACTGGCATAATTATAATTGGAACTGGGAGCCGAAAGCTGGGCCCAGCTCGAGTGCGTAAACTGATGCCACATTTTTGGCAATTCAATTTCGGAAATGAAATCGAGACACATGGACACAGTGCCTCCGATGGCCGATGGTCCTTCATCTGCTTGCCAAATGGAGCATAAGATGCCGTCCCCAGCGGAGTTAACAAATGGAATTGTTGCTTGCTAAATTAACCCACTAACAACGTCCGGCCATCACTAAACTATTGCGTTTCAGAACTTGTCGGTCTAATCGGTATATAGGATGCTCCTGTAGCGACCACGCCCACCCAGATGGGACTCGACATCCGCAGTGGCAGGAACGTGCTCGAAAACAAAGTTAATTAAATGATCTGATCTCCATTATTCCCTGAAAGCTAATCTCAATTACAAAATTGGAATTGCCGGGCGAACTCTGGAGCGAAAAAGCTTTTGAACTTTAATCGTGAGCACGAAATCATTAGGGTGCTATAAGCTATCTAAATAATCAATAAAAGCTTATATATAAAATATTTATTATTTATTATAAAACTGATCTCTAGATAGATTAAAAATTAATAAAATATAAACGTCTTTTTTAATTGTTAAATTTTTGTATTAAAAAAACTTACAGCATGTATATGAGGAGAGGGAAAAGAGACTTGAATGGGAAACAATATAATGTCGTTTCTAGGAGATATAGGAATGTATTTGAAATGTTAAGGTTCTGGGCCTTTTGCCAGTGCAGAGTTCACTCGAACGTCAACGGATGGAACTTGGCCAAAATGTAACTCGAATGTCAAAGAAAACAAGGAAAGTGAGCGGGTTAAAGTGCAGTATCTCTGTCCGGAGATGAGCTGCAGGGAATCGGATTAGTTAGTCCGAGGACTGCATGCTGCACTCCCCTCTTACCCCTCTTACCACCGATTCGATGCAATCGACACGGCACAAAGCGTTTCATTAACCACTGCAAATTGGCAGCAATTCATTGAAAGGCATTCGAATCGTGTGCGTCGGTGGGTTTGTGCGTTCTCGATTTGCCTGCGGCACGTAGCATATGGATAATACGTATGTGGGCGACTCGCAGCCGAACTCAATTCTCCGAATCACTGAGCTAAACAAAATCATTGAAATTGCCATTGTCTGGGCACTGAGTGGATAAGCACGGCAGCATTGATATATGGCACATACTCGTTTCCCACTCGAATGCCATATGCCATACAAGTAGTACAGGACATTTGGCCAGACCGCTGGTCACTTTGCGGGTCGCCCTGCCAGGTTCTGCCCTTGATTAGTCCTCCTGCGGGTCCTTTGCTCAAGATTGGATTACTTGATTTGCCAGCCAAGTGTCTAATTAATTACTTTGCATTTAAATGAACCCCCCTCCTTTTCATCGGAGCAAATTTCGTACGGTAGTGTTACAAGCTGATACGTGCACTCAGGAAAACGTGAATCGGTGCCAAAAAACAGTGATGTAAGTAAACCACCGCTTGCCTGCTATTTAATTTGTATATTAACTGTACAAATAGGTAGTGCGGTTAAACTCAAGAGTGATCGAATGAAACATGTACTTATTCCAGTTCATTGAAGTCATAGTTCATTGTTCATCTGCCGAACAAGGCGTTAAAACTTAATAGTTTCCCTCTAGTAAGTTTCAAGAGCAAAATGTAGTGGAGGTTTTGTACTAGAAACCCCTTCTTTTTTTGAGTGTGTGTCTGCTTGATTGGAGGCGTGGCAGCTGCATGTTGTGGGGCGGCCATCACTCTGGCTAATTTGTATTCAAAACAGAGAAAGCAGTGCCAGTGTTTCAATTGATTGAATGAGTCTGGGTCGACCTCGGGTCCGAAGTCTGGCAAGCTGGGCACGGATGTCGGGAGATTAGCAGACGGTACAAAGTTCACCTGACTAGCTTTGACTCCGTCTAATTGGAAGTGACAAATGGAAGCTAGGCTCCGCTGCGCGCTGTTTGCATTTGGTCCAGGACTAAAACAGGTTTCGCCAACTTTGAAGTTTCAATTTTAAAGCCTACGCCATTAATTCGAGCGGAAACTGCACTTCTAACTGGGGAACTATTCTTTTGTTGTCCGTGCGCAAAAAATTGGTGCAGAAACGCTGCAATAAAGCGAGGCTCATTTTTGGATTCACTTCATATGCATAACAAATGAATAAGTTTCGTATTATCCCGAGTTGCAATAACAATAACAGAAGTGAAAAAAATCGGAGCGCACGTAAACACTGATAAACAATTAAAAGGCGATAAAAAGCATAATAATAGCAAATGAATTCAAGTGGGCCTGGTGCACAAAGGATAAAAGACGCGGGAGTTTGGTTTATTCAAATAACAATTGCCAAATACTTATTTAACCAAAATAACGGCGCAGCGCAACTTTCTGGCTTTGGGCATTGGGCTTTGTCGGTGGCGTTGGCCGCAGAATGTGCAAAAATTTGTATAAAAATGCCAGAGCAAAGTGTGCCACACCCACCGCACATTCACATTCACATTCACATCCACAGACACAGACACACCCATACTCGGTGGTGCAACAATAAAATACCAGAGAGCCGCTGACGGTGGGTAGCGCCTTCCTTTCTGGGTGGTGCTCGCCATCATTTTGGGGTAATGCAAAATTACGTTATAACGGCATAAATTTAAATAAATGCTGGTCTCAGGATTTTTATGCATTTCTACCGCATAACAAATACTTTTGTTGCCCCCAGCCACCTACATTCCGCTCTAATGTGGCTTGTCCACGCCCACCGCCCACCGCCCACCGCCCATGCACGCTTTCACACTCTTACACATGCGGACAAATTTATAGCACTTGAATAGTGGAAAGCAAATGAAACAAATATAACAAATTTATAAGGATATCAGACACGTTAAGATATTTCACAAGGCCGCGAGATACCTTTGTTATTTGGCCATAAGAGTAACATTTTGTTATATGTGTTTGGTACTGTGAAGTGATGTGCTAGTTTCGCACCACTAATACATACCACTTACCCTTTGAACCTACAGTCTTTACTCTGGAGCGAGCTTTTTTGTTGGCTAAACAGAGAAAGGAATATTTTGGTTACAATAATTTAGGTAATAATTGTTTGCTTTACAGCCCTTTCCCCATTAAAATAGCAACGACTTATGATCCTTTGATTGGCAATATTACTGTATTTGCTTTGTATGTACTTTCACAGTCTTTCTTAACGCTGAGTGCTATTTTTGCCACCTCAAGTGTGTATTCTAACAATTCGTAGGCGGTTAAAGCTGCGGCTGCTGCAGTCAGCTAGTGAAATTTCCTTCCGCTTTGGCAAGAACGCGAAATGCTTTCATTGGCTCTCTCTCTCTCTCTCCTCCTTCCTCTCTGCGAGAGTGTGTGCGGTTTTGTGGGTGTGTGTGTGTGTGTGTGTGTGGCAAAGAAACCCTTGGCTGTTATTTGAATGCCCCTAAAATTATGCAAAGTAATCCTGTCTCGCCCGCTCGCGAAATCCGCGCCGATATTTGCAATTGTTAACGTAATAAGCGGGCTTAACTGCGAGCTGCACCTGTGCTACGACCTGTGCTACAGCCACCTGCAAACCAACATTCCCCTTCCATCGCCACGCTCCTTTTCTTGGCCATATCTCTGGCCCAATACCTCTTCATCGCTTTTGGGCTCGCCACTGTTGCCAGAGCAAATATTTGGGCACTTTAAGCGGAGGGCGCTGGACTTCAAAAAGTCGCCCAATTAAATGGCCAACTGCAATTCCTTACAGTGTAGCATTTTCGGAGTTGCCCCACCTCCCCACCTCTCGTCTGGCTTCGCTTTCCATCCGGATGTGGCTGCGCCATGCTATTCGGTTTACGTAGTAAATTAACTTCCGTTTTATTTGTAAGATTTCCTTTCGCTCTGCTCGTCGTTCGCTTGCCTTTTTTGCTGCCTGTCCTGCCTTGCCCTGCCACGCCCCTGATCCCTGGCCGCCCCTTGTATCCTTTCCGCGCTCCGTGTGCTTTTGTTCCACTATTTGGGTTATGCTTGGTCTGGCTGCTCGGTCTGCTTTTGTATATTTTTAAGCGCTTTTTCATTCAATTTACGAAATTGAAGTGGGAATTGAGAAATAAATTCCGTTTTCTTTTCTGGCTCCTGCCTCTGGTTCCGAAATTCGGATCCCAGTTGCACTTTGCGTGCAGCGAATGCGAGCAAAAGCCCAGACCTCTAGACCTACAGACCCCCAAAACTCCAGACGAAATTAGGTGAAATGCAAACGTTTAGCGTAATGAACTAATTGTGGCGCCCGCCTGAAGGTCGGCCAACGCCGGAAACGGGGGCATTTAAATGCGGCACAAAGCCTATTTCCGGCACTTGTCCGTATCGCGACCCTGCATTTGCCGACTGCAGAGGTAACAAGAGAGAATACTATAGTTACCCGATAATCAAATACCCTTTACTCAGCTAGTGGAAGTGCGAAGCAGAAATTTCAACATTGACAAAATATCTCACAAAAATTTAAAAAAAAGTTACAAGTATCATACGGACATACGGACGGACAGACTGATCAAAATTATATATACTTTAAATGGGCAGAAACACTTCCTTGTTACATACTTTTCAACGGATCTAGTATACCCTTATACACTACAAGTAACGGGTATGAATAGCCACCATCTTAGTAAATCTCATGGAAATTTTTCTCTTTCCTAACAGTTATGCATGCATTTGAGTCGTTTTTTGGGAATAATGTTTAAAAGAAGTGTTCTGAGAAACTAGCCCAGGTCCAGAAGAGATTCCTGCGTCGCCTTGGCAATACGATTGGCTTATCTGGGACAAGACTCCGGCAGCCTTCGTCCTCGGCATTCAGACAGAGACCCTGACTCCACTCATTTGCCTATTTTACTGAGCATGAAAATACACGCTTAGAAGGGATTCCCAAGATATTGTGTTAGTCATTTTAAAACCTACCTAGCCTGTAAATACTTTTTTTAACCATGAAATCTACAGTTTTGGTAATGAGCATAATTTATTTGCCAGGTCAGATTAAAGGAAATCGAAACTGTTTTTAAAATATATGAAAAAACGTAGCTAATTTAAGCAAAAAAGAAATTATCTTCTACGGAATTTCAGGTATCTAATAGTCATAGCTCTTTTTCATAGCGATTCTTTTCGTTGTGGCTTTAGTTTAACATACTTTAAAAATATACAATTCGTACTTATAGTAATAAACCTAATATCTATATCTATATATCGTATCTATTTCTTTAATAGTTGTTATACTTTTTTAAAAGTGTAAATCCTAAGCAGACTTAGCATTGGAAGTTACCATTCCACTTAGCTCAAGTGTTGCATGTTTGTCCTTTTTGTGCTTTGAGTACTTTCAATTTCTATTAAAAGGTTTTTGTAGGCGAAGGAGCTTTACATATGCGTCGATGATGTGGCGTAGAAATAAAAAAAAAATAGATGAAAAACAAGCAGTACTGAATCTGCTTCTCGTCCTCGACATCATCGTCCAATTTGTGTTGATAATTTCACGGTTTGTTGACAATTCAGGTGGACAACACGCTGGTCGTGCGGGGCTGAGTGTGTGGATTCCTTTGTAGCGACTAATGCCATCGAGTTTGCCCCGATCCCCAATCCCGTCCCATATTTGAGTGCATTGTCATGGTATTTACATGCACTGCTGATTGCCACTAAGCCAAAACTATAGGGGGAAAATGGAAAAGATGGTCGGCAGGGACTGACTCACTTTGATTCAAGCATTTCACTTTTGTATCAAATGATTGCCCTTTCAATTGGTTTATGGTTCAGTGTGCTGGCAAATGTATTTAGGCGGCTTTTGCCAGGCAATATCCAGCATCGATTGGATACCAGCTAGCATAAAAAGAACTTGGTTTTTGGCTTAGGTGTGTAGGTGTGCAGGTGTGTGACCAGTTGCCCGGATTACGACAAAGAGTCTCTCCGCAAGGACAAATTGATCGAATCTGTCTGAAACCCATTGAATTACAAATGTTTGTCAGTCAGATTATATACATCGGATCTTATTACATGCGCTACATTTTTATTTAAACCGATTGAGTGATTCATCATTCAATTCATTTTATTTCATTTAAATCGTTTATCTGACACAAGCTCAGTGCAGCGTTACAAAAAAGCGTTAAAAAACAATAAAGAAAGCCTGCCAGAAAGTCCAGCCAGCCGACCGAGCCAACCCAACCCAACCCGCAAAAAACCGTGAGTTAAACAATACATTTTTCAGCTGCCAATGGGCAGAACGCACATACGCACCGTTGCCGCTGGCCATCAGCTAGTCTGTGGCAGATCAGAGCGGTCCGACGCTTCAGGGCCGCCCTTTTAAAATGCAGCAAGCGGATGCGAAAAACAAAATACCCAGCCGTACTCGACATCAACTTCACCGCTGACGGGCCGTTGATCTCTTTGCATTGCAGCCATTGGCCGCGGGTATACTGGTCGGATGATTAATATCTGTGTTTGCTTATTTTAAAAACATTGGAAAACAACCTAATGGGAATATGAATAATTTTAAGTGCCAACCTGGACCTTTTTAATACCATTAAATATCGAGTTCATTAGCATCGCAAATAATAAATAATAATAAAAATTTATGTAAGCGAACTACATCTTTTCAAAATTGTTTATAACTGGTTACTAGGTATGTTACGGCCTGTAGTCTCCGCCGTCTCTTGGGGCTGCTTCGCTGGACAGCACTCGTGTGTATTGACTTCATTTTAAATTGGCGGTTAAATCTGTTTGAAATTGTCACGCAATCACATCAATGCACACCCAACCAGACAGCAGACATCAACACAGACAACGGCAACTGCCAGTGGTCTCTATACTATATGCCGTATGTCGTATGTCGTATGTCGTATGCCGTACGCTGTATTCCGTATGATTTCGCTACCATAGCCGTAGACACGGCAGTGGGCCGTAGTCTGTAGTCTGTAGTCTGTAGTCTGCCCATCTGAAGTCTCCAGCCGGAAATGGAAATGTTTTTAGTGATTTTACTTGCGCGTTCATTTTGCACTGCATACTTTAGCGCGCAGCGGCGACGCAATCAACGCAACGAGGCATTAATTTGTTGTACACTGTGTGACATAATTGGGTGACAGTGCGGCAGAATAAAAAATAAATAAATAAGACGAAACCAGCAATGGAAAGCGAAACACGAAACACGAAATGCAAAATGCAAAATGGGAAATGCGAAATGCGAAAAGCGAAAAGCGAAAACACTGTTGGGCAGGCCAGCACTTGTGGCGCCGCTTCTAGTTCCCCTTCTGTTCCGATGCCGATGGCAGGTGTCAGGTCGGGATTGCTCCCTTTTTTGCCGGAGTGGCATTCAAGTTTATTAGCCTATGAAAAATTTGTCGGATTTGCGCTCGCCTTTGAGCGTGCATTCAAATTTTAATTAATGCGGCACTCCCCCCGCCTCTGGACTCCCCATTCCCGCCGGCTGCTGTGGCTTTGCAGTGGCTTCTCGGATGGAAATTCGATTTTCACATGCTCCGACTCTGACCCCAACGAGATTCTTGTGCTGGGTCGTCCTTGGTCTGCGGTTGCCGAGTTTTGTTGCGCTTTGTTCCGCGAAAGAAAAGGTAAAAAAAAAAAGAAGGTGGGGAAATGGTCAAACTGTAGACGCAGATCTTTTTTCACTCCATCTTTTTTAATTTGCGCCCTCCATGCTTTCCTTCCGGAAATGAGCAAAGTTGGCTCGCACACTTTGGCAAGGTAATTACAGCTCCCCCCGCCTGATTTATCTCATTTGTGCAGCGAACAGCGAACAGCAGCAGCAGCAGCAGCAGCAGCAGCAGATGCAAATGCAAATGTGAAAATGTGCGAGCTCCGCACTGCACTAATTTGAAGCATTTGCGAATACCCAGCCCCAGCCCTGCAGTCATTGAAACTCAATTAAAAATTTTATTGCACGTCACAGGAAGACGTCTCCATTGCACCCAATTAATTGAGTGCTGCTCACACTTTGTGCTCTGCTTGGCTCAAAAGGTCATCTTAGGCTGCATTTAAAGTATTTAATGTATTGCCTGTCAGGTGAGTGGTCTTGCAAATCAAATCAGGCGATCTAAAGTGTAAAATTATTGATTAAAATAAATCACCCGACCAGTAAAATGATTAATGAAGCTCTGGATGAGTGACAAACATTCACCTTAATAATCAGTTGTCAAATTTTAATTTAAGTTCGAATGATTATTCTTAGCAAATATTATTATTATTATATATAATTTTTGTCATTTCAAGTTCTCAGATAGTTTCCAATTTTTTCCGAACCTAAATGTTATTTGCAAGCTTTAAATTATAACTACCAGGGCTGTGATTATTATACAATACGTATAATTATTAGTTTTTAATGCCTAAGTTACTATTTATTTATTATTCGAAATCCACCCCGTTTCATTCCTTTTTTTTACCATCAAATTTATGTTAGCAGAGTGGCACACAAGCACTGTGTAAATATTTATATTTATTTATAATTGTTAACTGTTAAGAAATTAAAAGAGTGACTGAGTTCCGATGCACTCGCTGAATTTGCGGGTGCGTTTGGAGGTACTTAGCGTGGAAACAATAGCCAATAAACTGCATCGCGAACTAATTGAAAATGTAAAACAAAATTCTCAATCCACACAATGCTGGCCAATAAATGGTTGTTCAAATGCATTTCGAACAACAATTGTATTTCATGCACTCGCAGCTTTCAGCGATTTAAACCGATGTGAATGGGTGGGAGTACTGGCCTTTAAGTGCAATAAAGAGCTTGAAAATTAAGCGAAAAAATGTGGAGCATGCAACAATGAAACGCATGTGTACACAAAAGCAACATTGGGGGGAAAATTAAAAATTAATAACTCGACTCTGTATTTTATTTACACATAATAAATAAATTATTGAAATTCCGCAATTACACGAGATAAAGCAAAAAGGTTGACCAAGTTGAAGTATGCGATTGCAGAGCACCCAGCGTATTTGCAACATTTTGAATACCATAAAATATATTAATTTAAACTAATAATGTTAACAATCATTTTACTGGTACATATATATATCTTTATAAAACTTGATTTTTCTTTAATAATCGTACATCCAGTAGTAATAAAAATTTAAAAATTAATATAGAGCACTTTGTCCAGTATACCCTCATAATGTGGAGAGGACATTTTGTCGCTGGTTAAACGGAAACAGGCAGAATATTTTAATTGTTGCCACGTTCATTGATTTAACGTGGTGCGAGCGGAAAATGGCAAAAAAAAAACGGCTTTTAATATTTTTTATTTTTATGGCATTGCAATGCTAAGCAGCGACATCAGCTCCAGCGGCAGCGGAAACGGAAGTGGCGACCGCCATTCGTGACTCGCGATTGGCGGACGTGGACTGAGTAGGCGGGAGTGACGGGCGGACATGGATGGAAGGACCTTATCCAGGACCAGCCCCACACCCAGCAGCACCTCATGTAATTGTTTAACCACACACTTGCGCTTTTTGCGCAGCTTCGAAAACAACAACAACTGCAACCGTGGCCGATGGTACATAACATTGTAATGATGATAACAATAATTACAACAATTACAACGGTCAACAACAAGGCACGGATGGCACGGAGCCATCAAAGCCGACGCAACAATTGAAAATTCAATTAAAAGTCTTTATTAAAATAAAATGCAACATGGAGTCCTTGTCTGGGGGAATCTCCCCTCCTTCCCCCCAGCCCCCTCGATTTTGCGGTCGCGTCCTTTGTGTCCGCCGCTTGCCACCTGCCGTGCCCTGAATCCAATTCCCCGACTTCCCGGCCCACAGACTCCTGGATTCCCCCCCACCTTCCCGATTCGAGACCCAGCTGTGGCTTTTTCCGATTCTGTATTCTGTATCGCTGCAAAGTTAATTTGGGGTTTTTCCCTTGCCGTCGTTGAGCAGTTTACACAGTGGTTGTTGTTGTTGTTGTAGATGCCCTGGTCAGCTCGCAAGTGATTTTAATTAATTTAAATGCGAATTAAAGCGGTTGAACCGATTAAAAATTCAAAAATTTCCCCGCCACGGAAACGCAATTAAATTTGAAAAACCTTTTCTCGCTCCTTTCGGGCTCCATCGCGTACCCATTCTATTTTCAATCGTTTAAACAACCCGCAATTCAGTTGAATCCTTTAATTGGCTGTGCAAATAAAGTTCAAAAGTCAATGAATTCTGCTGCTGCAATTTAAGCGTCTCCTTAGAAGGCTTGTATCTTTCCTTAACCTCACTAGCCTCGAAACCACAATACGGCTGTTAATAGTGCTTAGTACTATACAGGTGGAGAATTCTTATTTTTTTTTGTCTTTAGATAACATTTAATTAAATATTTTAGTTTGCACCCTTATTATGGCTTTCACGTCTTAAACATATCTTACTACATATGCTAAGGGAAAATAAAGTGGGAAAACTTGTTGAGACCGACTTCATATAGAGAC